>NC_067400.1:116184740-117384740 GCF_016432865.1 Antechinus flavipes | reverse complement strand
TATAATTTTGCTCATATAATTCCTGACTTTCCTTTGGTAGATAGATTCCCAAATATTTTATGGTATCAACAGTTATTCTGAATGGAATTTCTCTTTGTATCTCTTGCTGTTGGGTTTTGTTGGTGATGTATAAAAATGCTGAGGATTTATGGGGATTTATTTTGTAGCCAGCTACTTTGCTAAAATTATGAATTATTTCCAATAGCTTTTTAGTAGAATCTCTGGGGTTCTCTAGGTATACCATCATATCATCTGCAAAGAGTGATAGTTTGGTTTCCTCATTGCCTACTCTAATTCCTTTAATATCTTTCTCGACTCTTATTGCCGAGGCTAGTGTTTCTAATACGATATTAAATAATAATGGTGATAGTGGGCAACCTTGCTTCACTCCAGATCTTACTGGGAAAGGTTCCAGTTTTTCCCCATTGCATATGATGCTTACTGATGGTTTTAAATATATGCTCCTGACTATTTTAAGGAAAAGTCCATTTATTCCTATGCTCTCAAGTGTTTTTATTAGGAATGGATGTTGGATTTTATCAAATGCTTTTTCTGCATCTATTGAGATGATTATACGGTTTTTGTTTGGTTGGTTATTGATATAGTCAATTATGCTAATAGTTTTCCTAATATTGAACCAGCCCTGCATTTCTGGTATAAATCCTACTTGGTCATAGTGTATTATCCTGGTGACGATTTTCTGTAATCTTTTTGCTAATATTTTATTTAAGATTTTAGCATCAATATTCATTAGGGAGATTGGTCTATAATTTTCTTTCTCTGTTTTCAGCCTACCTGGTTTAGGTATCAGTACCATGTCTGTGTCATAAAAGGAGTTTGGTAGGACTCCTTCAATCCCTATTTTTTCAAATAGTTTATATAACATTGGAGTTAATTGTTCTTTAAATGTTTGGTAGAATTCACATGTAAATCCATCTGGTCCTGGGGATTTTTTCTTAGGGAGTTGATTGATAATTTGTTCTATTTCTTTTTTTGAGATGGGACTGTTTAGGATATTTACTTCTTCCTCTGTTAGTTTGGGCAAGCTATATTTTTGGAGGTATTTTTCTATTTCATTTAAGTTGTCGAATTTATTGGCATAAAGTTGGGCAAAGTAACTCCTAATTATTGCTCTAATTTCCTCTTCGTTAGTGGTGAGTTCTCCCTTTTCATTTTTAAGACTAACAATTTGATTTTCCTCTTTCCTTTTTTTAATCAGATTTACTAAGGGTTTGTCTATTTTGTTGGTTTTTTCATAGAACCAACTCTTAGTTTTATTAATCAATTCAATAGTTTTTTTACTTTCAATTTTATTGATCTCACCTTTTATTTTTAGAATTTCAAGTTTAGTGTTTGACTGGGGGTTTTTAATTTGTTCCTTTTCTAGCATTTTTAGTTGCAAACCCAATTCATTGACCTTCTCTTTCTCTATTTTATACAAATAGGCCTCTAGAGATATGACATTTCCCCTTATTACCGCTTTGGCTGCATCCCATACATTTTGGTATGATGTCTCATTATTATCGTTTTCTTGGGTGAAGTTATTAATTATGTCTATGATTTGCTGTTTCACCCAATCATTCTTTAGTATGAGATTATTTAGTTTCCAATTATTTTTTGGTCTACTTCCCCCTGGTTTTTTGTTGAATGTAATTTTCATTGCATCGTGGTCTGAAAAGGATGCATTTACTATTTCTGCCTTACTGCATTTGAGTTTGAGGTTTTTATGTCCTAATATATGGTCAATTTTTGTATAGGTTCCATGAACTGCTGAAAAGAAAGTGTATTCCTTTCTGTCTCCATTACATTTTCTCCAGAGATCTATCATATCTAACTTTTCTAGTATTCTATTTACCTCTTTGACTTCTTTCTTATTTATTTTGTGGTTTGATTTATCTAATTCTGAGAGTGCAAGGTTAAGATCTCCCACTATTATAGTTTTACTGTCTATTTCTTCTTGCAGCTCTCTTAGTTTCTCTTTTAAGAATTTAGATGCTACCCCACTTGGTGCATATATGTTTAATATAGATAGTGCTTCATTATCCATGCTACCCTTTAGCAAGATATAGTGCCCTTCCTTATCTCTTTTAATTAGATCAATTTTTGCTTTAGCTTGATCTGAGATCAGGATGGCTACCCCTGCTTTTTTGACTTCACCTGAAGCATAGTAGATTTTGCTCCAACCTTTTACCTTTAACCTGCATGTATCTCCCCGCTTCAGGTGTGTTTCCTGTAAACAACATATTGTAGGATTCTGGCTTTTAATCCATTCTGCTAACCGCTTCCTCTTTATGGGGGAGTTTACCCCGTTCATGTTTATGGTTAGAATGTGTACAAAAACTTTTTAACTTAATATAATCAAAATTAAGTAAGATTTTTATATCCAATTGAATGTGTATGTTATTTCTTCTTTTTGTTAGTTGTAATGACAGTGAGGTTTGTCTACCATCCCTGTTCTTCTCTTCCATGATAACAGCTCTTTCATGGCTCTTTTATGTGGAATAATTTTCCTCATTCAATCTCCTTCCATTTTCTTCCTGTGCAATTTTCTTTCTCAATTATTTATTTATTTTTTCGGGAGAGGGGGACATCATCTCATTAAAGTCATAAATATTAACACCTTCTGTCTATAAATAATCTATCTAATTGCTTTTATAGTAATAAAGTTATGAGTTACAAATATTATCTTGCCATATTGAAATATAAACAGCTTAATCTTGTTGAATTTATTATTTTTTTCTTTGTTGTTTCTTTTTTACCTTTTTATGTTTCCCTTGAGTCTTGTATCTGGAGGTCAAGGTTTTAATTAGAAGTGTTTGAAAGTCCTTTATTTCATTAAATATCCATTTCCTGCCCTGAAAGAGATTAAATTTTGCTGAGTAGGTGATTCTTGGTTGTAATCCTAACTCCTTTGTCTTTTGGTATGTTATATCATAAGTCCTCCAGTTCTTTAATGTGGAAGCTACCAAATCCTGTGTAATACTGACTGTAGTTCCATATATTTGAACTGTTTCTTTTTGGTTGCTTGGAATTTTCCTTCTTTGATCTTTGAACTTTGAGCTGGGAGTTTTTATTTTGTGATCTCTTTCAGGTGGTTATTGGTATAGTCTTTCAATTTCTATTTTGCCCTCCAGTACTAATATTTCAGGGAAGTTTTCTTTGATAATTTTAGGCCTTTTTTTTTTTTTTTAAATGTCTTTCATGTAGTTCAATAATTCCTATAATTTCTCTTCTAGATCTGTTTTTCCCCCCTGAGGTGATTGGGGTTAAATGACTTGCCCAAAGTCACACAGCTAGGAAGTGTTAAGGATCTGAGACCAGATTTGAATTCAAGTCATCCTGACTTCAGGGCTAGTAGTCTAATCCATTATGCCAGATAGCTCTATTTTTTTGGTCAGTTATATTTCCAGTAAGAAATTGCACATTTTCTTTTCTTTTTTCTCCTTTTTAATTTGTTCTGAGTTTCTGCAAGCATCATTACTTTCTACTTCTTCAGTTTTATTTTTTAAAGAATCCTTCAGGGAGCTTTTTTTTTAACTTCCTTTCCCATTTGGCTTTTTTTTTTTTTTTTTTTTTTTTTGAGTTACTTTCCTCAGCAAATTTTTGCCTATCTTTTCCCATGTTATTTTTCTATCATTCTCTTTCATTATTCCCATTTCTTTTCCCAATTTTTCTTCTACTTCTTTAATTTGCTTTTAAATACCTTTTAAAAATGCTCTATATCCACCATTAATTAGAGAAATACAAATGAAGACAATTTTGAAGTACTTCTTCACACCTCTCAGATTCTCTAAATTGATAGGAAAAATAATAAATGTTGGAGCAGATGTGGGAAAACTGGAACATTAATGCATTGTTGTTGAAGTTGTGAAATGATCTAACCATTCTGGAGTTCTATGGAACTATGCTCAAAGGGCTATCAAATTGTGATCCAGCAGTGTCTCTACTGGGTCTGTATCTCAAAGTGATCATAAAAAGAAGGAAAAGGACCTACGTATGTATAAATTTTGTAGCAGTTTTTCTTTTTGTTGTGGCAAGGAACTGGAAATTCAGTGGATGCCCATCAATTAGGAAATGGCTGAGTAAGTTATGGTATATGAAGGTAATAAAATATTATTGGTCTATAAGAAATGATGAACAGGTTGATTTCAGAAAAGACTGAAAAGATCTACATGAACTGACGCTGAGTGAAGTGAGCACAGAACTAAATAAACCATGTAAACAGTAATAACAAGATTATGTGATGATCAACTATGATGGACTTGGGTTTTTTCAGCAATCATGTGAGTCAACACAATTCTAAATAGATTTGGGGTGGAAAATGCCCTTCCTATTCAGAGAGAGAACCATGAAGAATGAATGTGGATTAAAGCATAGTATTTTCACCTTTTTTGTTTGTTCGGTTCTTTATTTCTTGTTTTTTTTTTTTTTTCTCTTTTGTGTTGGAATCCTTACAAACTGCTAACTAATTAGAGTTGATCTAATCTTACAAGAAGATTTTGGCCAGAACCTGAAACAAGGTACTAAGTAGAACTAAGTAGTACAATGCTTGTGTTTACACCTTTGTGTTCACACCTCCCATAGTGCTCTCTGGCCCAAAGAGCTTTAAGGGAGGTGTGAATTCCCAAAGTTACAAAGTTTACTTTGTGAAGCTGGCATACTTGTGAACTCCAATGAGTAAAGGTGCAAACACAAGCATTGTACTAATTAGTTCTACTTAGTACCTTGTTTCAGGTTCTGCCCAAAACATCTTCTTGTAAGATTAGATCAACTCTAATTAGTTAGCAGTTTGTAAGGATTCCAACACTTTTGGTCTGAATTTTCTTCTATAATATGGAAATATGTTTAGAAGAATTGCACATGTTTAACTTATATTGGATTGCATGCTCACTAGGGGAAGAGAGGAGGGAGAGAGAGTGAAAACTTTGGAATACAAGGTTTTGCCAAGAATATTTGCATGTATTTAGAAAAATAAAATACTATTAAAATTTTTTTAAAATAGAAAAGAATTGCATACATTTAACCTATAAAAAAAGAATATGAAAGGTAATATAGATTTGGGTTTTCAAACCAAAAAAAATTCTTTTCAAGCTCTTTCAGGAATTCTTTTTGGGACTGGGACCAAATTACATTTTTCTTTGAGGCTTCACATAATAGTCATTTTGACACTAATATCTTCTGCTAAGTTTATGCTCTGATGGTCCTTTATCGCTATATTAACATTTTATGGTCAAGCTCCTTTTTTTGTTTTGTTTTGGGTTTTTTGTTTATTTTTCCATTATCTTTCAAAATTACTTGGTGTTTTTATGTGAGAATTGGACTCTGGCCCTGCTCTGTCCTAAGCTTTTTGTGTCAGGGCTCTGGGTCTTCCTGCTGGCTTTCACTGGGCTTCCAGGTTTAGTACTTGCTTTCTCTGAAGGATAGGTTTTCCTATATGGGATAGATAAATTGACTTCCCTAGGTGTGAGTTATGGCTGTTGGCTTGCTCCAGGGATGGGGTCCTGTTGCTGCATTGCTATGGAAACAAAGTGTTTCTGCTAGTAGGCCCCTTGGGCAGAGTCTTGCTGTTGTCCTCCTCCAGGGCAGTGTTTCACTACTGGTCAGCAACAAGGTCAAGGCCTGGCTGGTGGCTTGCCCTGGGATTGGGGACACTAGAGTAGGACCTGATTGTACTGCACAGACTTCTCTACAAGGATTTGTGAGAGAGTGAGATCTTGCTGATGGATTGCCCCAGGCTGGGGGCCTGCTGCAAGGCCTCTGCTGTGAGGTTGGCTAGGGCTGTTGCTTCCCACCCAGAAAGACAACTTTCTGCTGGGCTGGTAAGCTGCTTCTCTGTTCCTAGATCAATTCTGAGGCAGCTTTCCTAGTCGTTTGGAAAGGATTTTGGGAGGACTTCAGAGGGTTCTTTCTTCACTTTGTCATTTTGGCATGAATGAATATTCCTTTTTCATAAACAATGTTACTCCCTCTTCCTTTAATCTATTACTTTTCTTTTTTTAATAACATATATCCTACATTTTTTATCACTTCACGTTTCTGTGATATTCATGAGGTCAAATTTCCCATCTTGCATTAGTATTTCTAGCTTATATTGTTGTTGCTTAAACTTTATTCTTTCATTCAAAGACTATTGAGGTCATGGGTCTGTGTCTTAATGATTACTATTATTATTATTATTATTTTTTGTTTTGGACCTCATTTTCTGTGAATTTGCGGATGTTTTAACTGATTTTCATCTTTTACTGTTACCTATCCTTTGTCATATCTAGCTTAGGGAATGTTCTCACCATTTTATTTCAAAGCCCTTTTAATTAAGAGTTGCAGTATGCTAGGGAAGTATATTATTACTAGTCTTCATTAGTAGGTTTATTCCATGACCAGCTAGGAATATTTGATTTCTATATTTTAAGTGACATCAGATTTTTCTTTTAGAGTCCATAGTCTTAGACAAATAGTCACATAACACAATGACTTTTGGGACATCATGTAAACTTCTTAAATGATTTGTTTTTTCCTTTTCTATCATCTATGCCCTTTTGGTTTTCGATTCCTTTCCCAAGGCTTTGTAATCTTGGGCAAAATTTAACATTTTATCTGCTGCCAGATAATGTGCAAATGAAGAATACAGTTGACCATTTATTAGTCAAGAAGTATTTAAGTGTTTACTAAATGTATTAATCATTATTCCAATCTGCAATAATAATAAAAAAAGTCCTTTTCAAGAAGCTTATATTCTAATGGAGGAGGAGGCTTTGTGTAGAAAGTAGTGAGTTTAGACCTAAAGAAATAAAGAAGACATACATTCCAGGCATGGGGACAGAGATAGGGAGAGGGAAAATGGAATGGCTTATGTGTAGGATAGAGGTTAATCCAGTATGATTGGATCAAAAAATGTGAGTAGGAGAGTAATATTAAAAGGCTGGAAAGGTATAAAAGAGCCAGATTGTGAAGAGGTTTAAATGTCAAACAGAGGAGTTTATACTTGATTCTAAAGGAAACAGATAAATGCTGGAGTTTAGTGAGCAGGGGAATGGTTAGATCTATGCTTAATCTCTGAGGAGATTCTATGGAGTACGTTGTATGTGTGTCTTGAATCTGGGGACCAAAGAGACTATAACAGTAATCCAGGCAATAGTAACAGGGCCTGAACAAAAGTGGTAACTATTAGTGGAGATAAGGGGGAGGGGGTGGTGGTGAAGAGTTAAGAATAAACTTGGGTCACTGGAACAATAATCAACAAAAAGTAGAGAATATTAGTGATTTCTCAGATTATGAAGGTCCATCAAGCAATATTTTTGTCCAGTATGTCAGTCTGTGGGTTATTATCTCTGGTGGTTACAAAGAAATGTGTTCAAGATACGATTCCTATGGTTAGGGAATTTGCATCTGGTTGGAGAAGAGAGGAGCGATACACATATAAAAACACACTAACAAATCCAGTATTATATGATAAAGGTCAAAGGCAGTGTGGATAGTGTAGACATATCTTTTTCTAGTCCTGTTTCAAAATAGGCCAAGGTCAGTTTGAGCTAGCAGTCAGAAAAAGCTTTATATAAAGGAGAAGGTAGCAGAACCTTAAAGTTTTGACAAGATGAAAAAGGGTAGATAGGAAAGGGACATTCAACCCATGAAGAAAGAATAGTTCTTTGAAAATCAGGAAAGTAAAAATTCCCAGGCTATTCCTTGCCAATTGTGAATGGATCAACTAGTTTGCACAGAAAGCTGGGCTGGTGTGAAGTAATAATAGCTAATGTTTATAATAGCACTTAAAGGTTTGTAAGGTATTTAACATACATTATCTCATTTGATCCTAGCAACATATTTTTATCTCCATTTTATATCTGGGAAAACTTGGGCTGGATGACACAGCTTTTTTAAGTGTCTGGTGTAGGATTTGAAGCTGGTTTTCCTAACTCAAAATCCTGCATTCTCTCTATTTTGGTAGGCTGACCTTTGTAGAGACATAGGGTTAGAAACCCAGGTTGATGATAGATTGTGGAAGGCCTTAAATAGATAGGTTATAACATTTGGTTTTAATCCTGAGGGCAATAGGGAAGTTTGAGGGGCAGGGTAAGAACATGACCTGAGCTGTACATTAAGAAGTTTAATCAGGTAGTTTGTATGTAGTCTAGATTAGAGCAGGGTGAGACTGAAGGCAATGAGAAAAGTTAAGAGGTTGTTGCATCATGAGGACATGAAGAGATAAAGGGCTTCACTAGGTTTTCACTTTAAAAATTGAGCAAATTTTAAACTTGTAGGGATTAAGGCCCTATCAGAAGTGAGATTTCTCTGGTTGCCAGGATAGGGAATTATAGTCAACTAGTTAACCAGTAACCTTTAGTCAAGATTTTGCTAATATGAAAAAATCGTTGCTGGAAAGCCAAAGATTAAATAATACTAGATTCAAATATATATGTACCCAAATTCTTAAATTTGACTCAAAGAAAAATTTCAACATTTTAGCATTCCTCATTTGTTTTTTCATCACAAACTTCTCACCTTGGCTCCCCTCACTCCAAACAGAACAAAAAACTCTCCCAACTAAACAGTTACTAACATTTACATAGTATTTGAAAGTTTGCAAAGCACTTTACATATGTTATCTCATTTGATTCTCACGAAAAACTCTCTGAGGAAGGACTATTTTACAATTGAGGAAACTGATGAAGAGATTAAGTAATTGCCACTTGGAGGCAGGAGTCCAACTGGGGTCCTTTGAACTCCAAGTTCAGCATACCTCTTCCCTTTGGCCATTCAGGCTTGAGTTTTCTTGGTTGTGTCCCATTTGGGGTTTTTCTTGACAAAGCTATTGAAGTGTGGTTTGCCATTTTTCCAAGGCTTTGCCCTGGTGATGAAAAATTATCGGTGTTTTGATATTTTGACTATGTTAATGATTGAATTTGATCGATTGTGTGACCTAATCAATCATTTATATAAAAGTCCATCCCCCTTCCCCGGGGCCTTCCCAAGATCTAATTCAATCATAATAAATGAGTAGATGGAGAAAGGACAATGGGCCCTGATCAAAATTTTACTTCTCTTAATTACATTGAAAGTTTTAAATGGCAACTAGATGACCTGGAATTAAGAAAACCTGAGTCAAATCTAGTCTCAGCCACTTGTTGGTTGTGTGACCCTGGACAATTCACTTAAAACTGTTTGCCTTAGTTTTTTCATCCGTAGAATGACCTGGAGAAGGAAATGGGAAATCACTGCACTAACTTTGCTAAGAAAATCCCAAATGGGGATCAGAGTGAGACATGACTGAAAAATGACTGAACAACATGATGACAGAAAATCAACAGATAATAAGAAGGTAACATACTTGAGTTCTCTTCTTGGCTCCACTAATATCTCTGCAACCTAGAAGAAGTCAGATTCTGAGTTTCTTCTTCTATAAAATAATGGCAAACTATTCCAATATCTTTGCCAGGAAAACCCCAAATGAGGTCACAAAGAGACTGAAATGACTGAATAACAACAAAAGGTTAAACTTTGAGTCTACAAGCTCAGTGCTAGCAGTACATTGCAGTCTTACAGGGCAGTTGAAAATCTACAATCATGAGGATTTAATAGCAGCCAAGAATACCAAAGGAAAAAGATGTATTTATGCTCTGGTCAGATCTTATTTGGACTATTCTGTTTCACTGTGAGTATCATAATTTAGAAAAACTATTGACAGGGGACCAGGATTGTTAGGAACTAGAAATCAGGTCATCTGAAAATGGGAAGAATTGGAAAATTTTAGGTTATAGAAGTCTTAGGACCTATAGGCTACCCAAGTGACAGACCAAGCTGAAATAATGATTTTAAAAAGTTTAATCATGAAGATGATCAGGAAATGGTGCCCTGCTTACCATAGCCCATATGTTTTCCTTTTTCGTTTCTCTTATTAGGACTGTGATAGTTTGCTTAGATTTCTTGGGGAAATCCTATCAAAACATATCAATAATAATGAATAAATCAAGATGCTTTTAACCAGATATAGATTGAGACCCAAGGTAAGAAAAGAGATTAAGTTTGCAGAGTGAAAGGCAAATAATGTTTGAAAGCATGATACTTAAAGAGTTCTATGGAAAATGGCCATGCTTGTTATTTAGGATCACATTTTTAATGCTAGTGACATTTTGACTGCACATGTTCAGAACATAACATTAAAAACTTGCTTAATTATAGCACTAACAAGGCTGACATTCAGGGAGGAACATATGCTATGAACTAAAGGTTTGGGGATATGAATTTAATTTTAGTCAATCTTACAAGTGTCTAATTGTTCTTTAGTTGTTAATGAGAAGATGAAATTACCATTATTATTGTGGATAAAAATTATATTAAGCAAATATCTGAGAAGTGTGGCATAGGGAATCATAGAAGACCTGGCTACAAGTTTTATCTGACATATACTTCCTATGTGACTCTGGGCAAATCATTAACATCTTTTGTTCTTGGGTTGTTGTTTTTCCATCATGTCAGACCCTTTATGGATGCATTTGGTGTTTTCTTGGCAGAGATACTCCAGTGGTTTGCCATTTCCTTCTCCAGCTCGTTTTATAGATGAGGAAACTGAGGCAAATAAAGTTAAGTGAGTTGCCTAGAGTCAAACACTTAGTATGTGTCTGGAGTGGGATTTGAATTCAGGAAGGATGAGTCTTACTGAGTCTAGAATTGACACTCCACTGCACCACCTAGCTGCTGCATCCCAATGATAGCTTTCTGGCTGTATGGATAAGAAAGGCAGAACAAATCCTTTGGATCACTTAACTACCCCACTAAACCTTTTAGGGATATTACAAGTTGCAAATTATTGTTGATCTATATTGATAGAGGAAATTTCTTCTGGAGAAGAGCCCTATACCAATGAAATAACAGGTCTGAACCTTTTTATTGAAAGTTCTTTGATGAATTTCTTTTCTCAGCAATCCATAACTACTCTGAAGAACTTATGAAATATGCTATCCATATTCAGAGAACTGATTTTATCTGAATACAGATTGAAGGATACTCTTTTTTTTTTTTTTAAACTTTGTTTCTTGGTGGTTAGTTTTTTTGGGGGGGGCAATGCCAGTTTTCTTTCACAACATAACTTTCATAGAAATGTTTTGCATAATTTCACATGTGCCTTCTTAAAAGGGGGTGAAGGGAGGGAGGGAGAGAATCTGAAACTCAAAATTTTACATGTAACTGGGAAAATTTAAAAAATACATAATTATTCACATTTTCCTTTTGAGCCTTCCCCTTCCTATCATATATAAAGGGATAAAAAGTACTTAGGTTATTTATCAAAAGGCAGAAACATAAGGCAGTAAGTTATTATGATGATTCAATCAAGAAATTACATGAGAAACCTTAAAAATATCTTAATATATGAATGTAACTAATTTATACTAATTTCTTAAAAACAATTTAAGTGAAGTTATGGCACAAGTAAATTCTTTTGGGGGAACGGGGAAGGTAATTGGGGATAAATGACTTGCCTAGGGTCACATAGGTAGTAAGTGTCTGAGGCTGGATTTGATTTCCAAGTCTTCCTGAGCAGAGCTGGTGCCCTATCCACCGCACCACCCAGGTACCTGGCTTGCTTTTATCTCTGGGTGAAACATTATCTGGAGTTTCTGTAGGGGAAGGGGCTACTTTGCTTTGTTTGTGGGGAGTTAGTTCTTGGGGAGTTAGTTTGTGGGAAGTTAGTGTCTTCTGCAGAAATTGTTGATTGGTAATAAATTATTCAAAAGAGAATCATATTTAATACATTTGAAAACACTTGTGAAATGAAATGGCTTAGGTTCCTTGAAATAATAAAGCAATAATAATAGCCATGCAGCATTTGTATTTTTTTTTAAAGGTCAACAAAGCACTTTACAAATTTTATCTAATTTTATGCTACCAAGAACCCTAGTATGGAGGTACTATTATCAATCATCCTCATTTTATACAGGCTGAATTTGAACTCAGGTTTTCCTGACTCCAGGTCCAGTGCTGTCTCCTCTCACAACACAGCAAAATAATGATAGTGAATGTGACTATTTTTGTTTACCTTTCTTGGTGAATCTCGTTTTTGTTGTTTTTGATGCCTTCAATGACAGTGTCTAGTGAGAGATCATCTTACAAGGGGATAAACTGGGAAGTCCTGTCCTTTTTCGGCCAATAAGTGACCCATGAGAACAAACAGGTCTTGGTCTTTTGCCTTAGTTTGATCTTTCCTCTTAGGTGAAGGTCTCACCTTGAGAGTTTTTAAAGGTCAGACTTATAGTTTTTGCAGCCATCAGAGCTCTGGAGGATCTAAGACTTTAGGGACCCAGCCTGACAGTAGCTGAGACAAGGTTTCATCTCTGACATGAAACATTTTGACTATGAGATCAAAATAACATAGAAAGATATTTTGTAAAGCAATTCTCAGACATTGGACTTCTTAAACTTTTTTCACTTGTGATCCTTTTTCACCCGAGAAATTTTTATGCAATCTTGGTATATTGGTATATAAAACAGGTATACAAATCAAATCATCTACTGATAAGAAATCATAATTTTGTGACTCCCACATTGTTACATAACCCCATATGGGGTTGTAACCTGTGTACAGTTTTAAGAAGCTTTGTAATAGGAGACAATGTGCTTCTAAGGTGGTGGTGGTGGCAAAATACATTTTTGATACGTTTTTGAAATAAATATCCATTTGTGGGAAAAACAAAAGTGAATGAATGGTTTTAATTTTAGATGATAATCCATGACTTTTAAAAAGTGGGAGGATCAGGATAGATGGAGGTGAGATAGCAATTCCATACAGAAAGGAGGAAAGAAAAGGGCAAAGAAGGAAAGCTTTGATGAGCTAGAAAATAGCAGAAAGTTGTAGTGTTATTTGGGCGATAAGGTGGAATGGATTCTGAGCTTCTAAATAACCTGTATTTATTTACTTTTAATACAACAGTCTGTCTCTCTCAGAAACTGAGTAAACTCTGTCTCTTGAATAATTATAAAAAGATTTCTAAGTGTCATGACAGCATCATGTGGATTCAAACCAATGATAAGATGGAGTTTTAAAAGTATGTAGGATTGACGGGTCTTTCCCCTACTTTAAGTGGAATTATTAGTTTTTATTTCCTAATCTAGTTTTAATGAATTATAAGACACTTGTAAGACACTTCTAATATGAATCTCAGACAAAAAACTTTTATGTGATTTTGCTGCAGACTTATGGTATATCCAATTTAAATCTATTGTAGCAAAACTATACCCAAGAACAACTTTTTTGGTCTCTCCCTGTACCTTACTCTGAAGCATGGTTTACTTTCAAAGTAAAAATTCAAATATATCTATATCTATATATTTATAGTTTTTTGTTGAGGCAGTTGGGGTTAAGTGACTTGCCCAGGATCTCACAGCTAGAGAGTGTTAAGTGTCTGTGGGAAGATTCGAACTCAGGTTCTCCTGACTTCAGGGCTGGTGTTCTATCCACTGCACCATCTAACTGCCCAAAAGCAAATATATTTTTAAAACACTCAAGAGAGAAAAATGTTGGTACAAAAAATTAGGAATTAGAGACCATCATGATGATGTTTGATCCAAGAGGTAACTGTGGAATAGTGGATAGAAAATGGAACTTGGAATTTGAGTCTTGATTGGTTATGTAAGCCTGCTTGGGAGAACAAGTGCCTAGTGAGTGCTCTCTGGGCTTCTTAGCCAGGTGATAGTGGAGAGAGGAGTGGACTAGGAGTCAGACACCATTTAAGTGACCCTGGCCAATCAATGCTAACTGTAATTGAAAATAGTCCAAAAATGTATATTGTTCCTTTGTTTCAGTTGTGTCTAACTCTTTTTGTGACCCCTTGGCAAAGATGCTAGAAAGATTTGCCATTTCCCTCTCCAGATCATTTGATAGATTCAATGCCTTGTAAATCTAAAAATATGTTAAATTCTAAATTTATAGGGCCTAGACATTTATAGGACCTGGACGTTAAAAAAAAACAACAACTGATGAATAGAAACACAAATATTTATAAGACATATTCTTTAATGTAAATTAAACAATTATAAAAACTTCCTTTTTATCATAAATAATGGCTAGAAATTATTTTTCTGTATCAAAATAGATAAAAATAAGTATAAAATATTTTTATACTCTATGCAGCTTAATTATTAGAGTGAAATCAACTACTACAATTAAAATTTTAAAATATGGCTAAAATAAATCTCAAAACAATCATTTCAAATGTATAGAGAACATGATTAGGGATATAATGTTTCTCCAGATTAAGTCCTTTCAAAGTGACTGCCAAGATCTGAAGTTCTTCCAAAAAATTATGTCCTTTTTGTCTTCAGTGTCTTAAGCCACTCAGATGGTCCTTTTTTGGTCTGTAAAGTAAAAGAATATGTAAAGTGTGGTCAACTGGATCAGCTAAGAGTTTATAAATAGCTTATATACAGCTAGATTTTCCATGAAATTGTCAAGTTGTGACAGAGTAATAATTATTTGCTTTTCTTAACTTAGAAATACTGACAATTTAATGGCAAAGAGTGAATGCTTATATAACAAGAAGAAAAAATAATATCAACATTTAACAGTAAGTTAACTGTAACTTATTCTACAGAGGTCTGTGTTTTCTGGATCTATTTACCTCTCTCTGAGAATTATACATAAAGGATAAAAGTTACATCAGGAGATGATATTCCTAAAAGCATCTTGTCAATCCCCTGCTCATCAAACTCAGGAGTTCCTTATTAACACTGGGACCAAATCTAGACTGCCATATTGGACATTTCATACCCAAGATTAAGTGATTCCAAGCAGCTAGGTGGGGACTAAATACTGGACTTTAAGGGGCAGGAAGACCCAAGTGCAAATTCTGCCTCCCATACTTTAGTTGTGACTGGAGAAGTTAGTTAACTTCTCTCAACTATAATTTCCTCTTATGAGGTGGTGACTTTGGGGATCTCCAATAGTCCCAGTTCTCAATGTATAGTCTATGATACCTTTCCATACTTATTATACAATCATCCCCTCTATGAACTCTTAAGGGCTAGTAGAACAAGTCACTTCCTTGCTGTTCTTCATTCATAACATCTCCCCTCTTAATCTCATGCCTGTATCTATGTATAATATTACTCTGTCTCTCTTCTTCTCCATACACCAATTAAACTGTTTTGGGGTATATGACATTCCATTTGTGTCTTTTCACAGGATTTGTTATGCTTTTAATACACTTCTTTGTCCTGACATCCATCTTTCAGATTCTTAAGGCTCATTTTTAGGTTTAGTTCAGGTAGTGCCTCCTCTGGAGGTCTTATATAACTTCCCCAATTGTCAATGTCTTTCCCAATTCACCGTATACTTATTTTGTATACCTGGTCTATATTTATCTGTGAACATTTTGTTTTTCACTTGCGGACTGCAAGCTCCTTGAAGACAAGAACTGTTACACTTTAGTATTCTTAATTCCTTAAACATAGGCACAAAATAAATGCTAGATTGGCTGACAATTATATATTTTTTCATTTTTCAATAATTAATTCTATTATACTCTTTGAATCAGCTGTAATTTTTTTTTCCTCTTCAAGTCCTTAGCTATCCCCACTACTCCCATCCCAACTTTAGCAGACAACCTAGCTAACCAGTGCTGTCCATGATGAGCTTCCTCATTTTCCCTTCTCTATACTGCTACTGCATCCAGGGCCATTTCCAGTTGTCCTGATCTACAGCTGACTACTGAACCCAGATGGTTCCAAAGGAGAAAGTGAAGCTGGTGACCTTGCACAGTTCTCCTTCATTCAAATTCAATCCCTTGCATGTCATGGTATCACCTCCCTTGATGTCATGGTCATGTTCTAAAATGAAGTACAAACAACAATGACCTTCTCTATACCACAAAACTTCCATGTATTCATTTAGCTTTTCCTTCTATGTTTTAGTCTCTAAGGAAGAAGACCTTCTCCTTGCCAAGTATGGCCCTCTATTTGTAGCTCTGATTCTCTTTTCTTTTGGATTTGCATGTGTTTATCTCTCTTTTAAGGATAACATTTCTGTCTGAAAATGATATTTCTAAATAAACAAAGATTTCAATCCCCTGCTCCGTAAATGCAAAGCTCATAACTCTACTGGACAGTTAAACTCCAAAGTTGCCCAAAAATAATTGGTGGTATGGTGGAGAAAGCCCTCTCCCCAGAATCCCTTTCTGCCTCATTAGTCACTTTGAGGGGCTAGTCTGCATACTTCTCGTCTTGAGCTGGTCTTGCTGTTACTTTCTTAGAATGCTAAGTGTTATATTATTCCAGAATCTCAAAGGCAGCTCAAGCTGCAAACCTGCAAACTTTCAGTGTTCCCAAATTAGTCTAATGTAAGGCAAAGCCTGTTTGCTACTTTTCCCTTTCTCTCTTGACCTGTTTCCTTCCCTTCATCAAGTTGAACACTGCAAATTCTGGTTTGGATCTTAACAACATGCCTGTGGGCTTGCTCTATTTGGAATTCCAGTAGATTGTGGCTGAGTATGACAGAACTCAAAAGTTTTCCTTTCATCTGGGATTCCCCTGCTGGTTACTGCTCTGCAGACTTCAGAAATAACTGGAGCTGAGAGCCTGCTCTGCTCCTAAGTCTGAGCTACATAGATGGTGCTTGGTTGTTTTTTGGCTTGGTACACATGACTCTCTTCTGCCTGGATCTAAGACTAGAGCTAGGTGTACTGACAAAGTAAAGTACCCCTAATAGTTACTATTCCTGAAACCCACACAAGTCAGAGCTCTTCTATGCTGGATCTGTGACTTCTTGTCCTAGTTGCAGCCTTTCCTTGCATCGTTTATACTGCAGAGAGCCTGCTGCCCAGAATTCACATATCTCTTTTTCACTATGCCACCCTGTCCTGGAAAAAAGACTCATGGTGATTTTTTTTCTTGTATTTCCAAATCATGAAATCCAAGTCTGGTGTGTTTTCTAGATCTATGGAGACTACTTGGGTGGGTGAAGGAAATGTTTGGAGAGACACTCATTGTAATTCTTCCTGCTACTCTGCCATGTTGGCTTTGTCTCCTACAAGCATTTATTTTTCTCTCTCCTACCAACCCCACCATTGAAGGAAAAAAAAAAAAGGAAAAAAACCACGCTCCTTTATTACCATTATTTATAGTCACATAAAATGTTGACTGAATCCAACTCCATTTGTATGTGGGTGGGGTGCAGCAGTTAAATTTTTATTAGTTAACAGTACCTCTTTCTAACAAAACATTGAGTTAGATTATCTTAAACTCTTGTTATTTGTAGGTCCTTTACTTACTATATTGCTAGTTGCTAAAGTTTAACAATAATAAGGTAGGCCCTTTTGGCTCTAGTCTTAATTATAGCTTGATAGGTACAAGAATACAGTGTCAGTACCTCTTAAAATGCTTTCCCCTCTCTCCCCCTCCCTGATCCAAATAGGCAGAGTGTGAAAAGAATAATGAAACAAATCACATATATTATCACCTGAATTTTAGCTTGATGATTCTTTAGGCTCTTTGAACACTACAGTTTCTTCTTCATATTACATTATTTGCTCTGTATATCCAATGAAATGGTGATTTATTTAATACATTTTTTCTTTGATATATCTCACCAGCTATGAATAATTTTAACTTTTAACTGGAGGTTTACTGTTTTTTTCCTCCCTCTCTCTCCTGACCCAGTTCACTGTCTCTAATTATTTAAGAATAACAGAAAATCCAATATATGGAGTTTTTTCCCCTTAAACATAATACCTCCAAATTAGTTTTTTTTTCCTTTTAAATCTGCTATTAATAGTAGGAATTTATGTTGGATGGATGAAATGGTAAAGGATAATAGTTTAATTTTGTTAACACCTCTTTATAATTATTATATTAACGTGTAGTTTCATAAAGGGACATTATAAATCCAAAAAGTTTAACAGGTAGTCAATACATTTAAATCATAAATCTAGAGCTGGAAAGAAGCTTGTTGTTGTTCAATCATTTTAGTTGTGTATGAATTTTATAACCCCATTCTGGTTTTCTTGGTAAAGATATTGAAGTAGTTTGTCATTTCCTTCTCCAGCTCACTTTCACAGACAAGGAACTGGATGACACAGTTAGTCAGTGTCTGAAGCCAGATTTAAACTCAAGAATTTGAGTCTTCCTGATTCCAGGCCCAATGCTCTATCCATCAGTCATCTAGCTGCTAATTATTCAGTAGTCAAAGCATTCTAATTATTAAAAGAGCACATTCATTTTATTTGTAATATTTTATAGATGCCTTATCCTTTATTTCAGTCATTTCCTTCAATATCCCTTTCTTAATAACAATGAATTCTCTTTCATAACAAAACACAATTTAGCAAACTGACAAAATAAAAATGACTGTGACAGTATGCCTAACAATATTCTTCTGTGGTACCATGCCTCTTCAAAGAAGTGGGTTCATTATTCCTTCTCTGGGACCAAGACTGATCATTAAAGTTAATTTGAATCTGGCTCTCTTGAATATAAATCTTAATTTATAAGTCAAGAGATATGCTGCTCTCCAGGTTCATATCTCTTTTGGTATCAGTTAATACACATCTTCCCATGTTTTCTTGAATTCTTTATATTTGCCATTTTCATGGCATAATGGTATTTCATTACATTAACATGTCATTGTTCAGCCATTCCTTGATCAGTGGGCACTCCCCATTCCTTCTGTTTTTTTTCTTGCACCCCTCTCCCCCCCAAAAAAAAGCTATTTGGTCAAATCAAGAAGAACTAATCTTAAGGACAAAGACATTTCTTTTTTGTTTTCTAATGTCTCCCTCTTAGGACAGTGTTTTGCACATGGGAGGTTTTCAAAGAATGTTTGCTGAACTTAATTTAACTGAATAAAATAAAGTGATTAACATCTTCTATGAGCAAGGTACCAAGTTTTACTGGGATAAAGACAGTTCATTAACCTCTACTAGTGTTGGATGAAATATCACTGCAAGATCATGAAATGCATGCTCAAAACTTTCTGATAACTAATTTATGTTCTCAATTACTTTATTACCTTATATTTCAATATTTTACAAAATAGAATACAGGTGCTTTCTGAATATAAATAATTAAGACGTAAAATGCAGGCATAAAATGAAAAAAAATATATTTCAAGTATCTTGATATTAGGGCATGAGTCCTCTCTAAAGTTACCATGACTGTTCTTAACTTTGGGAATTATAAATTAATTTTCAGGTACAAATTAAATTTATATAAACTTTAATAGTGTGAGATAAGTATCTCAAATCTGAGTTACCCATGAATAAACTGAATATTAAAGTTCTAGGCTGAGAGGCCAGACTCTAGAATCTTGATTGACCCTACTAAGGTACAACTCTCTTAAAGATCTGGCTTGAAATCAAAGCCAGCCTTAGCCATATTATTATTATTATATCAAAGATAATTTGCCCAATAATTGAAAACTTTTCTCAATCAAATTTTTATAAAAATAAGAAACAAAATTGTTACTCTCTCATATTAGCAAATGTTAATGAGTGGTAAAGTGACCAAAGGTCAGGTGGAAAGGAAGAAAAGATAAAATAGAAAGCCCACACTAGATAGTATGCTCTTATCAACAGAATTTCAAAAGGGAGAAAGGCAGACTAGAAAATGTTTTACTATATCAAAATATTTCCACTTAATTTTAAGTTAATCTATATAGCTTTATTTGTCTTTGTTCCTAGATAATCTAAATTGTTTTGGAAAATGATATGTATATTCCATTAAGTTTAAATGATTTAAAAATTGTTCTTTACCCCTACCCCTAACACAAATCATACAATAGTAGAGACAAACTTCTAGATATCCTATTTGCCCACAGGAGACAGGATATACCTCTTCTGTACATATATATCCCACATAAAATACTCTAAGACTTTGCTCTGACCAATTTTATCTTAAAAACAATTTGTTAATAATATATCCAAACTCACTTGGCTCTTTTCAACAAAGATGTGATTCAAGGCAATTCCAATAGACTTGTGATAGAAAGAGCCATCTGCATCCAGAGAGAGGACTATGGAGACTGAGGGTGGATCACAGCATGGTATTTTCATCTTTTTTTGTTGTTTAATTGTTTTTTTCTTCTTCTCCACTTTTGATCTGATTGTGTGTGGGTGTGGGTGTGCGCGGCGCAACATGATAAATGTGGAAATATGTTCAGAAGAATTGTACATGTTTAACCTATACTGGATTGTTTGCTGTCTAGGGGAAGTGAGAAGTGGGGAGGGAGGGAGAAAAATTTGGATCACAAACTATCTTTGCATGTATATATCCAAATTCTACATAACTCTTACTAAATCCCACTGTAATGCTTTTCTGGATAGTTTCTGTCTGTCTTCTAGTCCTTCTATCTCCATCCTCATCTTATTTCCCCTTTATATATTATATAAAGGAATTATAAAGGAATTAGTTGTCCCTCTCTGATGTTTAATATGTTTTAACAGAGCCTACTAAAGAAATTGTACGTATAGACATTGTGGAATTATTATTTCCTATATCCTCACTAGACTCTAAGGCTATTTTTTATTTTGCTGCCCATATTCCACTTTGAGCAACGAGCTGCCAGTAAGTATATATTTAGGAGAGAAGTGGGAGGGCCACAGGCAATATTATGAGCCAAGGACTGCATACCATTTTGGAATAGGGTAAGGTAGCAGAAGCAGTGCTAAAGACAGACATAATACTATAAGAAGCTAATGTAAGGGTCCCAAAAAATGATCAGGTTGTTCCAGGTTATAGGGGGAAGTTGAAGAGGGCATGAAGTAAAGAGCCAGAATACCTTGCGGTCACTGTAGGATGCAAAGTGAATAGGCTGCAGGGAAAGAGGTAAATATGGCTGAAGGGAAAAGAATGAGCCAGAATTGCAGAAGTAGCAATAGTTACAATCTGTTTCTTTTTAAACCATAGCATTTCTTCCAGTGGGATATTTTAATTTAGCTATCAGTCCAAATTACAAGACTTTTAACAACTCTGAATACAGCTAAAGCAGAGCAGGAAAAAACTGAGTTTTGTAACTCATATGGTTATGCAAATAGTCTAAGAAATAAGTCTACTAGTTTGTTTCATTGAGAATTTGTGATTGTGAATTGTGACACAAGAATTTATTATAGCTTTTCCATAATAATATATTTAGATTTTAGCTTTCAGTAAAGTACATAATTAGCAAATCATTTCAGTCAAGGGACCTGGAAACAAATTATAAATGTTACCAGGCCATAACTTAGAAAACTATTATGGACTGGGGTAGAGCCAAGATAGTGGAGAAAAGGGAGATATTTGTCTGTTCTATCCTCCAAAGTCCTTCAAAAATACCTTCAAATAATGCCCTAAGATAAATTCTGGAAGGGCAGAATCCACAAAAGGACGGGGTGAAACAATTTTCCAGCCCAAGACAACTTAGAAAGTTAGGAGAAAAGGTTTGTTGTACCAGCGTTAAGAGTAGAGTGCAATCTAGTATAGGCTAACCATAGCCTGGCCCCAGTAAACTGGGAGCAGACCTTGAGAAGGACTGAATCAAGAGTAGTAATGGGTACTTCTGAAGCTTATAGCCCACAGATGGTAAAGTGTGTGTGTGTGTGTGTGTGTGTGTGTGTGTGTGTGTGTGTGTGAAAGTGTGTATAAGGGCTGGAGTCAAACAAGTAAATAGAAGTCAATTACAGGAGTCTTTTTGCTGGAAGTGGGAGCAGGATTTTATTGCTTTGCCCATACACAGAACTGGGTCATAGACTTGGGTAGCAGTCCCAGAGCAGGAAAGAGTGCTTGTGGTCATTTAGACACCAGAACACAGGTCAAGAGAGTATTAAATACTTCTCTTCTTAGGTTATACCACCTTGGAAGAACTGAAAACTTAAGAGATGTCTAGAAGTATCTTTGAACATGGCTGCACTACAAAATGTTTGTGGCAGCCTTAAAGAAAAATATGAATTGATCTCAGGCTATAGAAGAGCTCAAAAAGAATTTTTAAAAGTCAAGTAAAAGAAGTTATAGGAAAAATTGAGAAGAGAAATGAGAGTGATGCAAGAAAATAATGAAAAAGTAGTCAATAATTTGGTAAAGGAGGCATCAAAATAAAATCTTAAAAAAACAGAAAAGGTCAAGTGGTAAAAGAGGTAAAAAAAATCCAATAAGAAGAATGCCTTGAAAAGCAGAACTGGATGAATGGAAAAGTATATATTAAAATTCATTGAAGAGAAGGGTTCCTTAAAAAAAAAAAACCCAAAGTTGGCTAAATGGAAAAAGAGACACAATTTCAATGAAGAAAAGTACCTCTTTACTGAATGTGGATCAAAGCATAGTATTTTCACCTTTTTTGGATGGCAATATCGTTTGCTTTTGTTTTTTTCTCTTGTTTTTTTTTTTTTTTTTTTTTTTTCCTTTTGATCTGATTTTTCCTGCATAACATGATGAATCTAGAAATGTTTAGACAAATTGCACATATTTAACCTATAGTGGATTGTCTACTACTCTGGGGGAAGGAGGGAGAAAAATTTAGAACACAAGGGTTTTGCAAAGGTGAATGTTGAAAACTATCTTTGTGAGTGTTCCAAATCACTATTGATCAGAGAAATGCAAATTAAGACAACTCTGAGATACCACTACATACCTATCAGATTGGCTAAGATGACAGGAAAAAATAATGATGAATGTTGGAGGGGATGCGGGAAAACTGGGACACTGATGGTGGAGTTGTGAACGAATCCAACCATTCTGGAGAGCAATCTGGAATTATGCCCCAAAAGTTATCAAACTGCGCATACCCTTTGATCCAGCAGTGCTACTACTGGGCTTATACCCCAAAGAGATACTAAAGAAGTGAAAGGGACCTGTATGTGCCAAAATGTTTGTGGCAGCCCTGTTTGTAGTGGCTAGAAACTGGAAATTGAATGGATGCCCATCAATTGGAGAATGGCTGGGTAAATTGTGGTATATGAATGTTATGGAATATTATTGTTCTGTAAGGAATGACCAGCGGGATGAATACAGAGAGGCTTGGAGAGACTTACATGAACTGATGCTAAGTGAAATGAGCAGAACCAGGAGATCATTATATACCTCAACAATGATACTGTAGGAGGATGTATTCTGATGGAAGTGGATCTCTTTGACAAAGAGAAGATCTAACTCAGTTTCAACTGATCAATGACGGACAGAAGCAGCTACACCCAAAGAAGGAACACTGGGAAATGAATGTAAACTGTTTGCATTTTTGTTTTTCTTCCTGGGTTATTTTTACCTTCTGAATCCAATTCTTCCTGTGCAACAAGAGAACTGTTCAGTTCTACACACATATATTGTATCTAGGATATACTGTTACATATTTAACATGTGTAGGACTGCTTGGGAGAGGGGGTGGAGGGAGGGAGGGGAAAAGTAGGAACAGAAGTGAGTGGCAAGGGATAATGTTGTAAAAAATTACCCAGGCATGGGTTCTGTCAATAAAAAGTTATAATTATGAAAAACAACTATCTTTGCATATATTTGGAAAAATAAAAGCTGTAGTTAAAAAAAAAAAGAGTAATCCATAAAAAATAGAATTGGCCAAATGGAAAAGGAGGTACAAAAGCTCATTGAAGAAAATAATTCATCATAAACTAAAATTGATCAAATAAAAACTAATAATTCTATGACACATCAAGAAATAATAAAATAAAACCAAAAGAATGAAAAAATAAAAGACAATGTGAAATATTGAAATATCTCACTGGAAAAATAAGTGACCTGAAAAAACAAATCCAGGAGAGATAATTTAAGAATTATTGGATTACATGAAAGCCATGATCAAAAAAAAAAAAAAAAAAAAAGGCCTAGATACCATCTTTTAAGAAATTATCAAGGAAAGCTGCCTAATATTATAGAACTAGAGAGTAAAATAGAAATGAAAAGAATCTACTAATCACTTCTTGAAATAGAACCCAAAAAGAAAATTCCCAGAAACATCATGTTAGGGATAACACAAAATTTAACAGCTTCTACATTAAAGGACTGGAGGGCTTGGATTATGATATTCCAGAAGACAAAGGAGGTGAAGAGGGTTTGCATGTGTGGTTGAATTGGGAAGGCAATAGTCAGAAGCAAAACATTTTTTGAGAAGGGACAAGATGACTGGAGAGAATAGAATAAATGGGGGAAAATCTAAGATAGAGGAAAATACAGTTAGCAATCATAACACTGAAAAAAATTTTGGAGAAAGTTTCTCTGATGAAGGCCTCTCGAATACAGGGTCAAATTTATAAAAATAAGAGTCATTTCCTAACTGATAAATGATAAAACATATGAAATCAATTTTCTGATGAAGCAAATAAAAGTACTATAGCTATATGAAAAAATGCTCTAAATTACTATTGATTAGAGGAATGCAAATTAAAAAACTCTGAAGTACTACCTTATATCTGTTAGATTGGCTAATAGGACAGAAAAGGAATCTGATGTAGGGGATGTAGGAAACATGAGACAATATACAGTTGGTGGACTTGTGAACTGATTCAACCATTCTGTAGAACAATTTGAAAATCTGCCTCAAGGGCTTTGACCTAGCAATACCACTATTAGGTCTACACACTAAAAGAGGAAAAAAAAAGGAAAAGCACTTGTATATGCAAAAAAATTTATAGCAGCTCTTTTCTGGTCTCAAAGAAATAGAAATTGAGGTGATGACCATCACCTGGGAAATGTCTGAAAAAGTTTTGGATATATGATTATGATAGAATACTATTTACTATAAGAAATGGAAGTGGGCTAGATGTTCTCATAAAAACCTGGAAAGACTTACATGAACTAATACAAGATGAAATGAGTAGAACTAAAACAACATTGTACATAGTACAATGATGATCATATATGAATCATTTAGCTATTTTCATTAATGTAATTTTATTCAAGACAACTCTGAAGGAATTGTGATTAAAAAAAAAAAACCCTATCCATCCCCAGAGAAAGAACTGATGGAGTCTAAATATAGATGATTTTTTTTTAACTTTTATTTTTCTTAACATATTTATTTTGGTTTATGTTTTCTTTTATAGCATGACTAATATGAAAATGTTTTGCATGTCATATATAACATATATATGTATTATATATAAAACTTATATCAAATTGCTTGTCACTCAATGAGAATGACCAACAAAGGAAAGAATTTTAATTTCAATTTTAAAAACAAATGTTGGAAACTATTTTTACATGTAATTAGAAAAAATATATAAAAGAAAACAATTACATATTAATACTTTTTAGTTTATATACAAAATTAAAAATCAAAGATGATAAGATAAAATAAGTCTTTTAGAAAAGGATTTTTCCATTAAACATTAGTTATGAAAACTTGATAAAGATGGAAGATTGCCATTTGCTACCTCCCAGAATAAGTGGATCCACTGAGGCACTGAGACCTTCTCATTTGAGCCACTTTTGGTCAAATCATTCAGAACTTCAGTGTAATCTAAGCTCAATAATGCCAAATTAGGAAGTAAAATTAGGCAGTAATAGATAATATTTGTTTTAGTTCGGTTAGCTAGCTTCTCCAGACACACCAGGAGTGGAATGTCTGGTAAAACAAAGGTAGCAAACATGAAATATGAGGTAGATAAAGAGTATAAAAAAAATAAGAGATCAAAAACAAGTTGGTAAGCTAAAATCAGGAACACAAAAGGTCAGGGTCAAGAAAGATGGGGAAAGCTCTTCAAAGTTAGAGGACTAAAAGGACAGGTAGAGACAGAAAACTAGAGTTCCTTAAATATAAAGTTATCCTTGGGTGGTATCTCTTCTATTATAAATGCTAGGTAGATTAACTCTATGTGAATTGCATGTCTTTGTTTCTACAAGGATCCCTGACATTTAGATTAATGAAAAAAAAAAAAAAAACAACCCAAAACCTTTCTAATTCTAAGAGTTATTATGCATTCAAATATATTATTGAAAAAAATTCTAGAATCTTTTTTGTTAATATCTTTAAAAATAAGATAAATGAGGATAATCATAGCACTTATCCCCCAAAGTTATATTGAGGATGAAATGATAATTGTAAAATGCCTGGAACATTATAAGTGCTATAAAAATGTTACCTGCTCTCTTTATTAATAGGTAAGGAAACCAAAGCAAAACAGGTAAAATGACTTGTCCAAGGTCATACAGCTAGTAATGTCTGAGGTTACATTCAAACTCAGGTCTTCCTGATTCAAATCCCAGTGCTCTATCCATTGCACTACTTAATCTGCCCATGACCAAATATTCGAAGCTGTGATAGCTGTTTTGACATATCTGAAGGGATGCCATTTGGAAGAATGCTTAGAGTTATTCTCTGCAGAGATAAGTAGAACCAGTAAGTAGAAGCTTCAAGAAAGAGTATTTTGGTTCAAATATAAGTCAGAATTTTCTTTGTTTTATAAATAAGTTTTTAATTGATGTTTTCTGTTTCTTATAATCACTACAGGATCTCATATGTCCTCTCTTCTTCCCTAAGAGCCATCTCATATGACAAATGATGTTTTTTTAATAGAGGAAAAAAATCAGCATGACTGATTAATGTACTGATAAAGTAAGAAAATGTGCAATATGTAATACCTATGGATCTCCCACCTCTGTCAAAGGATAGGTTGAGGGTGTCTACTACTTCTTAGTTTGAGTTGTGCTTGATCTTTGTAATTTTGTTACATTTTTATACATTTATAATTTTTGTTACATTTCTTCTGTTTTTTGGGTGTACTGTTCTTTTTTTCTTACATTGTTGTAGTTATATGTGTAATATTTTATAGGTTCTACTTGCATCATTTTGCATTAGTTCATATGGATCTTTCCATGCTTCTCTGTATTCATCACATGAATCATTTCCTATAATGTAATAGAGTACTCCATTAACATTTATGTACCACAATCTATTTAGCCATTCCCCATTTGCTGGGCATCTACATAGTTTCCAATTCCTAGTTAACATAAAAAATACTACTATAAATATTTTGGCATATATGGGGACTTTTCTTTAATTGATGGCTAACTTGAGGCATTAGTCTCAGTAATAAAGTCTCTGGTTCAAAGGGTATAGACTTTTTAGTCACTTTATTTGCATAATTTCAAACTGCTTTGCAAACTTATTATATTACTTTATAGCCCCACCAATAATGTATTAGTGTACCTGTAATCCCACAACCACTTCAATATTGACTACTGCCATTTTTTGTCATTTCCCCCCCAATTTACAGAATATAGGGTGGAATCATGGGATTGCTTTGACTGCATTTATTATTAGTAATATGGAACATTTTTTCCCCATGTGGCTTTAAATACTTTACAATTCTTCTTTGAGAACTGTTTGTTCATATTCTTTGACCATTCATTAGGAATTTACTAGTTTTAAGTATATTTATTAATTACATATGTTGGATAACAATTTATTTGGAAAAATTTGATACAAAGTCCCGTCCCCCATCTACCCCCCTCCCACCCCCCTGATCTGACAACTTAGATACACTTCGTTGTCTATGGAAAAACTTTTCGATTCCAATTAATCAAAATTATCTATTTCGTCTTTTGTAACTGCCCGTTTTTTGTTTGGTTAAGAATGCATTTTTTTATCTGTGGTTGTGAGACGTATACCATCTGTCACAGGATGATATTTAATATTAATGTCAAAATTCCCTTTAGATTATATATTGTGGTGTAAGCTGTTGGTCTAAGCCTAATTTCTGCCAATTCTTTCTAGTTCTTTCCAGTTCTTCTAGTATTTTTTTTTAACCCAAATAGGGAGTTATTCCCTAGGAGGTTTATGTTTTCCACTTTATCAAGCACTTGGGTTTATTGTTTCTAAGTCACCCTTGTCTAGTCTGTTCCATTGATGATCTCTCTATTTTTTAATCAATACCAGATGGTTTTGAAGACTGCTGTTATATAATGTAGTTTGAGTTCTGGAAGTACTATTCTCCCCTTTGTCCTTTATTTCTTTTCATAATTTTCCTTGATTAATTTCTTTGTTCTTAAAATATATTTCTACCAAAAAAATTGTGTTTCTTGTGAGCAAAAGATTGTAGGGTTTTGTTTCCTTATTGAATGTTACTTTTTTCTTTTTTGAAATGTTTAATCCATTCACATTTAAAGTTATAAGAGTTATATTATTTTTCTGTATCTATCTCTAATTTTTTCAAGTCACCATTTTTTGCCTTCTTGCTGTAAGCCATATTTTGTTCCTTCAATTACTTTAGTCTTTTTTTTTTTTTTTTTTTTTTTTTAATGTGGCCTTGTTCTCCCTGGCTCTCTTCCCCTCACACTGATCTTTTTTTGTTAACCTTTTCCCTTTAGAGTTTTGTTTACTAATTCCTCTCTCTTGCTTTTATATGTTTATATATTTCTTCCCCCTCTTTTTTCTTTTCCCTCAGATTTCTCCTTTATTCTTCTTCCTTTCAGCCAGTCCTTTTCCTTATGTTTAAATTTTTTTTCGTTGCCTCTTTTGAAAAGAGATCTTTTTCATTCTCCTTATTATTCTTCTATTTACTCAGATTCTTGGCTCTCTATAACTATCTGGTCTCTCTCTTTTCTCTGTATTCTTCATACTATAATCAATACTTCCAAATTATCCATTCTAGGCTCTGACCTCTTAAGTACTTTCTGCCACTGTTCTGTAGTACTTACTCCATGGATTCCCCCTTTTCTCTTTTGCCTCACTGAGATACATATGTTATTTCTTGCAGCTGTCACAGATAACACTGCCCATGCAAAGGAAAGGCATCTCTACCCCTTCCCTCTAGTTGATTTTTCCTCCTCCATTTGTCTGGAAATTTCCTCCCTGGGTCCATATTCTCCCAGTTGCTTTCAAGGGTTCAAATTCACACTTCTCACAAGTAGATTTTTCAGGCATCAAAAGCTCCAAACTTCAAGTTAAAGTCCTCATCTTCTTTTACCCATAGGGAAATTCAACATTAGAATCCCTTCCCATTTCCAAGTAAAGGTTTCCTTCCTTTCCTCCCCTTCTCTTCACCCATTCTCCTCTAGGATTCTTCTTTTTCTGAAACCAGAGAAGTCACCTTTCCTTTATTTCTAGTGTTTGACTTGACTTCACTGTATCACTTATTCCTCTTTATTATCCCACCCCTCTCCCCTTATTCCATGTACCCTTCAAAATTGTAAAGTAATATTCATCTATAGATATGATGCCTATCATAAGGTGTACCAGATTCTATACATATCCTGTCAGCCTCCTCACTCTTACCTCTCTGTTTTCACTCCTGTAGTCTTGTATACATTTAGAAAAAAGTCTCTTACTTTTTTTTTTTTGTGGTGACTCTTGGTATTATCTACATTTACTCAGTCTTCCTGTCTTTGTTGTGCTCAACATACAAATAATCTCTTCAGTTCTCATTTTTTCTTCCTATTAATGTTTCAAATTCTTCTTGATTAGTGGATGCCCATCTTTTGTCCTGTATGGTTAGGCTCAGACCTGAAGGTTTGGTCACTGTGAGCTGCATCGTTTTATTTCTTCCCCCGCTTTTCTAGTGGGAATGGAAGAATCATGTTGTTCAATTATCCTTTCCTTTGAAGGAAATTTGAAGATCTTTTTCCTCATAGAAATTGTTTCTGAATTGAATCACTAAATTTAACTTACTATATAAGTTGGAATTTTTAGCATTTTTTTTTCTGGAGGGTAATCCATGAATTCTTTAATTGTGAATTTCATTTTCTGTTTAGAAGCTCTGGGCAGTTCTCTCCTATTATTTCCTTCATTGTGGCATCAAGGTTTTTTGTTCTCTTATGTTATTCTGGGAGATGTATGATGTTCAGATTTTTCTCTATGCATCCAGTCTTCAAAATCTATATGTTTTGCTTCCCTTGTGAGCTTATTTTCTATTAAGGTTTTTGTTTTTTGTTTCTCTTCTCTTAGATTGTCTATTTTGCTCATTATTTTTGGTGTGCAGAATATAAATTCTGCTTCCATAATGTTCATTAAAAAAAAAAAAAGCACTCAGAAATAGTGTATTGTGATTCTATGTTCTCCTCAATTTCCACAGGATCCTCTGTTTCATCAAGTATTGGATCATATTTCTTCATTTTGAAGTATTTGTTCACAGATGCCTGAACTAGTTTACTAGATCTGGAGATCATATTTCCTTCTGTTGTTACTGCTATTGCTGTTGATTTGCCTATTTATGTTCAAAGTCTTTGATACTTTTTTCTTCCTATACTCTTTGGTACTTTTATGTTCTTCCCCTTTCCCCGTTTTCCTTATTGCTCACTTCTGACTCCCTTCCTTCTGACTATGGTTTCCTGGGGGGGGGGAGGAGTGGGGGGCAGATCTCAAGAGTATCTAAGCCTTTCCCTATATTAGGCAATTTGTAGTTCACTCTCCTAGGTCTCTGTCTCAACTGATTTTGGTGTGTTAATTGACCCTAGCTGGACGCTGTGCTGTTTCCTTAGGCTTGGTGGAGTACTGCACAGCTCCCTAAATGAATAATGTCTTCTTTCTTAGGTGTCCCTATACTCACTGTTCCATAGTTCTATGGCCTGGCATTAGCAGTTTAGATCTTTCAAAAAGCTGTGCTTCTGGACTGCAACCCCTAGCAAGCTTCTGTCTCTGAAGGACAATGGTCAGGGCCAGGGAAAACTTCCACAGTTGGGAGCTCAAAGTCTCTGTGGCCCTGGAAAGTATGGGGGTGGGGGAGAAAAGATGAGCTTGAGAACAAGGTAGGTTTTGATGGAGGCCTCTGCTGTTTCCTTGGGTCGGCTAATGTGGCCTTGCTGCTAGTAGTATGGGAAATGGTCGAGGATTGCTGAGTGAGCTTAGGTCAGTAAGCAATAGCTCCTAGATTTTTTTTTTTAATATCTTGTTTTGGATTCTTTGTGTCCTAGACCATAGAAACAACTGAAGATGCTTTATCTTTGGTGTATGATTTCTGTTTTAAGAAGGCTGAGTTTTTGTGGGTATTACAGACTATATCTAATCTGCCATCTTGTTGCTCATGTGACCTGAAAATAAAGGAGAACTTTCTAAAAATGAGAGTTAACCAAAAATAGAATGGATTGCCGCAGGTAGGTAGTAAGTTTCCCATTACTGAAGACTTTCAAGCAAAGAGTAGATGGATTTCTATTAGAGATATTATAGAAAGGATCCCTACATGGGTTGTCCAGATGACTTATAAAGTATCTTCTAATTTGATTCTTTTAGCACATTATACAAGCAGGTAATAGGATTTAGTTTTATCTTTAGCTTTATACCACAGATTGGCTATATGAACTTGGGCAAGGCAATCAGCCTTTCTGAATTTCAAATATCTCTGATGTAAAACATCCAGAAAGAAATTCAGAAAGACTGGATTCATGCCCATATTCTATGAATTGATATGATATTGCCTAGTGTTTGGAAGGAGAGATAGTCTTCTGCAAACCAATTCCTGTGAGATCTTTTCTAGGGTTATGAAGGTAAACATAGTTTAGCTAAACTTGGAAAAAATACAGAACTAAGAATATGTATCCTAATGTTCGTCTTCTCTGTATCCTTATTCTTTTCTAATTTTTAAACTCATTTATTTCCTCATTCTCATTATGTCTAAATTCTCAGCTTTTTTTCTCAATTCCTTCCTTCCTTCTCATTTGATCCCCCACAAAAGAAAAAGGAGATCTGCCTCTCCCCCCTACCCCTCAGTTTTCTACTTTAATTTAAGGCATTTAAATTTATATGTAATGTATATAGCTTCATGAAGCTAAATATATTACATATAACAAAGCAACTTAGGCTATTTACCAAAGAAAGAAAAATCTTATTTATTCCCCAAATCTCCCATTTGTATTCCTCTATAACCAATGGCTAGGGAAAGACAAACTCTAGATTGTGGGAGTAATTTCTGCATATTGTTTTGGAAGTGTTACGTTATCTCAATCCACAAGACATAAACATTAGTAGCCAGGCAGGCAACAGAGTACATATCTGCATAGCACTTGAAAGATTATAAAGCTATTCAAAGGCAGGATAGGATCTCCAAAGTTCCTTCCAACTCTAAGAGGCTAAGGTGTATTTATTAAAAAGGAAAAAAAAAAAACCAACCCACAATAACCAATATATAGCAAATGGTAAGGTGAAATAAATTTAAGCGTTTGAAGTAAATTCTATTCACATGACAGTGTATGTGACAAACATATAAATTATTTCTTATTGTACTTACAAACACTGTTGGTTTGGGTATAAATACATTTTCTTCATTTTCTTTGGGTAGATCAACAGGATTTGTTGTCTCGGTCATAATTTTTGTCTCATTTTTAGGAGCAGGTAATTTATCTCCACAGTGCCTGTTGTGCATATTAATTAGAGTCTTTTTCATTACTGCCAACTCCTGTTGAGTAATAGAATAAGAAAATATGAAACAACTGAAAAGTACAATTATGTAAATCTATCATTAAAATGAGAAGGAAAATAAGAAGAAAATAAATCACATAAATAAAATCTATGGAAAAATACAAAAAGTCTAAGTCAATATAGGATTGCAGAATCTTATGAGTTGAAAGGGCCCTTAGAAATCTAGTCCAACTCTTAATCTGAAATATGATATATATATATATATATATATATATATATATATATTTGCCTCACATATTTTTTAGAATGTCAATACTTTTTAATTTGCACTATTAAAATATCATATTAGTGACAAATTAGTTTCTACTTAACTATTTTGCTTCTGTGTGAACATTTAGTTCTTGAATAGTCTACATTTTATTATTATGTTTTTAGCTATCTTGGAATTTTAAATTTTTCCTCCCATTTTTTCCCCTTCTTAAACACAGACACCTAAAATGCTCATCTGTTCCAACTCCTAATTTATACATTTGAGACCCAGAAAAGTTAAGTGATTTATTTAATGCACATAGGTAATAAGTAGCAGAATGATACTTCAAACTTAGATATGTTATTTCCATGGCACCTCTGCAACCCTTCTTATTATATTGTTTGTTTTAACTTAACTTCTTGACCATCAAATGGTTGCAAGGTTTGGAAAAGAAAATAGAAAAGGTCTAAGTATTTGCAATTTTCTATTAGCCATTTTAGTAGAAGGTTACACAAAAGAGTTGATACTCTTGGCTCAAATATGGTTTCATATTCTCCAGTCTAGAAGCCATTCTATTCGCTTTTTTTCTGAATTCACCAGTTTGCCTAATTTTTCCTAATACGCGAGATGCTAAATTGAATACCTCAGAAACAGTCTGACAGGAAGCATCTAGAAGAATTTTTACATCCCTTGTTTTAGATACTACACCCCTTTTTAATGCAGTTAAGGTAGTAGTTTTTGCCAACTCATGTCATATGATTCATATTGAAGTCACTAAAGCTCTCAAATCTTGTTAAGCCACAACCCCCTTAGAGCGTATTAATGAATCTAAGTTTATAATTTTATACATATTCATATTAGATTTTTTTTAAAGGGTTAGAAAGCTTTTCAGATCTTTTTTGAATCCTGACTTTGTCAACCAATTATCCATCTCAGTTTTATAAATGTAACAAGTATAGCTTCTATGATTTCATTTAAGTACAAGGCTAATGACAGATCACTAGGGGGTAAATTTAATTCCAGTAGAGACCTTTCTTCAAGTTAACACTGATGTATTTCATTCAACTAGTTCTAAATCTACCTAACTATACTATTACTTAACCCACAGCTATCTTATCTATAAGCACAGCATGAAAGACTTACACTGTCAAATTCTTTGCTGAAATCTAAGTATACTATGCAGCATTTCCCTGAGATACCATTCTACTGCTACTGTCAAAAGTAAAATAAAGGTAGAACATACAGTTCTGAGCATACTATATAAACACTTAAGCTTCCAAAGCTCACTGCACATAATATCTGTTGGACAGATGATGGACTCACTGTAATATATAGAGTGAAGACACACCTAATTTCCTATTTTCTTCCTCATTGGCAGCAGAAGAGATGAATTCTTCTGCTTTTCCAGCCCCTCATTTCATCCCATAATTAAGAATCATCAGTGATGAAGGGTAGCTTCTTTCTGTTATGTATGTATGTTTATTTTGATATTCAATGACATTTTCCTTCTTTAGGATTGGGATATAAACTGATCTTTTCCAATCCAGTGGTTACTTCTGTATTTTCCAAATTTGTTGGCATAGTGAACACAGTACTATAATGGCATCTTTTAAGATTTTTAATAGATAGCTAGAATCCATCACCTCCACTAGCCTTATTGTTAGCAATGTTTCCTAAGGCCCACTTGATTGCATTTACCGGGATGTCTCGCTCCATCATTGTGGTTATTGAAATATTAAGGTTTTTCTAGTATAGTTCTTTGTTACAACTCTTCTTAATCTCTTTTTAATTCAGAATGTGATAAGCTTTAAATGCAAAATCACTATTTTTTTTCTGAGGGCAGTGAGAAGCCACAGAAGCTATAATAAGCAGAAATCTTTGAGAGATGAGACTAAACAAAATGTCAGAGATAAGGGGATGGTTATGAGAGATATTGCAGAAGTAAAAACTGTAGTAAAACTTGGGAAGTGACTGAATATGGGAGGGGTAAATGGGAGTGAGAGAGAACGAAGAATTGAAGATAAACCAATTAATCCTACAAAAATAAATAAACATTTACTAAGGTCCTATGTACCAGGTAGTGTGCTGGGGCTAAAAAGAAAGGCAAAAATCAGCTTGTGCCCTCAAGAAGTTTACGATGATATGGGGAGACGAGACAACTTGCAAACAAATATATACAAAGCACAGACAGAAGGCATTGGATTTAAGAGGGACTGAAGAAATTTTCCTGTAGATGTTTCATGAAGATTTTAGTTGGGACTTGAAGCCAGTAAAGCCAGTATTTGGAGCAGAAGAGGAAGAGCATTAGAATAACAGAAATATGTAATAGTTTGTGAAAGAGCACAGTTGGACAGACTAGGATTGGATATATAGCTTTGGTGGTCATCTGAATCAGAAGAATAAAACTTCACAGGTCACATTTGCCCTTAGAACTCCTAAGTATATCAACCAGATTAAAATATAATTGGGACATGTTCTATAAAGTATATAAAAATGTGATACAACATAATGTTAATTTGTGGTTTTCTAAGTCAATATAAAGATTGTGGAGATCTGTACCTATTTGAGTTTAACACAGCTAATCTGAATCACTATGATAACTGAACCCACTGGAATGGCTAAAGTAACCAAATAATAAAGTCATAAAGAGAAAATTTTGAGAGCACAGGATAGTTATGGGACATTTCAGAGATGATTTCATGAGACTAAGTTCAGGTTAGACAGGTCAGAGAAGAACGAAGAGTTCATAACAATGTTATGAAAACGTAAGAGACAAGTGAGTATTCAGGAAAAAAGATGGTTAAGAATGTCAAATGCTACTGCAGATAGGTTTTAAAAAAAAAAGGAGAAGGAAAAGGAAAAAAAACAGCTGTTTTTGAGCTGATGTGATTTCTGGACTTTTGGGACTTCTCTTCTACATGTACTCCAGTCACATTTTTATTAGTTAAATTTCTCTAAGAAATGATACTAATCTGAATCTATTTTAATCTACTTCTCATTTCAGAGTTAATAGCTAATTTAAATAGCAAATTCTTTTAATCTTTACCTTCTTTTTTGTTTTGGTATTTGACTTCTGCTTTAACATGATTATTTGGAACATAAATTGATGTTAAAAAATAGTAGACATGACAAACACCAAGCTATCTCACAAAATTTAAATTACTATTCCTTGACAGGAAAAACCTAGTAATCTTCTTTAAGAGATAAAGAGAATGAGACTTGTCACTGGATTCTTTCATTTCTTGATCTCAAATCACATTTTTCCATGTATTTTACCATGTAGTGATCAGCTTGATTTAAAGAATCTTAACTTCCTTGAACAATTTCTGTCTCTTTATCCTTTTTCCAAAATGTTGGCTACAAATATCTTTATAGTATATAAGAATTGTGGATGATTAAGTCTCCCATGAAATGATATTTTAATGATTTTTCTTTACATGTAGTCTTTGGATATATAATAAAGCCATCTCTGGCAATTCCTTTATCTTTTTGAGGATATGCAAGCCAACCTTCCATTTAGCCAATTTGTATGTGCATTTTAGTTTTATAGTGAAAATATCAATATTGATGTGGAGGAAAGGCAGGGACTCCCCTGAGCTCTTCCCCAAACTCCTTCAAATATCTTATAATAATGATTCTGAACATATTATAGAATACCAGAATATAGAGTACCAAAAACAAGGGGGAAACAATTTTTAGGCAAGATCATGTGGAAGATTAATGGGAATGGTCTATTGCACCAGGTAAAAATGGGCTGCAGTCTAGCTCAGCCTGCACCAACACAGACCCACCTCCATGAAATCAAGAGCAGGCCTTGAGGTGACCACAGAAAGCTACTATTGGTCAAGGAAAAAATATTGCAAGCAGCCAGGAAAAACAATTCAAGTGGAACCACTATCAGGATAACCCAAGATTTAGCTTTTTAAACTTTGTTGTTGTATTTTGCCCTGTATTTTCTTTCATAACATGACTATTATGGAAATGTTTTGCATGACTGCACATGTATAACATATCAAATTGCTTGCCTTCTCAATGAAGGATTGGGGTAGGGAGGGAGATTGGAACTCAAAGTTTTAAATGAATATTTGAAATAGTTTTTTACATATAACTAAGGAAAAATAAAATACATTAAAAATTTTTAAATGTCTATAGTTAAATTTAACATTCTATTTCCCCCCAATTACATGAAAAACAATTTTTAAAACATTCTTTTAAATTTTTTCCCTTCTTTCTTTCCCTATTCATTGAGAAAACAAACATGAATTAATATTTATGAATTTAAATACCATATTATCCTTAGTAACTATGCCTCTTTATTCCTTGCTCTGCCACTATTACTGTGGCAGTGGAAGGAGGTCACACTGGATGGAAGTCCATTCTATAATTTTCCTTGTTTAATATGTTGTTATAGCCAAATAATCACCTGGTACCCAATTTACTCCTTAGCTAATACACGAATAGCTAAAACATGCAATTTTGTTAACAATATGAAATCCCTAATGATTATAATACTATTGATTAAAAAATAGCAAAGATGAAAAAATGAGATTGCAGAAATTTTGACATGAGACTAAACTTTTGAATGAAACTAAAAGGATAAAAATAATAGCTAGCATTTAATACTCTAAAAAGAACATTACATATGTGATCTGTAGATCCTTATCGCTACTACATAGACATATAGTGATATGAAGTATATGTTCTTATCCTCATTTTACAGATGAGAAAACAGCCTAAGAGGTTAAAGATTTGCCTAGGATCATAGCAAGTAATTCTATCTAATTCAGGATATGAATTCAAATCTTTCTCATTTCAAATTCATTGTGAGACAAATCATTGTTTCATGATAATAGATTCAATATGGAACAAATTTGCTAATGATTTTGTAGTATTCTGCATTTATCATTAGAGACAATGGAAGTAACATATTTGGCCTCTTAAGTCGTTAGAAACCAATGGATGAGGAGAAAATAGCTCTTTGTTTCTTTTTTCTTTCAAAGTATTTTTCCCCAAAATTACATGTCAAGACAATTTTTATCCTTCATTTTTATAAGATTTTGAGTTCCAAAATTTTCTCTTTTTTTCTTCCTAAAATGATAAGGATAGGTTATACATGTGCTATTGTATAAAACATATTTCTACATTAGTCACAGTAATGAACAAAGAAAAAGACCAAAGGGAAAAAAAACACAAACAAAATTAAGTGAAAAAAAGGACTCTAACTACATCAGTTCTTTTAACTGGGTGTGGATAGCATTTTCCTTAATGAGTTTTTTGTACTTGTCTTAGATCATTTGTGTTGCTGAGAAAAGCTGAGTCATTCGTTGTGGATCCTCATACAATGGTGCTGATACTATATAGTACAATGTTTTTATATACAATGTTTTTCTGGTTCTGATCCTTTTACTTTGTATCAGTTTATATAAGTCTTTCCAAGCTTTTCTGAAATCTGCCTGTTCATCATTTCTTTTTGCACAATATCTATATTCATATATCACAGCTTGTTAAGCCATTCCCCAACTGATGGCCATCCCCTGAATTTTCAAATCTTTGCCCCAGAAAAAAGGTGCTATAAATATTATTTGTACATATGGGTCCTTTTACTTTTTTTAAATCTCTTTTGGGATACAGACCTTAATAAAGGTTTTGCTAAGCCAAAAGATATGCAGTTTTATAACCCTTTGGGCATAGTTTCAATATGCTCCACAGAATGGTTGAATCAGTTCACAATTTCACCAACTGTGCATTAAGATCTCATCTTCCCACATAGCTTTTAAATTTTTTTTTTGCACATTGTAGATCTTTTCCCTTTTTCTTAATGACCTCTTTGGGATACAGACCTAGTAATTCTATTGCTGGTTCAAAGAGTATATGCACAGTTTGATTGCCCATTAAGCATAGTTCTAAATTTCTCTCCAGAATATTTGGATCAGTTCACAATTTCATCAACTATGCATTACCGCTCAATTTTCCCACATCCTCTTTAACATATTTATCACTTTATTTTTTGTCATGTTAGTCAATCTGATAGGTGTAAAGTTGTCAGAGTTATTTTAATTTGCATTTGTCTCATCAAAAGTGATTTAGAGCACTTTTTCTTTAGAGCATCGTTTGACTATACATGATTCCTTCATCTGAAAATTGTCTATCCATATCCTTTGATATTTTATCTATTGGGAAATGGCTTGTATTTTTATAAATTTGACTCAGTTCTCTATATATTTGAGAAATGGGACTTTTTATCAGAGAACACTAGTGGTAAAGATTGCTTCCCAGATTTCTGTTTTCCTTCTAATCTTAGTTGCATTGGTTTTGTTTGTACAAAAATTTTTAATATAATCAAAAGAGGATCTATTTAACATCTTGTTATACTCTCTATCTTTTCTTTGATCGTGAACCTGTAACTCATTTAATTTCTTTAAGAAATTGGATGCTATATTACTTGGTACATATATGTTTAGTATTGATATTACTTTGTTGTCTATGAGATCTTTTAGCAAGATGTGGTTTCCTTTTTTATCTCTTTTAATTAGGTCAATTTTTGCTTTCCCTTTGTTTGAGATCTGGATTGCTCCCCCTGCTGGGTTTTTTTTTTTTTTTTTTTAACCTCATCTAAAGTATAATCATTTCTTCTTTAGTCTCTTATCTTTACTCTGTGTGTGTCTCTTGTAAACAACATCGTAGGATTCTGGCTTTTGATCTACTCTGCTATCTGTTTCCATTTTATGGGAGAGTTCATTGCATTCCCATTCATGTTATGATGAACATATATTTCCCTCCATCCTATTATTCTTGTTTGTCTTATTTCTTCTTTTATTCCTTTTCTTCTTGAAAAGTATTTTACTTCTGTCTACTGCCTCTCCCAAATACTGTAGTTTACAAAAGGTGACCAAGATCATATATTACCAACTACTAATCTATGATCCCACTTGTTCATTTCTTCTTTGCTATTCAAGGGTTATCTTTGATAAAACAATGTTGCAGCTCATATTCCCTATCAGCTTTCCATCAATTGTGCTGCTGTGAAGTGATCTCTTTTTTTAAAAAAAATTGGACTAGTCAAAAAAGAAAGGAAGAAAGAAGGAAGAAAGGGAGGGAAGGTGAAGGAGAATGGAAATAATTTCTGAAAATTTACCCATTTAAAAAATATTTTTATTAAATTAATTCCTGTTGGTCCTCTCTCTTCTTTTACCTTTTCCCTCCCTGATAGTTTTTTTTATCTCTGTCTACTGCATCTCTCAATCTGCCTTCTTTGTCAAACCCTTCCCCTGCTCCCCCATACCATTCTGCTTTATCTCCTTCCCATGTCCTGTCAGGTAAGATAAATTTCTATATTCTTTAGAATACAGAACTGAAATTCTAAACAACATAGAACTGGGTAAGTATACTGATGAGTATACATTATTCCCTTTTTGAGCCAATACTGATAAATGTGAGATTCAAGAGAATCACATTTTCATTTTTCCCCTCTATTGTAATAGATTTTTTTTATGTGGGATATGGCTCTTTAGAAGCTGAATTTGGATAAAACATAATGAACTTGATCAAGAACAAGGACAGAAGACACACAATGGAGATGATTTTGAAAGAAATAAAATAAAAGGTTTGATTCAAGATAATTTGTGCAAAAGAAATCCTGGAGGCTGTGAATATGGTAGATAATATTGCCAGATGTGTCAATTCTTTAAAAATTTTTGTTATAAGATGGCTCATTGGGTAGAGAAGATGGACATATCTTCAGAAATAAATGTGACTTGAACCTCAGGGATGGTGGTGGTATATGTCCATTAACTGGAATGAATAAATAAACAAATTATAAGATATGAATATAATGTAATTGTATCAAAAGAAATAATAAAACAAGTTTCAGAGAAACCTGGGAAGGCTTGTATGAACTAATGCAGAGTGAACTGAGGAGAGAGTAACTTAATATTATAATGACATTTGAAAAATGAACAATTTTGAAAGATTTAAGAACTCTAATCAATGCAGTAATCAAATATGACTCCAGAGGACTGATAATGAAGGATGAAATCCACCTCATGACAGAGAGATGATAGACTCAAGGTGAATAATAATACATAATTTTGGACGTGGCCAGTGCAGGAATTAATTTTGCTTGGCTATTCATATTTTTTTTTCCTTTTTTTTTTTTTTTTTTTTTTTTAGCCAAGTGGGGAGACTTAGGAGAGGAAAAAAAAAAACCTTGATAACTGAAAAAAATTTAATTAAAAGGGAATTTGATATAAAAAAAAAAGACACCAATGAAAAGAAAATAAAAAATTTAAATTTCCTGTAGATAGATCCTCCAGATATTTTTGTTTGCAGATAGCCTACATACAGCACATTAATTTAATCATACTTCTTATTTCAATGATAAGATCTCTGTGATATCATCCTTGATTTCAATCCTGTGATCCAGTCCTCCTATCACCAACTACCTTTTCAATATGCCAGATTAGATAGAACTGTCTCAAAATAAAAACTACAGTAGAGCTCTTCATCTTACCTTTTGCATATTCCCTTTCCTATCAAGGGTACTGTTATCTTCCTAGTCACCTAGCCTTATAATTTCCTCTCACTTAACATATTGAATTTTTTTAATGAGAAAAATATTGATCTATATCTATATCAAACTACCTTTATCTCCACTCACATATGCACCCATCACCTCTTGCTTGGACTATTTTAATAGACAATCTACTTCAAGTCTATTCCCACTCCAATACCTACTCAGCTGGCAGTCAAAGTGATCTTTCCAAAGTGGGGGTCTAACCATGTTACCATAACCCCTCATTTTCCCTTCGCAAAAAACGCCAGGGACTCACTATTACCTCCAAGAACCATTAAAACATGTTTGGTATTTAGAGTCCTTTACACTTGCTCCCTTTCCATCTTCTTAATACTTTGCTCCCCTCTTTTTATTCTACAATCCAGTCACATTGTCTTATGTGCTACGTGCATGACATTGCATTTCCAGCCCTTTTGCTTTGCCCTGATTCTCCTTCCTGCCTGGGAATGTTCTCCTCTTACCTCTGCTTCCTAATTTTCCAGGTTTCCTTCAAGGCTCATTGCAGGGAATTTCAGAAAAACCTGGAAAGACTCATATGAAGTGATGAAAAGTGAAGTGAGCAGAACCAGGAGAATACTGTACACAGTAACTGGAACATTGTGCAATGATCAATTATGAAAGACTTAGCTCAGCAATAAAATGATCCAAGACATTTCCAAAAGATTCATAATGAAAAATGCTATCCACATTCACAGAAATAACTGATGTAGTCTAAATGTAAATCGAAGCATATTTTTCACTATATATTTTTTCTTGTTTTTCTTTCTTTTTGGTCTATTTCTTTCACAATATTACATTTAAAAATATAATAGCATTTTTACTATATTTAAAAAATAATAGAATTTTTTTCAAAATACATGCAAAAATATTTTTCAACATTCATCCTTGCAAAACTTTGTGTTCCAAATTTTTTACCTTCTCTTCCAACCTTCCCCTTAAAAGCATGTAAACCAATATAGATTAAACATGCAATTCTTCTAAACATATTTACACATTTATCATGCTGCAAAAGAAAAATCAGATCAAAAAGGGAAAAAAATGTGAAAGAAAAAAGCAAACAAACAACAACAACAATAAAAAAGGTGAAAATACTATATTGTAATTCACATTCAGTCTCCATAGTCATCCCTCTGGATGCAGATGGCTCTTACCATCACAAGTCTATTGGAATTGCCTTGAGTCACTTCATTCACAACAATACTAATATGGAAATGTTTTACGTCATTGTACATATATAACCCATATCAAATTGCTTACTGTTTTAGGGAGGGGGAAGAGGGAAAAAATTGGAACCCAATTTTTTTTTAAAGAATGTTAAAAATTTCCTTTAATTAGGAAAAATAAAATATTAATTAAAAAAAAAACAGACTAACTTTAAATCCCATCTTCTGCAAGAAACCTTTCTCAGGCATTCTGCCCTCCACCCCCAACTAATGAATTTTCTCTAAGATGACTTTCCATTTACAATGTCTATATCTGATATTTATGGAATTATTTGCATTCCCCATTAAAATGTGAGCTTCTTAAGAGGAGGATCTGCTCTTTTGCAGCCTCATGGCTTAGTTCTTGGCACAAAGTAAACTCTTAATTTCCAGAATAATGTTACAAAACCTCAATAAGATCTATCACTTCTCAAAAGAAATCTGCCTAAAAATCTACAGATGAAAAACCAAAAGATCAAAAGATACTTACTGTCCACATTATAATAGAAGTTTGGAGAGGCAATATATATTGGACAGATACTGCAGTTGTCTGGATAGTGAAGTAGCTTGAGCTTTCACTACACTTCCCCTCTCTACTTAATAGTATTTTATTTTTTCTAATTACATGTAACAATAGTTATTTCTTTTCTTTAATATTACAATAATATTTTATTTTTCAAAATACACACAAAAAGTTTTCAACATTTACTCTTGCAAAACTTTTTTGTATTCCAAGTTTATTTTCTCTCCCTCTCTTCCACCTCTCCCTTTCTTCTTCCTCCCCTGAACAGCAAGTAATCCAACATAGAGTAAACGTGTGCAATTCTTCTAAACATATTTTCATATATCTCATGATGAACAAGAAAAATAAGATCAAAAAGGGTGAAAATGAGAAAGAAAAAAAAAGCAAGCAAACAATAACAGCAGCAATAACAAAAAGATGAAAATAATAGGTTGTAATCCACATTCAATCCCTATCGTCCTCCCTCTGGATGCAAGTGGTTCTCTCCATCAGAAGGCTATTGTCCTTGGCCTGAATCCCATTACTGAGAGAGAATCAAGTCTATCACAGTTGATGATCACATAATCTTGTTGCTGTGTACAAAGTTCTCTTGTTTCTACTCATTTCACTTAAAATCAGATCATGTAAATCTCTCCAGGCCTTTCCGAAATCTTCCTACTGATTATTTTTTTTTATAGAAAAATAACATTCCATTACATTCATATACAGTAACTTATTCAGCTATTCCCCAAATGATGGGCATCCACTCAGTTTCCAGTTGTAAGGATAGTTTTCAATATTCACTTATTATAAGATTTTGAATTCTAAGTTTTCAACCTCTTTTCCTTCCCTCCTTTCTCCCCAAAATGGCAAGCAATCTGATCTATGTTGTATATGTTATTATGTACAATTATATTAAACATTCCAAATTAGTCATGTTGTGAAAGAAGAATCAGAACAAAAGGAAAAACCATGAGAAAAACAAAAACAAAAATGTTAAAGTAGTATGCTTCGATCTGCATTCAGATACCATAGTTCTTTATTTGGATAGCAGCTTCCATCCTGAGTCTTTTGCAATTGTCTTAGATTATCACATTGCTAAGAAGAGCTAAGTCTATCGTAGTTGATCATCCACAATATTGCTTTTAATGTTGTAAAGTGTGAAGTTTGCGGGCAGCTAGGTGGCGCAGTGGATAGAGTACCAGTCCTGAAGTCAGAAGGACCTGAGTTCAAATCTGGCTTCAGACACTTAACACTTCTTAGCTGTGTAACCCTGGGCAAGTCACTTAAACCCAAATATCACAATTAAAAAAAATTTGCGAAGTTTGATGAAACACCAAGACTACTAATTGCACAATATAAAGCAATGGAAAATAATTCCATATTAAACTCACATTCCAAAAATATAAGTATTAATATATTACAATTCTTTTTTTCTTGCGATTTTTGAATTTAAAGACAGAATTTATGCCAAAGACCAAGAGGAAAGTAGTTGGTATAATAATAAATTATTTATTAATACAATCTGAATTGTAACGGCATGTATAATTTGATTATACTACTGATGACATAATTAGGATTTATCATAAAAACTCTATACTTTGTTACCTGATAATAATGAACGCAATGTAGACAACATGCAATTATTGTTATGCAAATTGAATGTAAAATGGCTGGAAAACTATTGTATGGCAGTCCAGTATTATATTTTTGTCCCAAACCATTTTTCTGAGGGGACCAAATCGCTCACTTGAAGTCAAAAGCGCATGTCTTGGTCATTTAATATTAACTATTTGCATAGTGTGTGGCGTGTTAAAACGGCTCAGCTGCCCAGCAGCTGCTTAAGAGGCCGGCATAGCTGATGCCAACATGTTGCTGAAAGTTGTAAACTCTGCAAAGATGTTGCCAAGGGGATACATAGACAGCATTTCTTGATGAAAATAGCTCAGACAAGTATAATACAAACTATGTGTCCCATCGGTAGAAATGAAGTAGTGCTTCAACATTATCAAGTGCTTATATATATATATATATATATATATATATCTGGTCATGATTCTCACGCACACAAAACCAGATAATACTTAAGCAGTACTTAATTTTATATAAGTTGGATCCCACTGATTTCTACATGAAGTAAAAAAAAAGTACAGTTAACTTCAGAAATTGAAACTGAAAAAATTAAGAACAGAACTGTTTAGAATATTTTTAGATAACATTTTATGGGAATAGCATCAGGATGAATTTTCCTCAAAGGTTCATAATAGCTAATATTTTTATAGCACTTGCAATGTGTCAGGCATTGTGCTAAGTACTTTATAATTAGGATCTCATCTGATTCTCACAATAACCCTAAGGAGGTAAGTGCTATTTATTATACCTGTTTTACAGATGAGGAAATTAAGGAAAAACAGAGGTAAAGTATCTTGTCCAGGATTACACAAGTGTCTCAAAAATTGGAACTCAGTTCTTCCTGAGTCTCCACTTTGCATCTGGGGACTAGACTGGTTTCAACTCAGAGGAATTAAGAGATCCTTCCCAAGATAAGCTCTTTACTTCTAAACTGACCTCCTTGTGATGAACTCAAGTTTGGATGGACTTCATCTTCCCCTCCACTCTATTTGGAGGGCTGGAGAGCTGAGAACTAAACTGTTTCCAACATTTTCCTTTAGAGAGGACAGAAACTGTATTCACAGATCACTCTATCTTTTATCTGCTGCCCTGCTTGGTTTTAGCTCCAAGGAACAATATGCCCCTGAGCTGGGTATCCATGGTATCCCACCTACACTTTTACCTGTTTTTAGTATGCTGTCTTCCCTTTAGAAAGTAAAGCTCATTGAGGCCAGGGATGTTTTTTTTTTTTTGTTTTTTTGTTTTTTTTTTAATTGTTTCTCCAGAGCTTAGCACAATGCCTGGAGTGCCTTAGGTACTTAGTAAATAGTTATGGGATTGGATTGATTCCAGATTGAGCATTCTATCCTAGTGCCATTTAGGTGATGCTTTCCATGCATTTTATGATGCTAAGAAATATGCAGTATTTTGTGGAATATGATATCATGTAACTGGTATTCAAATATCAGTGCCCCTGGATTTTATATCGACATGCAAAGCATTTTTATAGAGGGAGTTTATGGCAAAGTTTCCAAAGAATACATATCAGAATTGGCCTGTCTTAAGTTGTTCAATATCCCAACCAGTTGCTTCTTAGGATTCAAATCACAGGAACACAGATTTAGAGCTGGAAGGGACCTTAAAGATAACTCATTCAGGCCAACTCCCACGTTTTACAGATGAGGAGATTATTAGAGACAAGCTAAATGATTTGCTCCTGGCCACACAGGTAGTACATATTAGTTAAGAGATGAATTTATGGCCAAATCCAGTTTCTCTTCCCAATATGCTATGCTTCTAATTATCTGTTCCCATGTTCAAGATGCATTTGGATTCATTCCTACTTCAATAAGAAGAATATAAAAGATCTAGGTCTCAGATAGAAAGTGACTTTCTTAACTTTTTTCTTGCAGCTTTTCTTCCTACTTGTTTTGTCCTACATTTTTTGAAATTTTTAGTCCTTAATTGATCCTTGGGCATTAAAAACAAACAAACAAAAGCCCCACTCTACTTTGGTCTACTATTCTTTGCACTATCTTGGTTCCTAAACTGTTAACTACTTTATGTATATGTATACGTATAACTGATCCCTGCCTCTGATCTCTAATACATACATCTCTATCTCTGATACATACATCTTGTATGTGATGTTGGGTGTCTGAGAAAAGTCTCTGATACACACATCTTGTATGTGACCAGTCTCTGATACATACATCTTGTAAGTGAGGTTGGGTGTCTGGGAAAAGCAGAGAAGCAGCTTATTCAGACCCTAAGCCTTTTTGTGCATACCTTGTATGTGTCTTGCCCACTATGTTTCTTATTTTACCACAAACCCTTCACTGTTCTACTCTCTACTCTAAAATGCTTATCCAGATTCCAATTCTAGCTTACTCAGTGACTTCTAGATATTTCTTTTGATGTGGATCAGTCCCATGACTATCTTATCTTTCATTCATATATTTATCTCACCTCTGCTAGTTTTACCTCTATAAACTATAATTTGTGACCTCCCTTTACCCATAGACCCAAATGAGGTAACTTCCATTGCCTTATGGTAGCAGTCTGACATGTTACTGTCAATTTCTCATTTCCTGAATTACCATAACAGAAAAGCGTTGTCTAATATTGAATGATGTGTAGACAAATACCTCTTAAGATTTTAGAGCTCTGCATTTCTGATAATTACTTCAGGCTTTCCATTTCACTACAACTTTGTAGAAATGCTTATTGTTATATTTTATTGTGTACCACAATTATTTCCACTAATGTCTACTTTAATATCTCATTGTGGTGTAGAGATGACCTTGGATTCTCAAAGCCTATGTTATTTGAGTGCAAAACGTGGTGGGGTATGGGAATGGGGGTGTTGTTCTGTAACACCAGGAGCTTTTGAACTGCTCTGTGACATAATAGCAGTCAGTCTGCCTGGAGAAAGAATCTTTAAGAGATGGAAAGTTTGACAAAACCCAGAAAGAAGGAAGATCAACACCCGTTTTGCTTGTAAAAGAGCAAAGGTAAACAAGAGCACAAACCAATAATTTGCCTAAAAGAGATTAAGGCTGGACAGTATCACAGATAGTCAGAGAAAGATGAAATCTGAGAGAAGGGCAAAAAAGTGGTACAAATCCCATGGAGAATTAGTAGAAGCTTATTTTAAGTAAAAAAAAAAATACACAAAGATTCTAAATAGGACAGATCTAAATCGCTGCCTAGATATTAGAAACTCCCCTAACTAGGGGTTCTAAGTTGTTATTAGTTTAATAATTTTTTCTTATATAAACTTTTTAACCTAGAAAAGAAACCAACCAGATAAATTAGGGGCCATGCTGCCTCAGGACAAGCTCAACTTGAAGCTTGTTGATTCTGAAGTAACACCTCACACCTTTTAGATTGGTTAAGCTGACAGGAAAAGATAAAGATAAATGTTGGAGGGGATGTGGGAAAATTGGAATACTAATAAAATACTAATATGGTAGAATAGTGAAATGATCTAATCAATAAGAGGAGCAATGCCTAACTATGCCTAAAAGACTATCAAAGTATGTCTAACCCTTTGATCCAGCAGGATCATTATTGAGCCTGTATCGCAAAGAGATTATAAAAAAGGGAAAAGGACCCACATGTGCAAAAATGTTTCTAACAATTCTTTTTGTGGTGGCAAGGAACTGGAAATTGAATGGATGCTCATCAGTTGCAGAAGAGTTGACTAAGTTAAGATATATGAAGGTAATGGACTATTATTGTTCTACAAAAAATGATGAGCAGGCTGATTTCAGAAAAGCCTGGAAAAACCTGAAATCATGCTAAGTGAAATGAGCAGGACCAGGAGAACACTGTACAAAGCAACAACAAGATTATATGATGATCAACTGACAGACTTGGCTCTACTCAACAATGAATTCTCAGCAATTCCAATAGACTTAGGATGGAAAATGCCAGTCATATCCAGAGAGAGAATGATGGAGACTGGATGTAGATCAAAGCATAGTATTTCCACCTTTTTGGGAGGCATGTATGCTTTTTCGTGTGTGTGTGTGTGTGTGTGTGTGTGTGTGTATTTGTGTATGTATTTCTTTTAGTCTGATTTTTCTTGCCAACATGGCAAATGTGGAAATATGTTCAACCTCTATCAGATTGCTACTGTGTTGGGGCGAGTGGAAGTAAGAAAAGGAGGGAGAAAAAATCTGGAACATAAAGGTCCTACAAAAATGAAACTACCTTTACATGTATTTAGAAAAATAAAATACTATTGAGAAAAAAATGTAAAAAGAAAAAAAATTCAGAGAGGCAAGGTATAGAGGAGAGGACAAATATGAAAGTTACACTCTTGTCAAATTAGTTAAGCAGTCTCCCATGGTTATAAAGGATATGCTATAATTTTGTTTTTTTACTAATAAGTTTTTAAGAATCAACCTGTCTTGGCCCTAAGTTAATCAGAACATAAATTAAATAATTTTACTAATGCAGAAAACATTAATTAAATGCCTGCAGTGTGCAGGGGAAATACAATAAATAGCTTATCATGTATGTGTACATTGTTTATGTATAAGTATATAAAGGAAATGACATATACACAAATAAGTAAAACAGTATATGACAAGTACCTAGAAGAGGTAAAAAGTATTACATAGGGTACAACTCAGATTAAAGGATTCTTGGAGTGTTTAAAATTTGAATTAACAAGAAGAATTTTGAAGATTTTAACATATGGAGATATGAAGTTTAAATTCCATGAATATTACTCTCTTTTTATTAAGTCTAGACAACTAACAAAATAAAAAAATCGAGCCCTGATTTGAAGCATTTGGTGAATTCTGAGGTGTAACTGCTCATACTGAAAATTTAACATTCTTTTCTAGCAGATTATTTGGAGCTGGTTCCAGTGCACTCTTGATAAAAGGCAATGCTGGTTAGATTATGGAGCTCCTTGATTGTCACAAGCCTTACAAGTCTAAACTTTACTTTTTGATCAGTAGCAACTACTGATGAGTTTTGAGCAAAGGAATGAAATGTATAAGGAAGATTTGTCTGGCATCACTATTAAGGGTTTCTTAGATGAATAAGAAAATGGAGTTGGAAGGATGTATTAAGAGACCTCTAAAAATTCAGATATGATAGTAACCTAAGCTGACTTGGTCATCATATATATTTTTAGTGCATATTCACACTAAAAGAAACTTAAGTGTTTTATGTTGGTAAGAAGTGTTACAGACTCTGGGGATATGAAGACAAAATTCAAACAATCTTTCACTTCAGGGCACTCATATACTATTTAAGAGAAACAGGGATGATACACTATATAGACGAACAAACACAAAATAGATTCAAGGGCTAGGGTTGGGAAGGTAGAGATCAACAAAGACCTTGTGTGAAAGGTAGCACTTAATTTGAATCTTGAGTGAATCCTGACGGGGTCTAAGGCAAGGCCAATAAAACTTTAACTGCTGTAATGCTTTCTACAGTCTCTTGGTTTTTATAAGTCTACCTTTCTGTTAATAATGTATATAAGGATGTGTTTGCTACTTAGATAGTGCTATCCTTCCTCATTCTGGGGAATGTAAAGAATTGATATTATGCCATAGAAAATGTACATGCCCATCTATAAAAGTGATTGGAGGCTTTTCCTCCATAATAGGATATTTGTATATTGGAAGATTATTCTCTCTTATGTGATATGAGATAGCATTCATATTCAGAAACTCATAAGGATTAAAAAAAAAAAAAAACAATAGTCAAAGGCCAGCATTTTGGCACTTCTGAAAATTTACAATTCAAGACTGCTAAGGAAGATTTCATGGTCATTTAAGTTGACTGGTATACTCTTAACATTTCATTTTTTTCAATGCTTTCACTCCTAAAATCACTCAGCTGAGAATTGCCCGTTTTTTCATAATCTACTGATTTATTGCCCTCAATCAATAACTAAAGCATCTATCTAGAAATGAAAGTAACACATAACATTTTGGTACCCCACATATCACCATCCTGGAACAATCTTTCCCCCCAAAAAGTAAGAAATGTATCCAACATCTGCGAGAAATAGGATTCTTAAACAAAAAATGTAAAACTGGTAAATTATTTTTGAATAGCTGAGGAACTACTACATTATTCTTCCAAACTGGATATAATGTTGGAGGCCCATACCATTCCACTCCTATTTCTACAGATATAAAGAAATTTCTTTAACAAGTTTCTTTGGACACATAAATCTTGTACATTGGTTTTCTTTCCTCCTCTTTGTTATGGCTGCAAGGTTATTGCATAATGACTTATTTTGAGGCACTGCTACCAGTTTAATGAAGTGATTTGGTATGAGAAACTGATCAAGTGTCCTGATTTTAAAAAACTCTTCAGACTGCCATTCCACCTGTTATATAACAAGTAGTTATAACTTAAGGATTCCAAGAATTAAAGTGAGGAGAGAATGCATTACAGGAGTGAAAAAGGCACAAAAGTGGCTTTTAAAAAATGTCATTTGTGTGTGTGCACTTGTGTGCATGTGTAAGCAGACCAATTTGCCTATAAAGTTCATAAAGGAGAATAATGTAAAAATCAACTATCAGAACGGAAAAGATAGGCTGAAATTAGATTATAAAGATCTTAAAACATCAGAAAAGTTTGTATTTTGTTTAATAGGAAATAGGGAGACACTGAAGCTTCTTAAACAGGAGAATGGCATAGTCATTACTTATGCTTTAAAAAGATTATTCTAGAAAATGGTTAGAGAGAAAGGGCATCTGGATATAGAGTCCAACTAGAAAGCAATTGCAATAGTCTAAGCTAGAAGTCATGAGGGTTTGATCTAGGATGGTGGCTATGTATACTGAGAAGTTCTGGATAGTTTTCTTGAATTATATCTTGCATTATGGTGGTTGGATTTTTATTTTTCATATAGAAGATCACAATATTTATTTAGAGAAATTTTTATTTTTTGATGTGTTGTTGTTCATTCTTTTAAATGATTTTAAATCATTCACCTTCCTTGTTGATTTATCTGCTTGTGCTCTAGATTTTCAATGGAATTTCTTGCCCTGGAAATCTTTGGTGATATTTAGTCTTTTAAACACACTAACTCTCTCTATTCCCTACCCTCTGCTTACATGCTGATTTAGCATATAAAGGATCAGCATTGTCCAATGTTAATTTATAAATCTGTTATAAATTTTTTGGGCTACTTCCTTTCTTATTCTTTGGAATCAGCTATACTTGTTTTATCTCTGGCACATTATTCCAGAGTGAAAATATTATTAAAGATAAGAGAAAATGCCTAGTTCTCCATTTTGTTTATCATATGACTTAGAAGTTTTGGGGTAATAGCCTTGTGAATGGAGAACAGGGAAAAATTTGAGAAATATTAGGGTGGTAGATACAATAAGGCTTGGTAACTGACATATGAGGGGTAAGAAAGAATGCAGAACTGAGAGTGCTCTGAAGGTTGGAGTATGAATGAGATAAAGATGGTGATGTTCACAATTGAAATATGAAAGGAAGACAGGCTGGTTTAGAGAGACAGATAAGTTTTATTTTGAACCTACTGAGCCTGAGATGCCTTTGGGACATTAGGTAAGATCTGTCTAGAATACTCCAGACAGGTTTCTAGAGAAGAAAGTAGCTAGGCTGAATCTTGGGAGGAAAATATATGGTTCTGAGAGGCAGAGAGGAGCCATGATGGTGAATCGATCATGCATATGAAGGAAGGTGGAAGATGAAATGTCAAGACTGAGGAAACTAGCAGTCCAATATGACTAAATCATATAATACCAAAATTAAGTAATATGAAATAAGGCTGAATAGTAATGTAGGAGTCAGATTATGAAGGCTAAAACTAAGGCTAGAAAGCACAGTAAGTTTGAGTATATTAATTTTGGTATGATAAAAATGATCAGAAGAGGAACAAAGTGTGAAAATGGGTATGATTATGACACCTCTGTTCCATGAAGCAAATACCTTAGTCCTTGACTATCATATCTTTCAAAATAAAGATATTAACTCTTCTATGAAAATATTTTTGTGTCAATTATCATTTATATCATATTTCATTCAAATGCTCATTTAACATATTAATTTTCACTAACAATGCTGAACACTCACTAAATGCTTTTTATTCATTCTTATATGGGAAAAGTGGCAACACAATTAAAAATATAGACATTTATGAAATAAATTATATCTATTATTTAAATTGCTTAGTAAGAAAAATGACCTGCCAATGCAGCAAGTTTTTAGATTTAAAATCAGTAAGTTTCAAAACAGTAAAGAATGAAACAAAGAAATAAGCATAATAACAGATTTAGAAATATATCATTTGTTTGAAAACTTTGAAATCTATTTATTTTGCCTCAGGGGCTACTTTGTGATGCTGAAATGTTCTTATAACCTTCTGAGAAAACAGAAAGAACATACAAGTAAGAATCTTAGAACATAAACATAGCACACAAAAAAATGATAATTATACTATGACTTCACTTTTTAGAAACCTAGTACACTGTATACCAGATTTTTATTTTTGGAGATGAAATATAATACTGCAAAAGCACTTCTGCCTAATATATTGGGATTTAGTCAAACATTTTTTTATGCACATCTCCTTTTGTACAAAGGGCATTCAAAGATTTCTGATTCATTGACTAGTTCATAATTCTAGTAGGCCTAAGCATATGGGGCTGCTATATCATTGAAGTTGGGAGGGGGGGAATACAAGCTAAGTCTCAGCAAAGCAGTATCTGTCCTTGAAATAGAGATATTAGGCAATGTTACAACTATGGCAATTGCCACGACTGTGGCAAACTCTTTTTCTTTTTCTGGCAAACTCAACCAAAGGCAATTTATTTTTTGCCTATTCTCTCACTGTTCTGAGACATACAAGTCTTGGATACTTTCTATGCTTATTTTGGGTAAAATTGGTTACTAGAAAAAAATTTTATTTGGGTAATACATAAAATGCCAGTTTGGAAAGCTTTTTGGTTGGTAAGGTGCTATATAATATAGCTTTTAGTATGTATAGAAAGATTATCATTGAGCAAAGGAAGGACTGAAATAAAATATTTGGTACATGCATTCTGTCCTGATCTGTGAGGAGATAAAGAAGAAGGAAGAAAAGAATATAACATTAATTAACTGCAAAAAAGATAACTTGGTTGAATAATACACTTTTTCTTTAGGAGAATAAAAATTCATGTCATTACCTAAGCTTTTAGGGCTTTTCCCCTCAGTTAACTACTTGTGTACCACTCTTGAAAAAGGGTAGGAGGGAGTAGGACTGCTCAAATGTGTTGATAAATTTTTAAACAACTCAATATCTCATTTATGTTTCTACATTTTTAAAAGAAAAGTGGTTTCTTCAAAATTATTATTATATTAATAATATGTAAACTGCATAACAAAACAGCAATAAACTTAATAAGGTTTTGTATGAGGCTGTGCTATTTCAAATATGGATGGCTTTCATAACTGTCATCTTATGAACAATAATAATATATTATGTTAATATCATTTATGTTTATTAGAGGAACTGAGAAGGAATGTATAAGATCCAATGTACATACATTAACACAAGCAATAAATGTTACTCATTAATGAGTTTGGATGAATGTTGATATCAAGCACTTATTTCATTAGAACCCAAGTACAACTATATAAAATAAAATGTTACAAATGAATGTTGTGATATAGTTATATCTATATGTGATTATAAACTTTAGTTTATAATGTCATTAGAAATCCCTGATAAAAATTCCTTGTAGATCTTATATTTTTGTACAATTTGGGCAATTAAAAAATTTAACTTTTTGATCTTTGAAAAAGTTATACTTTTTGAATGTGTCATTTTATATGTCGTCTTAATTGTTAAATTTTCATTTAACAAATAATAAAATTTCAAAATAATGCTTCAGGAAAATAAATGCAATTGTAAACTGTTCAAGTGTTAAAAACAATTTGGATATGACTAACAAAATGCAGGTAGGATCAGACATTTTCTTTCTTCCTCACAATCTTTTAAACTTCCTCATAAATAGTAACTATGGGCAAGAGATAAAGCTATTTTATCCTTTTCCACAATCCCTAATGAGGGGTAACCAAGAACCTCAACAAGCTAATACAATCTGATTAACCAACAACAAGGGAAGACAAGTTACTATAAACCCTCATTTGCTCCTTCAGGAAGACCTTCTACCAAGATATGGCTGGGATGCACAAGTCAACCCCACAACCCAACAAAATTCATTGCTACTCTGCTCCTTCCCACAGTGCCTCAAAAAATGAAAAGGCAAGAGTTCATCCTGTTTTGGACAGGAACAAGACTCTGTGGTGAAACAGAGCTCTGCCAGGGAGCAGAGTGGTGAGGGAGAAAGGGGAAGGCAGCAGTTGTCGGCCCAGAAATGTGAATTGCCCAGCATGAAGGGAGACTGGGACTGTTTTGAGGCCTGCATTGCATCCAACATAGGGGAAGGTGTTGTGAGAAAAGTGAATAATAGAAAAATCAAAAAGGAGAAAAGAGAGAAATTATTAAAGTTTTTAAACAAAGAAAATTAACCATCATGAAAGATATCAATACAGAGGAAAATAAAAACTCCAGATCAAATAGTTCGGATATCTATTAATCAATATTGTGAGAAAAAATGAATCAATACTAAATGTAGCAAAGGACCCTTTGGATTCTCAAGAAAATGGAACCCTTCCAAATTGTGACTTTCTCATCAAGGTTTTGCTATATCGTGGGTTGTTGTTAGAAATTAATGAGAATTTTTGGAAGTTTTGTGGAAGTCAGACATGTAAAAGCCAGCAGATGACAGAAAAAAAATTTAGAAACTCAGAAATTCATAAAATATATGCAGAGTAGTGTATAATATCAATCCTATTACTGTAAACATCCCATAAAAAGGAAAAATTTAGACTTCTCTAGTATTAAGGGAAGGCCAAAAAAATTTAAAGCAGATTTTTCAGATCTCAGGGGAGCCATGTCCCTGATCTTCTGCAATGTGGATGGGATAACTGTTAGCATGTTTTTGAGTAGTTTAAAAGAGAAATAAGAATTGTGAAAGCAGAATTTATGGCTTGCACAATTGACATAATAGTCAGAATAGAAAAACTTGCATCCACATTAACAAATCAAAGAAACAGAACTTATAAACTTATTGGGAATTAAAATGTAAGTGAGGGACAATCTGGAACAAAACAAACAAAAACTGATAATGCTAAAGAAAAAATGATCGCCATATGATGAAAACATTTATCTTAAAGACTATATATAGAGAGACAACTTCAGTATTATAATTCTCCTAGGAGAACACAAGTCAAAAAACCTGAACAGCATGCTATAAAAAATAATACAAGAAAAGCTGCCCAGAATGTCTGAACAACAAATACAAAAACAACCCCCTCCCAAAATGATGCTAGAAATTGTAAGACATCATAGCAGTTAAAACAATTCCAATGACAAATAAAAAATTCTACAAGCATCCAGGAGAACAAACTTTAAATGAAAAGGAAAGAAAATTCTAATAACTCATGATTATTAGGCACCTACCAAAAATTATAGGAAGGAACAAAATATGTTTCAAAGAGCAATGGAGCTCTGGATGTACCCCAAAGTACAAAGTTGAATCTAACCATTGTGGGGGAGGGAAAGGATGTTCAATAAGGTAAGGCATTGGAAGTATTGCTAGAAAGGAGGTTTTTAAAATTTATTTATTTATATGAATCTCTTCTTCCTATAATTGTTCCAATCTAAGACTATATGAAACAATATAAACACCTTTTAAAATGTTTTAAAACTGTAAGCTGTAAGGAGTATGAGGAGTTAGAACTCCACAGATAATGTCAAAACAGGATGAAGAGAGGAGTGAAGTTACCTTGTTTCTGACAAAGAGGCCCAGGCTTAAACCACTTCAAATTGGCTAGGGTCAATAATTGAACACAAGCCTTTTGACATATGGAATGAGCTAATAATAAAGAGGATTGTAAATCCCACCAATTGTAACTGTGATTGTAAATCTGAACTAATTGTAATTCAGATTGTGAGGATGACCAATTATAACTCTGACTGTAAATCTGACCAACCCAAATGTTAAAGAGAGGGATAAGGAACCAAACTAACAGAATAAGGCTTGCTCCTGATTCTGTATTTGGTATGTCCTCCTTGGGAACACAAGCTCTTCTCCTCAGAACTGAATAAAAGGATTCTTCTTTTACTTTACGTGGGATTTGGTTTTAACACTACTCCTGGAGTAGCTTGCAACCAGAGAAGCAGTGGGCAGTGACAGTTCCTCCCTGGTTTATTCCCCAAACTTGCTAAATTGCATGAGGTTTTTTCATTACAAAATGCAGCTTTTCAATCTTCTGTAACAAAGTTGAGGAAATTAACAATAAGTTCAAATGTAAATTTCATCAGTCAGATTCTCTATATAGCAAAATAAACCTTCCTAGTCAGGTTTCATTGAATTTCAGGCAAAAGTCCTTGAAAATCTTCCTTTAAAAAGGCAAACTACATTGATCAAAATATGTATTTATAAGGGTAAACTTAAGGCCTAAACTTCTATGTAGAATGATTCTCAAAACCTTAGTTTTGCTATTGTTTATACTTGATTTTTTTTTTTTTAAGCACTTGGCTATTATTTGGTACATTAACTGTATCAGTTAACCCATTCAAACTTAGGTTTAGGTGTATTATATAATGGCTCAAGTCACTTTTTAATATGCCAGTTAACCTAGGGACCAATCAAGCAACATCCACTGAATGCTTGGTATATGCTAGGCACTGTGTTATGTACTGGGGATTCAAAAGACAAAAGTAAAGAGTACTTATCTTCAAGGAGATTATAGGTGGAGCCATACATACTGCCTATATATCTATATTTGTATGTAGATATCTATATATACATATAAGCATCTAAGTATATACATATGCAGATTATGCACATACAAAATTTGTAAGGCAAGGCATATAACTACACGTGTATATGTGTATATGCACATACACATAATGTAAATATATACATATATATATGTGCATATTTGTAATGTATCCACAAAACAGATAAAAGGTAACTTTGAGGGAAGTAAGAATCAGAGTCTTGAAGGAAAATAATTATCTTAAAACAAAGGGGTCAAACTGTGGCCTATTAGCAGTTGGCAAAATTCCAGCTGAACCAGATTAAAATTGGCAAGGTTTGACAAATTAAATACAAATAAAAAAAAAAAAAGATAATGCTAATTTGTGGTTTTCTAAGTCAACATGTGGCCTACAGAAATGTATTTCTATTTGACTTTGATATCTTGGTCCTAAAAGGCAGAGGTGAAAAGAAAATGTATTCTACACAGGCTGATAGAGCCAGTGCAGAAATATAAAGCCAGAAGTTGGAAGTACCAGGTATGAAAAAAAGTAAGAAAGCCAATTTGATTGGCTAGGACAGTATACTGAGATAATATGTATTAGGGTGAAAAGGGAGATTACTGCGAACAGCTTTGTATGCCAAACAGAAGAGTTTACATGCTTTTTGGGTAGGGGACTAACAAAGCCAGACCTGTGCTTTACAAAAACTATTTTGTTAGCTGTGGTGTATGGACTGGAATACGAAGACATGTGAGGTGGGAGGATCAATAAGAAATTACTATGATAATCTAAATAAGAAGTGATGAAAGCCTAACCAGAATGGTGTTTGGGCAAGTGGAAAGAAAGTACCTTGAATACTTGGGAAAGTAAAGATGTCATTAATGAAATAATGTTCATGTTGTGAGAACATGCACACTACTTATTGGAAAGGTAACTATTTATGAAAATTTATCAATAAATACAAACATATTTACTATGCATTGCTGATTCACAATTCTGAGGCATCAATGAGTCAAGTGAAATGGAATTTTCTCAAATTAAATATGATGAAATACAGTTATCTGTATAATTGTTTCATTTCTATTAATCAATCAACACTTAGCATAATGGCTGGCATATAGTAAGTGCTTAATAGTTTGATAAATGATGAATAAATGCTTGATAATTGATTGACACAGTCATTGATTATGATTTCTTAAAGTTAACCAGTAGCCAGTAATTTCCAATGGAAAAGTGTGAAGGATGAAAACTGATGGAGATTTCACATATGAGAGAAAAATAAGTGAAAACTGAAATTCTGAACCATAGAACATTGGCAAAAAAGAAGTCATTGTAAAAGAATATTATATTTTACGATATATTTACAAATCCTTAAAAAAATTTAAGCTTGAGAAAGTACAAGTACATTATTTAAAGTCTTGCTATATTATGGTACAGAGGCAGCCTAGACTATTAGACAGATTCTACTGGGTTTGAAATCAGTCAGGAAGGTATGAATTTAAATCTTCCTCCAACATTTACTCCTATAATTTGGACAACTCACTCAACTCCTGTGTGCTTCAAGAATTTAATTCCCTAGTATTTATCTCCTAAGCATAGACCACAGTTATCTGTTGGTGGACAGGAGTTTCTAATGGATGTGCTGAAATTGCAGAACCTTGTCTGTATGACATGCCAGATGATCTGTTCCTTTTATCTAATTTTCCTCTAGTCATTTAGGATTTATACCCTTCTGCTCCTAAAAAGGCCAGAAGTGATTTTGAATGAAAACATTAAGACAAGACATTTATGGATAAAAAAGAACTTATCTAAAGAAAGCCCAAAGAATTAGATGCTGTTAGGCTATAAAGTTAGATAGTTTGGACTCAGTTATTAGCAATTAGGCAAAAAAACAAAACAAAAAACCCTTATTGGATTATAAGTAGTTTTTGTTTCTGATCATAGAAAACATACAAAATCATGGATTCTTTAAATCAGTAGTTATTAATTACTCAATGGGCCTCAATCCCAGCTCCCATTGAATTAGGACTTGATCTACTGAGTATTTAGTACATGCTTGTTAAACGAATTAATGAATTTGTATGCTTTCTATAGCCAAAAAAGAAGTGCCCCATTTTGTACTTAAAATTTTGTACTCAACATAACAGGATTTTCAGAAAGTGAACATTTGGGTTTGGTTGGAAGCTCAAGATAGGAGAGAAGGAATGCTTGGTAGATAAACTTGAATTAATAGATGATAGAGATAACACAAAGTGGGCACTTAATAAATATTTGTTGATTATATAATTCATTAATTGAACTACAAGAAGTGATTTTGTTTTAAGAAATGATAAAAGTATACTGTTCTAAATATATATTATGATTTGAAAACTGAATTTTCAAAACATTAGAACTTAAGTGAATATCTAAATTTTCTGATGCTATCAAACATTCCACGGAGAAAATTATTTTTTGTGCTACTATGGATGTAGAAAATGTAAAATAAAAACATTTTGCTACTGTGTACAACTTAAAATGCTGAGATTCTAAGTTACCCAAAATATTTTTTTGTTTGCCAGTTATGTTTACACTTAATAAATGTTTGGCAATTAAAATGAGTTGGTAATATATCATATCATATGATCACCTAGAGATTCCTTTAATTCTTTGAAGTTTAAGCAAAGAAAATCTGTACTGAAGAGGGCTAAGCAATACTGCTTAAACAATCGCAGTTAAAAATGAGCAACTGGAAAATCCCTGATTCCAAACTTGTTCATTTGTTATTTTTAAGAGACATCAAATTAAATGACCCCAATTCAACCAAATGATAAAGAATTGTTCTAGAACTGTTAATAGGAAATGAAAATTGCATCCATAGATTATTCATATTAAGAGGAATAGTCACCTTCAATAATCCTAGCATTAACTTCTTGGAAAAGATCCCTTTTTAATTCCCTATATATAGCATATCTGCCATAGTCACAGAGTAGGAAAAAATATTCCAATATATTTTTCCTTAGAATAAGGGGGAAGGCTGAGAAGGGGCAGTAGCAGTGATCACCAGAGATCTTCATGGGTTATATGGAAGTTTATCTAGGCTTAGGAAAATACAGAAACATGACCCCTTAGAGACTTTACTATCTTCCCATAAACCTGTAGAAGATTGCTGTCATAACTTTGTATATGGCAAGCGTCTACTTTAACTTATATGTCTGAGAAGCAGACTAATTAGCTACTATTTCACAGAAATGAAATAAAATAGTTACTGTAAAAAAATCTTTTATTATAATTTAATACTAAATATATAGCTTTTGCTCTTAGAAAATTTCTTTGAAAAAGAGGAAAAAAAAGAATTGCCTTTCTTTGGAATGCTTAACATATAGATGTTACGCTTTTGGTTCACTTAATATTATAGGTGAAATGAAAATCTCTTAAGCCAAATGCCAGAAAATTAAGTGACTATTACTTCATCAAATAAGTTTCTAGCAAATTTCATTTGTGCACTAGCAATCAATTTACTGGATATGTTTTATCTTGCTAGTACTTCATTTCCATGTCTAAACATATATTTCCCTAAATTATATTCAAAAATCCATATGTATAAATTTAAAAAATATTCAAATTCATGAATAATGCAGTTCTAATCAGGAACAAGAAAATGTCTAGGATGGAAGAATATAAAGGGGAGAGGCTAAAGGTGTATGTAAGGATCCCCAAACACATACTAACTTAGACAACTACATATTAATATCATTTGTATTTTATTGTGTTTTTGCAGATTTTGCTAATATTTTCTAATTAAATTTTAATCTGACACTAGAATATGAATTTAACATTGACATTATCAATGAGCTTTTAGTCCATCATAGACTCAAATTCTAAATAATGTTACATAAAAAAAGTATTTATGAATAGCTTCAGTTTCTTATATTGTTTTATTTAAAAAAATTAAAAACTATTATTTCATCTTCCTTCAAAACTACTCTAAGAGTAGATAAATCTGCTTTGCTACATAAACAAAGTACTCAAAAGGGTAGAGGTGGTTACTTGGTATTCAGAGTCCCAGAAAATCAGTGATAGTAAAAGTGGTTGATGAGCCTGGAAATTAAAGCTTATCAGGATAAAAAGGATTCTGAATTTTATTATTATTTTTTTGAGTCAAGAACCCTTCTGACAATTTGGTGAAACCTACAAATCCCTTCTTGGAAAAAAGTTGTTTTAAAAACACATAAACTGAAATAAAAGAGAATTACAAAGAAAACCAATTATGCGTAGTTAAATTCCAAGTTCAAGAATTCCTTAAAATCTTAACTATGAACCCTAAGTTAAGAACCCTTAATATAGAGAAACCTACCTCCCAACCCTCACCCCAGCACAGCAGCTATATTTTAGCAATCACTTTCAGGGAAGAAATGGGAGGAATCTTAGTTCAAGGATACAATATTTTTCCTCAGACTAATAAATCATCCCCTCATCTTCTATCCTAGGATATTTTACCCCAAAGGATATTTCTAAGACTAGGAACTGTTCTCACTTCTTAACTCACTATATAGCCTCTTTGAGCTCCTCAAGATATTTTCACACTTCCTAGAAATGTGAGCTTTAGCAATAATAGAAGAAAACGAAATAAAGAAATTAGAGTAGGTAATGAGGAAACAAAATTATCACTTTAGATAATATAAAATATTTGGGAGTCTAACTGTCAAGACAAAGCCAGGGACTATTTGAACACAATTACAAAACACTTTTTACATAATTAAAGTTATATCTAAACAACAGGAAAAATATCAAATGCTCATGAATAGGCCAAATTAATATAATAATGATGACAATTCTACCTAAGTTAACCTACTTATTCAGTGCTGTATCAATCAAACTGCCAAGAAATTCCTATGTAGAATTAGAAAGAATAACAAAACTCATCTGGTAGAACAAAAGGTCAAGAATTTCATGGAAATTATTGAAAAAAAAGCAGCAAAGCAAGGTGGCCTAGCTGTACCAGATCTAAAATTATATTATAAAGTGGCCATCATCAAAACCATTTAGTACTAGCTAAGAAATAGAGTAGTGGATCAGTGGAATAGATTAGGTTCCCAAGACACAATAGTCAATGAATACAGTAATAATCTAGTGTTTGATAAACCCAAAGACTTCAGCTTTTGGGATAAGAACTTACTATTTGACAAAAGTTTCTGGGGAAACTGGAAAATAATCTGGCAAAAACTAGCATTGACCAATATCTCACACCCTATACCAAGATACAGTTGAAATGGGTTCATGATTTACATATAGAGGGTGATACTATAAGCAAATTAGGAGAACAAGGGAAAGTTTACCTCTCAGATCTATAAAAAGGGAGGAATTTATAGCCAAAGAAGAACTAGGAACATCATAAAATGCAAAATGAATAATTTTGCTTATATCAAATTAAAAAGGTTTTATACAAACAAAACTAATGCAACCATTAGAAGAGAAACAAAGCTGGAATTTTTTTTTTTACATCCAATGTTTCTGCTAAAGGCTGCATTTCTAAAATATGTAATTGCCTCAAATTTATAAGAATACAAGCCATTTCCCAACTGATAAATGATCAAAGGATATAAACAACTTTCAGATGATTAAAGTCATTTCTAGTTATATAAAAAATGCTCTAAATCACTATTGATTAGAGAAATGTAAATTAAGATATCTTTGAAGATACCATTTCACACCTCTCAGATTGGCTGAAAAGATGACGCGTAATGTTGGAGGGCAATTAAGGCATTATTGGTAAGAGTTGTGAATTAATCCAACCATTGTGAAGAGCAATTTGGAACTGTGTCCAAAGGATTATCCTTTCATCCATAGTGTCTCTACTGGGTCTATATTTAAAAAAAAAATCATAAAAAAGGGAAAAGGACACACATGTACAAAAATGTTTGGAGCAGCCCTTTTCACAGTGCCAAGGAACTGAAAATTGGTTGAATGCTCATCAATTGGGGAATGACTAATAAGTTATGGTATAAGAATGTAATAGAATGAATGATGAGCAGGCTGATTTCAGAAAAGCCTGGAAAGACTTGCATGTAATGATGCTAAGTGAGGTGAGTAGAACCAGGAGAACATTATACAAACCAACAAGATCATGTGATGATCAAGTGTGATGGACTTGGTTCTTTTCAACAATGGGTAATTCAAGGCAATTCTAATAGATCTGTGATGGAAAGAACCATCTATATCCAGAGAAAGAAGTATGAAGATTGAATATAGCATAGTATTTTCATTTTGTTGTTATTGATAATGTTTGTTTGCTTGTTTTTTGCTTTGTGGTTTTTTTTTTTCCCTTTTCCCTTTTGATCTGATTTTTCTTGTGTAGCATGATGAATTTGTAAGTATGTTCAGAAGAACTGAATATATTTGATACTGGATTGTGGGAGGGAGTAGGGGGAAAGGAGAAAAATTTGGAATTCAATGTTTTGCAAAGGTGAATGTTGAAAAGTATCATTGCAGGTATTTGGAAAAAAAAAAAAACTATTAAAAAAAGGTATTTCCACACTTCCAGAACAATCTCTGTTCCTTTCCAATACCTGGCACACCTACTTTAGACCAGGAGCAAACATCACCAGGCATGACATCTGCTGAACAATTCTGTAATTCACTTCTTTTCATTTTGTGGTGATATTATTGTAAAATCTGATAAGCATTCTGCAGATAGATTAGGATGAAAAACAATCCTATTTGTTCAAGCCTAACAGATTCTGGACTTGTTCCACGAATAAGGACATTAAAAGCTAGGAATAGGTTTTAGAAATACCAATGAAGATCCACTAACAATTGTTTGAAAGAAGGATAAAAATAATGAAAAAAGGGAGAGAAATATTACCTCACGGTGACTTAGAAGTTGTTCCAAATCTGCTGCCATTTGATTCTTAATTTGTACCAAGGCTGTCTTTTCTTTATGCAAATTACTGAAAGAAAAAGAATATTCAATATTCCCCTACTTTCTATAATGAAAACAATAAATCTGGAAAATAAAAAGGCAATGATCCTTTCTTTACCCCTCACATTATATTTATGGTAGACTATAGACTTTATCAATAAAGTAAGCTTACATAAAAATTATAAATCAGATAATTTTATTTAAATAAACTTTATTTTACATTTACAATTATGATTATCTTACATTTATGATTATGGTAGACCATCTAATTTGATGCACAAATTAATTTAACAAATGTATTAGTGTTGAGGTCCTGGGTACCTAGTTTGGGCTAGTAGAGAAAGCTTGAAGTATTAAAGGACATTGATGAGGATCAGCTCAGCCTTCAAGTCTTACCCCTTTGGAGGTCTTGAGAAATTCCATTTTACTGTATCCAGTCAGAAAGCCAAGTTATGATATCAAATCCCTGACATTAAATTAAGGACTAAGGGAAGTTTTAAGAAAAAATTTGTTCTAAAACTTCTCTTCCTTGTACTTTGCTATTAAGAAAAGTGATGATATAATTGCCCACTTTGTTTCTGGCAATCTGAATTTTGCTTCAATGACAAAAAGGCTAGGTTAGTTAGAGGTAAATACAAATTTGAATTAAAGCAGAAAGCCAAACCTCTGTGCAATATATAGAAATTTTCCAAAGCAGGGATCCTGAGAAGTTGTGATTTTACTTCTAACGTATTATTTAATATAAACTCCATCCAATAAAGCAGAAAATGAGGGAGTCCTAGGGAACTAAAGGGCCATTGTATTGCTCACAGCTTAACAATGTTGAAATAAGATATGGCTGATTAAATTTCCAAGACAAAGGGGAAAGAAAGGAAAGGAAGGTAAAAATAATCAGCAACCAATCTACAGTTTGACTGTTAATCTCCACTTTTTTTTCACCTTCATTTTTTACATTTATGGTTATATTTATCACTCAATGCATTGGCTATAATACACATATACACACATACACATATAGTTATAAGAATATGGAAAATTTATTTAGTGGTTTAGAACTTACTCTGAGGATAAAGAAAAAACTGAGTGGACTCAGAAATATAAGTGATAGAGCCTCGGTCAGTGATCTTATTGATATAGGGAACTCTCAGTTAAAAAAGAGTTGGCTCTTTCACTGTAATTTATAGACCTAGAAAGAAGTCTTCTTCTTTGCTCCAAGGTCAGACTTGACATACACAACAAAAAGTATGTAATTGAAATTGTTTTTGTTTTTTGTTTTGTTTTGTTTTAAAGAAAGCAAAAACATAAAAAAGAACAAGAATCAGAATCATGACAAACCATCATTCCTAGTTCTGATTTTAGAATGTTTACAAACATTTATTTCATTAAGATGCATAATTTAGGATAGTTATGTTTTTATTTTTGTGTTTCTTCTGAATGTATTGTATTATCTCATTTTCCCTGAAAACATTTTCCTTACTGTTTTTAGATAAAGAATCAGAAGGTGAATTAGGATCAGTTATTTGTCCAAATTCTTATAAATTCATTGGTAGACCTATCCAATCCAAAATTCCTGATTTTCAGTTCAATCTTTTCTTTACTAGTTTATATCATTTTCTTTATGTTACCTTTGTAGTGATGGCTTTTTCAAATCCATTTGATTCCCTTTGCTGTAACTTCATATTCAGCAAATAATCTACTTTATTTAAATTTGTTTTCTAAATCAGTCTCTGTTAGTAATGACCTTTTTTAAATTAAAGTATCAGTATTTATACATTTAAATGTCCCTTTAAAGTATTCTTCTTGAGTGGCTATATATTTATTTCAACAATGTTAATGCTGATGAAAACATTTTGAGATTCCTAAAGCCACTGGTATACTCTTTTTAAAAAATTATAGCTTTTTATTCACAAGACATATGCATGGGTAATTTTTCAGCATTGATCCTTGCAAAATCTTCAGTTACAACTTTTCTCTTCCTTCCCTCCCCCCAGATGGCAGGTAGACTGCCACTGTATACTCTTTTGAAAATCCTCAACAATGGTAAATGTTCACAATATTTTGAGGTTGTAAGGGATGCAAGAGATTATATGGAAAGAATAACCTGGAATTGATACTGGGTTGATACTGGGCAGATTCTGAATGGAGATCCATCAAGAGAGTCAAAAAAAGCAGTCATACTGATATGAAAATCAGAAGAGTAGTGTCAAGAAAACCTGACTGACTGCCAAAGGCTATAGCTATATCAAAAATGAGGATCAAAACAAAGGTCATTAAATTTTATCACAGATAACTTTGGAGAGCACACTTTCAGTTGAATATGAGTTTGGAAGCTGGACTGCAGAGGGTTGAGAAGGCTGTTTACAATTAGTGCTCCATATCTTTTCTATTCACTTCCTTAACTATATAGTCATGAATCTTTTAACTGAAACTGCTCTCACCAACCCACCCCAGGTACTAATGATCTTTTAATTGCCAAATCCAATGGGCTTTTAAAAATCCTTATCCTTTTTAATCTTTCACATATCTTTGCTAATCATCTTCTCCTTGATACTCTCTTCTCTCTAGGATTTCATCATTTTGGATTTTTATCCAGGTTGTACCAATAATTGTGAATATTCCCTAGGGTTCTGTTCAGTGTTCTCTTCCTCTTCAGACTCTTTTGCTTGATAATCTCATCAGCTCTCATGGATTCAGTTATCATTTCCATGTAGAAGATTCTCAGATTTATTTATACAGGTCTGACTTCCTTCCTGACCTTCAGATTCACATCTCTAACTGCCTACTGGATATCCCCCAGAAAAGCTGAAGTAACATGCCTGAGACTGAACTCATTCCCTTTTTCCCCAAATCACCCCTTTTCCAAACCTTCCTATCACTGTCAAAGATACTACCATCCTCCCAGTCACTCATATGAATAACCTGGGTCTTATCCTGCACTCCTCCTTCATTCTTTCTCTCACTCCAAATATCTTTAACATCTTAAAAAATATTTTTTAAATTTCCAAAATCAAACAAGCACTTCCATAATATAATATAATAATATGATTGTATATGAAATTGCAAATTCACTAGGTACAATTTGTTATTCTTTGTAAACAACATACATGTTTCCTCTCCTTTTTTATTATTTTCTATCTTCCCACCTCAGAGATAGCTAACATTAGACACAAATAGGTATGTCTATACTTGTAAAATTAATCTATATATACTTTTATCAGTTCTTTCTATGGATGCAAACTGTATCTTTCTTCATATGTCCTTTATAGTTAATTTGTGTATTTATAATTGTCAAAATGACATCTACTCAAAGCCATTCTTCAAATAATACTGAGATTATTTTATACAATGTTGTCTTGGTTCTTTCTGCTCTTTTGCTCTTCATTTTTTCATGCAACTCTTTCCATGTTTTTCTAAGATCACTGAGCTCATCATTTCTTAAAACACAGTAATATTCCATGACAATCATATGCTTCAACTTGTTCAGTCATTCCTCAATTAATGAGCATTCCTGCAATTTATAGTTTTTTGCTACCACAAAGAGGATAGATAATACATTCCAAGTTCTTCATATTTTCTTGTAATATCTCTCTTATATCCAGGTCATGTATCCATTTTGACCTTATCTTTGTAAATGGTGTAAGAGATAAGTCTATGATCCAATTTCTGCTACACTTCCAATTTTCTTAACAATTTTTATCAAATAATGAATTCTTACCCCCAAGTCTTAAATCTTTACTTTTGTCAAATACAAAGTTATCATATTTTTTGCTACTGTATGTGTCCCCTTCTTTCTGACGCCGTAATCACCTGGTACAGGCCCTCATTACTTCATACCTGGACTATTCTAACAGCCTTTTGGTTAGTCTTATTAGCCTCAAGTTTTTTACCTATTCCAGTCCTTTCTTTACCCAGTTGTCAAAATGATCTTCCTAAAGCACCAGTTTGATCATTTCATCTTCCCTCCCTGCCCTAAAGTAACTCCATTGGTTCTCTATTACCTCTAGGATCAAAGATAAAACTACCTGTTTGGTTTTTAAAACCCTTCATTACCTGAGCACTTTCTATCTTCCTAAACTCACCTTATTCCCCTCCATGTATTTTATGATCCAGCCCACATCAGCTTCCTCACTGTGCTATATCCACTACACTGCATTTCTCAACTAGGTATTTTCACTTATTGCTCCCCTCAATCCCTCTTCCTTGCAACTTTTCCCTTCTCATCTTTGTTTCCTGGTTTAGTTCCACTTTCTGCAAGAAGCCTTCCTAGTCCTTGTTTGGTTTAGCTTAGTGACTTCCAATTTATCATATAGATAGATAGATATAGATATCTCTAAGTATCTTGCTTGTACATCATTGTTTGCAATTTTTCTCAGAATATGAGTTCCCTGTAAGTAGGGGCTGATATTTTTACTTTCTGTGTTTTTCTAGTGTTTAGTGCAGTTCTTGGCACAAAGTACTCTAGTTCATACTCTTTTGTCTAGCAATATTCTCTTATCTGTCCTCTTTGCTTTTAGTATCTATACTGTGACTGGATAACAAAATACGGGAGGTAGGAAGTAAGGTGTAAGAAGAATGGAAAGAGAGGAAGGAGTCGGGTTATGAAGGATTTTAAAAGTCAAATAGAAAAATTAATATTTGATCCAAGTATTCATATTTGATTTGAGATAACAGGGAGCCAATGAGTTTTTTGAATGGGGGGGGATTGACCTCTGTTCTAGGAAAACCAATTTGGGATGGAGTGGAAAACAGACTAACATAATTCAAATATGAGGTGATAGGGACGTTTATATTAGATTGGTTGAAATGTCAGAGGAGAGGAAGTATATATAAGAGATTCTGTGAAAGTGGAATTGTACTTTTATAACTGATTGGATATATAAGGTATGAGAGAGTGAGAAGTCAAGGATGACACCTAGGTTACTCATATGGAAAGATGGTTCCATCCTTGACAGTAATAGAAAGTTTGGAAGAGAAAAGGGAAATTAGAAAGAGAAAGGTAATAAATTCAGTTTTTGACATGTGGATATATGCTTATGGGACATCTGATTTCATATATCTAATAGATCCTTGGAGAAGTTGAGAGGTTAGGACTAAACAAGTAGATCTGAGAGTCAACTGCATAGACATGATAATTAAATCTATGGGAAATAAAATCACCAAGTGAAAGAATCTACAGGGAGAAGGGAAAGGACTGAGCCTTACGGTAAGTGCCTTACATGGTTAGTACCCTGGATTTGCATGAAGACTCAGTAAAGAAGAAGGAGCAATAATTGGATAGGCAGGAGTAGAACCAGGACAAAGTGGTGTCATAGAAACTTAGAGAGAAGATAGTGTTAAGGAAAAGAACGTGATTGACAGTGTCAAAGGAGGAAGAGGGCTCCAGAAATAGGAGGACTGTGAAAAGGCCACCAGATCTGGTAATTAAGAGATTATCTATAACTCTAAAGAAGATAGCTTCAGTTGAATGAGGTGGCTAGAAGCTAGACTGCAAAGTTAAGAAAGAAGGAAGAAAGGAATTGCATGCTTTAGGAAAATCATTTTGACAACTGAGTAGTGGATAGACTGGAGTAGGTAGAGACTTGAAGCAGAAAGACATTTGTAGGTGGTCTTCTTAAGAAATTCAGACACAAAAGGGATGAAACATCATCAAATAAGTTTTTTTGAGGAAGGAGGAGACATGGACATATTTCTAAGCACTAAGGACGAAACAAGACAAAGAGTGATAAAATATTAGGGAGAAAATAAGATGCTAGAAGAGGCAATCTTGTAGAGATGACAAGGTAGAATGGGATCACTTGGCTGGATAAGCAAGGAGAAGGATCTCCTCTTTATGTAAAATGAGAGGAGGAGAAGATGGTGGTAGAAAACATCAGGATGATTTGAGATAAAGAGGAGGAAGAGGGGAGAAAAAGTGAATAGTCTAAATTTTTTCAGTAAAATGAGGTATGTTTTTGGTTTGAGAAGGTGGAAGAAATTTTAATTGTTTTTTTAATTCATATCTTTGTGGTTCCACATATTTTTGCTGGTTTCATTTACTTTATTTTGTATTAGTTTAAGTTTTTTCATATTTCTCTAAATCTATCACAGTCATTATTTGTTACTTTACAGTAATATTTCATTATATTCAAATACCACAATTTGTTTCTCCAATTGATGCTATCCTTGAGAGGGATAGCATAAGGAAGTGGGATAGGGATCCCCTTTCTTTCCATTCTTTTGCTACTACAAAAGTGATTTTTTTCTATAGAAAAATCAAGGATAAATAGATCTTAAAAAGATTAGTAAAGGAAAGAGAAACCAGTGTTTAAAAGTTATTCTAAAAGTTTTTAGGTTAGTTTATTAGAGTGAGAGAAACAAGAACACACAACAAAAAGCTTGATGTAGCAATTAAGGGATAAGGAAATAAGTGTCAGAACCAAAATGGTTGCTATGGAAATAAGAATTGGAGGGGCAAAGCCAAAAGATTTCATAATGAAAGAACTTTAGGATATGATAACTAATTTAAAGTAGGAAGCAAAAGGAGAAAGCAAAAGAATAGGGATGGGGAACAAAGAGTTATCATTGATGATAAGAAAAATGAAGGTGGCAGTTTAGGAGAGAGGACATGATAAATTGCAGGTACTTGAGAGAATGTCTAAATGGAGAGGTCTTTCTGATATATGTGTATATAACATTGCTACTTATTTTCCAAAGAACAGAATATAATATTGGAATATTAAGAGAAAAAACTTAAAATATTGATCATAACAAAAATTTTCAATCTGCCCACTATATTCAGGTCAAATACATATAAGTATATAAATAATTCTTCACCTAATTTTTATTTCTGTCACCATTTTAAGAAGAGATTAATTGAAGCTGTGATGATAAGTTGAACATGTGCTTATTTTATTGGTTGGGGTCACATTATTTAATATATGATAAATATGATAATAATGATAAAGATCTTCTGAAGGTTCAGGAAGGGAATCTTTTTTAACAGATTATTAAAGAATCAAGATCATCAGTAAGTAATTGATATGGAACAATGCACCTCATACATATGTCCAAATAAAATTCTGAATGTAAAAATTAATAGAACCATGCCCAATGAAATCTGAGGTAACCCTGAAGAAAATGGGAAGCCCTAAAATGTAAAAACATTTAGTTTTTAGTTAGTTTAGTAGGAGGGTTTCTGGAAGAACTAGTAGTTCTAGGCATTTGGAAGCAATACCTTACCTTTAATTCCTTAGAGGTAATAAAGAGCTTCCACAAGAGGTATTACAGTCTATAGTCTAAATGCCCAAGTTAATTGCAATTTTGATTTGTGCTTCTACCTGTGCCACTGACTCAACTGCGACCTAAAACAACACAATCTCATTTGCCTTGGTTTCCAAATAGGACATGTGGATTAACTAATTAATGATTATAAAAAACCTTTGAACACATAAAACTCTCTATAAATACTATGTAATATTATGAGACTTTGGATGAAAAAACAGGCAACAGAGCAAAATAGTAATTAAACACCAATAAAGGTAAACAGCTCAGCACAAAAACCTATAGACATTTGGAGTCAGGCGCCAGAAAGCCTACTGATCTGAGTAATTGGAAAGTACTGTGAAGAACTGGGTAAGAATTCTAAAAGTCACAGTAAGGATCTGATTTTTTTTTATTTGTACAATTCCACTAGATTTTATGTTGATCTATTCACAGAATCACTTTTTAAAAAAAGTTTCCAGTACCAGTGGACAAGTTAAACTGCCATGTAATAAATAGGAATGGAATCTCCAAAGCAATTAAAGGAATTTGATTGGATAATTCCATAGAAACAGTCTATGCTTGATGACATTTTTTTTTGTTCCACAATGAAGTAAATATTTTGTATTTAGGGGCTAAACAATAAGAATAAATTTAGTCTATGGATTTTAAAACACTTCTTTCCACATTTAATTCTTGTAACCAGATATTAGATATTTAGAAAAGTTGAAAATTTATATAGTTTTCTTATTTAATTATCAAATTAAGTATGAAAAGATCAGATTACTTTTCAATACCAATTTGGTTCATTATTATTGGATAAAGTGACTAGGATATTCAGTGCTCTTCCTCTATGCCATGACTCAGTAGAAATTTAGCTGGTATAAGATGTATTTCATAACAGTGGAAACTCACCTTTTAAAAATAAAAACCTCTTTTGCGTGACTCACAAAGTAGCCACAAAACAAATCTTTTTGTAAGCACATCAACCTTGAATAGTATATTACATACATAATTGTTCAATTCACTGTTAATTATTACTCAGACACTCATGTTTATGGCTCTATTTCACCTGCTCTGTGAAAACATATTCCTATTATATTGCTCCTTCACTTCCTGGATCAATATATTCTGGCTAATCCTTAAAGGAGAACTGACAATGTACCCTTTTCTTCTTTAATTGGTAGTTATTTAAAAAACAAAAAACAAAAAAACAAGTAACACCAGGGCAGTGAAATTTAGCTGCTAATTATTTTCCCTTTCTACATATATCCTAGTACTGACTTACAATTCAGCCTGTTTAAGTCAGATGGAGGGCAAAAAAAAAAAAAAAATAATCAGTTCTTTTAAGATATGTTTTTATTTCAGTTATGGGGAAAATTTAAAGCATTGATAATGATTTTGCTAGTATTCACTTTTAAGATCATTTAAAAATTATTTTTCTAAGTTTATCACAAGATAATGCAAAATTATTTCAATCTAGTTGTCTGCTTGATAACTTTAAAAATTTTACATTTTTAGAGAAAAATAGAAAAACTACTCAAATTAATTTTATTTTGTATTCTTTGGAAACAAAGTGAGGCTTTTTCTTCAGATAAATTTTTAAAAATCAGATAGAGCAGAATCCCTAAACATTGTGCCAAGTAACTATTAGTCTTCTCAGTTGATATGGCAAATAAAAGTGGGTTTGGGATTTGAGAATACTGACAGTTTATCAGATGAGGGGGTAATGAGTGAAGTATTTCAAAATCTTCAGATTTTGGGAAAATAATATTCATAATATTAATATGAGAGAATCAATGAATTGTTATTCTACAAATTGCCTAAAATGTTCAAAGCCACGAGAACAGGGCCTTAAGGGTTATTTGACTGTGTTTAAATTATGATAAATCTGTTGGGTCTCTTTGTAGATAATATTATTTTCTATGGAAACTCAAGCATGTATTTAGTACCATTCTGCACTATAATAATTTCACCACTAAAACCGCCTTAATTTTTTCAAATGACAGCTATCACTAACACAGCAGAATATAGTTATGAAATGGTAGTCCAGAAATGTTGCACAAGACTTCTTGTAATATATTTGCATAGCACAGCCAGTTTAATTTTAAAGGATAAAAATACTTAGCATGAAGTATTTTATGGTGGTTGATTCCATAATAAGCATAACTTTTGTGATGAACATGACTGTCACAAGGTGAGGCTGATGATGTAATCTTGGGGATGACACATATGTATATGTCAGCCTTCATGTTGAGAAATATTTCTAAAGCTGAGATTACCTTCAGCATAAGATTTTTTATTACTAAGATAAAAGTACTGATAGTGTTGATTTTTTTAATTAATAAGAAAATTCACTAATCCATATCCAGTTGAAAATATTCATTAGAAATATATTTAAAAACTCTGAATCAAAGTGATTTACTAGAAAATCATTAAAGAAAGGTCATTTCAACAGCAAAGAAGATTCAATATTTACCTAACAGTTGCTTTTATGAACATGTCTTGTGACATGATTTTAATTCTTAGCTTTCAACACAAATGATTCATTTTCATTTACAAAGTCTTGACTAAATGCTTGAGAATAAAGTTCACAGAAAGAAAGGCACTGTATAAGCCTTTCTGCTTTTCTATTATTATTGTTAATAAAGATCATGTTAATAAGATTATTATTAATTTTCTTTCTAGCTATTATACTCACCTCTGCCCCTTCCTCCCAGCCCTACTCCCTGCTTCAGGAACAGAAAGCAATGCTGAAACTTTACAGAGATAAAAAATAATCTTCTTTAATAAATTAAATTTCATTTATTCTTATTTTTTGTTTTTTAATTTTATTTTGCTCTTTTTTTTCCCCTGAGGCAATTGGGGTTAAGTGACTTGCCCAAGGTCATATATTAGTATTAAGGAAGCATTAAGTGTCTGAGGCCAGATTTGAACTCAGGTCCTCTGGCTGGTGCTTATTCTAATTTTTTAAAAGAACAAATAAAACCAAGGTTTTTAAAAGGCAGAAAAGTACCTTTATATGACATTGTCATGTTACCAAAAACAAAGCCAATGGTTATTGGAACTAAAGAATTTTATAATCTATGTTGAAGGAGATATTATGAGGAAAGAGCTGAAGGGAAAAAAGTAAAGTCTAACAGAAAAAACATTTGATATCAAAGAGAAGCATATCAACAGAATAACTACCTTTATACTGCTGGCAAGGAAATTCAGGAAACCTGAATTCAATAACATTTTTTTTCTGTTTGTCTTTTGATTTTTTTTTTTAATTTTCAATCTTCATCCCTATAATTTTGTTTTGCATAAGTATTGGAATTGTTGAATAACTTTAAAACCCAGCGACTAAATTGTGAGAAAAATTAAAACCAGATGAACCTTTTTCTTGTACACAAAGTTAAGCCTTTTAATTTCAACTGAAGAGCACTAAAAATGATGCAATTATGTTTTCAGTTCAATTGAACAAACATTCACTAAACACTTATGTCAGAACTAAGATGAAAATTATGGGACACAAAAGTGAAAAAGGCATATTGTCTTTTAATTTAGCAAAGGAAATAAAAGGATGATAGGATAGTGGAAAGAGGGGTGGATTAGGAATAAGGAGATTCATGTTTTAGTCTTGACTCTAATTAATTAGCTTTGTGACTCTGGTGAAGTCCTTCAACATTTCTGGGACTCTTTATTTCCGTGTGTGTGTGTGTGTGTGTGTGTGTGTGTGTGTGTGTGTGTGATAACTGAGATTAGATTAGGTTCAAAAATTCATTTTTGCTCTAACATTCTATAATAACTTTATGACAAATGCAAACCATGATATAATGGGGAATCAACATGAGATTAAACAACAACAACAATAACATATTAGCAGTAAGAAGGTTTCAGTTAGAGTACCAGCTTTATTGTGAGATGTGATATTGAAATTGGGTCAGTCAGTTAAAAATTCTTTAAAACTCAGTTTCCTCATTTATAAAATAAGGAGAATGGTGAATAACCTCTTAATAAGAGGTTATAAGAATAAGTCTCTTCCATAGAAAAAAAAATCTATAGATCTTTAAAAATAACTACAATATAAAGCAGATTATGATATATTTTATTAAAATGATTAAAATTAAGTGCTATGGAGATTTCAAAACCAAAAAGATTCTATCCAGTTGGAGAGTATTAGATAAGGTTTTGTGAAGGAATGTGTTAAACTATCAAGGCTTATGGTAATTTTTTTTTCCCTAACTGATCCTAGCCATAGATAAAAACTATTTTCTAGCTATGCTTTTCCAATCAAATGCTTATGTAGTTGATTTTTTTGAATCCAAATGTAGGATCTTACATTTACCCCTATTAAATTACACTTCATTATATTTGGTCCATTGTTTGATCGTGGAATCAAAGAGTTTAGAGCTGAAAGGGACTTGGGAAATCATTGGTTCCAGCTATCTGATTTTGCAGACAAGGTAATTGAAGCCCAGGACAGCTTAGTGAATTTCTCAAGGTCACACCAGTAATAGGTGACAGAGTGAAGATTTAAAACAATGTCTTGTGACTCCAAATCCATTGTTCTTTTTATTATAAGAGGAAGCTTCACCTGATACCATCATTCAAACTATTAGTCACACATTTTGTGCCATCTGTAAATTTGAAAAGAATGACAACAACCTCATTAAAGCTATGGATAAAAATACTGAACAGTTTAACGTTCAACAGCAAATCCTTTGCATACTACACTAGAGCTCTTCTTCTAAATTGACATTGACCCATTCCTTACTAATTATTGTTAGGATCTATTCATTCAAACAATTCTGATCCATGTAAACTTATACACTCATTTATTTGATCTTTTTTTCCTTCAAGTTCAATAAGGGAAGCTTTTTCAAACGCTGTCTGGTTATACTATATATTTAGAATTCTCTTAATGTACCATTTTGGTAAGCCTATTAAAAAAAGGAAATTAGATTGGCATTGTCCTATTCTGTTTTTTTAAAAGATTTTTTTTCTTATCAGTTATTTACTAGATTTGAGACACATACATTATGCCATTTAAGTCTTATTACCAACCACTTCCCCCCCAAACAAAAAAGCCTCAACTCCCAAGCTCCCAAAATAAAACAAAAACAATTCAGGTTATATAACAAATAATTAAGTCATAAAACAAAATGGAATTGCTCATCCCAAATTAATAAACTTATTTCTACTTAAACCACTCCATATCAGCTAATAACAACCAATTCATATTTTTCTCTCCTATTTAACTTTCATCTATGTCCTCTTATAAGTTTGATCCAGAGACTCTTTCAACATTCTGGGGGCCTTCCCTGACTTTTCTTTACACTGCATGGATATTAATACATCATATAGACTCCCTGTTACTATTCACTTTGTCTTCTTGATTGACCCATCTTTTTTCTCTAGTTACATATATTTTATTTTTTCTTCTCAACAGTATTTTACTTTTCCAAATATATGCAGATAGTTCTCAATATTCATACCTGTCAGATTTCATGTTAAAAATTTTATCTCCCTTCCTCCCTTACCTCTTCCTTCCTGAAGACAGCAAGCAATCTGATATAGATTATACACGTATAATCCTTTTAAACATATTTTTGTATTTGTCATATTGTGCAAGAAAAATCAGGGCATGTTTTATTCTTGATGAAACCATGCTGGCAATGAATTTGGCACTTACAAGGGGGAGAATAGATATTTATGTGCCAGGTACTGTGCTAAGGGCTTTTTATTAATATCTCATTCAATCTTTACAATAACTCCAAAAGGTAGGTACTATTATTATTATTCCCATTTTAGAATGAAGGAAACTGAGGCAAACCGAGGACAGATGATTTGCCCAAGGTTACATAGCTAATGTGTATCTGAGGCTAGATTTGAACTCAGATCTTACTGATTCTAGGTCAGTGATAGGTTCACTAGGCCAACACCTGTCTCAAAATTAATGGCAAACTGAGTACAATAGCAGAATATAGATTAAAAGGCATTAAAGATTGAATGGATTATGAAAAAGTAGTGAGTGCAAATAAAGTATTTTGAAAGGTTTGGTAGGTAATAAAGGGAAGAAGATAGATTTAATGGTAATTTATAGCAGGATTGAGAGAAAATAATTTCTGGAGATCGAAGAACCAATAGAAATTAAGAGACATAAGAGACGGTGAAGTTGTGATGGGATCAAGAACTCAGGTTACTCATTACTACTACATGGAAGTTCTTTTATTTTTATTTGATGAACTATCATACTTTGGACAATTCTAAACCTTACTCTTCTTAAGCATCTCAAATTCTACAGTTCTTCCTCCCCTCACTGAAATCCATTTGTCCTAAACTAATGTGCAGTATTATCTATGCACAATCTAAATAGCCAATTCATTGAATAAAAGAACCATGTCTTATATTTGTGTATTCTCTAGTTTAGAACAGCACAAGGTACAGAGCAGGTATTTTAGTAAATATTTTTTGAATGCATGCAGCTGGTAAAGGTCTAGCTCAGTTTAAATACTGTGAATTTGTAGTGGATCAAATTAGTATGGTTTCTTAATTCTTTCCAGAAACTCCTCATTTCAGGAGAAATATTTACTGAATTGAGTATAGAGGTTATGTAGGGCAAGAATTAGCAAGTAAGTGAGGAAAGTCAAAGGGATATACAGGTGCTCAATAAATATGTCATATTCAACTGAAAAATATTTAAGGGATCATAAATGGGATAAGTTAATTATCTATAATATCAAATAAGACACCAATTTCATAATTTAATCCTGTTTGGGAGATTTATTTTATCATGAACATAGGGAAACCGAAAAGAAGGCTTATTAGTTTATTTGCAGAATATAAATTTTGCTAAATGTTAATAGTTTTATTCTTTTATAAGTATTTTTAAAGCAAAGATGACCCCTTAATAGCAGCAGAAAGTACCTCTCCTTTCTATTCTGGAATAATTGTATTTATCTCTCCTTAGAAAGCACAGATCAAAATCTCACATCTGGATCTATTAGACTGAGTTGCTATTTTTATAAATTTCTGATCATTTTTGATGCTTATTATAAGTGTCAGTTTATTGTCTGAAAGCAAAGTCAATACCAATTTAAGTCACTCAAAAACCTTCATTTTTACAATTCTTATTTTTGTTGAATAACATTTAAACCTGATATATTTATAATGACATTTTATATTAATAATTTTCCCATTATTCTAATAGAAAAATTTAGCTCTTTTACCTGACATCCATTTCAAGTTGCGAAATACGTTCATTTTGTTCATTGATCTTAGAATCTCGCTGACGAACAGATTCAATGAGATATCTATATGGTTGCTGTGTTTGGTCTAATAAGGAATTGGCTCTTTCAAGCTAAAAAGAAAGAGATTGTTCCATTAAAATTTTTATAAATGGGACAAGTTGCAATCATATATTAAAAGATTAGCTAAATCCACTTGAGAACATTTTAAAAAATGTTTAATTTTTTTTTACATTGAAAATATTTTCCCCAGTGACTTCCCTTCTTCTTCATATTAAGCCATCACAAAATAATAAGAAATTATTTTCTTAAAAGAAAAAAAGAAGACAAAAATATCAGTAAAAACTAAAAAAAAGTCAATATAAACAATGTTCTACTCTAAGGAATAATTTTATCCCCCAATCCTTTCAAAAGGGCTAGGCAGGAATCTTCTCAAATATCTTTAGAATTAATCTTGTTTTTAAACATGCATTTTCAATTGTTTTATGATTATTTTTTCCATTAAAATTGCATATTGCCAATGTCATTGCATATATTGTTTTCTTGGTTCTGTTTACTTTACTTTTGTATTAGTTCATGTAAATCTTTTGATACTTCTCTGTATTCATCAGTTTTGTTGTTATAGAACAATGATATCTTGTTACATTCATATACCACAATTTGGTATATGGGCATCTGTTTTGTTCCTAGTTCTTAGTTAACACAAAAAGTGCTATTATAAGTAGTCTATACGAAGTCTTTATTTTTGTTAGTGGCCTCACTGGGATATATATTAGTAATGAAAACTCTGGGTTTAAGAATATGACACTTTAGCCACTTTATTTGCATGATTTCCAAATTTCTTTCCAGAAAGTGTGTACTAAATCAAAACAATAATACTTGTCTTCCTTTTCTTTGCTTCCTGGTAGGTTTCCTTTTATTTTCTGCAGTGTACTTTTTACTTTATTTTTCCCTACCCCTCCCCTGTTCCACAACAATTAAATGTGGATATATTCTACGTGAACATACATAATACATACATACATATATATATGTATACATACACATACATATACATTGATATTTATAACCCACACATATACATTTATATATATATATCAATATAAGCCCAAATTATACATATTTGCCTTTGTTTAACCTCACTGTTTTGATTTGCTTTTATCAACAGTCATTTGGTACACTCTTTCTTATGATTTTTAATAGTTCAAAATTTTTCTTTAAACAACTATTTATTCCTATCAACTGGGGTATAGCTTTTGATCTTATATATTTCTATGAATTACATATTTTAGATACCAAACCCTTATCCAAGATGCATAGATTTCCTCTTAACCCCATTTCACTGGTTCTCATTCTATATGCATTCATTTTACTAAAAAGTTTTTTAATTTCGCATAATCAAATTATCAATGTTTTCTTCTGTAATTGTCTCTATCCCTTGTTTGAATAAGAATTTGTCTCCTAACCATGTCCAAGGCAGATTCTCTTCTAATTTTAAAAATATTGTCTTAATATTCAGATCACACATTCATTTTAAATTTATTACGAAAGATGGCATAAAATGCTGGTTTAAGCCTAAGCTCTGCCAGAGTTTTCCCAGTTTTCTTAGCAGTTATTATAAAATAGAGAATTCTTTTCTAAGAAATTCATGTTTTTGGTTAATCTATGTTGGATTGCTTGTTGTCTTGAGGAGGGAAGAGAGGAGAACAATTTGGAACACAAGGTTTTATAAAGGTAACTGCTGAAAACTATCTCTGCATGTATCTGAAAAAATAAAATACTATGAAATAAGTCTGAAAAAAAAGAAATTTATGTTTTCAGGTTCATTGAATACTGAGTTGAATTCTATTACTTCTTGCTCTTCCTTTGTTTAGGAATTAGGATTTTTTTCATTTGTAGTTTCTTTATAGCTAGTTGTAGTTCCTTTCTGAGATTAGATTAATGAAATCTCTTTTTGCTGTTATGTTACTTTGAGTATTTTGCATTTTTGAAGGCATTTGTGTTCTCATTTTAATTGGTATTTAAATATTCATATTAAATTTAATTTAAAAAATTATTGTGCTTTTGTTGTTTTTTTGTTGCTGTATGATTTTATTGGGTTCATATACTATTTTACTGATTTGATTTTCTGCCATTTTTTGAATCAATTTGGCTAAAAATTTAATAATTTTATTAGGTTTTTATTCCCCCCCAAAACAGCTTTTCATTTGTTTATTCTTTCTACAGGATTTTAAAAAATTGGTTCCAAATTTATCAATTTTTCCTATAATTTTCAAGCTGTCTTCTTTTCATTTATCTTGGGCTTGTTTGCTGAGTTTCTAATTTTAAAAATGCACATTCAGTTCACAAACACTCTTGTTTTATCAATGTATAATTTTTAGGGATATATATATTTTTTCTCGTAAGGACTACTTTAGCAGTGTAGCAGAGATCCCCCCCCCCAATCACTTTTTTCATTATTTTTCATATATTTACTATTTCAATGATTTGTTCTTTGACCATCTTATTTAGGATTTCATTACTATCTCCATTTGGGTTTGTATATTTACTCCCTGGTTCGACCACTATTTTTAATAGCAGCATGGAATGGCAAGGAAAATTTATGATTTTTGCAGTTTTACATTTATTTGTATTACCTCTGTATACTAATTTATATTTATAAAGGTGCCACGAGGTACTCAGGATATATATTTTTCTTAAAAGAGTTCCACTCAGAAGACATTCTAATGCTTTTGCTCTCTTTTCTCTACCAATTTATTAGATTATATATTTTGTGGTTGAATTTCTCTAAAGTTCTGAGATGTTAAAATTTCTTACTATTGTTTTAGTACTTTTTTTTTTCACAATTCAATTAATTTTTCCTCTATGAATATAGATCCTAGCTGTTTCCTTTCAGAAAAATATAACTTCCTTATTTGTCTCTGTTTACACTGAGTACTTGCTTTTGATTTGTCTGATAACAGGTCTAATAAATTCCTTACTCAGTGGAAGTAATCCTTCCCTTTAGGTTTCAGTGATTTTTCTACAGCCCCTATTCTTATTCGGAGACTATAAGAATTATTTTCCTTTACTATTTATCATGGACTTAATTAGGATACATCACACATAATTTGACAAAAATTGTTAGGAAAACAATCAGTTTGGTCGAAATTAGTTTTAGACCAACATTTCAATACCATATAACATAAGCTATAATGGGTAAATGGCCTAAATAAAAGCTCCTATAAAAATTACCCAGTCAAAAAACATTTACTAGTCACCTACTATGTGCCAGAACTGTCTTAAGCATTGGGTATACAAAAAAGTTAAAAGACAGTCTCTGCTTTACTAATTTTTTTTTTAGATTTTTTTTTTCCCTACAAAAATATCTATAGCAGCTCTTTTTGTGGTGGCAAAGAATTGGACATTGAGAGGATGCCCATTAATTGGTGAATGGCAGAACGCTTATGATTGAGATGGAATACTGCAGTGTTCTCTTCTTTTGTATAATATGAAGGTTCTCTGGGAGCAGGTTTCTTGGGGAGGTTTTCTGGAGGCAGCCTTAGTTTTGGTTTAAAGGAATAATCACTTCAAATGCAGCCAGGAGTTAAAGTAGTTCTTTATTGTTTCTTCCAAAATCTCCTAGTTAGCTTTCTTTGGTTCTGAGAGCTCTTGTTGCTAGCTTCAGCCTCTCTCTAAATCTTGGTTCTGCCCGACTGCAGATTAGCTGCTCAATTTGCCAACATGAACTCTTACTCTGTCAATCTTCCGAAGTGACATCTGGTCTAGCTGAACTCTGACTTGTGGCTTCTTCTGAACTGACTCTGACTGACTGACAGAAGCTCTTTTTATGCTCGGTGTAAAAGGCTGACTCCTCCGAGTGTGGGATTATGGGAGGTGTGAATTCACAAAGTTACAAAGTTAACTTTGTGAATCTCCCAAACTTGTGAACTCCAATGTGTGAGCTCTAGTGTGTAAACTCTTTTTTTTTTTTTTTTTTAAAAATAATTTTGTATTGATAGAACTCATGCCAGGGTAATTTTTTACAATATTATCCCTTGCATTCACTTCTGTTCCAATTTTTCCCCTCCCTCCCTCCACTCCCTCCCCCAGATGGCAAACAGTCCTTTACATGTTGAATAGGTTACAGTATATCCTGGATACAATATACGTGTGCAGAACCAAACAGTTTTCTTGTTGCACAGGGAGAATTGAATTCAGAAGGTATAAATAATCCGGGAAGAAAAACAAAAATGCAAGCAGTTTATATTCATCTCCCAGTGTTCTTTCTTTGGGTGTAGCTGCTTCTGCCCATCTTTGATCAATTGAAACTGAATTAGCTCTCTTTATCGAAGAGATCCACTTCCATCAGAATACATCCTCAAACAGTATCGTTGTTGAGGTATATAATGATCTCCTGGTTCTGCTCATTTCACTTAGCATCAGTTCATGTAAGTCTCACCAGTCCTCTCTGTATTCATCCTGCTGGTCATTCCTTACAGAACAATAATATTCCATAACATTCATATACCACAATTTACTCAACAATTTTCCAATTGATGGGCATCCTTTCATTTTCCAGCTTCTAGCCACTACAAACAGGGCTGCCACAAACATTTTGGCACATACAGGTCCCTTTCCCTTCTTTAGTATCTCTTTGGGATATAATCCCAGTAGAAACACTGCTGGATCAAAGGGTATGCACAGTTTGATAACTTTTTGAGCATAGTTCCAAATTGCTCTCCAGAATGGCTGGATGTGTTCACAATTCCACCAACAATGCATCAGTGTCCCTGTTTTCCCACATCCCCTCCAACATTCCACATTATCTTTCCCTGTCACTCTAGCCAATCTGACAGGTGTGTAGTGGTATCTCAGAGTTGTCTTAATTTGCATTTCTCTGACTAATAAGGATTTGGAGCATATTTTCATATGTCTATAAATAGTTTCAATTTCTTCGTCTGAGAATTGTCTGTTCATATCCTTTGACCATTTATCAATTGGAGAATGGTTTGATTTCTTATAAATTAGAGTCAATTCTCTATATATTTTGGAAATGAGGCCTTTATCAGAACCTTTGATTGTAAAAATGTTTTCCCAGTTTATTGTTTCCTTTCTAATCTTGTCTGCATTTGTTTTGTTTGTACAAAAACTTTTCAATTTGATATAATCAAAATTTTCTATTTTGTGGTCAATAGTGATCTCTAGTTTTTCTTTGGTCATAAATTCCTCCCTCTTCCTGTAAACTCTTAAAGGTGCAAACCCAAGCACACAAGCATTGCTTCCATCAATTCCACTTAGTACCTTGTTTCAAGTTCTGGCCCATAACATGTCCTTGTAGGATCAGATCAATCATACTGAACCATGCTAAATTAGATAATGGTTGTCTCTATCAATTCTAATGACTTAACACTTTGTAAGGATTCCAACATCTCCCACTTTATTTTGATTTAGAACATAAGGTGGTCATGACCTTCCTGACTTCTCAAGGAGATGAGAACCCCCAAAAGAAGGTGATCACGCCTTCCCTGACTGCTCAAAAAAAAAAGTGAAAACACCATAAAAAGAAGGTGGTCACACCCTCCCTGACATCTCAGGAAGGGAGATGAAAACACCAAAGGAAATGGGAAATCAGATTAGCGGGTTTCTGAAGGGGCTCACTTGAAACAGGTATACATAAATCCATCAATATGGGAGGTATTATACATAATTACATAGATTACATAAGCACATAGCAATATAACACATGCTAATAGTAATGTAACAAATAACATGAATCAACATGAAGAATTTATACATGTCCGTAAGTCCTAGAAATAGTCCAAAAGGAATCCATTGTCCATTAGTTCATGTGCCAGGAATCCAATAGTTCCTATAAGCTCTGAAGTACTATATTAGTCTCATCAACAATTTTTCATCTCAAGGAATCCAATGATTCCTGCTGGTTTTCAAGTCCTTGAAACAGTCTCATCTTGTGTTAAAGAATCCAATGATTTCCTGAAGATTTTAAAGTTCTTTTAACAGTCTCATTGTCAGCCATGCTCTTTTACTGTCAGATGTTTCTTAAATCTTCTCCTTTGTTTTGAAGTTTTTCTGCTTTTCTGTTTCTCTATGATGGACAAGGTGAATATGGCTTGTTGGCACCCATCTGATTCCTTCTCCATCTGTAGAAATACAAGCAAACCCTCTCTCCCAGGCAGTTTACCTATCTGGTCCCTTCTATTCACCACTTTCTGGATCTCTCCACATCACCTGGTGATTATCTAAAGATAGTGGAGCTGCTTGCACTGGACATTGCCCTTCTGGTGGGTTATAAAACCTGTCTGCTGGAGCCAGTGCATCTTTATCAAAAATTAAAAAATTAATGGTATAGAGAATTAAATTTAGAAGTTCTCTAAGGTTACCCGTGGCTCCTCCTTTCTTTTGTTTTTGGAGGAGTGTCCTAATGTCTCTGTTTCTTCTCTCTATGATTGCCTGACCTTGAGGATTAAAGGATATGCCAGTGGTGTGTAAAATCTTATACTGTGCACAAAAGTGTTCAAAATGTCTAGAAGTATATGCAAGTTCATTATCTGTTTTTATTTCTTGTGGCACAACCATAATAGCAAATGCTTGGATGAGGAATTCAGCGACCATTCGGGCTGTTTCTTTTGCTGCTGGTATTGCAAAAGTGAATCCTGAAAAGGTGTCTACTACAATAAGGATAAAAGACAGACAACCAAAAGATTTATAATGGGTCACATCCATTTGCCAGATTTCATTGGGTCTCAAACCACAAGGGTTCTTCCCTGGAGGGAGTATAGGAGTGTGGAAAGGAAGGCAAGCTGTACAGCTTTTTACTATGCTCCTAGCTTCCTCTTTTGTAATCCCAAATTGTAAACGCAAAGCTCGAGCAGCCTGATGGTATTTAGCATGGGATTCCTGGGCCTCCTGAAATAAAGGTGTACTGGCTAACATAGTTAAAAGGCTATCTGCCTCTGAATTTCTATCAAAAAAGGACCTGGAAATCCATTATGTGAGTGGACATGCGAGATATAAATCTTTCCTGGATGTTTTCTCATTTGCTCCTGAAGATCCTTAAAGGGCTGATATATATTAGAAGCTGCAAATTTTATTTGGGCTGTGGCACTTTCTTTGTACCACACCTACTGAATAGGCTGGGTAATAAGTGAGAGTTAGCATGATTGCATATAATTCGTTCTGCTGAGTGGACTGAAAAGGAGTTCTGACTACTCTCTTTATCGTTAAGTCATGAGAGTATACAGCACAAATATTTTGTTTGGATGGGTCTGTAAAGATAGTTCTTTAAGAGGAACCTTAGAAACCTTTTCCTCAAAAATCCATTGCCAATTATGTAATAGTCTGGTTATCTTTAATGGAGACCTATGTGCAAAATTTGGAGCCATGGCCAATAAAATTTGCCACTCTGGCATGGTCTCGCAGCATACATTAATTTGTGTGTTAGTATAAAATTTTGTCAGGTCTTATCCTAGATAATTGTACTACTCGCTTAATATCCTTTAATAAAATTCTAGCCATAAGCACTGGGTAAGGAGTAAGGCTTTGTTCTGGTTGTGCTGGGAGGTTCACCCACTCTATCACACTGGCTCCTTGATGAAGGACTACTGTGGGTACCTCTTTTGTAGCAAAACCTGATATTTCCAAGGATTTTTGAGTTACTCTTTCAACCACATTGGATAAAGCCAGTTCAACTTCTCTCAAAGCCTCTTGCGTTTCTTTTGTAAGCTGGCGTGGTGAATTTAAAGTAGTGTCTCCCCTTAAAATGTCATATAGAGGTTGCAATTCATGTTATACTGTGTTATAAGAAATAATGATGGCTTCAGAAAAAAAATTCAGAAGATTTGAGGGAATTTATGCAAATTGAAGTGAGCAGAACTTGGAGAACACTATACATAGTAACAATATAAGAATGATTAACTATTAAAGACTTAGGGATTCTGATCAAGACAATGATCCAAGACAATTCCAAAGGACCTATCATGATAAATGCCATCCATCTCTTGAGAGAGAACTGATCCAAACTCAAAATGCAAATTGAAGCATACTTTTTAAACTATTTTTTTTGGTGGGGCTTTTTTTGGTTTGTGTCTTCTTTTGTAATATGGCTCATATAGAAATATATTTTGCATGATACATGCACAATCAATACAAAATTGTTTGCTTTCTCAAGAAAGGGGGATGGGTGAGGAAAAGGAAGAGAATTTGGAACTCAAAAAAAAAAAAAGCATGTTAAAATTTTTTTTTCCCATGTAATTGGGAAATACATAACAAAATAGATTGAAAATATTTGTAAAACATTGGGAGTCTGAGTTTAATGGGGGAGACAAGCAAAAATAAGTATATAAAATTATAAAGAATAATCTGTAGAGATAATCAAGAAATAGAAAGCACTAGCATTAAGGGGAGTCAGTAAAGTTTCCTCATAGAAGATGGAAGGTTTACTTAAGACTTGGAAGGAGGCCAAGAACACCAGGAGATGGGGTCGAAACATTAGAAAGAAATTATCTACATGAATGTTATGGAATATTATTGTTCTATAAGAAACAATCAGCAGGATGATTTCAGAGAGGCCTGAAGAGATTTACATGAACTGATGCTAAGTGACATGAGCAGAACCAGGAGATCATTGTACATGGCAACAGCAAGATTAGATTATATGATGATCAATTCTGATGGTCATGGTCCTTTACAACAATGAGATGATTCAGGCCAGTTCCACTAATCTTGTGATGAAGAGAGCCCTCTACATCCAGAGAGAGGACTATGGGAACTGAGTGTAGGTCACAACATAGCAGTTTCACTCTTTTTGTTGTTGTTGTTTACGAGCATTTTATTTTCTTATTTTTTTTCCTTTTTGATTTGATTTTCTTGTACAGCAAGATAATTGTGAAAATGTGTGCATATATTAGATTTAACATATATTTTTATCATGTTTCACATATATTGAATTACTTGTTATCTGGGGGGGGGATAGTTTTGCAAGGGTTAATGTTGAAAAATTATCCATGCATATGTTTTGAAAATAAAAAGCTTTAATAAAAAAGAAATCACCTTTTTTTTTTTTTTTCTGGGAGGTTAAAGGAAAGTGATAGGGAGAAAAGATAAATGCTTGTAAAATTTATAATATGCAATTATATTAATAACATTATTATTTTGTGATATACCCCCTTTCCTCTTATTTCTATTAAAATCCATTTCCTAAAAATAACTGTCAGTCTCAGAAGGGCATGATTGAGTGATAAGATTTGCTCCTAGCTCTCAAGGTACTTGTTCTTGGATAGAACTCCACCCAACTGGGGAGAACTAATTTCTGTTTAGAATATAAATAGACTCCAGGCCATGCCTTTTGCCAGAGGAACCCTCAGTCTTTGGTCCCCTCCATTAGAATTTAAGGCAACTTACTCATGAAGGAAAAACTAGCTAGAAAGGTCCAGATGGAGATGCTTTCCCTTGCCCAGATTCCTTGAGGCTGCTGAATTTCATGGTTAAGTCACTGTTCTCAGCAAGAAGAGATAAAGACTTTTAGTCCACCTCCTCATTAAAAGTCTGTCAATCAGGGTTGTTTTTCACTTGCCAGGGGAATCTTCTTTCAGAAGGGATTTAAGGCATGTCTCTCCATGGTCTAGGACATCCAGAATCCAAAAAGACAGTTAAAAAAAATCTATGAACTTAAGCTGACTGTCCCTGAGCTCACTAGGCACCTTCTTATCTCCCATATTATTGGCAGCAAAGCTGTACTAGCAGACTCAAATAACTGACACAGGAGCTTGCAACAAAACTCAAACCCACAGTCCAGAGAGACCTTCCTGTACTATGGAGACCCCTAAATTCAGGCTGTAGAAATTTACTTGGCCTGCAACAGACAATCCTACCAGGAGTGGCCCTTCAGGAGCAAAAAACCTACCGAGTGACAGCCAGCTACTGGAGTTTTCCAAATTGGTTTTGGTTTTGGTTATATAGTGTGGTAGTAGAAGCACTACAAATCTCTGAACTACTGATGCGAAATCAGAGAAGTGTGGGAGAGATGGAGCAGTAGAACAAGAAAATACACCATATACTTGAGGGGTTGAGAGAGGGAAAGAACTTGGTATCAAGTTAGTGCCAGTTCTGTCCAACCAAAGTAACTTGGGAGTGGAGACCTAGACTGCTAAACTATTAATTGCCCAGCATAGGAGGAGGCTTTGCTGCTTTGAGATCTAGTTCCCAAGGAAACCATCATAATCATAATCAGAAAGTAGAGGATTGGGGGGTGGGGAGGGGTGAAAAGACTGAAAATAGCAAAGATCTAAGGAAGAAAAAACTCAAAAGATAAAACTAGGAAAATATTAACAACAGAAGGAAACATGGTATCTATATCTAATAAATGAGTTCAGCTATCTATGAATAATTACTGTAAAACAAAGGAAAATGACCCAACACTTAATGACAAAGAGGACCCTGTAGAATATGAGAACATGGAACCACAATATACTATTCCTGTGTGGCTCAAAAGAGAATGAAAATTATAAGAACAAAATTTCTGTCTGCATAGCACAATAATGGGAAAAACAGAAAACATGCAATTTTCAATGGAAACTCTCACCAAAGGAACAAAAAAGAGTAGATTAGGAATGCAAATACATAGAAATGACAATCTAAAAGAAGCCAAAGAAAAGAATATTAAAAAATATGCTAACCATGTAAACTAAACATGGATTTCAAAATACCAACATATAGATAACTCCAAACTCTAAGAAGAACATGGTAGAACAAAAAACTTTAACACCATAATAAAGGAAATAACAGAAGAGAACTGCCCACTATTCCTGAACAAAGAAAATGAAATTCCAATTGAAAAAATTCACAGATTGCCTCTAAAAAACAAAAACAAAAAAAAAAAATCCCCTATTCTACAAATTCCAAGATACACAGCAGTTAAATTTAACAATTTAATTCAGAAATGACAAGTTCTGCAAGCCATCAGGACAAAGACCTTCAAATACAAAGGAAAAGAAATTCAAATAGTGCAAAACTGTTCTGTACTACTGTAAAAATAGGAGGGCATGGATAAAGTACAATACTATTTTATATCACTATAAAACAGGAGGGAAAAGAAAAATTGAGCCCAGGATACAGCTTAATCATAAATGAAAAAAAATAGATGTCCAATAATGAAAAGACACTGAAACATTTTTAAAAAGAATACCAGAACTGAAGAAAGTATTTGCTTCTCAAAAATTCCAACAACAGCAATGAAGGAGGAGTAAATAAACACGGCATTCAAGGACAGCGAGAGTGATAGCAGAGAAACCAGTAAAAAAATTCTTTTTAAATGTATACCAAAAAAAAACAAAAACAAAAACAAAAAAACAGGTGGAAGACAGATGTTGGTGACAGTGAAGAGATGAATTTATGGTATTATGGACAGAGTCTGGCAATACACCTACAAGTGAATCGATGTTTGTTTTGTGGTACTAGTTTATTACGTGAAAGGGAGGAAGGAAGCAAGGACATAGAAGGTTGTATCTGATGGGACTGGTCAAATCAAAGGTGAGCAATGAGGGAAAAATAATGATTCTTATGGTCCCCCAAAAGCAAAGAACTTACAGGGAATGGGTGAAGAGAAAGGAGAGAAGGATTGAAAAGATAGAGGTTGCAATTATGGTAGAAGGGTTTCACTAATGAATGCTCCTTTGTGTAAAGATAAATGATCTGAAAAGGGAAATGAGGACCTTGTACAAGGTGGGATCTTGGGGATTTGGTGCTTGAAAAGTCTATACTTTCCATCTTGGGAACTAGGATATAAGGTGGTGGGTGGGAGGAGAGTTGGAAATCCTGGGGCAATCAGCATCTGGGGGAGTGAAAAAAGCATGGACATAGAGAGGAGATTTTGAGACAAATGAGGAAAAGGTAACTAGGGGAGGGTCTAGTTCAATTATGGGCTGTATAATCAGGAACACAGTGGGGAAGGGATCCTACCAAGGGGCAATGTCTTCTCGAAACCTACAATAATTGGTATTGTTCTGGAAAAGAGACATTGTGGACAAGGGGAAACTGTAAGGCAGGCTCTGCAAGAAAGTGGCAAAAATAACCTAGGAAAGAGGGTCTAGAATGTATGCCTCAAAAGTTTTGATTGCATAAACAATCCCGAGAAAAGGACCAGATAATTATAGTGGTCTTCAATCAGAGAATAAGGATCTACAGTAGACAGAAAGGGAAAAGGACACACACACACAGAGGCACAATTAAAAAGTCAATGAACAGGACTAGTTGAAATGGAGGAGAGAAAAGGGGTATCTATGTGACCAATTGAGAGGAAAAAAAAAAGGTAGAAGAATTATTTAATCAGATAAAAACAGAAGAGAAAAAAAAAGAATTAATAAATAAAACTCTAAAGGAAAAAGAGTAACAAATGGGCGGAGGTACTAGGAATAAGGAGAATAGAACTGATAGAAATAAGGCCATCTTAAAAAAAGATAAAATACAGTAATGAAAGGAACATACTAAGCTTTACAGCATAAGACAGGAAAAAAAATCATAACACATGAAAAGTTAGAGACAAATGGAGGAAAATATAAACTTTATAACTTTAAATGTGAAGGAATCAAAGAATTCAGTAAAAAGAAAAAATGACATATTGGATAAGAAAACAAAACTCTACATGCTCTTGCTTGCAATAATTTGCTTTATTTGTAATATTTATTTAGAAATGTTGTACTCTTAGATGTCTTGGTACTAATCTTTTCTAATTTTAGCATCTTTATTGCTGATTGATATATCTATATCTATATCTGTGTTAATGCTCTAGCTTTTTAATTGACTCTTTTTACTTCTCAGACATTTGGTGATCTTATTTTTGTTCTCGTATATGTCCCCTTTTACTAATTTTCTGTTTATTTTGTTTTTGATGCTAAGTTTTCTGCAGTTAAACTTCAAAGCTGTCTTAGCTTCATTTCATGTTGGGCAATTATCTTGAGTTCCCTTCTCTAAGTAATTTTTTTGGGGAGCCACATCTAGAATGCTCCCTCCACCCTCCACCTCCCCCATTCAGTGTAGCCATGCATACTGGCTTTCTGCCTGTTTTCTCCTTTCTTTAGTTTTCTGGTGGAACTGCATCAACATGCTAATTTTTGTAGTCATAGATGAGGGTAGCGTGGTTGTTTTGGGGAGAATTTTTGCTTCCTTGAGGTTCCTTAACTGAGGGACTATCTTAGGTAGTAGAGAAGATCAATTTCCCCTTTCTATAACCTCTCTCTTCTCCACTTGAAGGGAATTGCAATTAGATACTGGGGAAGGGCAAAGGCAAGGAGAGTTGGCAGAGACTACAGTAAGAGAAAAGTCCTAGAATGCGTCTCAAAGCACAACAATCCTATGGTCAATTTGTAAATCTTGCTGGGAGAATGCTGTGGAAGGAGAGTTATGGTTTGGAAGTCTTCACTGTTAATTCATAAGGAATTTTGTTGGGATTCTTGCTTTATTAGTAATACTGGACCAACTGTAATTGTTCTACATCTGACAAATAGTTTCTCTTTTGTGATTTTCTATTTGGAGAGCTAGTGGGGCTTGAAGAAAAGTGTCATACTCCATCTAGTTGCTTATGTGATTGATTAAACCTTTTGATACCAATTTCCCATGGATTCTTTATAGGGAAACTTTTTTTTTTCTGTGAAAGTTTTTTTTAGAAGTTTTCTTCTTCCTTCCTTGGTAAGTGAAGCTTTATCTATGCTTAACTACTTCAGTTTTCCTAGAGCTAAGAGGTCATTATGGGAAGTTCAGTCCCTTCTCTGCTGAAGGAAAATGGGGAAGAGATTTTGCCTGGAGCAACAACATCCCAGAAATACAAGTGCACTAAAGTAAGATGCTACTATTTGCACCTATCCTATAGCCTTTGAATCCAAGCAGCTTCCTTTGTGGTGTCACAGCCTTCCTGTCCAGCAGGCTCAAATGAGAGACACTGCAAAGATACAAAAGAGGGGAAAGAGGCTCAAAACTATTGCTGCTCATAAGAAGACACACAAGGGTAGCTCTTCCGGGAGAGCTGCAAAGACTGAAACTTTTGCTACTCTGTCTCTTAAGAGAAGTCCATGTAAGCTGGACTTTGGGTCAGACAAGCTGGGCTTGAGTCTTAGCTGGGTAATTTAGTACATAGATGATCTTGAAGAAGTCTCTTAACTGCTTTCTACCTGATAAGTGAAAAAAGTAACTGACAGGATGGCCTTTAAGGCACCTTTCTACCATATGGTCTATGGTTCCATGATTCTATAGCTGGTGTGATATAGTTGATGAACCAGAAGACGAGACTGAGAAGGAGTGTTAAGAGTCTGGGAAAAGAATAGGGAAAAATAGTGTCATGAAAGTCCAAAAAGGAGGAACTGTCTAGAAGAAGAGGGTGGTCAGTAGTGTCAAAAGCAACAGATCAAGAAATATAGGCCATCAGACTTATCAGTACATGTAACTTTTGGTTGACTAACTGCTGAAAAGTTTTCCTTGATACTGAGCATAAATCTGTATCTTTGTTATTTTTTTAACCATTGTTTCTAATTTTGTCTTTTTTAGGCATGCAGAAGAGGTTTCATCCCTCTTCACAAAAGTCCTTCAAAGCTCTTGAGGACAACTATAAATACATTGCTGCTGCCTTTTCTTTTCCAGGTTAAACATTTTTAGTTCTTTTAAATGATCCTCATCTATTCCTATCTAAGATAGTCATGTCACTCTAGATTAGGAGATCTTAATTTTTTTACACGATGTACCCTTTCTGTAATACAGTGACAGAAAACAAAAACAAAAAAACAAAAAATTGTTTTTAAATTTATAAAAAGAAATAGGATTATAAAAGAAAAATATATTAACAATTGAAATAATCACACTGATATACAAATAACAATTCTTTTAAAAAGTTCACAACCCTCAAGAACAACTGTTCTAGACACTTTTAACTTTACAATGTCCTTCCTAAACTATGGCAAAAAGAATTGAACATAATGTTTTAGGTATAGTCTAACAAATCAAAAATAGAGAAAGGCTATTCACAAAATTAAAACAAAAACAAAACATTCATATTATAGTCCCAAAACACAGTTTATGCTATTAGCATATTATGTAATTCTTCACATTGGCCCCCAGCCTACTTTTCTAGACTTATTATATATTATCTGCTCTCATGCTTTATAGTCTAACTAAATTGACTTTTTCGCTATTCAATGAAAACTTCTTAGAAAACTGGTAAGTAGTCTGTCAGAAATCAGGCTTCGGTCAACATTTCTTGATATATGCCAATATAGCTCCAAATGGATACATGACTTAGATATAAAAGATCATATCATAAATTATAGGAACAAGGAAGAAATTTTAGATCTGTAAACAGAAAAAGTGTTAGGAAGTGTCTTTAAATAAGGAAGTGAGTAGATCACAAAAGATAAAAAGGACAATTGCTATTACACAAAAATCATAGTTTTGCAGTAGAAAAACCCCAATGTAGTAGAAAAATAGTTAACTGAGAAAATTTTTTTTAATGTAAAATTATCTGATAGAGTGCTCACTTACACAATCTCTAGGAAACTGATTCAAATTTATAAAAAAATAGAAGTCACATTTTACTCAGTAAGCATACAAAACATGAAACAAGGCAGTCATCCAAAGAATAAATTTAAATTATCAAAAGCTACATGATAACCATTCTAAATCACCATTTATTAGAGAAATATAAATTAAAACAACTCTGAATTACTACCTCACATCTATTAGACTGGCTATGTAAGAAAAAAAAAAAAAGGAAAATGACAAATGCTAGAAGTTCTATGGGAAAATAGACTTTTTTTGCATTGCTGGTATTGGTATGGCTATTCTGAAAAGTAATTTGGAATTATGTCCAAAAAGCTATTAACCTGTGCATAACCTTTCATCCACTGGCCCTGCTATTAAATCTATGCTTGAAAAAGATCAAAGAAAGAAGAAAAGGATCTCTAGGTACAAAAACATCTTTAGCAGCTTTTTTTATGGTGACAATGAATTGAAGTTGAAGTGATGCCCATTATTTGGAAAATTGCTGACCAAGTTATGGTATATAAGTGGGATGAAATTCTAAAGTGGTATAAGAAATAAAGAGGGGGATGTGTTCAGAAAAACCTGGAAAGACTTGAATGAATGAACAAAACCAGGAATCATATAATAATAGCAATTATTGTAAAAACAAAACAAAAAAATAACCAACTTTAAAAGTCTTATGAATTCTGTTCAACATGGAAGCCAATCACAATTCCATAGAACTCTTGATTCAAATATGTGATCCACCCCCAGATAGAGAAGTGATGGACTCAGAGTGAAGATCAAAACATTTATCTTTTTTATTTACATTCTTTTCCCTTTTTTTTTTTTTTTTTCCTATTTTTCTCATATCTAGCATGGGAATTTGTTTTGCATGACCACAGACGGTCTAATAGGACCTGCCTCTCATTCCTTAAAAAAAAAGACCCCCCCCCCAAAAAAAAGTCTGTTCATTTTGCTAAATGTTTTTATTTGCTAAATATTCTATAAAGGAAATCAGTTTTCTCTAATATTTTAGCTAATAAGGTATTTGTCCTTGGAGAAAAAGGTAGGGAAAAAATGTAGTTGGTTGGGGTAGAAAAGGAGAAAGAAGCTGAGATCCTCTAGGCTTTGAAAAATAAGCTTTTACCTTATCTAGTCTAAAACCAAATATCCATGCCACTTTAGGCTTTCAGGAAAACCTTTTATCTCCCCTTCCACTTCCCTTTCCAGCTCTCCTTAATATCTTGTTTTCCTTCATTAGAATACAAGTTACTTGAGGACAGAGACTATTTTGCTTTTAACTATATCTTTAGTTCTTGGAACTTAGGACCTGTAATGTATTAACATAGTGCTTAATAAATGCCAATTCTAACCGTCTTTCCCTTCCTTTTTCTTTTTGAATTTCCCCTCCTCCTTCAAATCTAATATCATCATGAAGGGGCAGTGGACAACACAAAGAAATTTTATTATTTACCTACTATTTTACATATCTTAGCTTCCTTTAAGCAGTAAAAACATTAAATAAAGTTGTATGTACAGCTAGATAATAAATGAAAAATGTGCCAACATTTTTGGTTGTGGTAGGAGGAGAAAGTTTGGTAGTATCCCTTTAGTGCTTCACTTGGCAGGTTAAAAATTTCTCATTTTTCTTTGACAAAGAGTGAAGTAGAAAATAACTAAGGAAAAAACTATGCCCACACAGATGCCTGAAGAACTGAAAAAGAGCAGCTTCCCTATCCAAACTTTGCCAGAGGTGGAATGGCTATTTTTCTTTTCCAACAAATCTATGGTTAAACTTTTACAAAACTGAAGAAATGATGTGAGTATACTTAATAAAAATAACAAACTGGGTTATCAAGAAATAAAATAAAATATCCAAGGAAATCATACAAAGAGCTATTCTTACATAGTCTTAAGTTTTCTGAATTGGCTTGAAAAAAATTCAATATATTATATTAATTTTCTTGTAGTTAAACTAAAAATATTTCTAGAATACCATTTTAACTTTTAATAATATAAAAACATAATCAAAGACAAAATTATAACTTTTATACAAAAAATTTATTATTGAGGGCTAGTATTTATAGAACATTTGAAATACTTGTCCTATTCATCTGTTTTTACTTTGACTATCTAATATTAATTTTCTTGTGGTTAAACTAAAGAAATTTTAAAATCAAAAGCAAGGTTATAACTGTTTTATACGAGAAAACATTTATTATTGAGGGTTAGTATTTTAGAACACTTGAACTACATCTCTGCTTTACTTTGAGATATATTTTATAGTAATTTATAGCAATGAATTAACTAATCAATAAGTTTTGATTCATCTATGAAGCACTTTTGATGTTCCAGATACTATGCTAAATTCTGGGTTGCCAAAAACAAACAAAACTCTTTAATCCTAAATCAAAAAACTAACCAACAGCTTTGCCCTCAAGGGGTTTATATTCTCACTGGGGAAAAAACTTAAATTAGTACATGGAAGATGAATGAGTACATGAAAACTAGTCTAATAGGGAGAGGTCTCAGCGACTGGAAGGAGTATAAAAGGTTTTATTCTTGAGCATTTCAGGTGAATGTTGAAAGAAATTAGGGAATCTCAGAGGCAGAGGTGAAGAGGAAGAACATGTTAGGTGTGAGAAAAAGAAAACAGATCAGTATAGCTGAACCAGAGCCCATGGGAGGAAGTAATGTGTTAAAAGATTGGCTTAGTGTCAATATGGAGAGAAGTCTCTATTTAGAATGTCGCAGGGAATTGTCTTTGGCTCACCAGGTGTTAAATGTTATTATTAACAACTTGCACAAAGGTATCCTGGTTTGGCCAGCATAGGAATAGTGATTAAACCTGTGTTCAGAAATCCTCTTGAAAAATACTGGCTATTTGACTATGGGGATTATCTTTCCCTTTTTGCTTTCCTTCTTTCCTCAGCTATTTATAAAGCCTCATCAGCCTGACATTTTGCTTTCTTGTTCTTTTTCTTTGCATAAAATTGTGGACTTCCGTCCATAGTTCTTTAGGCATTCTACCAGATCTAGTCCTTTAATTCTATTCATGACCTCCATTTCACATAATAGATGCTACTTAGGTTATATCTATATGGTCTGATGGTTTTTCCTGCTTCTTTCTATTTAAATCTCAATTTTGCATCAAGAACTGCAGTCAACAGCAGTCTTGTTTTAACTGTATAGGGCTTCTTCACTTTGACTGAAAAGTATATTATCAATCTGATTTCCATACTGACCTTTTGGTGATGTCTATGTAATAAAGTCATCTTTTGGGTTGTTGAAAAAGAGTGTTTGTTATGTCCAATGGGTGATCTTGACAAAATTTTATTTTGCACTCCAAGGCCAAATTTGCCTGTTATTCTAGTTATCTTTTGATTTCTTACTTTAGCATTCCAAAATCCTATGAGGAATGTGAAATCTTTTTTTGGATGTTATTTTGGTCTTCATAGAATTATTCAACATTGGTCTTTGTCTTTTTAGCATCAGTGATTAGAGCACAGATTTGTATTATTCTGATGTTGAATAGTTTGCCTAAGATTTGAATAGATATCATTTGCCATCTTTAAGATCATACTCCAGTTCTGCTTTTCTCACCCTTTTATTAACTATGAGAGCTAATTCATTTCTTGTAAGGGACTCTTATCCCAATAATGTAAACAGTTTCAGATTTTATATTCTTGAGTTCAAAACCATTGCAGGCAGCAACTGTAGACACTGAATTAAAAGATGCTGCTTGGAAGGAAATCCACTGCAAAATGGTGTGTGCTGAAGAACTGATTCTTTAGAATTGTGATGTTGGAGAAGACACCTGAGAGTCTCTTGGAGAGGAAGGAGATCAAATCAGTCAATACATAAAGAAATTAATTATGACTATTCATTGAAAGGTCAAATACTGAAGCTAAAGCTTCAATACCTTAGCCACATAGTGAGGACTCACTGGAAAAGATCTGACATTGGATAAGTCTAAAGGCAAAAGGCAAAAGGAAAAAAAAACCGCAAAGGATAAAATGAATAGATAATGTTAAGGAAAAAACAAACATTTTTGACAGACTTCAAGATAAAGTAGAGGATCCTAGGGTCTGGCAAGTTATGGTCCATGAAATCAAGAAGAGTCCGACACAACTGAACAACAAATTTGATTTGGGCAAGTCATTTGTTCTCTCAGGGCTTCAAATATACTTTAAGACCATAAAGTGTTGTGAAGGTGTTAATCTGTATTGCACAAAGGAATTTCATCTGAGGAGTTCATAGATCAGTGATATAAGAGGTCCAATCCCATTCCAAAGAAGGCACAGATGGTACCCTTTACACTGTGCTTATAACCAAAAAACCTAAAGAAAAGATAATAGGGATGTAAGAATCAGGATCTTAAAAGATTAAGACAAGTCAGAATATCACCAAATTTTATTTTTAAAAATTAATGATTATCTTCACAAGTGGAAGAAAGGAAAAGGTATAATTGGACAGAAATTTATTTTAAAGTGCTTTGAAGAGGCTAGTAGTCCACATAATCAATATGAGTCAAGACTGAGTTAACCACAAAAGTTATTGGGATCTTATGCTGCATTAAAAGTATTATAATGACCAGAATGTGTGAAATATGACTTTCACTGTTAAAGGCACTCTATACATAGACTATTTTGCTCACTTCTGGATGCCATATTTTAAGAGGGATATTGATATTTGAAGAGTTTCCAGAAGAGGGGAATCAGGATGAATAAGGAATTTAAGAAAATGAATACAAGTACTAATTGAAGGAAATTGGGATGTTTAGCCCAGAGAAATAATAAATGATTTTGAGATATCTGAAGACATGTGAAAAAAGATTAAACAGAAACTTCTTGAGTCCAGAAGGTGAAAACAGGAAATCTGGAAACTGCAAATTTATGCCTGTGTAAGAAAAACTTTTTAATAGTTTGGGCAATCCATAGGAAGAAAAAGCTCCTTTGGGAATTTTGTGGGTTTCCCCTGGCATAGTGAATAGAGGGCTAGATGTGTAATCAAGAAGGCTTGAGTTCAAATCTTGCCTCAAACACTAGCTTTGTTACTCAGGGAAAGTTACTTAGCTTTAGTTCTTGCTTCTGTAAAATGGGGATAATCACAGCATTTATCTAATCAGAGATGATGTAGGGATCAAATGATATATTTATAAACTGCTTAATTAGTTCCTGGATCATAGCAGTCTCTTAATCAATCAATCCTTCCTCTAGTCTAGAGGTCTTCAAGTGAAGTATCGATGATTTTCTGTTAGGGGCAGTAGAATACTATAGTGGGGATTTTGGGAAGATATATTCCAATTCAATAACAATAAAAATTTATAAGAATTAACCTTATTTTGATACAATTTCTCATTGTGAAATGTTTGTTAACTTTTGTACAAGTAATGTTATATCATTGCTGGTCATAAGAATATACTTGTTTTATATTGTTTGTAGGTTTAATTATCCTTCTAACTTAATTATTATTTATTTTTCAATTTATGAGAAAAATATTTAGTACATAATAGTTTTAAATGAATATAAACCTTAGATTTTCTTAAGTTTTAAAATGATTACTTAATTCTTGATCAATTTGATTAAAATTTTTCTAGGTACATAAAATGAGCAAATAAAATAGGTATCTGTGCCAAATAAAACTCTTTTACTTAGTATATATTCATCCCAGCTACAATGTTTGGTAAACAAGGTTATACTAATTATTTATTTAGTATTCATAGTACTTTAGTAATAGTATGTTACCTTGAAAATAATACTTTTATGTATATTATATAAATTATTATTATTAGTTCTGCTTCATATTCAAGTTACTAAAGAAAATCAGTGAAGCAATTAAAATAATTTTTTTACTACCTTAAACGAACTTAGCCTACTTATTAGAATGGAAGACTATCTCATAAGTAATTTATCTTAATGAAATTAAAAAATTAGTATCTAAAGATTGTGGTAATTTTTAGGTAAATTAGACTAATAAAGAAAATTATATCAGCATTTAGAAAGATAACTGAATTTTGTTTCGGGGAAGAACTTTTGACACTTAGAAAGTATCACAAAGCACCTCACTGAAAAATGGTTTAGATATTAGTTGTCTAGCAACGGTTGTCATTTACAAAATGTTCAGCAATAACTCATGTTCGGCTTTGCCCGTGATTACTAAGTAAGCTGTTTCCTTGTAAGAAAGCTTAGTAATTTGTGACTCAGAAATCATGTATGTAATGAATGACTCAGACTCTAAAGTTATTGATGAGAACTGGTTATATCTGAAACTTTCCAGCATTTTCTGTAAAACTGTTACTTTTTTCTTATGTCAACATTTTATACTTATAATACAGAGAAAGTAATATCTGATTGAAATAAAATTATATATTCTAGTTCTCCAAACAGCTTGTTTGGTTATCTTTGATCTTAAAGAACAAAATAAACAAATGGTAACTGAAGATGCATAATTTTGGATTGAATTTTCTCATACTTCTGCCTGCATACCTCTCCAAAGATAGAATGGCCTTATTTTTTATTTATAGTATATTCACAAGGCCAGGTAAATAAAGTTTTCCTAGGAGAGATGGTAAGTTTGAATTGATTGAGTCATCTGTGTACCTGGCCTCATCTCTGAGTACAACATAATAAAAATGTGGGGCTTAGAACAAGAGGCTCAGTTTGTGGCAGTGCCACACATTTTGTGACATTTGGGAAAGAATATTCATCTATTTTCCTAAGTAGTTCTATCAAAATCGAGTTACCTTTAATGTTAATGGCAAGACAGAAATATCATTAATGATATGCTTTGATGAAATCTGTCTATTCTGAGGAAATGTTTGCTAATAACACTTCTGAATTGAATAGACATGTGGAGAACAGAGGAAAACAATTCACTTCTATGTAAAGAAGTAAAAATCCAACAACCATGAGAAATGTTTTTTGGTGAGGGTGGGGAAGAGCGAAGGGAAAAAGATAAGGAGGATAGATCTAATTTGGATCTATGTTATATAAAGTCTGGCAACTTGCAACTTAAAAGCTTTAGAAAGATGACTGGTGTAATTGAGAGATTAAATAAATTGTATGGCCACAGAATTAGTATGTATCAGAGGCTTCAATTCAATACTTTCTGATTTCAAGGCCAGCCCCTCTATCTATTATACTAGGATTCATCTCATTAGCATTTCGATAGCACTGTACAAATTGTTGAGGGAGCTGTACAAATAAATAAGATATGGTCTGTGTTTTCAAGTAGCTTACACTTTAATAGGAGAGATAAGATATATAAAAATTAACAGCATGCAAAATATAAGAACATTAGAACATAAAAGAGGTAAAAAGTGAAGCAAAAATTATGAAAAGGGAAAGATAATTTCAGACTTGGGAATCAAGGAATGCTGCATAGAAAAATTGGCTTTTGGTCTGATCATGAAGGATAGGTACAATCTCAATATATTAGAGTTAGGAGCTTGGCATTTCAGGTTTAATGAACAGTGGGAGCAAAGGCACAAATGTGGGAATGTATTCCTGGAACAGAGTAATCTGTTTTGGCTAGAAATATCATAGATTTAGAATTGTCAGGGGTTTTAGAGATCTCAATGCATTTATTTTATAAAAAAAGAAACTGGGGCCAAGAGAGATTAAGTGATTTGTCCAATATCAGATAGAGCAATAGAAATCCAGATTCTAAATGTCAAATTCAGCACTAACAAAAAAAAATTAAAATGATTAAACCATGAATTTCATTGAAGGAAGATACTGTATGTGGGAAGGCAAAAAAAGGCTAATAACTTTAAACTTCATTTGGTAGGAAGAATACAGACACTTGAGGTTTTGAATAGGGAACTAATAATGGTCAAATTTGTGCAAGAAGAATATTAATTTGGCTGTGGTATGAAGGACTGATTGGGGGACAGGGGAGATGAAGAACAGAAAGAAAAGGTGTGAAGAACTGTTACAATTGTACAGGCCATCAGAGTCTAATGATGAAGCTATGGTAATAAAAATCAGAGTATTGAAGAGTTCCATATTTTGCAAATAATTGTTTTAATTATAAGTTAAAGAAAATTCTTTGCATAATAGTATTATAGAAAAGACTACTGATTACAAATAGGTCTTATAGCTCAATCTAGAAATATGGAGAGCCTATGGTTAATAGGATTGTTAATATCCTAAACAACAGAAATTATCATCTATAGTCAGTACATTAAGGTTATAAAAATTATATAAAGGGTTTACATAAAGTGGGGATCTTCTGAAAAATGTGATCAGAATATTATTTTGAGACAGAAGCTAATAAGATCAACATAAAACACAAGAGATTAACAATTTGCATAAGTAATCCAACATCCTGTCTTGCTTCTGTTCATTTGTGGCCAAAGCAATTTAAAATCCCAGGCAAGAAATTAAAGATTAAAAGTAGAGGCGCTCGGGTGTAAACAAGAGACTGTATCAAGAAGACTGGGAAGGAAAAATATCAGAAGCAGTTACTATAAGTTTAAACATCATTTAAGGTTTAGGCAAATGCAGTAAGGTAAAGTAAGTAAAAGGAAGGAAGACAGACAGGAGAGGAACCAAAGTTTAGGCAGAAGTCATTGATAATGTAGGCAACCTGAATGGGAAGAGATGAAGCTAAAGAACAACAGCTGTCATGGTAACAGTTTGGTTTGCTCTTTATCCAAAATGGTATTTTGTTTAATTTTAATGCAGGAAGAGTATATGGAACCCCTTCTTTCTATCACCCTGATCCCCTTATTTAAAGTTGCTAAGATACCAACCTAGGAAATTATTTTTATTGATTTGCTTTCAAAATCTCATAGAGGAATGAAGATGCTTTCCCCTTCCCATGAAGGAGATTATGTTATCTTTTAAATTCTTCTCAAACTCTAAAATGTAACTAATGTAAGATAAATTATGATTTAATTAAACTGTAATATCTTTTATATGACAGAAATATGCATAGAAGATTTAAAAAGGAGAGCCAAAGAGTAAAACTCTGTTACAATGTCTCTAGCACTAACCAAAGGAAAAGGAAGTCTAAATCTAATGACTTAATCCAAGCTCTCTAGAGGGAAATGATTGAATGAGTAAATGCACCCAATATACAAAGGGTTAATATGGTACAAATGGCAATAGTGCTGCAAGTGGCCACTAGGGGGCAGCCAAAGGCCAGGGAAGGTATTCAGGTTCAAGTGATGAATGTACTGAAGGGAGCTGTTGACAGCCAAATCTGAGGTTCAGTAGTTTGTTGGGTCACTCCTTAAAAAAAGCTATAACTTGCCAAAGAATGGCTGGAAGACTCACTGTACATCTTATAGAATTGGACATTTCCAACACCAACAACAGTTTTTGTAGTAGGTAATGATAATTACAAGTATGATGGATCCTTTAATTAGAATTGAATAGAAAACTTCTGATATAGGAATGTCACACAGTGTTGGGAGATTGGGTTGTGGAGTAGAAGGATAGCAAACTCTCTTTGTGGAGATACTCTATATCATCACCAGAATTGCTTCAGGATATAATTTGTCTTGTCTGTCACTTATCAGGGAGGGAGGAAGCATATTTTTTTCCTGAAAGGCAGACAGAATATAGGGAATTTAAGAAGACAGATAAATTGCCAGAGTTCTGCCTTTGGGTGTTAACAAAAGATTAATTTGGTCAGCAATTGATTCCAGAAATCAACAAAGGAGAAACATTCTATCTTCTTAAGTGCATCTGGTTATGAAAATGGAGTCCTGCTGCTTAGTACATGGATATTGAACCTTAAAATTGCATATAAATGGGAGCTATTGTTACATCAGGGTTTTACCTGAGTGCAGGCAATATAGGACTGAAGAGACAGATCTAAAGGCTAATTTATAACTTGTGAAGTCAAACTCCTCTACTTGAGCCATGGAATTCTTCTATTCCTTTGTAGCATGTTTCTTCATCTACCATCCACTTTTTGACTCCCTTTCAATCTCACATCTTTCAGTGGTTCCTTCTGTACGATTTAAAAAAATATCCTTGAATTTCTCTAATCCTATGCTAATAACACTGCTTTTATTTAGTCTGAAATACTCTTATCTTTGATTATCCTTCTTCAATCAGTCAATAAATGTCTATTAAATTCCCATTAAGCGTAAGGTTCTGTGCTAGCACTGGGGAAACAATGAGAAAAATAAACAATTTTTTGCCTCCAAGGATTAATGTATTAAGGGGAAACTATGTGCAACAGAGGTACCAAAAAAAAAAAAAAAAGATAAAGAATGATTAGGGTAAGATTTACCCTAAGAGCTAGAGAAATCAATAAGTTTCATGTAGAAGATGGCATTTAAACTAAATCTTGAAAAAGATGAAGGATTCTAAAAGACAGAGGTGAGCAGGGAGCACATTCTGGGCATGGAAGACTGCCATTGCAGAGGCAAGAAAATAGGAAGTGGGAGTGCTATATATGAAGAAAAGTACTAGTAGGTTGTTGAAAGTATGAAGAAGAATGAAGTGTAATAAAGCAGGTAGAACAGATGGGGGCGGGGAGGTAGGTGGTTGTAAAGGATTTCAAACTCCCCAAAGAGAAGTTCACATTTGGCCCTTGAGACGTCACTGGAAGTTGCTCCGGGTGGGGCAGGTGGGGCACGCAGGGAAACAGTCAAACTGTTCGTTTAAAAAATCAGCCCAGAAGTGCTATGGAGATGGATTGGTTTAGGAGGATCCCTTAGAAAGAGCAGGCCAGTAACATACCTTTGTAGTAGTTCAGGCAAAAGGTGATAAAGGCCCAATCTAGGGTGGATGTATGGGGTAGAGAGAATGGGATGGATAAGAAAATGTTGTAGTAGCTGAGATGATAAAATATGGCAATTGACTACGTAGGACAGATATGTAGGATAATAATGAGAAGTAGGGGAATGACTGTTGCCAACATGGGGGACAAGAAGGATGATGAATCCCTTAGTATAAATGAGTTTGGAAGAGTGGAACATTTTAGGGGGAAATTGCTGATTTTAATTTTAGAAATGTTGAGTTTGAGATGTCTCTGTAATATCCAGTTGGGAATGTTCAAAAGAGAATTGGGGTTTTAGAACTACAGCTAAGGAGAGAATAGGAATGAATATATAAATCTCCAAGTTATCTAGATAAAATAATTAAATCTATAGGCAACCCATGATGAGGTGATCAAGATGAGGAGAATAAAGAGAGGCCTAAGACAAAGTCTTGGGCTTCCCCTTAGGTTCAAAGGAGAATGGAGACTGAGAGTGGTTAGCCAGATGTGTAGGAGCAGAACTAAGAAAGAACAGTGTTCAAAAATCCCAGGCGGGGAGAGTATCCCAAAGGAATGGTAGAAAATTATGTTACATGCTACAAAGAAGCCAAGAAAGATTAGGACTGAGAAAAAGGTCATCAGATTTTGTAATTAAGAGAGAACAGTTTCAGCCAAATGATGAGGCTAGAAGCTAGATTGCACAGGGTTGAGAAAGAATTAATAAGAAGATAAGATGTGGAGGCAACAACTGAGGCTAGCTTCTTTTACCCTCTGTTATATTCTCACTATTAATATCCCATTCAGATTCCCATCCTATTTCACTTAAAGCTGTGAGACTCCCCAAAAATACAAATTATTAATTAAAATGTTTTATTACATATAAAGCTATAAATATATGCAAATATATAAATTATAGCTTTAAGCTATTTATCTAGATTAAAAAAGTCCTTCTGTGGCAAACCCAAGATCTGAAATCTATAGCTATCCTCTAAAAAGTAAATGTGGATTCTTATATTTAGTAGACTGATAGGTTTTCTGCATTTATAATTCCTGAATTTAAAAAAGGACTTCAAAGCACAAAGAATCACACAAATAACTTATACAATGTTATTATAATGAAAAAAAAACTTATGGCTAACTGAAATATAACAAATAACTCAGGTAAAATACACAGCTTCTGCTCATGAAATATAAAATCCTCAGAGATGGATCTTCTGGATAAAAATGCAAAGAACGATAATTTGAGTGATGTTAAGTGTACTCAAAAGAAGAAAGTCAAAGAAATGGCAGGTTAGCAAATCAATTATGTTATAGTTTACAACAGACTTTTCTCCCTGCATTTTTAGGGTCCGATGCTTTTTTTTTTTTTTTTAAAGGAATCTATGTAATTCCTATCTACTTAGAATAAAAATTAAAATCAACTACAAAATTATCTTTACTCATATTCTTACCAAATTCTTTTTTGAGGGGCAGGGTGGCAAGGCAATGGGGGTTAAATGACTTGCCCACTGTCATACAAGTAAGAAGTGTTATTAAGTATAAAAGGCCACATTTGAATTCGGGTCCTCCTGACTCCAGGGCCAGTGCTCTATCCACTGTGCCACCAGGCTGCCCTATTCTTACTATGTTCTAAGATAATAGAGGAAGAAAAAGAGAAAGGATCCAACATTCAGAACATTCAAAATATCTGATTCATATTAATATTTTGGAAATCATCAGAGGTATAAAATACCTCTCTTTCTCTTTCTCTTCCTCATACACACACACAAATGAACTAATAAAAATAACAGCTATCATTTGCATAATTCACTGAGGTTTGAAAAGTGCTTTACATTTTTAAAAAATCTCATTTATTTGATCCTACAATAACTCTAAGTGCTACTATCAATGACATTTTAAGATTGAGGAAAATGAGGCTGAAAGAGGTAAAATGACTTGCCTAGGATCACACAGCTAGTAAGAATTATCTCATGACTTCTTAACTCCAAATCTAGCACTATATGCAATGTAGATACCTGCAGAAAACTCTGGAAATTAAGTGGAAGGTTATCTTGCACCCTCTTTTATCTCTGTCAGGCATTCCTGAACTAATCCTCTGAATATGAACATCTCCTGTTATCTCTTCCATGATGCTTTTGCTCTCTCTATACATGGGTCTGATCCCTTTTTCTTGCTCTCCAATGATAGTTACAAATGCTGCTCTTAGCTTTTTTGACTGCTAGAACTCTATGCTTTATAATTATCAGCTGTTAGTACCTGGTGGATATGCTATGCCAAGGGAAAGACTCTCCTAGCTGGGTTCAGGGAAACACTTGGCATATATAGTTGCGCTTGCAACACATGATTGGTCTGGTTCCAAAAGTGAGAATATCCCTTGATGCAGCAGAATGTCCTGGGCTACCATGCATACTTTTTATTTAGATCTCCAAAAACAGGCATCTATACTAGCCTGTTAACAACTCTATTTACTTTCTTCAATTTATCCTGCACACATATTTGACCCTGTGATTCCTTAATTCAAAACCTTTTAAAGGCTCTGATTGCCTACAAATGCATTCTTGCATCTTACCTTTCTAATCCATTCTTGATACTGCCCTTTATATTCAACTTCCTCATATAAGAAATTTAACAACAAATATTTATTCTGTGCATGTCATGCCTTCACTCATGATACTTCAATGATTTCAATGACAACCTTGTTAAAAACCAAATCTTTAGTCTGCTATTTCAATTTCTCAACTGTAATTCCAAACTATTTTTCTTTTTTTGTTTCTAAAGTTCAAATTAACTTATTCCCTTAACTACTTCTATATTTGTGTCTTTACTGATGCTATTCCTTTTACCTGAAAAGTCTTCTTTTCTCAACTCTGCCTTTTGAAAGCCTGTCTACTCTTTTAGATCAAATTGAAATGTCACCTCCTTCACAAAGTCTTCCCTCATTTTTCTCCTCTCCAACTCAAAAAAAAAAAGTAAGCCCAGAAATGCAGGCTAGAGTTTTTACACTAAGTTAATCATATCCTTTGATAATTAAACAATTTTTTAAACAAAATATAAAATTTCAATATTTGATCAACAATTGTGGAATATGAAAAACAAGAAACCAATTATTTGATTCATGGGATTTTAAGTACATTTTTAATGTAATGCTTATGAAAACATGACTAGAAATGTAATATTTAGCTTCATAATTTAAAAAATACACTACAAAGACACAGTTTATGTGTTATGACAAATAGGTATTTATACAAGGAGAAAACAAAAAGAAAATGACTGAATAATGAGTTTTTGTTTCTATTTCATCTCCAAATTCATAGTATTCCTAGGGGATATAACTAACTAGGTCAAGTATTCCTCATTTCTATATTTTTGGAAAAAGAGAATACCGTACAAGAAGGTAGCTAGGAGAAGAAGAAATAGCTCTATAATTTTATACCATTAGACTAAAATACCTGAAGATAATATCCAGAAAATTAGACTATAACACCTCCAGAAGCCAGGAGGAGTATGGCTGATCTTTAATAATAGTTATTTATGGAGTTAATAAAGGCATTACACACAAATACATAACCATACTCTTCAATAAATAAGGTAATTTGTTTGAAGCTTAATGAGAGAATTATTAATATGTTTATCATTCTTTACTATTTCAATAGTAATTTGCATGTAGTCTTTAGCTGTTACAAATGGCAATACACATCTACATAGAAATATGTGTACAATATGTGTGTATCTATATTAATATGGAGAGGCAGGACATGGGGGTAGATATGGGATGGACAGACTTGAAACAAGGAAAACTGAAGTTCAAGTCCTGCCTTTGGCATATAATGGCTAGGACTATGTGACACTGGGCATGATACTTAATCTTAGTGTCCCAGAAAGCTCTTTAAGACTCTGATGTTGAATAGAGTAAACTTTTGACTTGCATTAATCAAAGGAGTTTCCTCATCAAGGAATACATTGCTGTCAAGGTCCTAGGAGAATATGATTATCATACAAACATGTCTCAAAGAACAAATTCTTTGTTTATGAACCATGTACAAATTTCTTGATTTAAGCATTTGACAAAACTACTTGTAAAGTATAGCCTTAATCTACTGAGAAAGTTTGTACAGTTAAACTAAATATAATAAGGTAAAATAAATTCAGTTGTTTATATACAAATGCTCAAATAGTAATTTTTGCAGTATATAATTATTAGTCAAAATCAAGTTTATAAACATTCTTACTATGAAAAAGATTTGTGTGCTATCTTCACCTGGCAGTGGGGTGGTGCAGTAAACAGTGCTGGACCTGGATTCTGGTAAACCTACATTCAGATTTGAGTTCAGAATCTTACTGGCTGTGTATAACCCTGAGCAACTCACTTCTGCTTGACTCGATTCCTTCAACTGTAAAATAAAGATAATAATGGCACCTACCTGAATTATGAAGATGAATAATAATGAAAGCACTTATGGAGCACCAACTATGAATCAGGGACTATATAGTAGGTGCTTTATAAATATCTCATTTGATCCTTACAACAAACATCTAGCTTTTCCTCTGAGAAAATAACTTTAAAGTATTTGGCTCAATGCTGGAACTTCACAGATGATTTATGCTTATTATTCCTTGCCTTCTGTTCCTAGGTAGCAAATTCAGCACCTTAAAAAACTGAATTCAATGCCCAACTATTAGTGACCCACGGTGTCATCTTTGATTCTTCCCTTTTTCATTTCCTCTTCCATTATTATATCTTTGTCTCCAGAGGCCCAGGTTTTAAATTCCCAGATATCATCAATTGCCACCTCAATTCTACCCTTAACATTGCTTCTATAAATTTGCTCTACACTCATACAATCACTATTGTAGCTCACACCCTCATCACCTCTCACAACTATTTTAATAGCTCCACAATATTTCTCCACCTTCAGTCTCCTCTCTATATTTCTTCTTTCACTTGGGAATAAACATGGGATCCTTCTCTAATTCATTTCACTTATCCAAAGAGTTATTAAATCTTATAATTTTCTTCTTTACAAAATCTCTTGCACACACCCTTCATGCCAATGATAATAGTTACCATTTCTGTCCTCCCCATAATTATAATAGCTTTTGTATTGACTTCCCCCAGCCTCAATTCTCTTTCCCATCTAATCCATCCTCCAAAGTGGCCCCATTCAATAAATAATGGCTCTCAATTAAGCCATTAGGATCAAACAAAAGCTCTTCTGTAGTTTTGAGTCCTTCCCAGTGTGTCCCTTCTTTCTATCTTTCCACTCTATGGTCTATCCATATCTGTCTGCTTGCTATCCTTAGCTATGATGCCCTCATATGGTGTGTTTAAGTGCTGGGAAAACAAAGAGAAAGAAAGTCCTTGACGAGCTCCCATTGTCATTGGAGAGACAATATGAGTCAGACTTCTCCTTGAACACTGGAATGTATTCTCAGAGAATTGTCACTGGGGTTAGGTGTGAAGAGGAGAGAAGGTAGGATTGGAGCTGAGACTTCCGAGGAAGCCAGAGGAGCAGGAGGCAGAGCTAAGTGGGAGATCAAGGGGAGCCAGTGTCAAAGTATTTCCAACAGAATGGGAAGAATAGCAAATAGGACAATGTAGCTGGATTGATAGGTGCATGGAAAGAGGTACAGTGTGCTAACACTGGGAAGGCAGCAATGGACTTTAGATCTGATCTTGGAGGTAAGCAAGAAGCCTCTGGAGTTTACTGAGTTAAAGGGTTAAAATAATCATACCTACATTAGAGGAAAATCATTTTGTCAGCAATGTGGAAGAGGGATTAGGAATAGCAGGAAGATTAACTAGGAAATTCTTATAATAATACAAATGTGAGGTGATGAGGCTCTGCTTTAGGGTTTTCTCTGGGAGAGTGATATCTATGAAATATGATGTAAAGATGGAGATAAGATTTCACAATAGAATCCTGGCTCATGATGAGAGTACTTTAAAGTTTATTGATTACTTATCATTTTAATCATTCTAGGAAATATGAGATCATTGACAATTGTAGTGCTAATTTTTTGTTTGAGACCACCTTTGTTTGACTGCTGAGGCTACCATTCAGGACTTGGTCTAAATATTATTTTTTATTTTTTCCAAAGCTAACTACAAAGGTAATTAGGGCAACTGGCTAAAAGATGCACTCAGGCTCAGGACCATTTAGAAAAGATGTATCAGGGAAGAAAAACAACTGAAGAGGACAAGTCATGGTAGAAAAGACATCCCTGGTATCGCGGATTTAGCCTGTAAATATCAAAGCTTCCAGAAAAGAACCATAAATAAAATGTTATATTCCAAAATACTCAAGATTTTGAGAGGGTTCTGTGCATGTGAAATGAACCTGCAGCAAAATCATTTCTTCCATTTCACACATACAGATATTGAAATGTTAAAAAAATAACATAACTTTCTATATAAAAACATCCCTAAAAGAGAACTGAAGAAAAACGTCAATTATTATGTATCTGTGTTCTCCTCTAAGATGGGAATAACCACCAATGATACATATTAAAACTCTGCCCATCTTGTGTTCTACTCTTATTCATATCCTCTCCATATGCTCATTATGTGGGAGTCTATATAGAAATATTGAGTATTTTGGGATACAACATTTTATTTATGGTTATTTTCTGAAAGCTTTGAATGTTTAATAAACCCTTTTTTGTTTTAAATTGAAAGACTAAATTATTAGCTAACCTGATTTTTTTAAAAGCAAAATCATTTCTAGCATTCAGAGATATAAATGGAGGGAGGTCAGCATAAAAGACAAATAGAAAAGATCTGTAAAAGTTGCTGTAGCAAATTGTTTAATGAATTTTTTCATTCATTGTGTTTAGTTGGATTTTTTTGATCTGTGGTTTTTCTAGTGGTATTTTTTAGTTGCATAACCAATTTAATGACCTGTTCTTTCTTTTGTTGATAAAACTATTTACTACTAATAAATTTTTTCCTAGAGATTATTTTGGTTCAATTCCAAAAGATATGGCAATACTATCTAGTTATTATAATTTCCTTTATGAAATTATCTATTATTTCTTTCCATGATTTGTTCTTTGGCCTTAGGATTATATTGTATAGTCTCATTTAAATTGGAATTCTGACTTCCAAAGCCTTGTACTGATTATAACTTTTACTGTGTTTTAGTCAGTAAAGATTCTGTTTAATATTACTTTGGGTTTTATACTTGAGGATTTTATGTACAAGCACAAATTTACCTTTTGTAAAGTCTAATACACAATTAAGAAATAAATATTCTTTCTATTGTCTTTTAGTAAATGCTAGAAACTTATCATATATTCTTTTCTTTCTTTCTTTTTCTCCTCCTCCTTGTTCTTTTTTTGGTGAGACAAAAGTGATGTCACACAGCAGGTAAGGGTCAAGGGTCTGAGATTGGCTAATTACAGTTCTACCTGACTACTCCATCTAGCTGCCCATATATACTTTTCTAAAACTGTATGGGGCAGAACTCTGAACTTGAAACAAGGATTCTTAAGTCAGTAGAATTAATGAGACAATGGTTATCTAGTTTAGCATGGTGCTTAATAGTTCTCTAAGCTCAGTATGACTGATTTAATCTTACAACAAATAATGGTTTCCTAGTGATATAATGATTGATTTATACTCAGTGTAGAGCATATAAGCGGGGACTAAGAGCCAGAGAAGACAAGCAGACTGGAGGCAGGAGCTCAAGCTCTTGGAGCCAAGGAGAGAGATTCATTTCCATCTTCATCAGCCTTATGGTGGCTGGCCTGTCCTCCTGAATTTTCTCCACTGAAACCAAGTCCCCTCTGAAGGCCACCAGAAAGCTAGCTGAGCACCAGGGGAAGGAGACAATAAAGAATTTGGACATTAACACTGGCTATTCTTGTGGTGATTACTCTGCTGAAAAGAAGGCTGCCCCAGAGATCTCCAAAAAACCAAACCGAGAACACTACATTAGAACATTATATAAAACTATATTCAAGTCCTTAATTTCTTCCTTGCTTATATTTTGTTAGATTTGTCTAAGTCTGGAAGAGGTTCATTGCATTTCCTATTATAATTTTGCTGTTTATTTCTCCCTAGGTGAAGCAGTGGATAGGGAGCTAGACTTGGAGTCCTGAAAGCAGATATTTCTGAGTACAAATCTAGCCTCAAGTACTTACTAGCTGTGTGTAAATCACTTAATCGCTTATTTCAGTTCCTCATCTGTAAACTGAGCTAAAGAAGGAAATAAACTATCTTTGCAAAGAAAACCTCAAAAGGGGTCACCTGACTGAAGCTCTTGAATAACCACAACAAATCATTCAATAACCTTCTCCTGTAGTATTTAGATGGTATTCCATTCAGTATATTTTGCATTAAGTAATGATATTGTCTGCAATATTATTAAGCATTACGTTGTTTACCTCTTTTAACCATATCTATTTTTACTGCTCTATAGTCAGATTATTGCTAACCCCGATTTTTTGAGTCTGCCTGACTAGTAAATTCTGCATGTCTTTCATTTTTATTCTCTGTGGATCTATTTAAAGTGTGTTTCTTATAAAGAACAGAGTGTTGAATTCTGCTTTCTAATTCATCCTGCGGTCTTCTGCATTCTTTTGAGTCTATCCTATTCATGTTTAAAACTATTGTGTATTTTCCCCAATTGTATTCTTTTGCATATATATTTTTTTCTCTCTTTGCCCTTAGTCCCATTCTTGACAAAATATTTGGTGGTGAAAGAGAAGTAATGAAATCAATATTACCATTTATAACTGAAATGAGCTCTTACATTTGGTTGTCCTTCTCTTTCACTTTTCCCTGATCAATAGTTCTTACCAGTATTTTCTTTCTTTTATTCCCTCAATAGGCACTTACCCTATTTATATATTTTGTCTGTGACTAAATACATCTTTGATTTTTACCTTCTTTTCTTCCTGTCCTAGTCTTTTTATTGTTGAATTTACTGTATTTTTACACCAAATTCAGTGTGTTTGGGTGTGTTCAAACTTTCTTTGACCAGTTCAGATAAGAGTGAGATTTATGTGATGCTTGTTTCTCCTATGTCATCTTCCAATTTTGTGTATTTTTCATCTTGCAGGGGCCAATCATTATAGTTTTACTCTTTTTCTTCTCATTTTTTCCCCTCAGCGTAGCACCTTCCCCCCCTTTTATACTTTTAAGATCTTTAATACAGATTAACACAACCCTTAAACTTTTTGTCCTATTTAAATCAAATGAAAAAATTATAGCTCTTCTAAAAATTGTGATTCTTGTCATCCCCTTCTACCTCTTTTTCGTTCTTTCTGCCACCATCATTCCAGAAGGGAGCTGACATGATTGCAGGCTACTTTGTATTTTTGTTCCATGAGTTGTCATGGTTAAAAAAAAAAAAATCACCAAGTTGCCAGTCAGTTATTAGCGATAAAGATCTCCATATTTAGCAGGGCTGTTCCTTTGAATTTAGACTAGGTCTATTTCTTGGCAGTACTTTGGTACTATGCTTCTAGTATGGTAGAATTTTAAGTAGTAAAGTAAAAGTACTAGGCTAAGATACATTAAAGCTAAAGCAGTTCATTTATTAATTTTTTTTTAATACTAAAAGGGAGTGGGGAGAAGCACTGCTTTAAAAAAAGTAAAAAAATTTGATGCTGATTTACTATCAATAAAATTTACATTTTTGAGCTGTTTTTCCTGAATTTGTGTTGATCTTGCTTTATGTTAGTTCCTTATTTGGTTTCTTAAGTGACCAAGGCAAATACTGATAAAATTGATCATCAATGGTGTTATCATGAAATAGAACATACGTGAAGCTAAAAAAAAACAGAGAGGTTGAATTTTAGCTTCAATCTCACTAGCACCAAGCTCTAAAAATTCAGGTTAACAAGTTCAAACTCTTCAAAATTATTATTTGTACTGTTTTCATCTAAAGTCACTACTCTATCCATTTTCATTTTGACCTCTTTTTTTAGTTCAGTTTTTTAATTTGTCATTCCCTTTTAGACATGAATCAATAGAGCACACTCTCAGTGAATAAAATACTTTTCAAAACCTTTTCTAATTTGCATGATAATTATAAAAATATATTTGTATTATATCCCACATTTTACTAAATGTGCTTTTTTTTTTAAAAATAGTTTTTTATTTTTCAAAATATATTCAAAGGTAAGTTTTCAACATTCATTCTTACAAAACCTTCTATTCCAAAATTTTCTACTTCCCTCTCCACTTCCTTTCTCCCTAAATAGCAAGTAATTCAATATATGTTAAACATGTGTAAGTCTTCTAAACATATTTCAATATTTATCATGCTACACAAGAAAAATCAGATCATAAGGGAAAAAACAGAAAGAAAAACAAGAAGCAAACAACAACAATAACAAAGATGAAAATACTATGTAGTGATTCACGTTCAGTCCCCATAGTCCTCTCTGAATGCAGATGCTCTCTCCATCCAAAGTCTACCGGAATTGCCTTGAATCATCTCATTGTTGAAAAGAGCCAAGTTCATCACAGTTGATCATCACATAATTTTATTGTTGCTGTATTGTTGCTTTTGGTTCTACTCAGTTCACTTAGCATCAATTCATGCAAGTCTCTCCAGGTGTTTCTGAAATCAACCTGCTGATCATTTCTTATAAAACAATAATATTTCATTACATTCATCTACCATAATTTATTTAGCCATTCTCCAACTGATTGATAGTCATCTACTCAGTTTCTACTAGATGCCTTTCTCATACAAGCTTTTTGCTAGTATTCTTAAGTTTTCAGATAAGGAACTTGAAGTTTAGTGGAGTTGTTATTTAACTAAAAAGAGTCACAAAACTGGTTAAATACTGGAGCTAGAACGTGGACTTAGAGTCATCTCCTAATTACAAGTCCAGTACTTTTTTCCATTATACTACCCATATATATTTGGATAAAGGAGCTGCCTATCTACTGGCACATTCATTCCTTTAAAATTTTTCAATTTTCAGACACTTTTTGGCACTGCATTTATATGCATGGATTAACAGTAATAAATAATATTTGATAGAAATGATGATAATGATAAAACATTACATTTTCTTTTGTTACCATAAAGGTACCTTGAAATTTAAATTCATTCACTATTTCTCTGTAATTGTTTAGAGAGAACAGGACAAGATAAAATAGGCTTAAATTGATATAAAGACATTTTCTTGAAGAATAATTGAGTAATGGGGAAAAATGTCAAAGGGAGCTATATAATCACTCTATATGGAGATATGATGCTTTAATTCAATTCAAAAAACATTTATCAATCACCCAATATGGAGTACAATGGAAAGAATATACTGGATTTAATAAGAAGACCCCATATTCAAATCCCTGCTCTGCCACTTACTGAGACACCTTGGACAAATGACCCAACTTCTCTGAGCCTCAATTTCCTAATTTATAAAATAAAGAGAACTGAGTTGGTTGGTTTTGTCCTTCATTTTTGAAGAGGATCAAAATGATATCACTAGGTTAAAGTCAAGTTATAGTGTATCTCACTGTGGTTGATCAAACCAGTATGAACTCAGAATGCTCTACTACAGGTCAGGCACAAATAGATCATGTGAACATTTGGGGTGGATTCCCTAAATGTGTGCACCTCCTATTTCTTTTGAGCTACTTCAATTCTGTTTTGCTCATAGTGCACAGTATCTTCTCCAATGAGGGCACACCATGCTAGGTGGTCCTTTGCCAGCCAGTGTCTTCCATGTCATACAATCAATTCCAAAATTTGTATTGCTTTCTTCTTTTTTTAAAAAATCATTTAGTATTTTATTCTCCCCCCAAGTTACATGCAAAAACAACTGTAAACATTTGTTTTTATAACTCTTAAGTTCCAAATTCTCTTTCTTCCTCCCATCCCAATTAAGAAGACAAACAATTTGATATGGGTTAATCATGGGTTGTTATGCAAAACATTTCCATAATATTCATGTTGTATAAAAAAAAATAAAGAAAGTTTTTAAAAAGTATGCATTCAAACACAATCAGTTCTCTTCTGGATGGACAGCATTATTCATCATAAATTCTTTGGAGTTGTCTTGGATCATTGTATTGCTGAAAAAAGCTAAGTTATTCACAGTTGAATTGCTTTTTTCCAACTATTATATGAGCACTTGCTTGTGTTAAGTTCTCCATAAATAGTCTTTGTGGCAAGTGTATATGTGATAGTTGAACAACATGGCCTGATCATCAGTTAGGCTCTCTGCAATAGAATTTGAATGCTTGGCAGTTGATTTTTGAAGAATCTTACAGCCTACGTCTCTCTAAACCTTAAAAATCCTTCACTAAATACTGCCATGACTTTTAGTAATCACCTTCCCCTTCCTGAAATAAACTCTTGGAGGAAAAAACTGTCTACAATCACAGAATCATAGATTTTAGCTGAAAGGGATGTTAGAAATTATCAAGTCTAACTCATTCATTTGAAAGCAGGATTTGAACATGAGTCTTCTTGATTCCAACTCTAGCACTCTACTACATTATACTTGTCTCTACTGTTATTTCCATTTCCTTTTCTTTCATTCCCTTCAGAAGCTGGCTTCCAATCTCATCACTCAACTGAAACTGCTCTTTCTAAAGTTACCAATAACTTCTTAATTGCCAAAGGTGAAGGCCTTTTCTTAATTTTCTTCTTGGCTTATTTTCAGCTTTTGACATTTTTGAGCACAGTTTCTTCCTGGATAATCTCTCCTCTTTGGGATTTTATGTTACTGCTGTTAACACTGGATAATGAAGGCCCCATTCTTAGGAGTATGTGCAGCATGTTCTGCTTGATGCAGGAGGTATTATTTTAAGTCTGTTAAATGATGACGAGCTGTCTTTTGATTGGCTGCTGAGCTGGAAATTGTGCATTCAGACACTAGCCAGTGCCAAAGTGTGACATGTTATGAGCCTCTGAATAGGGGAATACATCACACTCTTTGTATGGATACAGAGATCTGTTCTTTGCCACTCTGTACTTTCTTTGTTCTGCTTTTAGGGGGAGGAATATTGGAGATAGCCACAATACTCCGAGCTTCAAAAAATTGGAATGGTAAGATGCTTAAAAATACAGGAACCAGAGTCTATATGAGGTTCTGTAATCAGCCAAGATGGTCACTTTGGACCTTGCTCCTCTCCATCCAGCTCAGCAGCCAATCAAAAGAGTGGCTAACATGAATTGATTATGTACTTACTTATGCTAAAATGGTGAGGAGCAACGTTCTAAAGATCTCTGTTTATCCAGAATAGATTAAAGGCAATCAAAAGAGAGAAAATAATTCCAATAGTCATTGGGGATGATAGTCTATATAAAATGCATTATGTTATACATTATATTACAAATATACATTAAAAGGAAGAGTTAAATTTCTTTGATAGGGGAACACAGACATGTTAGTGTACCAATGTGATGAAAGAAGATAGCCTTAATGAACCATTTAAAAATACATGTAAGTAAACAGAAGAAAGTTCAAAAGGAGACACAAGCATGCTAGCTTTGAAATTGTTACATTTAATAAGTGTAGTCAGTCTTCAACTTTCATGGGAGAAATGTTCTAGAAAACAGTGTGAAAGTAAAAAATGTGAATGTTGATACATTGAATCTATGGGAAATAGAGGGTCTCATAACCACCAAAAACTATAAACTTTTGCTCGAGATTGCTATAAATGGACTTTTCTGAAAATGATTTTTATAACAAAACATTAATTCTGATAACATGCAATTTTCCAAAGCAAGCATGAAATAACCTTCCCCCCTCCAAATGCAATGCACAAAATAAAATTGATAACATGCAAAACATTTTTTCTTCCTAGCAATTCCCTAGAATTCTGTGACCTTTTGTGCTATCATCTCAATTAAAAAAAAAACCCAAAATAATGATTTTAGACAATATTCACTTTTCATGATACATGAAATCTACAGTATCATACTGTACAACAAATAAAAAATTTAAAACTAACTCATTTCTTAACCTGATTCTTACCTTCCGCTGTGTTAAATAACAGTGTGAGGATGTCATACTGTATACAAGACTTCTATAAAGTGTCTTGTCTTGGCCATCCTCTTAAAATCAAGGGAGAGATTGCTAAAACTTCAATTGCTGCTATCAGAATAAGCCAAGACTGGTGATGTCTTGACATTACCTCTGACACTCTAGCTTTCCCAGCTGGTGGATGGTTTTAGAAGTTTGGAAAGGGTGCACCAGCTTGCAATGATCTACCAGCAATCTCTATGAACTATTTGCAATCCTTAAAGGTTTCAGAGTATGGGAGCACAGCAGAGGTGAGATGACATTTAACCTTGAGGTTGCAATAAAGGATGGAATCAGCAGCCCTGATGTCTTTAGCCAGCTGGTTGATTAGCCTGCCAACATTTTTTATTTTATTTTATTTTATTTAATAATAACTTTGTATTGACAGAATCCATGCCAGGATAATTTTTATACAACATTATCCCTTGCAATCGCTTATGTTTCGTTTTTTTCCCCTCCCTCTCTCCATCCCCCCCCCCCCCCAAGATGGCAAGCAGTCCTATATATGTTAAATATGTTGCAGTATATCCTAGATACAATACATATTTGCAGAACCGAACAGTTCTCCCGCTGCACAGGGAGAATTGGATTCAGAAGCCTGCCAACATTTTGACATGGTTTATCTAATGCCTTTACTTTCTCAATAAGCTGCATCACTGACTTTCATATGCATGGGCTTGGAGCCTTTCTAAAGGACTTTCATTATGTTTTGGGGACATAATTTCAGCACAAAACTTGAGTTTCAAAAGCTAACAATGAAAATATGCAACAAATGTACAGAGAGATCTTTAGTTTACACAGAACAAGACCACTGCAGTGCCTAGTAGGATCATACATCTCATTTTTTTCTCTACTTGTGCAAAGTCATGACTAAAATATCAAAACCCTTTGATTCAGAGATTTCACTGTTAGGCATATAACCCAAGGAAATCAACAAGAAAAACCCTATATAAAGCAATATATCTACAGCAGTATTTATTGCAGTGGTTAAGAACTAGAAACAAAGCAGATACAAATTTGCAGATAAACAGCTAAACCCACTGTGGCTGATGAATTAAATGAATTAAGATTACTGTTCTGTACAGATGGTGAATACAGAGGATAGGAACATGGATATTAACCGAAGCAAAATACGCAGAACTAAGAACAATCACTATACTAATGTAAACAACAACAACAAAATAATGTGATTGAAACTGAATGCTGTGAAATTACAATGATCAAGAATGACCATTAAAAAGAGCTGTGAGACCTGTCAGACTGGCTAACATGACAGGAAAAAATAATGATGAATGTTGGAGGGGATGCGGGAAAACTGGGACACTGATGGACTTGGTGGAGTTGTGAACGGATCCAACCATTCTGGAGAGCAATCTGGAATTATGCCCAAAAAGTTATCAAACTGTGCATAACCTTTGATCCAACAGTGTTACTTCTGGGCTTATATCCCAAAGAGATACTAAAGAAGGGAAAGGGACCTGTATGCGCCAAAATGTTTGTGGCAGCCCTTTTTGTAGTGGCTAGAAGCTGGAAAAGGAATGGATGCCCATCAATTGGAGAATGGCTGGGTAAATTGTGGTATATGAATGTTATGGAATATTATTGTTTTGTAAGAAATGACCAGCAGGATGAATACAGAGAGGCTTGGAGAGACTTACATGAACTGATGCTAAGTGAAATGACCAAAACCAGGAGATCATTATATGCTTCAACAACGATACTGTATGAGGATGTATTCTGATGGAAGTGGCTTTCTTTGACAAAGGGAAGATCTAATTCAGCTCCAATTGATCATTGATGGACAGAAACACCCAGAGAAGGAACACAGGGAAATGAATGTGGACTACTTGCATTTTCGTTTTTTTTCCCAGGTTATTTATACCTTCTGAATCCAATTCTTCTTGTGCAACAAAAGAACTGTTTGGTTCTGCACACATATATTGTATCTAGGATATACTGTGACATATTCAACATGTATAGGACTGCTTGCCATCTGGGGAAGGGGGTGGAGGGAAAGAGGGGAGGGGGTGGAGGGAAAGAGGGGAAAAGTCAGAGCAGAAGTGAGTGCAAGGGATAATGTTGTAAAAAATTACCCAGGCATGGGTTCTGTCAATAAAAAGTTATAATAATAATAATAAAAAAAAAACAATTGAGAAGAAAATAAAACTTTTTTTCTCCTTTTAAAAAAAAGAGCTATGAGAAGACAGTTTTCTTTTTTCTGTGCAGAAGCTGGAGAAAATGACAGATGATTTTGTTTTTATTTTTGGTGTAGCCACTTTTGCCAAACTGTTTTTTCCTCATTCTTTTTTTTTTTCTTTAAATAATATGACTAAGTATGCTTCTTTGGGAGTAATATATTGGAAAATCTTGATAATTTAAAAACTATGTATATCAAATAATGAAATTTATTTTAAAATAACAAAAAAGAAAGAAGAAAAACTGTGAAGTTCTCTCGACAATATTGTTAAGAGAATTAATAGAATTTACCAATTGATTATATGGATAACAAAGAGAGAAAAGTGAAAAATGACAACTACAGAGAAACTAGGACTAACTGCATGAACTGAATCAAAATTAAGTGGACATAAGAGAACAAATTATGTAATGACTATAATAATGTAAAGTAAAATAACTTTGGTCAGTGTAATAATCGTGACTTCAGAAAACTGATGAGCAATCATTTATCCTATCTTTTGGCAGAAAGATTATAATAGACTAGAGATGCAGATTAAGACATACATTTATATGGACAATATTTGGTTTTATTTTGCTCATATACTTATATGCTTGTGTGTTATAATTGAGTATTTCTATTTTGCATGGGACAGAGGAAAACTGGGGTAGTAATCATGATGCAAAATAAGAAAAGAGGCATAAATGACACATTAAATGCAAAGAAGAAAACAAAAAAATTTCTGAAAGCTAGCAATGCAGTTTTGCTATTATAATGTTAAATTTAATATACAAAACCAAATGTAATTAGGTTTTTAGTTTAATGTAAGACTCTCCTTTTCTTTGCCTATTAACATATTTGTGTAAATTGATGGTTAAATTTATGTAAAAGAAGCTGAAAAATAGAAATAAAGAATTTGAATCTGGGTGAGTGGAGTGAACACTCATGCCATTAGGAAGGAGAGGAAAAATTTCAGGAAGATTAGTGTTAGTGGAACATGCAGGAGGACACATCTAATAGGAAGATGGAAACAGAATTAGAAATCAGGAGATGGACTGGTGATGGATAGATATGTTGACGTACAAGTCAACTATATAGAAGCAATAATTGAAGCTATGGAAATAGATCGACTAGCTGGGACAGAAGGTACAGTGAGATAAAATAACTGAGAGGACGGTGTTAGGATATCAGGAGGAAGATGAACCTGTGAAGGAGACTAAGAAGAATCAGAAGAGAGCAGTGTTGTGGAATCCACTGCAGGAGAGGATCAAGGAGAAAGTGGCCAACAGTGCCAAATATGGCAAATAGGTTAGAGAGAATGTCATGAGAAATGACCACTGGATTCAGTAAATAAGCAAGATTGCCAATGTTGAATGTGAAATGAAAAGTTTCTGCATAGTAGTAGGGACAGAAGCTAGATTGTGTAAGGTTGATGAATGAATGGATGGTGAAGTTTGACAGTGAAAAGAAGGAGAGAAAGAACGACAGCTTGAAAAGACAGAGATCAAGGGAAGGTTTTTATTTTTATTTTTAAAGAAAGGGGGTGACTATTATAGATTGTTTAATTTCTTGAGACATGCTTTTCTTCAGCAGTATCCAGCCTGTCCTTGTTGGTATCATTTGTGTACATTATGTATCAAGTATCCTTGTTTTTTAATCTTCTCATTCTCACTCTAACTAAAAAGGATTTATTAGCAATTATTTACATTTGTCTCTAGGGTTCCAAGTTTATCTTTCCAAACTTCTTCAAACTTATTCAAATAATATTACTTAATTGAAATATAAATGTCTTTAACTATGAACAGGTCCAAAATTATAAATTCCTGGAGGACAAGAACAGGATATGGAGCCTAACCTTTGATTTAACAAATATAGGGAGTTTTTAATGAGGAAATGCAGGTTAACAGCTTTACTACTTAAAAGAGTGTTAAATGATTTGCTCAGGGTGACAAAGCAAATTTATGTCAGAAGTAGGACTTGAAACCCAGATCTTTCTGGCTTAAATCAGTTCTTTCTCCATAATCTTTTGGACAATGGATATAACTACATAATTCTTTCTGTGTGTTCCCTATCACAAAAAAGCCCAATAAATGGTTTTTGATCATGAGGTTAAAAATGAAACTCATTGATATTATATTCTGTGCATAGTTTGCCTCAACACTATTCACTGTGATATAACCATATAAAGTTATCAACAAATACTGTCAATATTTATCCAAAAAAAATTAGAACCAAAAACTTGAACTTAATTTTTCTTTAAAAATTATCTGGCTTAATTGGCCCTGGTTCTTTTAGAGTTTATGAATTTTGTTTTTGTTTTCTTCTATTGTAAAGGGCATACCATCTTCTATACGGTTATATTAATAACATTAACTGATTGGATTACAAGGGCAAAACAGACAAAATGGGCAGAACAGTATAAGCAATATAACTCAGTAGAGAGATAAATGACATTAAGGTGCAAAAATAAAAATTTTTTACCTTAAAATATTTGTTTTCATGCAAAAATCTGTATTATATGATTAATGTAAGATGTTTGTTTTCATTAAAAATACTTGACCCTTCTTATTTTGACAGACTCTTATCATAGTATATCATCTATAACCTTAAAGGCATTCTGAATGGCATAAATAAAATATTATTTTAATGTCAGATGATAAGCTATTCTTTCTTCAAACATTATAAAAATTTAATATATTCAACCTCTTTCAAAAACTATGGATTCTATAGCATTTAAAAAATAATTTTTAAAATGTTAAATTAATTTAAATTTACATTCTCTAATTTTATAAAATAGTTTAATACTATAGCATCTTTTAGGTTTTCAGAGAATAAAAGAATTTAGGGCTGGAAGGAACCCCAGCGGCTGCTAAATCTAAGTCATAAAGAACCAGACCTCCCCCTTCTTTATCCCCTCCTCCCACAATACTCAACAAAAACTTATTCAAGTTTTTGCTTGTTTCCATTTCATTCTACTTTGAGATTGCTTTATATGTTAGGAAGTTTTCCCTATACAAGACTAAATTTGCTTCTTTGAAACTTTTCTCCTGTGTTCCTAGTTCTGCCAGCTAGAGCCAAGCAACAACTCTCATTTTCCACATACCTTTCAAATATGTAAAGACAACTATCATGTTCTCCTTGTTTTTTTCTTCAGTTACTTCACCTTATATTTTTATCACTTCAGTTTTTGATAATTATTTTTATTTTAAGCAAAAAAATGACTATAATAGAGGGGCAAAATTATAGAATTTTTAAGACATAGTACTTCTTTCTCAATCATGTAAAAGCAATAGTTTAGCACTTGATGTACCATAATTTTATAGCACTTGTTAATAGGTCTTAGTAACTTATAAGTAATTACACTAACCACAGATGGAAAATTTGCTTTTTTACTCTTGGAATTCTTCATATTGTATACCTAATTTATGTATTCTGATGTTTTTATTTAGCGAGACTTTTAGGGATATAAAGACTCCTAGGATAGTACAAATACACATAGGCATATATACTATAGTCAATATACAAGTACAATTACATTTTTTTAAAAATTGGAGGGGGGGTGGGATAAAGTATAATATTAGCAATATTAGGTATCTTCTAATATACTGAGTAACACAGAATTTAGATAAAACATAGTCCTTATATAAAAATGTAACTGGAATAGTTTGAAGGAACTTAATAAGAGATGTTAAAAATAGGAATAAATTAGATAGTTGATTCTTAGTACATTTATGCTGTAGTAAAAAAGATAGTTTAGAGGAATGGTATTTCAGTTATGAAAGACATGCTATCAAAGCAACTGAATATTTCAGTACACTAAAACAGGAACAACAACCGACAAAAACATATACTTATTAGAAGTAATGAAATAAAAAAAACTGGCAAAATGTATTTATAGCAGGTACTGAAATATCATCTTTTGTTTTTTATTCCTACTGGAACTAGCAATTCTAAAAAAGAACTGTGCAAAAATTTCATAAAAAATTTTGAACAGATAAAACCATGTAAAATGTTTATTTTTTTAATGACTTAAAATTGAGGAAAATAAGAAATATAAATTAGTTTCCAGTAAATTAAAATAAGTTATTTTAGTTGTGTTTGACTATTAGTGATCTTATTTGGGATTTTCTTGGCAAAGATACTACAGTGATTTGCCATTTCTTTCTCCACTTTACAAATGAGTAAATAAAGCAAATAGAGTTAAGTGATTTGTCCAGGGTCACACAACTAGTTAGTGATTTGAACTCAGGTCGATGAATCTTTTTGACTTTAGGCCTAGCATTCTATCTTACTTTACCACCTAGCTGCCTAATCTAATCATATATCTTACACTAAAGAATTCAATGTTTTGAGACTTTCATGTTCAGTATGCAGTACATTAATAAATGTGACCATCACCAATATCTCAAAAAACAAATCTATATAAAAAATGAAGTATTAGTTGGGAGTTTAAGATGCCACTCCAACTACCAATCTTGTTTTAGTAGGAGATTTCCTCAGAAATCAAAGCTTTATCTGTCTAGCCTGCATTTATATTTAGTCTGGGTAAAGTAGTAATCTTTCTTTTGATCTTCGTTTTGCCATAGACTAAAAACTGCTTTATAAAGCTTTAACATAAGTTTAGTTTCATAAATGTGGATCATATTTTATAACAGCAAACCACTTATTTGAAAATTGCCTTAAAAACAAACAATATGTCTACAAAGGACTAAATTGAATATTGGGACTCTTCATATGCGTGCCTTTTGTTTCAATTATTTACCTCTTGTGAAATCTGTGTTATATGTTCCTTTTGATGTTCCAGGTCTTTTACAAACAACGAGTTTTGCTTTTCTAACTGAAGTAGTCTTCTTGCCAAGTGAACACTGTGCCAATTAAATGAAAAAAAAAATTAATGCTCACAAAATGGAATGCTATCTAAAACATGCTAAATGCATTTAAAATATTTTATAATTTTGATCATAGCTTTTTAAGATGACTATTTACAGAAGTCATTGTATTATGTTTGTTACAGTCTTAGACCTTATACTAACTCTAGGAATTTTCAAGTAAGAATGTTAAGATTCCCATTTTACACTACTATGATATGTTGCTTACTCTAGTAATTGCTTGGATCCCTTATAGAATGCATAATTATGTAATGGTATCAAAAAACTTCAAAATATCCTATTGGTTACTTATACATCTATTTTTCTTCCTTCTATGAGCATTTTATTATTATTATTATTATTTTAAATTTTATTTTATTTAATAATAACTTTGTATTGACAGAATCCATGCCAGGATAATTTTTACACGACATTATCCCTTGCAATCACTTATGTTTCGTTTTTTCCCCTCCCTCCCTCCTCCCCCACCCCCAGGATGGCAAGCAGTCCTATATATGTTAAATATGTTGCAGTATATCCTAGATACAATACATATTTGCAGAACCGAACAGTTCTCTTGTTGCACAGGGAGAATTGGATTCAGAAGGTAAAAATAACTCGGGAAGAAAATCAAAAAGAGCATTTTATTATTAAAAATTAATCAGACTACTATTTTGAGAAGTTGAATCACCCTATTACAAGTGACAATTGTAGATTTAATAATAATAACCTAGAGTATTATGTCTGTGTGTGCATACACACATACATACATATACATATTAAAATTTAAAAGGCAATGCTTTAGTAAGATTTCTCTGTAAGTGATATATAAGATGGATTGGGGGAAGAGGACAAATTTGAAAGCAGAGAAAAAAGTTAGCAATCTTTTGAATTAGTCCAGTTGGGTGTAACATAACTTTTTCAATTACTATTTCATTTTTGTGTGTTCATAAATTTTAAGCAGTTGTCTTATTTTATTTCCGGCATCATAGTGTTCAGATTTTGTCATGCTATGTTCTTCTGGGAAACATATACATTCAATTGACAGTGCTATTGATTTTTACCTCTGAAAAGCTTCTCATATTTTTTCCCTCTTTTTTATTTCTATTGCTATTATCTTAGTTCAGACCTATGGGACATCTCAAGGCTTCAGTCATCAAGACACATAGTGGTTAAAATTAACATTTCAATTCAGAAATAATAACTTTTGCAAGTAATTAGGATAAAAGACATCAAATACAAAGGAAAAGAAATTGAAAAACAAGACTATTCTGCACCCATCAGAAAAAATCTGAGTAATAGAATATTATGTCCTGAAGACCAATGAAGTTCAGGATACATACAGCCCAAGATGACCAATTCTGCAAATCTGAGTTATTCAACAATTTAAAAAAATGCTTGGATTATTCTTAGAACAGAAATCAAGACTTGAAAAAATAATTTTCTTTTTGAATATCCCTGATAATTGAACGGCAAGAGAAATGAATGAATGCAAGCTATGTGATGTATCCATGTCATGTTGAGGGCTAGCACTAAAAAGAAGGTGACCCCTGTGGTCTCTCAGGAAGAGAAGAGTTTCAGAGGAGGTGGTGAAGAGAAGGGGAAAAAACTGAAAAGTGGAAAAATGAAGGTCGTCTTTTGCTTTGGTGATGGAAGGGGGTTTCACTAATGAATGTTACTTTGGTTGAAGGGAGATGGTCTTTAAGAGAGATAGGGATCTCGTAATTGCCTGTGGTCTGGGAGATATTCTCTTTTAAAAAACTACTAATCCTACTGCTAGATGAAGGGAATTGGGATGGGAGTGGGGGTAGCAAATGGAATCTGGGGGAGTGGGGAAGACATGGATTGAGGAAGGAGATTTTCAGCAAATTGGGAAAAGGTAACCAGGGGAGAGTATAGAACAGTGGTGGGCTACATAATCAGACGCATGTGCAATTATTTGGGTACTACTATAAAGTGTCTTCTCTGTAGTCTATAAAAATTGATATTGCTCTGGGAGGGAGTTAAAATGGAAAAAGAGGATTCTACAGGGCAAGTTTTATAAGGCCCTTCCTTGTTCTATAAGTTCTTCTATAAGAAACTACATAGTGGGGAGAGTTCAGAATAAATTACCTTGCAAATTTTAATTCCATGGGAACATAGAGAGAATAGTCTCCATTAGAGCTCATGAATCAGAAAATGAAGGTGTAGAATAGACAGAAAGGATGAATAATAAAGAGAACAAGAGAAATCTCCTCTGCAAAAAAGTGCAAAAAAACCTGTCTTTAATTAAAATTTATTTATTAAATATTAATTATTTAATTAAATTAAATAGAATTAAATTTGATTTAAAGAAGTAATTCTTTAAAGCAGAGAAATTCTGTAAGATACTGACATAAGCAGATTTTGTTTTGTTTTGTTTTGTTTATTTTGCCAAACTGAATATGCATTTAATTGCAATCCTTAAATAGCAATCACTTAAATGTGTACTCAATTAAATTGTAATATACATGGGGAAGTGCTAAAATATTCACTGATTGATTTATATTGTTGCAAATGAATTTTTTTAAAAAATGAATAAATTGTTAACAGAATTTAGATTTCTCAATCTACATAACCTAGATGAAAAACTATGCTTAAGTTTCTCTGTGTTGAACTAGCCAGTGCTTAGAATATAGTAGGGAAAGTTCTTTCTAGTTACTAAATTTTGGATCTTATATTACTTTGGTCAATGATTTGGAGATTTAAGGTGGATTCCATTTAGAAGACTGAAATGTTTAAGGGAAAAGAGTAAAAAAGAATGCAAGTATAATTGCTACTTCATGGCAGAATTAAAGAATTATAAATAATTCAAATTTAACTGTATGTATTCTTTTTACTATCACAAAGCAAATGCTAGAAAATTAAGTTCTTTTCTTAAGAAAAATGACTATTAGAGGGAAAATGATCCGTGTACAAGACATTTTGTTATATGAAACTGTAAATATCTAAACAAAGAATTATTTCTATAAACCTTTGGTTGGGGTATAACAACAGTCGCTTTTATAAATTTTCTATCAAGAAAACTGCAGCTTCATTTGAAACTGACATCAGGTTGATTATTTAAACAGAAATGACAATGGATATCTGACAAACTTCCCCAAGATTTATCCTTTGGCTTAAAAATTAAGTCGTCCTTTTTGACTCCATTAGTGTTATTCATTATTTACAATTATAAAGTACTAATGTATTATGGCATAAGTTTTGCCAATAAGAATGTGGCAAAGCTCTGTTTATTTTTAATTCTCAAAAGTATTACTAGTACCTGAGGCTTTTTTTTTTTTTTTTATCTTTAGTACCTCTCTTAATGGGACTAGCATGCTAAATAAACTTAAAGTTGGACTTAAAGTCAGTCTTACTATATAGTATCAAGGCAACTGGTCTGAATTAATATAGATAGTTGTCTGCTAGAAAAATAGTGTTTTTCCTTTCTTAGTTTACCATGAAAACTAGTTAAAAACAAGAACACAAACCTCTTAAGCTATGCTCTCCCTCTCCTGTCCTCCTGATGTCTACAGATTAAATAATGTTCTCAGGATGATCTAGTATATTAAAATTAGATTTTTACGGGCTCTTCAATGAGTACAATTTTTTAAGTATATCATCAAGATTGAACAAGAGCAAGGTTTTCAAAATACAACTTAAAACCAAACCCAAAGTTTGATTTGAGAATTATTTTCTCACTTGTAGTGACAACTGAGAAATGATAGTATCCTATTCTGGTACACAAGGATCAAAATGAAAACTAAATTACAGGCAGGAGAAAAAAGTGTCAAACTAAATATATACTCATTTGAAGGTTATCTCCCTCAGTTTTCTTCTCATTCTACTACTAATGTTTCCACTTGAACTTTCAAAAAATTGCATAAAAACAAAAACAAAGGGCCCAAAGAATACAAGAAATTTTATATCATAAGGCTCTCTTCTGAAATTTCTATACATTCAAATCCTCCAAAGTAAACATAAAAGTTCACTCCAGGAATGTCATTTTATTGCCTGGGTTTCACCCATTTAGTATGGGTTAGTATGCAAGTTAAATAGCATAACCAAAACACTTAACTGGAAAATCTTGTTTGCTATTTTCAAAACAGTCACGACTGAAACAAAAACATTATTTCAGATATTCAAGTCCAGTCAAGTCAAGCAGAGTCCATTTTACTTGAACTTATGTTAACTGTATAAGATATTCTAACTTTTTGCAACAGTGCAATAAGGAGAAAGGAGAAATCTGAGAAATGTGAGAAATCTGAGGTTATTTTGTAAAAGTGTTTTTATACAGCACTCACATGAAAGATATTTTTCAATTAAGTAGGTAGAAAAAAATAGCATTTTATGCTATCCTAGTTCTGGTTTCCTAACTGGGGAATCCTCTAATTATCTCAAAAGTCTTACAAAATTCTCAAAACAAAACTAATTTGAACTCATTTTGATTTTTAAAATAAGTGAATCTTCAACATGATGATTTATGGAAATTTTTTGTGATTGCACATGTATAACCTAGATATAAAAATCGTTTACTGTATTAGGGGTGAGGTGGGAAGAAAGGAAAAGAATTTTGAACTAAAAAAAAAAGAATGCTAAAATTGTTTTTACATGTAATTTGGGAAAAAATAAAATCTTACTCGATAAAAAAACAAATTCAGCAACAACTGTGAATCCTACAGTATGTTTGGCAAGAAAGACATCAAATAAATTAAAAATAAAATGTCACAAATTTCAAAAATTTTGGTAGTTAACTGGTCTTTACAAATAAAATGTTTTAGTCAAACAACATGAAACAATATATAGCTATTTAGACAAATTATTCTTTGTGAAATCTTTGCAATTGCAAGGTAACTAATATGATAAGTATGCTGCAAGAAATAGTGGTTTTGATGAGAACAAAACACACTAGATACAACAACATTACACAACACAATACTACAGTATACTATAGTTTGCTATAAAGTATGTTTATTAGCTGGATATGAAGTATTATTGCTAAAACTTCAAAGAGTTTTTTTTTAATAATATATATTGGTCACACTGTTTATACAGCCTGAAGAATATGTTTAAAAACACTTAGCATAATACCTGGCACACAAATGCTTGTTGTTTTTGTTTAATATTGGAAAGCCAAACCAAAAAAAAAAAAATCCTAGAAACTTACAAATGATTTACTGAATGTGCTATTTTACTAATCCTTTCTATCTACCCATTTCCACTAATATCTCCTGCCTGCCTCCTTTACTTTTATAGCAAATATGTTAGAAATAATATATTTTTGGCTCCTATTGAATTTGTTACTTTATGTTGTAGCGAAGAAAAAGGGAAGCTTCTAAAATTGTTTTGTAAATCATATGTCTATATATTATATATTCTGTAGGGGTCAACATTAATATAATTATCTTTGACTGAACATGAGTTAAACACCTTGATCTTTTTCACATAAGCTACCATTAAAGTAAATCTTTTAAATTTTTTACTTTATGTAATGCTTTTTAAAAATGTACATGTAAGATTTTACATTTATTCCCATGAAATTTCATCTTATTAAGATTTAGAGCACAGAATTTTCTTTAGAATCTGTTAAACCTTAGAAATTAATTGTAATGGCTAAAAACAAAAGAATCTCTGTCTGTATAAAGTTCTGTGTATACAGTAGGTACTTAATAATATTTGTTGAATGAATGAATGTATTTTTGTATCTTAGCCCACCCTATCACGCCAGTTTAGATGACCTGAGAAACTCTTCCTCAAAATAACTGTCTGGATCATCATGAGAAGAATGCCTGGCATCAACTAGCAGAAAGATATTAATAGCAAACCCATTAGGCACTTGTTCAAGGCACATAGATAACAGTGATAGGATCTTAAGAAATATTTGAACACTTGGATTTTAGGAAAGATGTACTCAGTTCTGATTCCCTAAATCTTGACTCTAAACATTAAGAAATAGGGGTCCTTTCTGGAAAATTCTTTAAAATTTTAAAATTTGTGATTTGGAGATAAATAGATAACAGATATACTTTACTTGGTAAAGTTTTCCTTTTGTAGTGACAAGATTCTTTGGGATTTCAGCCAGCAGAGATATGAGAACAGGGATTCCTTTATTCAAACTTCAAACTTTTAATATTTCAGACATTACATACCACAGAGATTAAGAAAGTCTATTAAAATCAAACTATAATAATGCTACTGCCTACCCATCACTATGTTCAGTAACACATGCGTGTTAAAAATAACAAAAGAACATAAGTCATTTTCAACATGTTGTCTCTAGGGAAACTCATACACCAAATTGGATTTTAGAACATTATGTATCTTCAACAAATATAATTACTTTTACTATACACATAATTTTCTAGGCCTTTCTTAAGTAAGATTTTGCTGTTCCTTATCAATCTCTTCAAAACTAACTAAAAAAATATAACTTATGTGTATTTATCTCATTTCCCATGTCAATCAAAGCTGTCCTTGGCATAAGTTATAGACATTTATTTATACTACTTATTTATCCTAAAAGGCATAACTTCAAATTTTCCTTCAAAAAAAAAAAAGGTTAAAGTAAGTTAGAATTTGTTTTAGCTTAGTCTGTAATGCTTTTTATAAATCTTAAATCTATCCTAAATATAAAGAGGTTCAAATAATCTACAAGAATTTATTGAGTGAATAGTATGTGCCAACTGCCCTGATCAGCATTTACAGAAAAGGAAAATATGGTCTCTGTTTTCAAAGATCTTAAAACCTGGTTGGGATTAACACTAACATGGTATATAATTAAGTGCTAAGTTATATGACACAAATGATAAGTGCTGTAGAATTTTAAAACTGAATAAGATTAATGAGGTCTGGAGCAGTTAAGAAAGACTTCAAAAAACCTGAAACCCATTAAAAGAGGGGTGCAATTTGGGTAGGCAGAAAAGAGGCAGGAGAGTACATTGGCTTTTTGGGAAGGCAATAAAGAAACCTATCTGAATAGCATATAATGTATATGCTGGGAAAAATTAAGAAAGAAAGTTGATTGGGAAAAATGAAGTCATATTGGGGGAGGAAAATAAAGCAGTGAGAGGTGAAATAATACATAGTTTTGTTTTGTTTTGGTTTTTTATTTTTATTATACCTTTTTATTTACAAGATATAGAAAAGGGTAATTTTTCAGCATTGACAGTTGCAAAACCTTTTGTTCCAATTTTTCCCCTTTTTCCCCCCACCACATCCCCCAGATGGCAGGTAGACTAATTGTTAAATATGTTAAAGTATATGTTAAATACAATATATGATTAATACATAATTTTTTAAAAAAACTAATGCAAATGCTTAATCAAGTGAATAAAAATGGATGAAATAATTAAGTCAGTAGAAAATATAACTATGAGTATAGTATATTTTATAATGTGGCTTAAAGGTTAATCATGATTTCTCATGGGTCTTGCCAAACTTTTTGTTTTCTCAGGATCTGTGTTAACTTTCTGTTTATTATATACTACTGGGTCAATAATAGTAGGTGCATGAAAAAACTATATAAATCAATAAATCAACAATTTTTTGTTAAGCACTAACTGTGCAAAGTGCAATGCTAAGTGTTGGATTTACAAAGAAAGGCAAAAACCACTCCCTCCCCTTAGGAGGCTCATAGTCTAATGGGAAAGAGGACATGGAAGCCATATGTACAAATGAACAATATACAGGATTAATTGGAAATAATCAACAGAGAGAAAGCACTTGAATGAACATAAATTTATAGTGGATTCAGTCAGAATGGTTGTGTGATTTTCTCCCCCTTTATTCAATAATGTGTGTGAGAATAAAAATAAAAGCTGATGATGATGGGAGTCATATAAAGCTGACGCTGGTAAGGGCAAAGAGGGAAAATGGACATAACAAGACAATATAGAGTTCAACTGGTTCACCAAAGAAGCAAGACAGAGTGTTGTCTAGTGCAAGGGTGATGGCTTGGAAGAAAACTGAGGAATAGAGGGATTGGAAGTCATAGTGTAGATGAAGAGCAAAGTTTGGTATTGGAAGGGCAGAGAAAATGATACAAAGCTAACAGATTGTGATCAAATAATTTCATAATCCTTGAATGTGGAGGTGGCGTATCTGTAGGTGAAGGCCAGATCAAAGGTACTGATCACCTTTTTGTGACATCAGCTGGGGCAGAGGAAGAGCTCATAAGAAAGAAGTAGGTTGAGGAGTTAGGAGGTTATGGCATTTGAGGAACTATGAGGATGTAGATTGAAATCTTTTAGTATAAAGGTAGGAACCTAGGTAGAGAGAAGAATTGTGAGACAGGAACTTAATCCACTGAGGGAGGAACAGAAAAGCACCTGGAGTTCTGCAGACAACAGCTACCAGGATTTAACTGGGGGGAAGGTGTGCATAGTATAGGCACTTCCAAGGAGAGATTTACTAAGTGTTGATGATAAAGGGAGAATCTGGAAGTGACAAATTAGGAGAAACAGAAAAAGACAATAACATGGATAACATTTTCACTTAAAAATTCTGTTTGCTTATGTAAAAATGAGTGATTTATGTAGAAATTAGGTAGAAATATATTTATATGACTTTATCATCACTATTAGTGGTCCCAAGGAAAATCCTAGAGGAGGTAACTGCTTTGTGAAATACTTACTACCATCTGTTATTATTCTTGCTGCTGAAATATTGATTACCATCCATTATAGTAATGTATAAAAAGATAAAATGTGTAGTTTGTCTTAATGCAATTTTAATTTTGTGTGTGTGTGTGTGTGTGTGTGTGTATCAATTTAGAAATAAATGCAATTTGCCCTTATTAATTTGCTAGAATAAAGAAAACTAACAGGCACTGAATTTACCTTTGCTGTAGTCGTCTTTTAGCTGTGGTGGGAACATTAGCACCATAACCATAAGAAAAAAGAACTCGTTCTGCCTCCTCTTCATTTTCAACTGTAAAATAATAAAAATATGATATGGTATTTGAAGAAGTATTAGTTTTCTAAAAAGTGTGGCAAAAGTGAAGCATAATAATAATTCAAAATATAATACAGAAACATAGAAAACATAAAAATATTAATTTATATACATATTCACCACCTATAAATGAGGACTTCCTTTTGATAGTAAATACATGCTTGGCAGGTACATTAGATTTATTTTTTTAAAATGCTTGAAGTAATATCACAGAGATGACACATCACAGTGAGATTATTTTAATGATGGCAAAGATTTTAATTGCAATTTATGTTGCAAAAATACGTTATTATTCTTTCACAAAAGAAAAATATTTTTATTCAGAGATATTCACCATTTCTTCATGAATTCAGCATTAACTAAAAATATATTAACAAAATTATAAATTCACAGAGACTGATCTATAACTAGAATGTACGTCCTAAATTTGTATTAGCAACAATATTTAAAATATAACATAAAATCCATTTATCATTTATCTTTATTATCCCTGTTAAATGAAACATATATATTTAAGTCAAAGGATTTCTGAATGAAAGTAACATGAAAAAAGTAATTTGGCATCTTATGTCATAACTAAAAATGCTTAACCAAAATATATAAAAAACATAAGGATTGATTACACCCTTAAATCATTATTTCTGACACATAGAGAATTTATAATGACTATCTGTCAACTATCCCAAACTTTAAAAAGAAACAATTCTCAAAATAGTTGATTATTATTATTATAATTATCTATACAATAATGCTAATAAATTAAGGTAGAATGTTAATGTGTTAATGCTATTGTTTCACCAAGGACATAGGTAGCTAAATTGATTACTTGCTCATTGAGCAGTGTGACAAAAATAAAAAATACTTAGAATTTAACTAAAAAAAAAAACTTAGAACTAAACTAAACTGGCTAGAGTTCATGTTGGAGAACACTGAAGTACTAGAATTATAGAATCTGAGATTTGAAAAGAATTTGAAAGGTCATCAAATTCAATATGTATCTAAATACATATCCCTTCTATAACAATACAAACAATTGATCATCCAGCTTCCTCTTAATAATTTCAGTGATAGGAAAACCCATTACTCTATCAGGTAGCCCATTCTATTTTTGAACAGCTCTAGTAAGCCTTTCCAAGATTTGCCTCGGCAACTTTCATCTATTATTTTTTACTTTATTTTTTGGTGCTAGAAACAAGTCCCAAGTATCTATCTCACCTGTTTTCTTTTCTGTAGGTTAAACATCTCCAATTCCTTTAATTGTTCTCATGCAGTATAGATTTGAAGACTTTTTCCTATGCTGTAGCTTATCAATGTCCTTAAAACGTACACCCTGCCACCTCCTCTGCCAAAAATCTATTAACTGATGTTCACTAAGGCATTTAGCATTCTTCCCCCACATCCCATATTATTAACAATGAAGATGCAATAGCAGACCCAAGGACATGACAGAAAACAAAATCTGTCTCTAAACCTCAGTCTTTCCTTTTCAGGGCCAGGGAACTCTGAATCCAGATTAAAGTAATTTTCCATGGGTGCAACAATTAGCAAGTAATCTCGATCTCTGAGGCAAAAGTCTACTAGAGGTCACAACCCAAAGCATCAGCTCTACAATGCTCTCAACTGTTATTGCAAAAATGGACAACCCTGTAGTACCAGTAGAGCCAGTGCTGAGGCAAGCATCCTTGTAGCACCAGCATTAAAAAGCTCTGAATATTGGTACAAAATCAGAGAACTAAAGCACAGAGGGAACAATGCAAGATAATAGGAGAGTACACTGTGTGAAAATGGTCTAGGAAGGGTGATGAGGAACTTCATTGAGTGTGACCTAGGGCATCTGATATGTGAAATCTATTTGTCCTACATTGGAAAGATTGGGGTAAGAGCTGTAACCCCTGAGTGGAGGAACATGGACCCAATACTGCATAGCACTCCACTAAGTTAAAGAGTGTAACTTCCAGTGGGAGCCAGTTTCAGTTATCCATAATCACTTAGGGAAGAAACCTAGGTTGATGAACCATGAAATGTCCTGTGTGGCAGTAAGCTGGGATACTTTGACTCCATCCCCCACAGAAAATACAATTAGAGGGGAGGGAGTCAAAAGGTGAGCAACATGGGGAAAAAAGATTAAAATTATCAAAGATCTCGGAAAGAAGAAAACTTCTTGATCTTGAAAAATATCTTGAACATGAGATACTGATGTTCAATGATCTTGAACATAAACATATAAATCAACCACTAAGACATCAACAGAAGAAAATCTAGTCTCCAAATCTAATAAATGAGTTCAGGTATCTTTCAATAAGCACTCTAAAACAAAAGAAAATGTTCCAATAGTTTTTGAGATAAAGGACTTGAGTGTTAGAATCCTTACAAAATGTTAAGTCATTAGTTGATAGAAAAAATGCTTGTGTTTACATCTTTAAGAGTTTACACATTAGAGATCACACATTAGAGCTCACACCTTTAAGAGAGTTTATACATTAGAGCTCACACATTGGATTTCATAAGTATGGGAGATACACAAAGTTAACTTTGTAAATTCACACCTCCCATTCTCAGAGGAGGAGTCAACCTTTGAGTTTACACCTCTAAAAGAGCATAAAAAGAGCTGAGCTCAGTCAGGAGGAGTCAGTTGAAAAAGACTGAAAAAACCAGAAGTCAGTCAGTTCGAAAGATTTTCAGGAGTTGGAGTTGAGCTAGAGGCAGAAGCTGGCAGAGGCAAAAAACTAGGAACAAGAGCTCTCGGAACCAAGGAAAGCTTACCGGGATATTTTAGAAAAGACAATAAAAGACTGTACTTTAATCCCTGGCTGCATTTGAAGTTATTATTACTTGGAACTGAAACTAAGGCTGCCTCCAAAAAAACCTCCCCAAGAAATCTACTCCCAGAGAACCATCATATATTATTACAAAAGAAGAGAACACTATACTTGAGGAATGTGAAGAGAAACAACTAATGAATACTTCAAGCCAGAAATGAGAATTGTGAGACTGGGACTACATTACAACATTGGAGGGTACATGAAAGGAAGGGGAGGTGAGAGAGAAAGATAAAGAAAAGAGAATCATATTAGGGGGAAGATAACCTTTGTGGATTCAGAGTAAAGGCTAGAGAAGAAAGCAGGATGTTTGATAAGAATGGAAATGAAAGGAAGAAGGCCTAACTTTGATGGTAGGAAAAGCCCAGCAATTGATGGGTGATAAACAAAGGTCTGTGAAGGGAGATGAGTACTTTCATTGAGTGTGACCTTGAAATCTCCTTGTGTACCACTAAAGAGAGTGTGTTTGGGGGGGAAGAATTGGAACCCCGAGGAGCTGGAGGAACATGAAACCAAGGGGCAAATTTTGAGACAAATATGAGAAAAAAGGTAACCAGTGGAGTGTATAAATTTCAATCATTTGCACAACTAGGGATTATGGTAGGGGAAGGACTCTTATCATTGCCCCCTGCCTCTTGTTATCTACAGGAATTGACATTTTTCTAGGATGTATAGTAGAAGAGGAAAATCTATATGGTAAGCTTTAAAAATGTACTGGCAGAAGCTGCCAAGAAGTGAGAATCCACAATGGATGCACTGGAAAATTTGATTACATGAAGCATACAGAGATAAGATAGAGATCAGATAATTACAGTGGTCATGAATCAGTAAATGAGGGCCTAGAGTAGAGAAAAAAGAGGATGGATAATAGAGAGATCCGTTCTGGAAAAGGGTACAAAAATGAATTAAAAAAAAACAAATTAACAATACTAATTGAAGATGAGGGGAAAAAAATTAGGATTCCACTAGACTGTGAGGAAAAAAGGGTGTGTGTGAATTAGATAAAAACAGGAGAGGAAAAAGGAACATGTAAAATCCCACAGGAAAAGGAGTAACAAATAAAAGACAGGGATCAAGGGAATGGAATCAGTGGGAACAGAACTACCTTTAAAAAAATTAAAGTATCTGAAGGAACATAATACTGTGTTTACATCACAAAAAGGGAAAAAACCATAACTTGAAAAAACTCCACCAGTATTAGAACAGAGACAAATGGAAAAAATATAAACCTAAATCTCACAACTTTAAATGTGATTGAATTAAACAATCCAATAAAATGAAAAAGAACAATATTGGATAAGAAAACAAAAACCTACATTCTTTTTTGAAGAGGACTAAAATAACATCATTATGCTACAGTCAAGTTACAATGTATCTAACTGTGGCTGATCAGACCAAGATGAGCTTGGAATGCTCTACAGGTTAGGCACAAATAATCCATGTGAACATTTGGAATATATTCTCTAACTTTGCACATCTCATGATTTAGTTGTTTTTTAGAGCTACTTCAATTCTGCTGTGATAAGGGCAGGCCATCCTGGGCAGTCCTGTCCTAGTGTTTCCCATGTCAGATAATCAATTCTAAAGTTATTAAGACAGACCTTGAGTATCCTTGTATCATTTTTTTTTTTTGACCATGTGAGCACTTGCCCTGGCTAAGTTCTCCATAAAATATTGCAAGTGTACATTTGGCATTCAAACAATGTAGCCAGCCCAACAGAGCTGTGTTCTCTGAATTAGAGTGTGAATGTTTGGCATTTTAGTTAAAAAAAGAACTTTAGTGTCTTGTCCTTACTCTGAAAGGTGATCTTCCTAAAAAATTCAAAGGGCTTAATTCAGTTTCCTGGCATGAAGCATTCACAGGCATGCAATAATGATGTCAACATAATGGCTCTGTATTCCTTCAGTTTGGTTTCTTTTCTCTCTCACACTTTCCTTTGGAATCTCCCAAACACTGAGCCACCTCTGGCAAATATATATGTCAACCTCATTATCAATGTGAATATCCCTGGAAAGTATACTGCCAAAGTAAGTGAACTTATTCATAGCATTTAAAACTTCTCCATTTGCTGTAACTGATGGTTCCACATATAGATGGTGTGGTGCTGGCTAATGGAGAACCTGCGTTTTCTTATTGTTAATTGTTAGGCCAAAATTAGCACTTGCAGCAGAGAATTGATTCATATTTTGTTGCATCTCAGCTTTGGAGGGTGTATCGAGTGCAGAATTATCTGTAAACAAAAGCCACAAATCAACACTCTCCACTTTAGTTTTAGCTTGTAGCCTTTTCAAGTTGAAAGATTTACCATCAGTGAGTGCAGTGGCTGATCTTGATGCCATGTTTGTCTTCATTAAAGACGTTTTATCAAACATGACTGAAAATATGTTTAAAAAGATGAGAAATTGATATATAATACTCATGAATTTTTTTGGGCAACCAAATTTTGACATAATTTCCCATTAGCCCTCAGGACTAACAGTATAAAAGGCCTTGGTCAAATTAATCTACAAATGTGGTATGCAGACCTCTGTTCCTTGGCTCCTGAAGCCACACTGGTGCTTAGGAACATGACCATCTTCCAGGCAAAGATTAGCCTATTTCAGAGTTTGGCAAGAATCTTGCCAGCAATGACTCAGAGAGACCCACCCCACTATGATATTCATAAGACAATCTATTCCCTTTGCTTTTATAGAGATGAATGATGGAAGTGAGCCAAGAATCCTGAATTTCTTTAAGCTTCACTGTACTTTACTTTTGATGGAATTAAATGCTGCCTTTTTAGAAACTATTCCACTGGTACTTGTTTTGAGATTCTCGTTTTTCATTTAGCAGCTTCTGAATTTCTCCATCATTTTTATCAAGCCAATCTTGATATTTGTGAATATTCTGACCTAGATGAACAAATGTAGTGCTGTATAACCAATCTCTGAAAGTTGCCCACTTCTTTTCTGCTCCATAGTTGCTAACAGAGAAACATCCTAATATGCTGACATTAATTTTTCTGGTAGCCTTTTTGTGGTGGGACTACCTACTTTTGTTCAATGTGAATATTTACCTTAGAGAGGATAAGTCTATGATCAGTCCAGCACTCTGTACCACACATTACCTTTATCACTCTCATATCCTGATTGTCTCTTCTCTTTACAATCACATAGTATATTAAATGCCAATGTTTGCTACGAAGGTGCATCCACAAAGTTTTATTGCCTTTGTAGACACAAGCTTGTTGACTAGATAAGTTTTGATTTCAAACTCTACATCAGTTTCATGGCATTCCCCTTCACTGTGACCACTCTAGAAAAACATATCCAGCTCTGATTTCAGTTAGCTGGCCTTCATTTGGCAGTCTTGTTTCATTCTGTGTATTTGGATGTGATACCTGCTGAGTTCTTTTGCAACAAGAAGGACCCATTTTTTAAGTCTACTAGATTTTTGTGCTATCTATAAGTGTGCACACATTCCATGTAACCCAACATGAGAGAAATTAACTTTGGAGATATTTTAGTACATTCTTCTGCTTTTTGCCTTTAAGTGGGATTCCTGCCTGCTATAGTAATTAGGTCAGGGTATGCTTACCCTTTACTTAGGGCACCTTTTTTAGACTATTCCTTATACTTTTACAACATATCAAGTGAATTCTAAAAAGCAGGAGTTGAAATCATGTTATCTGGAAAAACAAAAACAAACCTTCAAGAAATAAAAAGGGATAAATAAGGAAACTATATTATGCCGAAAGGAACCAGAAAACAAACCTTTATCAATAATAAACTTACACTCTCCAAATGACTTCCTATTTACAAAGGAAACATTATCTGAATAACAAGAAGACAATAGATAGCAATACAATAGTTACAAATAACTTCAATATTGCTTTATCAGTTTTGGATTAGTCTAACTTTTGAAAGATTAAAAAATGAAAAACAGTAAACTGTGGCATCTTTTAAATGGGATAATAAAAGAATACGTATATTTCTTAGAACATGGAAGTTTTTTTTAACCAAAAATGATCATGTAAGGAAGAGAGAGATTAAAAAGCAATGCAAAAAGACCAAAATAATCTATACATCTTTTACAGAAGTTGATTCAGGAACAACAAACAAAAGACACAGATACTCAGATGGAAACTTTACAATGAAATCTTAAATAACAAAGAACTTAAGGAAAAAATGATAGAAAAAAATAACTATGTAAAAGAAAAATAAAATTATGAAACATATCAAAAATTTCAGGAAGCAGTTAAAACAATCTTGAAAGCAAAATCTGGAGACAGAATGTTTTGTGTAAGAAATAGCGAGGAGACCAGTGTCATAGGATCATAGTTTGTGGAAGGGACTATAAAGCTCTCTGATGAAAAACTGGGTGGTCCACAACAGGGGAAATTTTTCTTGATTGAATATGAGCTTGAAATGGTATGCCTATTCTATGGTTTCAATAACAATCTTTGTGATTCCCAACAGTAACCATGGGAAGTGTGTAGTAAAGTATCATTATCCGCAAATTTTCGATGAGATGCCTAAGACTAAAAAAAGTAAGAGATTTATCCACAAACACAGATATTAAGTATTTATTAAGTTCATTAAGTTATGAGCCCAGGCTTTTGATTCCAAGAGCATCCTTGCCACTAGAAAATTCTGCCTTGGCTGTAAAAGTATAAAATATGAATAACTATATTCAGCGAGTTTAAAATAAAACTGAGGTAAGGAAAAAAAAAACCTAACAAGCATAAAATAACATTGAAGAATTACAGAACAAGGTGTATAATTAAATATTAAATCATGTACACAATACAAATGTTGGCTTCTTCATAGAAAGCTTCAAGGATAAGGTTGGAGTCTATGTGGAGCTTGACAAATTGTCAATATTTGGATAAAGAAAAGGCGAGAAGAAGGCACTATGAGTGATAAGTACAAGACAGAAATACTAAGGAAGCAGAAAAGAGTAAGTTTTAGGCAAGTATTCAGCAAGAAAGAGAGATTAGTGGGGAAGAAATGACAAATAAGAATGAATAAATTGGGTGTGAGCAGAATAATGGGTTTTAAAAGAAGATGGAAGGTTTTAGATTGAAAACAGTAAGAAAAAGATACTAATGAAGATCTTTCACCAGTGGAGGAACATGGATGTAATATTTAAAAAAAAAAGTGGTCTAGACAGATGTCTGGTAATATGGTAGCCTAAAAAGAACTATTTTCCCTAACTTTTCCAAATTTAATAACTCACCAAAAAAATTTTTTTTTTTGCTTTCCTTTTATTTTATCTTTACAAATTGGTACAAAAATCTAAGACAATTCCAGAAGGCCCATAATGGAAAATGTTATGCACATCTAGAGAAAGAATTATGGAGTCTGAATAAAGATTAAAACATACAGTTTTCTTTTTTTTTTTTCCCTTTCTTTCTTGTGGTTTTTCCTTTTTGTTGGTTATTCTTTCACCATGATTAATGTGTAAAAATGCTTAATCTTGATTGTTCATGTATAACCTATATCAGATTGCTTGCTGCCTGGAGAGAGGGTAAAGGAGTAAATGGAGGAAAAATTTTGGAACTCAACATCTAAAAAAGTAAATGTTGAAAATTATCTCTATGGGAAATTGGAAAAAAATAAAATACTAATAAATGAAGAGAAAATATATTTAAAATTTAAAAAAACCAAAAGTTTGTGGCTGCCTTGTGTTGACCAAGTCTATTGGCACAATTTTCCAAACAGCATAAACTCATGTCATGTATCTTTATTACATTTTATTAATTCTTACAATATTTCAAACTATTTAAATATTATTATGTGCCTATAATGATGCTACTTTGATGTTACTATTGTAATTGTTTTGAAGCTCCATTAACTACCATTTGAAAAATAAGGACACAAAATTAAATGTTTGTGTTCTGACTGTTCCTGACTGATCATTGTCTTTTTCCCATTTCCTTGGGCCCTCTATTCTGCTACACACATAATATTAAAATTAGGGCTATCAATGTGGCGAATTTCATTGTTGTATTATTTTAAGAAATAGCCCCTACTATCCCAATATTCAGCAACCATTATCCTGGCTGTCAGGAGCCATCCACATCAACACAAGACCTACCAATAAAAATATTCTGACTTAATGAAGGCTCAGATGATGGTTAGCATTTTTTAAAGAAATAAAATGTCTATTAAATAAAGGTATATATCTTGTTTTTTTCTTCAGATAGAAAACTATTGCACATTTAATAGAACATGGTAAATAGTATAAACATCAGTGGGAAATTACAAAATTTGTGTGGCTTGTTTTACTATGAAATTAGCTTTATTGTGTAGTATAGAACCAAACACAACATCTCTGGGGCATACTTATAGTAAGTGCCTTCTTCCTCTTGCTACGTATGTCCATTCTTATGTATTGTGTTTGTTTTAACTTTAGAATTAAAAAAAAATTAAACTATATATATATCTAGATCTAGATTTATATAACTCTCTTATATTTATTGAAGTAAAGTCTGTATAAAGGGAAATGATAAGAGATTTTGAAGGAAAAATTGAGACAATGGATAACTGTCTAAATATAGAGACACAAATTTTTATAATAATAGAATTTTAAATCTATGAAGCACTTTAACAATCACAATATAATTCTATCAAAAAAAAAAAAGAGAGGAAATAAACATCAAGAGAGGCTAATAGAGGTTCTTCCAACAGAAGCAAAGCTTTTAGTGATGAAGACAAATTGTCTTTCTTTCAATATTTATATAGCATTTCTCATGATTTAATATTTTATTATATTTTTATTATGTTCTATTAATAACATTATATTATTTTGTTATATTATCCATTAATCTTTCAAGTATGTTGATTCGAAGATAAATTGGATTTCCTGAAGAGCAGCCTTCTCATTCCCATGCCTTTTGAGGAAAGAGGATGTGTCCTGTAGGAGGAGCAACTTGTACCTCTCTTTGCTACTAGATGAGTTCTATGGAGTGTATTATATATGTCTCTGAAAAAGGCAAGTTAACTAAAGTATGAGAGTAATCTTTACTATTTATGGATTCAGTTTAAAAATCCTTTATATTTTCAGTTAGTTTGAATTCTGATTCAAATAAAACTTGTCAACATATTGTTATCTTACCCTGTCTCTTTTTTTATGCTAAAATGGATTTATCTCCTCAACTGATACATGGCATACACAGGGAGAAAATATGCTTTAACAGAATCCATTTGCAAATAATATAATGATTATAAACAAAATATGTATTTTCTATAGCCCTTTAACTAAGGACTATTATATCTGGAACTACTTTGTTAGCTATTAAATTTGAAAGTTTAATGTCATTGAAAGTCATTTTCCTGACTTTTCTCTTTCCCTAGTTATTAATTTGTATGTGTCCCGTAAGTATTTCTGGGGTTCAATGAATAATAATAGCATGCATTTATATAGCATTTATCATATGCCTAGCATGGTGGTTGACTTTGCGTTGTGCTACACAATTAGGTCAAAATTCTTGGATATGAACAAATTAAATATTGTCATGTCATGTTAGACTACTGAGTCAAGAAAGTGGAATTTAATGGAAGTATACTTACTTTCAAAAATCAACTGCACAAATATAGGATGATGAAAGTTTACTTTGTCAACAATTTGTATGAAAAAGATTTGGAAGTATTTAAGCAGAGATTGTATAGGCATCTCTAATAATTATATTAAAATATATTTGAGGTTGATTCTAATTAATTTATTCAGTAAAACTTTAACTAATTACTTGGTATATGTACCTGGTACTATGACATACTACTTATACTATTTTAAGTACCTACTATATGAAGTCTGGGAGAGATAAGGAACTTGAGACACTCTCTGATAGTCATGGTTTATATATACTCTAAGACAAAAGTTCTTATTTGTAAGATTTTTTTTGGGGGGAGGGTCAGATTCTTTTGGTAGTCTGGTGAAGTCTGTAGATACTTTCAAAGAGTAATATTATTTTCAAAAAAGTTGTAACTGAAACATTAAATTTCAGTTACAGTTTAGTAAAAATACAGATATAAAATTTTTCCCATTCTGAGTTCATGGACCCCTTGAAATCTGTCCAGAAACTACAAGTTAAGATCTAAGACACAGATAATTCCAATAAACGTTAAAAGCATAGTAGAGAATTAAAAAAAAAAAAAAAGTGAAGCTCTAAGGATAAGTAAAGTTGTTATTGACAGGATTAGCAAATAAGTCTCATGGGATGAAGTAGAATTTGAATGGTTTTTAAAAGATGGGCAGGAATTTAATAGAAAAGAAAAAAGAGGTCAATTTTAGATATAGGAAATTGTGTAAACCAAGGCAGAGAGGAGCAAGGTCACATAATGTTCTCTGGGAGCAGTGCTCAGTCTGACTGATTTTTAAGATGCCTTCCAATTTTAATTTCTATGATCCTAATACATGTTTTTTAATTCAGACTTTCCTTTCTTCTAATTGCTCTGAATCATGATTTTATTATTGAAACATAAAAAAAAAAATCAAGGTTAAAAACTTAAATAAAGTAGTATCACGGTCTAAGTCTTCAGTTTTTTATATCACAAAATCATATTCCCTGGCACATAAGACTTTAGATGAAATCAAGTTAACTACAAATATTCTGGTTATTTGAAATATGAGGAATTTTTAAAAAAGGTATTTGACAATCTTTCTCTCCATCAACACAAGTACTCAGTTTCAGGTCCTCTCCCTCTCCTAGATTACTGAAAGAGTTTATTAACTGGTCTCATCCTTTGTCTCTCTAATCTAATCTTTCCCCTTTCTCAGTTCATGCTGATAGATGTCAGATTTCTAAAGCACAAATCTAACCATGTATCTCCTGTTTAGAAAGCTTTCATGGCTCCCCTTTACTTCTAAGAGAAAATTAAAAAAAAACAAAAAAACACAGAACTCCTCTATTTGACATTGAAAGACCTTCAGAATCAGGTTCTAGTCTATCTCTTCAGGTTGTTTACACATTCCTCCCCCTCACACACTGTATATTCTAGACAAATTGGTTTCCTTGTTTCTTGCACATAATCTCTCACATTGATACTTTCTTTTCTCTCGTCTGCCTCTTACAACTCCAGCTTTCTTCAAGACTTAGTTTACTCTTACAACAGGGATTTTCTAATGTCTTTGGTAGTAAGTTGTACTTATTTATGAAAATGCCTATGCTCTAGTAGAATATAAACTCCCGGAGGGCAGATACTATCTTACTTTTGTATTTGTAAATCCATTCTTTAGCACAGTGCCTAAGTTTACTCATTGTGGGCATTTAATAAAACTTATTAAGAATATTATTGTCGCAAAAGTAATTTTTTAATATAATGCACTTTTAAAATACATATTTTCCATGAAAAAATTTTCATTTTGTGTTTAACAAAACATTGGCACTACTTTTTATTGAATAAAACATTATTTATATCAAGAATGATGATATTGACAAGGTAGGGTTTCTCTAATATTATGTACGAGTACTACAACAATATTTCCTTATGCCCAGGAAGTGACCTTAAGAAGACTATCCCAGTATAAATGCTGATGGGTTCTCCCAGGCTAGATAGGTTTTGACTATATTCTCAGCAATAATTCCCTACCTTATAAGGACCAACCCAGATAGGTAAAAAGAGGCTTACCACAAAGAGGTAGGCCACTAGATGATTAATTCTTTGGTTATGGCAACCTGTGAAATGAGGAAAAATACAAAATGGTGCTCAGTATTATATGATTCAATGAAAGCATAAAAAGGGGGGAAGGGGAGAATCTTGGGACTATTTTTCCATTAGAATCACTTCCAGTAAACTGATTTAGCCATGGCCATGGCATAGATCTTCTTTTTTTGTCCCTTTCTGAAAGTCTCTTTCTGAAAACTTCTATATTCTAAACTTTTATTATCACGTTTATTTAATTCTATTTCTCCAAAAATACTTTGTTACAAAAGAAATGGTTAACTCAATTAGGCACAATTGGGAACCTACCAAATATAAAATACAAGTATTTCGGCTACCTTTTTGAAATGCTGGGAAGTGAAGGCATCTGTGCTATCTGTGTAAGTGCAGATTACCTGTCACTTAATAACAAAAATAATGGAGACCCTAGGGAATGGGATTTTGGTTTTATCTTTTCCTCCTTCTTCCTATTCTCCCAGGTTCCTGTCCCTTCAATGGTCTGCATTAGACCTTGAGTCTTCCTTTTTCTGAGTTAAAACTGACTATAAATTGCTGTATAAGTTACAGGATCTTTTGTGAAACTTATAGCTGCTATTAAGGACTGGGAAAGTCCTTTGGGATTGATAGCTGCAGAATCATGGAAAAAGAGAAGAGTGCTAAGACTCAAACAGATTCTATATCATCTATAGGCATTACTTTAATTGTGCAGCAAATGAAGCACAGCAATCTTGACATTGTCATTATAAATGAAACTATAAGACTAAGAAGTTAAAAGGAAGTCTGAATGAAAGTTTTCTTTTTCCTTAGAAAAGCATAAATAAGACATTGAGTTGGTTTTATTATATGTACAAAGGGAATAAGAAACATAATTTCCTGGGATAATTGTTCATCTCATGCTGCTGTGCTTACAACTGGCATTTAAAAAAAGAATACCATGTAGATAATTGTATGTTTCTGGGACTTTGTTGCAGAGGGCTGAGATTGATAAAGAAGTTTTACTGCAGAAGTCTCAAGTCTCTCCCAGTAAAATCAATATATATTTCAATATTTTGTACTGCATTAAATGCAAAGTATTGCAATTGAATACAAAAATTCATCATAGGGAAAGAAAGTGGAAAAAAATGTTAGAAAACATGGCTGAGGAATAAGAAATGAAAGAATCCTAAGAAGCTTATAGACTGTAGGTACTTCATGTGGAATATATGTAAAATATATTCTTTAAAATGGAGAATCTGGGTCAATGGACATGAGGGATATTGAATAATATCATGAAAAATGAAACAAATAATTTGACAGGACATGACTGATTACAAAACAGTAACCATGCAAATCAACTAATAATATACTATAATAAAAATAGTAAGTTCTGAATCTGTTGTCTAGTGTACAATGATGTTGGCAAGCAAAAGAAAAATCAACACTAAATTAGAACAAAACCAAAAAGATAGAGGATGCAATAAACTAGTACCAACATGACTTATTTAAATCACTTACTAATGCTGAAAAATTGGAAAAATGTATTTTAAGAAAATCCAGATTGACATAAAAGGTCTCAATTCATTAAAGAAAATTAAGAAATATGTATTAGTCATAAGAATAAGGACACTAAAAAAATTAAAATGATCTGTTAATATTTCTAGATTAAACTATTTTTTTTCCTGCAAGGGCAGAGGATTTGCCATATTAGGACTCTATCATGGTTGGGTACTATAGGAGGAAAAAAAATGACATAAAACAAATATGGGCAATTGGAGAATGATTGGGTAAATGTGGTATATGAATATTATGGAATATTATTGTTCTGTAAGGAATGACCAACAGGATGAATACAGAGAGGCTTGGAGAGACTTACATGAACTGATGCTAAGTGAAATGAGCAGAACCAGGAGATCATTATATACTTCAACAATGATACTGTATGAGGATGTATTCTGATGGAAGTGGATTTCTTTGACAAAGAGACCTAACTCAGTTTCAATTGATCAAGGATGGACAGAAGCAGCTATACCCAAAGAAAGAACACTGGGAAATGAATGCAAACTGTTTGCATTTTTGTTTTTCTTCCTGGATTATTTATATCTTCTGAATCCAATTCTCCCTGTGCAACAAAAGAACTGTTCGGTTCTGCACACATATATTGTATCTAGGATATACTGCAACATATTTAACATGTATAGGACTGCTTGCCATCTAGGGGAAGGGGTGGAGGGAGAGAGGGGAAAAATCGGAACAGAAGTGAGTGCAAGGGATAATGTTATAAAAAATTACCCTGGCATGGGTTCTGTCAATAAAAAGTTATTATAAAAAAATAAATTATAAAAAAAACCCAACAAATATGGGAAAAGAAGCTGGATCATGCCAAGCATGCTTATTAGAAGTGTATGCTGGAGAAGTCAATGCTGGAGCATGAGAAATTAATTCTCAAAGTATCTGAAAAAGGGAAAGATTTTGGGAAAAAAACACAGACATTATTACTATCAAAAAATATGATCAAGAAAATATTAGCAACAAATAACTTAAATAACTATTTTTCAATTGCTATAAAATCTACTAAAAAGCCTACATATGTAATGAGAGAAAACTTGATCAAGATTTATAAAGGGAATAGGAAGGCTTTTCCAAATGATATTCTATAGCAGACTATAAACTTTTAAAGTCGCAGAATTGATTGAAAGATACAGGGAATATAAGCCACTATGTTTATTGTTTATTGATTTCAAAGAAGCATCTTATGTGACAGAGAAGTCAAAATCATACAAGAATCTCTGAAAGATGCATGAAGAGATAATTGTTCAATGAACCTCTTATAAATTGAGGAAAAGTAGAGGAGGACAGATATTTAAAGGATGACCAGGAGAGAGCTCAAATTGAGATGTCAGGAAGACAGATTACTTAAAAATGATACGATTTTCTGAATGTACCTGTTTTCAGTGGTTGTAGTGATGATCACAAATTTCAGAACAATATACATTATATTAAATGAGGTTTATAATCATTCAAAAATTTTTTTGGCCTAATTACTCATAAAGGGAAAACCAAGAAGATGAAGAATGTATATTATTTAAATTAATGACAAATAGTTGGATGGACCAACATATATATAAAGATGGTTCATCAGTCAGTATCATAAACAGACACTTTGGATGAAAAGTGAACTAGGCCCAGACTTAATTAGTAGGGAACAAAGGGGTGAAATGAATTTGAGAAATATCCAATGCCTTTAATGAAACAAAGAATCTTTCTGAAACAAACACCCATTTAAAAAAATATTTTATTTTTCTAAATACATGCAAAGGCAGTTTTCAATAGTCATCTTTGCAAAATCATGTGAACCAAATTTTTCTCCCTCTCCTCCCACCCCTCCCCAAGACAGCAAGCAGTATGATATAGATTAACCGTGTGATTCTTATAAACATGTTTCCATATTTCTCACATTGTACAACAACAAAAAAATCACTTCAAGAGGAAAAAAAAAGCAACCTTTCCCCAAATAAAACCAACCAACCAACCAACCAACAACAATACAAACAAGGAGAAAATGCTATGCTTTGATCCACATTCATGAACTTCATAGTTTTTTCTCTAGATATGGATGGCACTTTCTATCATGAATCTATTGGAATAAAAAGATCAATTTTAAACATAATTACTTTTCTTGTAAAGCTAAACAATCTTGTTATTTATAAGTCAGACTAGAAAACTAAAAGAAATCGTAGCTAAATAGAAGTTGTAAGTCACAAAAGGGAAAAATGAGAGATGCATGATTGAGTCTGATTAGGCTATAGTATATTACTATATTATTGATAATGATCTATGTTTGAGAAATAGTCTAAACACATTAGGAAACAAATATACAATTAGTCACTAAATGCTTACCTACTACATGCTAGGCACTGAGGATACAAAAAAAGTAAAAGTAAAAAGAAAAAAGCCCATAAGCAGTTCACAGTCTAATGGGATAGACAACATACTAACAACTTTGTACAAATAAGGCATATATAGTATATAATGGAAGTAGTCTCATAGGGAACATCAGTACTAAGGAGGAAGGGAAAAAGTTCTTGTGAAAGGTGGGGTTTGAGCTCAAACTTGAACTAAGCCAGAAGATAAAAATGAGGACAAAGAGAATTCCATGGAGACAGCCAAGGAAAACTCCTGTAATCAGGAGAAGTAGTATTGTAACTGAGGAATAGCAAAGGATGTCAGAGTCCCTGGATCACAGAGTACTTGAAGTTAGTAAAGTGTTGGAAGAATATAAAGATAGAAGAGGTACAGGATATGAAGTTGTTGGGATTTTTAAAAAGTTTTTATTGATGGCTTTTGTTTTATGTATCATCCTGATGGTTTTCTCTATTATTTCTCCTCCAACTCTTTCCAGAATGTCATCCAAAATAACAAATAATATTTTTTAAGACAAAGGAAGAGAAAAAATGAACAAAATCTATTAACACACTCAAAAAGTTTTAAAATATTTGCAATATGCAATACTTGTGGACCACTCATCTCTGCAAAGGAGAATGAAAGCACCCTTTCATATCTCCTCTTAGTTTTTTCTTTATAATTCTACAATTTACTTTTGATTTTTTTTTAAATATGCAGTTACTTTTTCCAAGTACATTGTTGGAATTATTGTATATACTGTTTTCTTAGCTTCTGCTTACTTTATTTTCATCAGTTCATATAGATCTTTCTATGATTCTCTATTTATTACACACATCATTTTTTACAGCCTAGTAACTTTCCATTACATTGATATATAATTTATTAGACATTCCCAATTGATGGACACCTATTCTGTTACAATTGTTTGCTATTATAAATGTGCTATAAATATTTTAGTCTATGTGGAGTTTCCTTGTGTGTAAGGTCAGGAATTAATTTTCTGGGTCAAAGGATATTGTTTTATTTGCTTAATTCTAAATGGCTTTCCAAAATGGTCTTTACTAATTTAGAGATCCAACAACAATATGTCAGTATGTCTATCTTCCCACAGAACCTCCAATACTGATTACCATTCATTTTTTGTTACCTTTGCCAATTTGCGAGATGTGTCTTATTTTGATTTGTACTTCTTGGTTGCTATTTGGTGCATTTTAATGTGGTTGCTGATACTTGATAATTCTTTTTAGAATTCTTTGTTTATACCTTTAATCACTTTTATCTACTACAGAATAGCTATTAGTCATATATGTAAGTGTTTATATATCTTAGGACATCAAACCCTTATTAAAGAGTCTGAATGTCTATGAGAATACATTGCTGGGGACAAGTCAAAGTAGAATCTAGAGAGGTGGCAACAGTGGCTTGTTATTAAAATCTATCCTGAGTAGATATTAATTTTCATTGGGAGTGGGCGGAGAGATGGAAAATTTTTTATTTTAAAACATACTGAATGCCAATAAATTCGACAACTTAAATGAAATAGAAAAATACCTCCAAAAATACAGCTTGCCCAAACTAACAGAGGAAGAAGTAAATATCCTAAACAGTCCCATCTCAGAAAAAGAAATAGAACAAACTATCAATCAACTCCCTAAGAAAAAATCCCCAGGACCAGATGGATTTACATGTGAATTCTACCAAACATTTAAAGAACAATTAACTCCAATGTTATATAAACTATTTGAAAAAATAGGGATTGAAGGAGTCCTACCAAACTCCTTTTATGACACAGATATGGTACTGATACCTAAACCAGGTAGGCTGAAAACAGAGAAAGAAAATTATAGACCAATCTCCCTAATGAATATTGATGCTAAAATCTTAAATAAAATATTAGCAAAAAGATTACAGAAAATTGTCACCAGGATAATACACTATGACCAAGTAGGATTTATACCAGGAATGCAGGGCTGGTTCAATATTAGGAAAACTATTAGCATAATTGACTATATCAATAACCAAACAAACAAAAACCACATGATCATCTCAATAGATGCAGAAAAAGCATTTGATAAAATCCAACATCCATTCCTAATAAAAACACTTGAGAGCATAGGAATAAATGGACTTTTCCTTAAAATAGTCAGGAGCATATATTTAAAACCATCAGTAAGCATCATATGCAATGGGGAAAAACTGGAACCTTTCCCAGTAAGATCTGGAGTGAAGCAAGGTTGCCCACTATCACCATTATTATTTAATATCGTATTAGAAACACTAGCCTCGGCAATAAGAGTCGAGAAAGATATAAAAGGAATTAGAGTAGGCAATGAGGAAACCAAACTATCACTCTTTGCAGATGATATGATGGTATACCTAGAGAACCCCAGAGATTCTACCAAAAAGCTATTGGAAATAATTCATAATTTTAGCAAAGTAGCTGGCTACAAAATAAATCCCCATAAATCCTCAGCATTTTTATACATCACCAACAAAACCCAACAGCAAGAGATACAAAGAGAAATTCCATTCAGAATAACTGTTGATACCATAAAATATTTGGGAATCTATCTACCAAAGGAAAGTCAGGAATTATATGAGCAAAATTATAAAAAAGTCTCCACACAAATAAAGTCAGACTTAAATAATTGGAAAAATATTAAGTGCTCTTGGATCGGCCGAGCGAACATAATAAAGATGACAATACTCCCTAAACTAATCTATTTATTTAGTGCTATACCAATCAGACTTCCAAGAAAATATTTTATTGATCTAGAAAAAATAACAACAAAATTCATATGGAACAATAAAAAGTCGAGAATCTCAAGGGAATTAATGAAAAAAAAATCAAATGAAGGTGGCCTAGCTGTACCTGATCTAAAATTATATTATAAAGCAGCAGTCACCAAAACCATTTGGTATTGGCTAAGAAATAGATTAGTGGATCAGTGGAAAAGGTTAGGTTCACAAGACAGAATAGTCAATTATAGCAATTTAGTGTTTGACAAACCCAAAGCCCCTAACTTCTGGGAAAAGAATTCATTATTTGATAAAAACTGCTGGGATAATTGGAAATTAGTATGGCAGAAATTAGGCATGGACCCACACTTAACACCATATACCAAGATAAGATCAAAATGGGTCTATGACCTAGGCATAAAGAACGAGATTATAAATAAATTAGAGGAACATAGAATAGTTTATCTCTCAGACTTGTGGAGGAGAAAGAAATTTGTGACCAAAGATGAACTAGAGACCATTACTGATCACAGAATAGAAAATTTCGATTACATCAAATTAAAAAGCCTTTGTACAAATAAAACTAATGCAAACAAGATTAGAAGGGAAGCAACAAACTGGGAAAACATTTTCACAGTTAAAGGTTCTGATAAAGGCCTCATTTCCAAAATATATAGAGAACTGACTCAAATTTATAAGAAATCAAGCCATTCTCCAATTGATAAATGGTCAAAGGATATGAACAGACAATTTTCAGAGGATGAGATTGAAACTATTACCACTCATATGAAAGAGTGTTCCAAATCATTATTGATCAGAGAAATGCAAATTAAGACAACTCTGAGATACCACTACACACCTGTCAGATTGGCTAAGATGACAGGAAAAAATAATGATGAATGTTGGAGGGGATGCGGGAAAACTGGGACACTAATGCATTGTTGGTGGAGTTGTGAACGAATCCAACCATTCTGGAGAGCAATCTGGAATTATGCCCAAAAAATTATCAAAATGTGCATATCCTTTGATCCAGCAGTGTTTCTATTGGGCTTATATCCCAAAGAAATACTAAAGAAGGGAAAGGGACCTGTATGTGCCAAAATGTTTGTAGCAGCCCTGTTTGTAGTGGCTAGAAACTGGAAAATGAATGGATGCCCATCAATTGGAGAATGGCTGGGTAAATTGTGGTATATGAATGTTATGGAATATTATTGTTCTGTAAGAAATGACCAGCAGGATGAATACAGAGAGGCTTGGAGAGACCTACATGAACTGATGCTAAGTGAAATGAGCAGAACCAGGAGATCATTATACACTTCGACAACGATATTGTATGAGGACATATTTTGATGGAAGTGGATGTCTTTGACAAAGAGACCTGAGTTTCAATTGATAAAATGACAGACAAAAGCAGCTACACCCAAAGAAAGAACACTGGGAAACGAATGTGAACTATCTGCATTTTTGTTTTTCTTCCCGGATTATTTATACCTTCTGAATCCAATTCTCCCTACGCAACAAGAGAACTGTTCGGTTCTGCAAACATATATTGTATCTAGGATATACTGCAACATATCCAACATATAAAGGACTGCTTGCCATCTAGGGGAGGGGGTGGAGGGAGGGAGGGGAAAAAAATCGGAACAGAAATGAGTGTCAATATAATGTAATTATTAAATAAAAAATTTAAAAAAAAAAAAAAAAACATACTGAAAGCAGCTAGCTAGAGCAGTGAAAAGAATATCAGCCCTGCAGTCAGGAGGACTTGAGTTCAAATCCTGCCACAGACATTCAACACTTAATTAGCAAAGTCATTTAACCCTGATTGCCTTGCCCCCCCCCCCCCCGAAAAAAAAAAAAAAGAAAAAGAAAAAGAAAAACATATTGGCATAGAGGCTAAGAAGACTTAAGATTAGACGAAAGGGTTAAGTATAATATAGGGCATTGAGTAGCTCAGTAAATCAGAGTGCTGAACCTGGAATCAAGAAGCCCTGCATTCAAATCCGGTTTTAAATATTTACAGTCTAAATTTTACTTGTGTGAACCTAGACTGGTCACTTAGCCTATATTTGCCTTAATCTAATGAAGAAGTGGCTCCATTCCAATACCTTTGCTAAAAAACTTCATATGAAGAACCGGACATGACTAAACAACTGAACAACAATATAACATATGATGCTCTAGGGAAGGTCAATTTTTAATAGGACTTTATAAAGGGCTTTTAATGCCAGAAAATTCAGTTCTCAATGCTTAATAAGGATTGATTGTGTGGTACTCTATTGGTTATAGATGTATTCAAATTGAGTTTTATTGTCTTTTATTGTTGTCTATACATTGTTTTAATTGTGTAAGCATTGTGTGTTGTGCATATTTGAATGAAGGAAGCACTTCTTAAGTGCTATACACACAGTAAGTAGTTTTGTTAAGTGCTGGGGATATAAGTGAACAATCTCTTCTTTAATGTTATTTTCACTGATAAAATGACACCTGTTTCTGATATTTAACCATCTGACAGTGTTAAAAAATTTAGTGACAAGAACTTCCGTTTTTGCAATTTTAGTAGCTATGGCTATAACAAAACATCTGGAGTACTACAAATATATAGCAAGATTAATGCTTGTCTATATCTCCATAGATGTTTTCCAGAATAACGGCAGAGTAAAATGGGGAGAAAGCAATGTTATTTCCAAGTTCTTGGGTTTTGAATCCAGAGCAGTATCCATTGGGATATGAGGAAAGATGATGGTCAAGGTGGTGCTGATGGTTTGACTTTTCTTAATTTTATAAAAATGTCAGTTCTTTCTATATTGTAGATTTTTATGAGATTTTAATACAAATTTTCTCTAATCTGTAGCTTTTTGACTAGTTTTAGCTATATTGATTTTGTTTATGTAATATCTTTTTACATAATAAAATAGCTTATTTTATCTTTTATATTCTGTGTCTAGTTGTGAAGACTTTTGCTGATAATGTTGATAATATAAATGATATAATCTGAGATCTGACAAAGCTGAGTGTCCTCTTCATTCTTAATTTGTTTTCCTTGATATTCTTTAACTGGTAGTTACATTTAACATTGAAGAATGCTAAAGGCAAATCAAATATTGTTTCTGCAAACAATGTTATCAACCAATATGTTACCTTTATTTAAGAAAACTATTCTGTTATATAAATAGGGTAAATAATTCAAACATTTGAGACCAGTGACCATCAGTTCAAAAGAACTCTCTGTTGCTAATAAGTACTGCACTTCCAGAATGACTGAGGTTCTGATGATTATTATACTGTCCTTGAGATATAACATTAGGATTGTCATTATGGCATATTAATCATGCTAGTTCAAGTACCATTCCTAATACTTTACTAAATATGTTATTCTTTATATAATTAGAAACTATATGTGGAAATCTTTCTATTCAAAGATAAGCTGAGCTATAAATTCTTTTATTTGAAGGGATATCTTTTTTAATTTTTTAAAATTATATTATAGCTTTTTATTTACAAGATATATGCATGGGTATTTTTTCAGCATTGACAACTGCAAAACCTTTTGTTCCAACTTTTCCCCTCCTTCCTCCCATCCCTTCCCTCAGATGGCAGGTTGACCAATACATATTAAATATGTTGAAGTATAAGTTAAATACAATATATGTATACATGTCCAAACAGTTATTTTGCTGTACAAAAAAAATTGGACTTTGAAATAGTGTACAATTTGAGCTATAAATTTTTAAATGCATGTGGATGAAATGAAAATATAGGCCTTGAGATTCAAGAGAGCAGGAACTATTTTTCATTTTAATCTTTGTTTTTCCCAATACTCATCACTGTGCCTTATATAAAAGAGGTACTTAAGAAACATTTATTGACTTGAATAAAGAACTGATTCAAAGAAATGTAACTTCTTCACAAGAAATGGGCCTTATTCTCAACCAGAAAAGAAACTATTTGCTGGCATTAAGAAAGAGGAACAGAAATGAATATAGAAAAGAATAAGATTCATCCTGATAAAAGTTGCACTCAAGGGAAATTTAATACTTTATCTTCTTTATCAGAAAAATGACAAGTATAGAAAACACCAGAAAGGCAAAGCCAAAATACATTTTTCTATACAAATACTTTGATATAAAACAGAAGGCTATCTTGAGACAGGTTTCTACCCTGTAAAAGTTTTTATAAGCAAAGAGATAGAAGTAACAGAAAGAGGAATAGTAAAATATATAGGATATTCTACGTTGAATTAACTAAATAGCATTCCCCAAACTTTTCAAGTAACTCAAGATTGAAATTGGATTTTTGATCAAAATGTCATTGTGAAGAATGATTGAAGGTTTCCACAAGAGATTCTGCAAGTCTTATTTACATTAATAGTAAGATGATGCAAAACAATAATGCATAGGATCACTGGTCCATTAAACAATTGTCAAAATTATTAAAGTTATATAAATGACTATGGTATAAGGACAGATTAAAATAATTTTTACTCTGAAAATGAATCACAAAAATCATTAAGTGCGAAAAGATGAATGTTATAGATGATTTAACTGAAACTTAACATTTAACAATTAACTGAAATGTTCATTAATCAAATTTCAGAATTAAAAAAAAGGAATGATGCTAAAGAAAAGAAGTTTTGGGATTTAAAAAATATTTTTTTTGGCATAGCAGAGAATATAGTTATATAAGTCATTACTTCAAACAGATGACAAGAGCTAGGAATATAAATAGGCTCAAGAAATTTATAGGTGCATTCAAAAATTAAAAATCTGTAAAAGGCTAATGAAAGCTAGTGACACTGGTTTTTATTCAAGATCAGAATGAAGAATAAACCATTGCTGAAGAAAAACTTAGTGCTGCTCTTTTTTTCAACTGCTTAGAGATAAAAAAATAGATGCATTTAGAAAAAGGAATAATCAAAAATCACCCAAGGTAGTAAACTACAATGCCTAGTCCTAATGCTAATTATGGCTACAATACATGTAAAAATTTTAAGAAAGAAAATCTCAATGACTCATAATAATTTGCTAAATGCAAAAGATATAACTCCTATAAAGAACAAGATTTTTTGATTAGTCAAATTCTTAAAAAAAAAAAAATAGGCCAGATAAATTAATTGAAAACTATAGACTGTTTAGAAATATAGTCAATGGAAGATGGTGGAGCAGGCACACACGACTCTCTAAGCTCCTCTCATTACCCTCATAACCAACTATTAAATCCAGCCTCAAAAATAACTCTTCACTGCTTAAATTCATGAAGATTAGAAGCACTACGACTGACCAGCTGAAGTCAATCCGGAAGCTCGCCAGGAAAGGTTTGTCCTGAGGGGCCAGGAACAGACTAGCACAGGCAGCAAAAGGCTGGCGTCCTGAGCAGACCAGGGGCGGGAGTGATCTCTGTGGCTAGAGAAGTTATAGAGACGACTCTGCTATAGGCTAACTGCTCTGCCTTGACTACAAAGCAGTAAATTGGCAGAGAAGTTAAAGCCTAAAACAGAGGGTCCTCTAAAAAAACGCCAGAACCTAACGAGATCTGGCTGTAACCCCTCAAACCTGGAAGTGACTCAGGCAGACTTTACTGCAGCCCTGCGGCCACATCCTGCAGTTCGGGGCTTTTGCGGGGGCACGGGGCACAGCGTGGGCAGCTTCTAATCGGCAGAGTGGGGGGCTCAGCCTGGGGCAATAGAACTTCCCCTGCAGACTGCGGCTTCCCAGGCAGACACCTCCAGTCCCTGCAAATCCATTCACTGCTCAGCTGCTAATACCCACAGTCCCAGGGCAGGGTTTGGCTTGGGGCAGTGAAACTCTCACTGCTAAGTGTCTAGCCCCAGGGCAGTCGTTATCTCACACAGCCGGGGTTCTTTGCAGGGCACTTTCCCAGCCCAGCCCTGCAGGCCTGAGTTACTTTTGGGTGGGAACTCTTCCCCAGAACACTCCAATATCTCCCTGCTTTTTGTAGCTCGTCCACAGGACAGCTACCTGTCCATACACCTTTCACTGCTCTGCAGAGGAAGCTGGTAACCTCCTGACTCTGAAGGCAGACCTTACAGGCTTTAACAAAATGAGTAAAAAAATCAAAAGAACGATTGATAATTTCTATACAGAAAGAGAACAGCTTTTCAACCCTGAAGCGACTAATAGCACAGAGTCTCCAGACAAGTGTTGGTCTCCAATACAAAAGGCTCTCCTAGAAGAGACTATTAAAAACCTTAAAAGAGAGCTAGAAGAGAAATGGAGAAAGGAAAGAGAAGTTATGCAAGAGAGCACAGAAAAGGCACATAACTCACTAAAAGAAAAATTTGATAAAGTGGAAAAAGAAAACAACTTCCTGAAATGTGAATTGGAAAAGGTAAAAAAACTCCCAAGAAGTGCAGGGAAACAGAATTTGCGAATTGGAAAAAGAAAATAACTCACAAAAAAAAAAAAAAAAAAATTAGTGAAATGGAAAAAAATTCCATAGAGCAAAAGAACTCAATTGGACATATACAAAAAGAAGTAAAAAAAGCTAATGAAGAAAATAACTCACTAAAAATCAGAACTGAACAATAGAAATGATTGATTCATTGAGACATCAAGAATCAGTCAAGCAAAACCAAAAAATGAAAGATTGGAAAAAAAATGTCAAATATTTACTTGGAAAAACAACAGACCTGGAAAATAGATCTAAGAGAGATAACCTGAGGATCATCGTGCTACCAGAAAATTATGATGAAAAAAAGACCCTAGATACTATTTTACAGGAAATCATCAAAGAGAACTGCCCAGAAGTAATAGAACCATAAGGGAAAATAGGCATTGAAAGAATTCATCGAACACCTTCTGAAAAAGACCCTAAAATAAAGACTCCGAGCAATATTGTGGCCAAACTTCAGAATTTTCAGACTAAAGACAAAATTTTACAAGCAGCCAGGAAAAAACAGTTCAAATACCGAGATGCCACAATAAGGGTCACGCAAGATCTGGCTGCCTCAACATTAAAGGATCGAAGGGCCTGGAATCAGATATTCCGAAAGGCAAAAGAACTTGGAATGCAGCCAAGAATAAACTACCCAGCTAAGCTGAGTATTTTTTTCCATGGAAGAAGATGGACATTTAATAGAGGAATTCCATCTGTTTCTAAGGAAAAAACCAGACTTAAACAAAAAATTTGATCTCCAACAACAGGAATCAAGAGAAGTAGAAAAAGGTAAAAGGAACTCTTGAGAACTGTATTTCTGTTGTGAATATACATAAAAACCATATGTATAATTTGATTTTACTAATATAACATAAAAAAGGGAAATAGAAATGGAAAAGGGATAGTGTCAGAAAAAGGGAAGAGGGGAGATAAAAAGAGGGAAACTACATGCAACAATGAGGCAAAGGAAACCTATCATATATCAGGGAACTTAGAGAGGGGGAAAAACATTGTGTGAATCCTACTCTCATCAGAGTTGGCTCAAAGAGGAAATAATTGACATATTTGTTTTACAGAGATTCTTCTCTCACTTCATTAAAAAGTGGGAGAGAAAAAGGGAGAAGGAAAAAGAGTAATAAGGGAAGGGTACAAGAAAGGGGAAGGGATTCAAAGGGAGGAGGAAGGGATACTAAAGAGGGAGAGCTGCGCGACGTTAGTGGGACCAGTAAGTTTAATACTAGGGAAGAAGGGAAGGAGGGCAAGAAAAAGAAAAGTATAATCTGGGGATATTAGGATGGCAGGAAATACAGAATTGGTTATTTTAACCGTAAATGTGAATGGGATGAACTCTCCCATAAAGAGGAGGCGGATAGCAGACTGGATCAAAAGTCAGAACCCTACAATCTGTTGTTTACAGGAAACACATTTAAAACAGGGAGATACATACAGAGTAAAGGTAAAAGGCTGGAGCAGAATCTATTATGCTTCAGGGGAAGTCAAAAAAGCAGGGGTAGAAATATAGTCAATGACAATTTTACTGAACTCTAAATATTTAATTGCTTTTGGAAATGCTACTATTTTATTTGGGTTGTCATGGAAAACTTACTTTCTGCAGTCTGTATTATTATTTCATCAAGTTCTTTTTCTAGTTTTTCATAATTCTCTAGTTTTGCCTGATGATCAGCATTTTGCGCTTGAAGTTCAGAAATGCGTTTCTCAGAAGAAGCTTGAAGACCATAAAATTCTTTAGTTAAAACCTAGTGATTAAGATAAGTAGAAATAAAAAAGATATAATAAAACAATTGGTTGACATTAAGATAATTTTAAATATGATACAAAATAGATTTTCTTTTATGTGTAGAGTTTAAAAAGAAATGACTCTAATTGTTATAATATTAGATAAAACACAAAGAATGTTTTTACATTTTTATATTTTAAGGTAAATAATTAAAATATCACTTGAAGTATCTTATAACACTGAATAAAAATGAATTTACTATTTGGAAATGATTTGGTGGTTAGGAATAGTATTGTATTATTTAAATTCTAAAAAAACAGTAATAACTTACTTATCTTTGTATTGTTTATTTCAATTATATAGAACCAGTCAAGAACTGAAATTCAAAAAGTAGGACTTAAAAAAAAATTCTGGAATAGCCAAAACAAGGTTAAAATGTTTATGTATTAAAATTCATGTAATATTACCTACAGAAGGATCTCTCTTAAATCCTTACTTTGTCCTCATTTACTCTTTAGACCCAATTCTCATGGCTTTGATTACTATTTTCCTGGCTCACAACAGTTGTACACAGCAAATTAAAAGGGTTGCTAAAGGCATGCACACTGATAACCCAAAGAAGTGAGTGCTGCTAGCCTAAAAGTCAAGAAAAAGGCATAAAATGCTAAAATGCAGGCATCTGAAATTTAAAAAAAAACAACACTACTGAAATCTGGGTATATCTTGATAGTAACCAATAGTCCTTAACACTCTAATAGAAAGCTCCCTATCATTATATTTTTAGAATAATGTAAATACTTAAATACCCTAAAGTCTAGGGACGCTCAAAAACATGGACTCATGTGGATTGGGTCTGTTCCCAAAAGGGTCCTTTTCTCCCTTTCATTTATTGTGTCCCAATTCAGAGCTTACTTATGGAAAATCACCAAATATTCTGGAATCTAGGTTGCTACAAAGGTGAGTCTAAGAATTAATATTTATATAAAATTTTTAAGATTTGCAAATTTTTTTTTTTACAAAAAAACTCTAATTTTATCCAGACAACTCTGAAAATAGGTAATATTATCCCCATTTTACAGAAGATGACACTGAGACAGAGATTAAGTGACTTGCTTAGAATCACAAACTAGTAAGCATCTGACAATGAATTTGATTTCAGGTCGTCCTGACTCCAAATCTAGTGTTTATTCATTGTACCACCTGGCTGCCTAATAGGACTCTGATATAAGCAGTCAAGGTAATAAATGTATAACTACAGAAATTGTTGAAAACTTAACAGATTCAAAGGAATTCAATAGCAAATACAGAAAATGTGTAGAAGGCACTGGAGTCACATGAATATAATGGGAAATATAAAAAATGTATTTGGCACTCAAGTGATTCACAAAAACTCATAACAGACACAGAAAACACATAAATGATTCACAATAGTTCCTTTTGGAAAGAAATGAAACTTGGGGTTAACAAAGTGGCAATATTCTGACATTACAGTGAGAACTATATTATGTACACATAATGGCCCTTATGATTTAGACTCCTACCCCCAGAAAGCAAACATACTCTGCAGCTGTTGAAAGGGCAATACCCTTCCTATCAGACTTCCATTGTTATATGAGGTATTTAGAATCAGATCTCCTCTGCTCCTGTGTCTTGCTTCTAATCTCCTGCCACAGAAACTCTCTGAACAATTTTTTGAGGCACACAATTCAGGAAAATTTCTAGAACAGTGCTATAAAACTTAAATAGAAATAGGCAATTAAAATCATATTGATTTAGAAAACCACAGATTAACATTATCTAGGTTTTATTTTATTTTTATTTTGTTAAATAGCTTCAAATACATTTTAATCTAGTTCCAGTTGTACTTGAGAGAGGTGTGAGACTTGGGCAAGTTTGACAACTCTTGCTTTTGAAGATTTGATTCCCAAACTTTCAAACTTAGGTCTTAAGACAAGATCAATATTGCCAATAAATTCTCCTCTGAGACTATATTCTGGAATCATGATGCCTAACATAACCACTTTTTTCTAGCTAGATATAAGTCTATATCCTGGTACCATAATACTGAGGAAATAAAAATTCCCCTTTGTCTACGTAGAGTGTTGAAGTTCAGAAACACTGTCCATGAACACCTTTTTTGGTCCACATGTAAAATATACTCTTACTTCTTCCATATGTTTCTGCAAGAACTGTATCATAGATGGTTGCTGCAGCAAGAAAGTTCACTATCAGGAATTCTTCTCATGCCAAATAAGTTATAGGTAAACACAGATAACTTGATATGCTTGTTCTTCAAAGCAATAATTTTTAGTTCTTGTGCAAAGACTATACAGAACATAAGTCTTCTCTGTTTTTTGAACAAGAAAAAGGTGAAAAAGACAAAAAGTTTGAGTATAATGTTTTATAAGCAATCATAGAGGATTGGCTACCAGACAAAGACTACATCACCTTAATTTTAGTCACTGCAAACCTACCAGGATCCCAATCATTACAAAATTGTCAAGGGTTGCCTTTATTCTCTTAACAGGGAATCAATCAGCTTATGTCCGTACTTTAGAGCGTCAAATTGATAGAATGGGAAACTCAAATAGTCCTCTTTATACTCGCCATCAAAAATTACTGAGTTACCATGAAAAAAATTAAAATTTGCTTATAATACTTTTATTTCAAAAAATAGGGAAGAACATGATGAATTCTAGAATGATTTGCATTCCAAAAGCTCTGCCCTCCCCAAAATAAAAATAGATGAACTTAAAGGAATAAACTCCAACTGTCTAGAAAATCTATGTATTATTTTGTTTCTCAGTTAAAGAAGATATTACTAAATATATTTCAAAATAAAGATCACCTAAAATTATTTTAGATTGAATATAACTGAAATGAGTCCTTTATAACAAATTTATAATGAAATTATATTTGTCCCCATGGATGTTCCAAAGTAACAAGGGTTATTGTTTTAGTTATATTCAATTCTCAATATCCTATACAAAAAAGTTTTAAATGCAGATCCAAGTATTCTCTCTCATGAAAATACTTGATTTTATGATTTCTACAACATAAGGGGAGAAATCAGTGCTGAATTTTCTCTAAATTTTAAATCTTGCCATCAAGTAGCAATTACTTTTTTATTATTTGACCTGGTATGCCTCAATAACTACACTACAAAATGTGTGTATGTATGGACCTGCAAAGTAACAAAATGGATAGGCATGGATTCAGGAAGACTCACCTTTGTGAGTTAAAATCTGGCCTCAGGCACTTAATGTGTACACCTGGACAAGTCACTTTAATCCTATTTGCCTCATCTTCTTCACTTGTGAAATGAGGTAGAGAATAAAATAGTAAATCACTCTTGTATCTTTGCCAAGAAAATCCCAAATGGGGCCAAGAAGAGTTGGACATGATTAAAAAAAGAGAACATCATCAAAGAGAATCTCTACACTCCATACTATATAATAAGCACTTGAATAGACAACAAAAGAGCTTACTTACAGTTATAGAAACAGATACAATTAAGATGAAGACATACATATCTTGAATAAATTCTATAAATATAAAAATAAATTAGATCTTTTGGACATGGTAAAGTTCAGGCCTGGAAATATCTTTCCAATCTGGATGAGATAGAAAATCGTCATCCTCAAAAATAAATAAATTTTTAAAAAATTGATCAACAACTGTCTTCTAATATTTAATTTTGGGCCCAGTTTATTGTCTTTGAAGCATATCTATCCTACTTTATGTTATAATCTGGGTATTTGTTTTAAAAGATTTTAAAAAATAATCAGTAGAAAATAGAAATTACCTGAATTAAAAAAAAAATTAAAAAGCTATTATAAAGAATTCCATAGAATTTCTAATTGTTTTGTGGTAGTAGAATTTTTTTTACACTAGCTGACTATTCTTAGAAGTCACATTCCCTACTTTTATGCTATAAGAAATGACAATAGGACATTTCAGAAAAACTTAGAAAGACTTTATATGAATTGATTTAGAGTTAAGTGAGCAGAACCAGAAGAACATTATACACAGTAACAGCAACATTGTGAGGCTGATCAGCCGTTAAAGACTTAGCTTCTCTGACCAAGGCAATGATTCAAGACAATTCCAAAGGATTCATGATGAAAAATATTATCTACTTAAAGAGAAAAAACCAATAAACTCTTGAGTGAAGACTGAAACATACTTTTTAACCTCTGTATGTGTGTGTGTTGTGTGTGTTTTCTTTTACAACAAGGATATTAGGGAAATATATTTCGTGCAACTTCACATGTATAATTGATATAATACTGTTTTCCTTCTCAAGGAAAGGGATGGGAGAGAGAGAACTTGAAACTTAAAATGAAAAAAATGCTAAAAGGATTTTTAAAAACATATAACTAGGAAATATTTAATGAAATAAAAATATACTTTAAAAAATCCCATTATTGTTTGGAAAAAATTGGAAGATAAAATAATTTCTGTTCTGTAATGAATTAGCAGATGAATATTTGTCCTTTGAAACAACATTAAGTGAGGTATCGTGCACAGTCTATTCTAATATTTTTTCTCAGACTCCATAGTTCCTTACATGCATTTATTAATATATGTATATAAATCTAAGTGTGTATGGAGAAGTTTCATAACTATATCTGTTTATTATCAACCTTCTTAATCCAATTGGATGGTAAAGCTGATTTCTTTTGAATGAATCGGGATTACATTAAAGAGGCTTCCTGGGGTTCAGGGTTTCTGTGAAATTGATATAACAATATGAAAATAAGAGCAATTGAAGATCTTCAGCATCCATACAAAATATTTACTGTTTGGACTGTGTAGGGATCTCTCCCTGATGCTTATGTACATTTGTAGAAGCTACATATTTTCTATTTTATATATTCACTGTATCACTCAACAAAGATATCTTTGTGATCACGTTATACAATCTTATATAATTTTTTAATCTATGTGGAAAGCATCTTGCTTGTGGAGAGGTTATATTTTCCTCTTCCAAATTTAGTGCTTTTCATTTGATAAAATCCAACATCCATTCCTAATAAAAACACTTGAGAGCATAGGAATAAATGGACTTTTCCTTAAAATAGTTAGGAGCATATATTTAAAACCATCAGTAAGCATCATATGCAATGGGGAAAAACTGGAACCTTTCCCAGTAAGATCTGGAGTGAAGCAAGATTGCCCACTATCACCATTATTATTTAATATCGTATTAGAAACACTAGCCTCGGTAATAAGAGTCGAGAAAGATATTAAAGGAATTAGAGTAGGCAATGAGGAAACCAAACTATCACTCTTTGCAGATGATATGATGGTATACCTAGAGAACCCCAGAGATTCTACTAAAAAGCTATTAGAAATAATTCATAATTTTAGCAAAGTAGCTGGCTACAAAATAAATCCCCATAAGTCCTCAGCATTTTTATACATCACCAACAAAACCCAACAGCAAGAGATACAAAGAGAAATTCCATTCAGAATAACTGTTGATACCATAAAATATTTGGGAATCTATCTACCAAAGGAAAGTCAGGAATTATATGAGCAAAACTATAAAAAAGTCTCCACACAAATAAAGTCAGACTTAAATAGTTGGAAAAATATTAAGTGCTCTTGGATCGGCTGAGCGAACATAATAAAGATGACAATACTCCCTAAACTAATCTATTTATTTAGTGCTATACCAATCAGACTTCCAAGAAAATATTTTAATGATCTAGAAAAAATAACAACAAAATTCATATGGAACAATAAAAAGTCGAGAATCTCAAGGGAATTAATGAAAAAAAAATCAAATGAAGGTGGCCTAGCTGTACCTGATCTAAAATTATATTATAAAGCAGCAGTCACCAAAACCATTTGGTATTGGCTAAGAAATAGATTAGTGGATCAGTGGAAAAGGTTAGGTTCACAAGACAGAATAGTCAACTATAGCAATCTAGTGTTTGACAAACCCAAAGACCCTAACTTCTGGGATAAGAATTCATTATTTGATAAAAACTGCTGGGATAAATGGAAATTAGTATGGCAGAAATTAGGCATGGACCCACACTTAACACCATATACCAAGATAAGATCAAAATGGGTCCATGACCTAGGCATAAAGAACGAGATTATAAATAAATTAGAGGAACATAGGATAGTTTATCTCTCAGACTTGTGGAGGAGAAAGAAATTTGTGACCAAAGATTACTGATCACAAAATAGAAAATTTTGATTACATCAAATTAAAAAACCTTTGTACAAATAAAACTAATGCAAACAAGATTAGAAGGGAAGCAACAAACTGGGAAAACATCTTCTCAGTTAAAGGTTCTGATAAAAGCCTCATTTCCAAAATATATAGAGAATTGACTCAAATTTATAAGAAATCAAGCCATTCTCCAATTGATAAACGGTCAAAGGATATGAACAGACAATTTTCAGAGGATGAAATTGAAACTATTACCACTCATATGAAAGAGTGTTCCAAATCATTATTGATCAGAGAAATGCAAATTAAGACAACTCTGAGATACCACTACACACCTGTCAGATTGGCTAAGATGACAGGAAAAAATAATGATGAATGTTGGAGGGGATGAGGGAAAACTGGGACACTGATGCATTGTTGGTGGAGTTATGAACAAATCCATCCATTCTGGAGAGCAATCTGGAATTATGCCCAAAAAGTTATCAAATTGTGCATACCCTTTGATCCAGCAGTGTTTCTATTGGGCTTATATCCCAAAGAAATACTAAAGAAGGGAAAGGGACCTGTATGTGCCAAAATGTTTGTGGCAGCTCTGTTTGTAGTGGCTAGAAACTGGAAAATGAATGGATGCCCTTCAATTGGAGAATGGCTGGGTAAATTGTGGTATATGAATGTTATGGAATATTATTGTTCTGTAAGAAATGACCAGCAGGATGAATACAGAGAGGACTGGCGAGACTTACATGAACTGATGCTAAGTGAAATGAGCAGAACCAGGAGATCATTATACACTTTGACAACGATATTGTATGAAGACATATTTTGATGGAAGTGGATTTCTTTGACAAAGAGACCTGAGTTTCAATTGATAAATGATGGACAGAAGCAGCTACACCCAAAGAAAGAATACTGGGAAACAAATGTGAACTATCTGCATTTTTGTTTTTCTTCCCGGGTTATTTTTACCTTCTGAATCCAATTCTCCCTGTGCAAAAAGAGAACTGTTCGGTTCTGCAAACATATATTGTATCTAGGATATACTGCAACATATCTAACATATATAGGACTGCTTGCCATCTAGGGGAGGGGGTGGAGGGAGGGAGGGGAAAAATCGGAACAAAAACGAGTGCAAGGGATAATGTTGTAAAAAAATTACCCTGGCATGGATTCTGTCAATATAAAGTAATTATTAAATAAAAATTAAAAAAAAAAACAAAACAAATTTAGTGCTTTAAAAAAACCAAAAGAATAAAAAAAGTAGAAGAGAATATGAAACATCTTATTAGAAAAAATTGATCTGCAATAAAATTGAAAGTAAAAAAACTACTGAATTAATTAATAAAACTAAGAGTTGGTTCTATGAAAAAAACAACAAAATAGACAAACCCTTAGTAAATCTGATTAAAAAAGGAAAGAGGAAAATCAAATTGTTAGTCTTAAAAATGAAAAGGGAAAACTCGCCACTAACGAAAAGGAAATTAGAGCAATAATTAGGAGTTACTTTGCCCAACTTTATGCCAAAAAATTCGACAACTTAAAGAAATAGATGAATACCTCCAAAAATATAGCTTGCCCAAGCTAACAGAGGAAGAAGTAAATATCCTAAACAGTCCCATCTCAGAAAAAGAAATAGAACAAGCTATTAACAAACTCCCTAAGAAAAAATCCCCAGGACCAGATGGATTTACATGTGAATTCTACCAAACATTTAAAGAACAATTAACTCCAATGCTAAATAAACTATTTGAAAAAATAGGGATTGAAGGAGTCCTACCAAACTCCTTTTACAACACAAACACGGTACTGATACCTAAACCAGGTAAGCTGAAAACAGAGAAAGAAAATTATAGACCAATCTCCCTAATGAATATTGATGCTAAAATCTTAAATAAGATATTAGCAAAAAGACTACAGAAAATCATCCCCAGGATAATACATCATGATCAAATAGGATTTATACCAGGAATGCAGGGCTGGTTCAATATTAGGAAAACTATCAGTATAATTGGCCATATTAATAATCAAATTAACAAAAACCATATGATCATCTCAATACATGCAGAAAAAGCATTTGATAAAATCCAATATCCATTCCTATTAAAAACTCTTGAGAGTATAGGAATAAATGGACTTTTCCTTAAAATAATCAGTAGCATCTATTTAAAACCAGCAGTAAGCATCATATGTAACAGGGACAAACTGCAACTATTCCCAATAAGAACAGGAGTGAAACAAGGTTGCCCACTATCACATTACTATTTAATATTGTATTAGAAATGCTAGCTTTAGCAATGAGTTGAGAAAGAGATTAAAGGAATAAGACTAGGCAATGAGGAAACCAAATTATCACTCTGCTGATGATATGATGGTATACTTAGAGAACCCCAGAGACGCTACTAAAAAGTTATTAGAAACAATCCACCCCTTCAGCAAAGTTGCAGGATACAAAATAAACCCACATAAGTCATCAGCATTCTTATATATCACTAACAAAACCCAACAGTTAGAATTACAAAAAGAAATTTCATTTAAAGTAACTACTGATTGTATAAAATATTTAGGAATCTATCTGCCAAGGGAAAATCAGAAACTTTATGAGCAAAACTACAAAACACTTTCCACACAAATTAAGTCTGATCTAACCAACTAGAAAAATATTAAATGCTCTTGGATTGGACAAGCAAATATAATAAAGATGACAATATTACCTAAACTAATCTATTTATTTAGTACTATACCAATCAGATTCCCAAAAAACTACTTTGGTGACCTAGAAAAAATAACAACAAAGTTCATATGGAAAAACAAAAGGTCAAGAATTTCAAGGGAATTAATTAAAAAAAAAATCAAATGAAGGTGGCCTAGTTGTACCAGATCTAAAATTATATTATAAAGCAGCAGTTACTAAAACCATCTGGTATAGGCTAAGAAATAGATTAGTTAATCAATGGAATAGGTTAGGTTCAAAGAACAAAACAGCCAATAACTTTAATAATATAGTGTTTGACAAACCCAAAGACCCCAGTTTTTGGGATAAGAATGCATTATTTGACAAAAATTGCTGGGAAAATTGGAAATTAGTATGGCAGAAACTAGGCATCGACCCACACTTAACACCGAACACCAAGATAAGATCAAAATGGGTTCATGACCTAAGCATAAAGAATGAGATTATAAATAAATTGGAAGAGCATAGGATAGTTTACTTCTCAGACCTGTGGAAGAGGGAGAAATTTATGACCAAAGAAGAACTAGAAATCACTATTGACCACAAAACAGAAAATTTTGATTATATGAAATTGAAAAGTTTTTGTACAAATAAAACAAATGCAGACAAGATTAGAAGGGAAACAATAAACTGGGAAAACATTTTTACAGTCAAAGGTTCTGATAAAGGCCTCATTTCCAAAATATATAGAGAATTGACTCAAATTTATAAGAAATCAAGCCATTCTCCAATTGATAAATGGTCAAAGGATATGAACAGACAATTTTCAGAGGATGAAATTGAAACTATTATCACTCATATGAAAGAGTGTTCCAAATCACTATTGATCAGAGAAATGCAAATTAAGACAACTCTGAGATACCACTACACACCTGTCAGATTGGCTAAGATGACAGGAAAAAATAATGATGAATGTTGGAGGGGATGAGGGAAAACTGGGACACTGATGCATTGTTGGTGGAGTTATGAACAAATCCAACCACTCTGGAGAGCAATCTGGAATTATGCCCAAAAAGTTATCAAATTGTGCATACCCTTTGATCCAGCAGTGTTTCTATTGGGCTTATATCCCAAAGAAATACTAAAGAAGGGAAAGGGACCTGTATGTGCCAAAATGTTTGTGGCAGCTCTGTTTGTAGTGGCTAGAAACTGGAAAATGAATGGATGCCCTTCAATTGGAGAATGGCTGGGTAAATTGTGGTATATGAATGTTATGAAATATTATTGTTCTGTAAGAAATGACCATCAGGATAAATACAGAGAGGCTTGGAGAGACTTACAGGAACTGATGCTAAGTGAAATGAGCAGAACCAGGAGATCATTATATACTTCAATAGTGATACTGTATGAGAATGTATTCTAATGGAAGTGGATTTCTTTGATAAAGAGACTTAACTCCATTTTAATTGATAAATGATGGACAGTGGTTCTGCAAACATATATTGTATCTAGGATATACTGCAACATATCCAACATATAAAGGACTGCTTGCCATCTAGGGGAGGGGGTGGAGGGAGGGAGGGGAAAAAAAAATCGGAACAGAAACGAGTGTCAATATAAAGTAATTATTAAATAAAAAATTAAAAAAAAAACAAAATGATCAGGGTTATGAAAAATAAAGGAATAGATGACAAAAAAAAAAAAAAAAAAAGATAAATGATGGACAGAAGCAGCTACACCCAAAGAAAGAACACTGGGAAATGAATGTAAACTATTTGCATTCTTGTTTTTCTTCCTGGGTTATTTTTACCTTCTGAATCCAATTCTCCCTGTGCAACAAGAGAACTGTTCAGTTCTGCAAACATATATTGTATCTAGGATATACTATGACATATTTAACATGTATAGGACTGCTTGCCATCTAGGGGAGGGGGTGGAGGGAGGGAGGGGAAAAATCGGAACAGAAGTGAGTGTAAGGGATAATATTGTAAAAAAATTACCCTGGCATGGGTTCTGTCAATATAAAGTTATTATAAAAAAAAAAAAAAGAAAGAAAAAGAAAATGAAGGCACTTTGTTAGAAAAAAAAAAAAGAATAAACTTCAGTAAGCTACATTTTGCTTTACTGAATCAAATACATTTTTTTCTTTTGTAATTGACACAATAAGATAATAGACTGCCAATAATGAAATTAATTTTGCCCCTTATAAGATGGGGTCTACTGTAGAAAACCATTTGGGTTAGACTGCTTTTACACAGCAATGTTTTTGGCAAGGTTAGACCTTCATGTACCAACATACTATTGTGAATCATAAATAATTGATTAGAAGGAAGATAGTGGGAATCTATATGATCACTGATTGTCTTTTCTGTTATCTTCTTCGAGTAATAATAACATTTATGAATTTTCCTGTTAAAAAAAAAAAAGAAAAAATTGATCTCGAGAACAGATTAAGGAAAAAACAATAAAAAACTTTCTGGACTATGATTAAAAAAAAAAAAGAACCTAGACACAATATTGTAAGAAAGTATTAAGGAAAAATGTCCTGAAGTTCTAGAACAAGACAGTAAAATAGAAATAGAAAAAAAATCCACCAATAACAATCTGAAAAAGATACTAGGATGAAAACTTACAGGAATATCTAGCCAAATATCAAAGCTTCAAGGTTAAGGAAAAAATATTACAAGCAATAAGAAAAAAAATTAACTACTACAAAATCACATAAGACCAAGCAGATTCCATACTAAAAGACTATAGATTTTGGAACATTATATTTCAAAGAGCAAAAAAAGTTATTGAGGTTATGACCAAAAATAACTTACTCAGCTAATTTCAGTATGATCCTGAACAGGGGAAGAAAAGGACATTTAAAGAACTGAAGTTCTTTTGGATATTTGTGACAAGACAACCAGAACTCAATGGAAAATGTGACATGTTCAATCCAAAAGAAATATAATTTAAACATTAAAAACATTACTTCTCATATGTGAAAATGTTATCAGTATTCTTAAGATACTTGAGTAGTTTGGAAAAAAGATTGGACTGAGCTGAGTATGATGAGGTGATGCTAAAAAACAAAATTGGATAAGAAAAGGTAAAAAGAAGTAATTATCCCATACAAATGAGGAATGAAAGGAAAAGCTGATACAGAGGAAATGGATGGGAGTAGAGGGATGGAGAGCAGGAAATAATTTAAGTAGGCCTTCCCCTCATAGAACAAAAATATATGTCAAAAAAGTAAATAGAATTTTAGGTAAGCTAGGTATAATAGATATCTGGGAAAATATCTAATAGTAAGCATCTGAGAAAGTTATCTAACTTTGTTAAATATTTAAAACAAAAAATCCCCCAAGTATATAAAGGTTTTGCAGTTTCATATATAATCTCTTTTCCCCCTATTCTATTTTATTATGCAAATACTTGTTTTATTTCTTAAATTCGGAACTAAAAAGACAAACCCAAGTGCCTTTAGAAACATGTCACCCATGATAAGCATTTCCCCCATCTTCCCTAATCTTCTCCAGCATATGTGTGGTAAGGTTCCATTGTATATTCTTTTTGACTTAATAGCTTCTTAAATACCAGCACCATTTATTGAAGTTATATTCCTAGTGTGATTGCTTCTCCTATATCAATATAATCACTTATATATCAATATATCACTATAACAAAAAAAAAAAAAAAAAAGGATCAATTCTACTTTCTCAATCTGACGTAGCTTGCCTCTTGCCTCTCGGAAGTTTTTTCTTGGCCTTCTTTTCATTTTTTTGAGGCAGTAGTGCTTCAAATCTTAAAATTTTTAAATCTGTTATTTCTATATCAACTCCATTTAAAAATACAACCTATTATCAAAGATAAAGCAGACAAAGTTCAGCAAAACCAACCAATCTATTAACCAAGTCCAAACAATATTTTTTTTTGCATTTAACATATACATTATTTTTTTAATTTTATTTTTATAGCTTTTTATTTACAGACATATGCATGGGTAATTTTACAGCATTGACAATTGCCAAACCTTTTGTTCCAATTTTTCCTCTCCTTCCTCTATGATGGCAGATTGACCAATACATGTTAAATATGTTAAAGTATAAATTAAATACAATGTAAGTATATATGTTCTAACAGTTACTATGCTGTACAAAAAGAATCAGATTTTGAAATACTGTACAATTAGCCTGTGAAGGAAATCAAAAATGCAAGCAGACAAAAATAGAGGGATTGGGAATTCTATGTGGTGGTTCATAGTCATCTCCCAGAGTTCTTTCACTGGGTGTAGCTGGTTCAGTTCATTACTGCTCTATTGGAACCGATTTGGTTCATCTCATTGCTGAAGATGGCCACGTCCATCAGAATTGATCATTTGTATTGTTGTTGCTGTGTATAATGATCTCCTGGTCCTGCTCATTTCACTCAGCATCAATTCATGTAAGTCTCTCTAGGCTTTTCTGAAATCATCCTGCCAAACAATATATGTAGTAGTCTTCTACTTTTTCATCTCTTATGTGGGAACAATTTTGGTTATTAGAATTATATAGTGTGTGGGGCAGAAGCATGACCCCCTTTCCCAAATTAACTAATCAGAGACATCTTCAGGTACAAAGAGGAAGCATTTTTTTTAGTCCCTACAGGGAGAGGCCCAAGCACATCTGGGAAACATCTCAGGTCCTAACACGTGCTTGATCTGACAAGCCTGAAGCAGTAAAACTGGTTAAGTGGTAAAAGACCCAAGTTTTTTCATGGGATAGACTACAAGGAAGTAACCATCACTGACCAATAGTCACCAAAGTTGTCTGCTTCCTGTGGGTCACGTAGCTTTTTTGTCATTTCCTGTCACTGACCTAAGGCCTTGGCCTTTAGAGACCTCTAGGCCTAGAGATCAAGTGACTTCTTACAACCTGGACCCAAGACTTGATCTTCTGGCTCTGCAGATCTCTGGGAATAGGGATCATGTGACTTAGGCCTAGTCTCATAGACTTCTTGAGAAAGCTTCACCTGCCTATCTCAATCAATAGCATATAGTTTTTGTTGTTCTTTTACTTATTGCAGGGAGTGTTTCTTGTTTTTCTGCTTTTGTTTACTTTGTTTCATATCACATTCATGTACCACAATTTGTTTAGATGTTACCCAATATGTTGGAATCTACTTTGATTCCAGTTTGTTGCTACCACAAAAAAGCTGCTTTATAACATTATGCAATGATCTGCTATAGTGGACTTAGCTCTTCTCAGCATTATAATAATTCAAGCCAATTCTAAAAAACTAGAGATGGAAAATGCGATCCCTACCCAGGGAAAGAACTATGGAGTTCAAATGCATATCGAGTATTCTATTGCATACTATTTTCACTTTGATTTCCTTCCTTCTTATGGTTTTTCCTTCATATTCTGATTCTTTTTTCACAACATGACTAATGTTTAACATGACTGTACTTGTATTGCCTATATTGAATTGCTTTGTTGTCTTGGGGAGGACAAAAGAGAGGGAGATTTGGAACTCAAATTTGTACAAATATGAATGTTGAAAAATATCTTTATATATAATTGTAAAAAATAAAATAAGTGGAAAAAAAAACCAAAACAAACAAGCTGAAATAAATATTTTGATGTAAATGGAATGTTTCTAAATTTGACTTTTTTGGAGGCATATATTTAGGAGCAAGATCAAAAGATTTTCACCAGAATACATGTCCATTTTCTCAATAGTTCTAAGTTAGTGACATTAGTCACTTTTGTAGCATAATTCCAAATTGATTTTCAGTCTACTAACAGGTATTAATTAGGATGTCTTTTTTTCCCATTTTTTTGCACTCCCATCTTTTGACATCTCTGCCAATTTGCTAAACACAAGATAAATTACTTTGCTTTATATTTCTCTTATTATCAGTGATTTGGAGAAATTTTTCACATTGTTGTTAATAGCTGACAATTTTTCTTTTGAAAATTATTTGCTTATATCTTTTGACTACTTATTCATTTATTTATGTTAGTTCTCTATGATGTGAACTCTAAACCAGCTGGTCAACTTTAAATCAGCTTATTCTCAGGAATTGCTAGTCAATTTTAAATCAGTTTATTCTCAGGAATTGCTAAAATAAGTCCATCCTGTTCTTATTATCAATCATAATCAGGTCAGTTTTCCCAGACTGCCTTGTTAGCATAGAATGCGGTGAAGTTGCTCTATCAGCTCATCTGACCTCCCTTGGTTAGTATTCCAACTCCTAAGACTATCTTGATTAGCATATCCCAAACTCCTTCCTGGGTCCTTCCCTTAGCAACTTTTCTCCTCTAAGATTTTAAAAATCATTGCTTCCAAAAGCACATTGCTTAATTGGTACTCCTCTGCCTTGCTAGGTTATGTTTGATTAAGTCCATGAGCTACTTCACATAATAAAAGTCAAATCTTTGTAACCTATATTGTATGTTTCTGACATTATGACATTATTTACGTTGCAAATCAAATCATTATAGTCTCCCAAATCTATTTCAGATTTCTATGTCATATTACCAGTTCATATGATGCATATTATCACTTCACTTTATAAAATTGGAAATATCAGATCTTAGAGATATTTGATGCAAAAAAATGACAGTATCCTTACTCTAGCTAGCTGCACTGATTCTGTCACAGCATCGTTATTCGTGTAACTGAAATTAAATACTTTATCTTTTTGATCACATTTGTTCCTTGCTTGATTAAGATAGTTCTCCCTTATTCTTCCTTTCTATAGTGCCCAAATTAATTCTCTTCTGTTTTTTTTTTAAACCTTTAACATGCAACTTTCATATCAATTTTCAGTTTATTGTGATAAGAAGCTTGTACTGACATGAGCTAATTGTTTAAAACTAATTTTCACCAGAATACATGTCCATTTTCTCAATAGTTCTAAGTCAAGTAAGGAGATCTTCCCCAATAATTTATGCTTTCAGGTTTACTATGTACCAGATTCCTGAGTTCTAATTTTGCTGTATAAACATTTCAGTTTTCGAACTAACACCAAATAGTTTTGATAGTTTTGACATGTAAGAGCTATCCCTTTCTTCACTACCACCTTCTCCCCCAGCCCCCCCCAAATGTTTTCCATGAGATTTTATTCCTTTTGTTCCTTCAAATGAATTTTAATACTTTTATCTGACTTTGTCTCATCAAATATTCCCTTGATAATATGATTGGTATGGTATCGTCCATAAATTAATATTGTCATCTTTTATTATATTAGAGCATCCCAGCTATGAATACTCTTTGACTGTGTATAGTTTCTAGTTTTCTTTTCTTTAAACAGAATTAAGACAATGTGACAAATTTGTTTTGCTTGACTATGCTTTATCTGTTACAAAAAAAACCACTGTTTTCCTTTCTTTTTCTTTTTTTTTTTTTTTGGTGAGAGGTATGAGGCCGGATAGAAGGGAGGGAATGACAAGGGATAAGACATAAAAAAAGAGGATAAATAAGAAAGAAAGTCATTTAATATTTAAACAACAACTACCACCACAACCACAAGAGAAATGAAGGCCAGAAATAAGTGCAATTATAATAGATTTGAAATGTATATGTTGACTAGATAGAAAACATGACAGAAGAATTGTGTTCACATTAAATTAAAAAGTTTTTGCACAAACAAAATCAATGCAATCAAGATTAGAAGAAAAACAGGACACAAGGAGAAAATGATTACATCAAATTTCTCTAAAAGGCTTCATTTCTTAAATATATAATGAATGGAGTCAAACTCATTAAGAATATGAGTCATTCCCTAATTGATAAATGGTCAAAGGATAGAAAAAGGCAATTTTCAGAAGAAGAAATCAAAGCTTTCTATAGTCATATAAAAAAAGATAAAAATCATGATTGGTTAGAAATGTAAATTAACTCCAAGGTACCACTTCACACATATCAGATTAATTAATATGAAAAGGGGAAAAAAAGTGTTGGAGGGAATATGGAAAAATTAGGATACAAACGCATTGTTAATAGATTGAAAGCAATCAACTATTCTGGAAAACAATTTCGCTATGAAATTATGTATCCAGCAATACCAATACTAGGTCTGTATCCCAAAGAAGTCAAAGAATCAGGATAACTTATATGTATAAAAATATAGCAGTTCTTTTGGGGTAGCAAAAGAATAGAGGATGACCATCAATTGGAAAATGGCTGAACAAGTTGTGGTACATGATTGTGATGGAATACCACAATGCTATTAGAACAAGCAGGATGCTCTCATAAAAACTTGGAAAGACATGAATTGATGCAAAGAGTAGTGAGCATACCCAGGAGAACACTGTTCACCCAATAATAGCAATATTGTACAATGATCAATTGTGAAACAACTCAGCTACTCTCAGCAAAACAGTGATCCAAGACAATTCTGAAGGACTTAAAATAAAAAGTGTTATCCAGTTCTATAGGAATAATTAATGGTAGCATGCTTTTAAACTTTGAATCTTTTTGATGTTTTTCTTTTACAACATGGCTAATGGTATGGAAGTATGTTTTGCATAACTACATAATTTAAAATCTATATGAAATTCCTTGCCTTCTCAGAAGGGAAAAAATTTGGAATTCAAAAAAAAATTTTTAATTTAAATTTTATTTTATTTAATAACTTTGTATTGACAGAATCCATGCCAGGGCAATTTTTTACAACATTATCCCTTGCACTCGCTTATGTTTCGTTTTTTCCCCTCCCTCCCTCTACCCCCCCCAAGATGGCAAGCAGTCCTATATATGTTAAATATGTTGCAGTATATCCTAGATACAATACATATTTGCAGAACCGAACAGTTCTCCTGTTGCACAGGGAGAATTGGGGAATTCAAAATTTTTAAAAATAGTTAAAAAATGTTTTTACATTTTCTCCTTAACAGGAGAAAAAAATAAGCAGGAAAAAAAACTGAATTTATTATAGTAAACTAAATTCATTATAAATTTGAAGTAAAAAACAAATTCATATTTAATCATCTTTGCTTGTTGTACTATATATGTGGAAATGCTCATTTTATTTAGTATTTCTTGAGTTTGGAATTAAAAATTGCTTTAAAAAGTATTTCATAATTGATCTACATAAGTCTTGAATATATTGACTTTCATGTATTTTGTGTATAAATAATTGTCTATCTTATCATCTTGCAAATGACCTTTTAGTTGCTATTCTTCACCATTTTTGAGTCATCCAGGTTAATAACCCAGGAATTTTTCTTGTATCTTTTCCCATGTTCACTCACAATTAGTTGCTTATTTTTATCAATATCTACACATCATTTCCCTTCTCCCCATTCACATTACAATCACTATAATACAAGGTCTCACAAGTATGATACAAGTGTGATCTCTTTAGATTCCTTACAGTGTGCTTGGAAAACAACTATATTAAGGCATTCCTTGATTTATGAAAAATAAACATATGAAAATCTGCATTTATAGATCAGTTAACAAGATTGATAAAATAGATGTGATTATCTGATTCACAAAAATTCACTTGAAAATGACTCCACTAAGTACCAACCTCCTTTCTGGGAAGTTTATTATAAAAGTTTTTTTCTTTGGGTGTAAAAATGTTTGGTTATAGGTGATTTAAGCATTTCACAGGTCTAAAAGATAAGAGAAACTTTAAGTTGATATTAATAAGTACAACCAATTCAAAATTAATTAAGAAATTTTAAAAACATATATACTTTAAATTTGTAAATATAAGACAATGAGAAAACAATTAAATTATAAAAATTAAAGAAATTTTTGATGACATATAAATAATGTATAGTTTTTATATGGAAATTGTCTCCATTGCGAAAAAAAAAAATAACCAAAAGGAATTTGGTTTGGATTTAAAAGAACAATATTCCCCTCAGATAGCTTAAAAAGAAATAGTTTCTTCCTCTTAAACATCTCTGAAATAGTTAACAAAATGCTTGATCTAAACTTTTAATTTTATCTATACTATTTTATGTTTCCAAAACATGTATATAAATGTCAAAGAAAGATAGGTCATTTTAAAATTTCATTTGAAGATTAAACTTGAGCATAATCTTTAGTCTGTATTCTGGAATTCAATTACTGAAATAATATCCACAATTTTAGAACCAATATGATCATAGAAAATAAATCTAAATACAATTCTGACAAGGTAAAATATTCACTCTGCATATATTGATTTCATTGATTGCATTACTGTCTTCATCTATTCAGAAAAATTGCTGAATGAGTAAGTAAGAATAGTGAAATGTGAGTTACATGTAAGGGAGTGAAGGAAGCATTGGAATATAAAATGGTCAAAATTTAGAAACTGCCTGTAATTCACAGAAAAATGCTATTTTGAATATCAAAGGGACCCTAGAATTCTTTTGGCTAACCTCTATGAACAGTGAATGGATTTTAGGTAATGAGGTAGCTTTTTTTTGCATGATGGGTGGAATCCATCTTATTGTTTTAATCACACTAAATCTATTCATAGCACTATGCCATGTCATTTCTTTATCAAAACCACTATGATTTCTTAATCAAAAACCAATTAATAGTCCATTATTTTAAAAATGCAAGTATATAGCATTTCATCAGGATGATTAATTCCCCCTTTCTCCCCCTCACCCCAAGAAAATTGAGATTAAGTGACTTGCCCAGGGTCACACAGCCAAGAAGTTTGAGACCAGATTTGAACTCAGGTCCTCCTGACTTCAGGCTGGTGCTCTATCCACTGTGCCACTTAGCTGCCCCCCAATTTTTTTTTTTTAAATAAGGAATCACATCATGGACCTTAAGAAAACTATCACTACAGGTCATGAAAATACAAAACAAACATAAATCAGTTGTGGCTCCTCAAGACTTATTACTTTTAGGATCTAGCATAATGATGAATGCAAGAATCATGAATTTGTATATAAAAAATTATATAATCAATATAAATATAGTTCAAAACCCTACATTTTACAAATTGAACACACCTACATATATGTTCCAAACTCCTCAATGCAGATTTTGTTGTAGCTATAGGAGTCAAGAACTTTATGTTATCAGACATTTCAAACAACTGAGCTGTTTAATAAAATACATAGTCCTCCATAGTGATTTCTTTACTTTCCAATGAGCTGGTCAAATCAATGTTTAAACAGAACACAGGTAAACCTCAATTTAAACAAACATGATATATATAATTCCACATTTAGCAAAGAAGTTAAATTGGAAAGTATTTGCTACAGTGTTTCTTCAAATATTTGCCACCTATAGAATTTACAATATAATTTCACATCTAAAAATCTCTATATATTTACTTAATTCTTTCAGAAACATTATGAGCACTATGGTCCAGAGTTAGAAGCAAATCAGAATAAAAAAGTAAGATCAATACTAGGTCAAGTGAGACAGTGGAGCTATTATGTTATTCTTACAGAGGTATGGGAGAAATAGTGTGTTTGGATGATTTGAAGAGAGGACTTGCGGCTACTAGTTAATAACTTTAAGGAAAGCCATTGGATTCTTACTGGTGTTTGAAAAGATCCTGCTTGGGACTCCTAGTAACCTTAAAAAAAAAAAGACAACTTATTTTTCAATTAGTAAGCATTTATTTTATGTTCCTTCTATTCTACCCTCTGACATGGAAGAATAGAGAAAAAAGCATGACTCCTATATGCACACCATGGTTATAAGTTATTTTCTTGGCTCTGTACATTTCACTATGTCTTCCTATCAGGTTTCTCTGAGAAGTTTTCCCTTCATCATTTATTTCAGGACATTACACTCATATGCCATAATAATTTCTTCAGCCATTCCCCAACCGATAGGCACTTCCTTATCTCCTGAAAGCTTTTCTTGATACAGGTGTAGTTCTACTGGTTTGATGACTCAAGGAGCTTCTATTGTTTCTGAGTTTTCCTTTCCTTGGGAATATCATGTGATTTGGATTATACTTGGGATTTCTCACTGAAAGGGAAATGAAATTTGCCTACAACTAAAGAGTGTTTAAGAAGGCTTTCCTGAAAACTCCAAATACAGCTTATGCAGAATTGAAGAATGTCATAATCAGAGAAGACATGAGAAGTCAAATAGATCAACCAATACCATGCCAAGAATTTCTTCTACACTATAAACATGAAAGTCTTTTGGACTTCATTCAAGCCAGGAGGAGTTCAATAATTTTTGAGGTATTCTACTTTATACTTTTTGGCAGTCAGAAATCTTCCTTATTCAACATACCAAAAATTCAAGCTAAATTTTTATTTTCTACAACACATACACAAAGTTCTTTGCTCTGCTCTCTGAGGTCAAGCAGAATAAGTTTAATTCTTCTTCTATGCCTTAATGTATTTGAAGTCAGCTCCTATGTCTCCCATATAAGAAAGCAGAATCCTATCAATTCTAAGAAAAATATATTTACATTGTTATTAAAAAAGAAAAAGGTGGATATTAAAATTTAATATGTTGTTAAATTAAATTAAAAGTATATTTACTAAAAACCTACTTTGTCACCTTTCCCTTAAAACTTGTTCCTTCTCTTATAAGCATATAATTAGGAAAAGTTAACTCCCTCTTAGTCCTCACATCCAGTCTGCTGCTAAATGTCAATTTCCTCTTTAAGAATATTTACTCAAAACTTACTATATAATAAGTGTTGGAGATACAAGGAAAAAAAATATGATAATCTTTGCCCACAGGAAATTTATAATCTAGTGAAAACATAATCTGTTTTGAGTTGTGTCTGACTTTTCATGACCCCTTTTGGGATTTTCTTGGCAAAGATACTGGAGTGATGTGTCACTTCAATTCATTTTTTTACAGATGAGGAAACTGAGGCAAATGGGGTTGAGTGTCTTGTCCAGGGCCAGACAGCTTAATAAGTGTCTTAGGGCAAATTTAAACTCAAGTATTCTTGTCTCTCTATCCACTGCACCATCTTGTTACTCCATCTTGTGAACATAATGCATGTTCATAAATAAGAATTATATAAAATAGTATATGATAAGAATAAAAGAGATATTGAGAATACTATATAGTACCTTGAAGAAGGAGAGAGCTTTTAGCTAGAAGGATTAGAAAAAAATTTTAGGAAGGAAGTGATACTTCAGCTGAACCTTAAAGGAAGGGAAATATTTTAACAGATGGGTATGCGTTTTAAGTAGACACAAATAAGTAGTATAAGATGGTGTGTTTAGTTCAAGAAACAGTTAGTAGTCCAGTCTGACCAGAATATAAAGTACATGAAAGAGGAATAGTGTGAAAAGGCTAGAAAGGTACTGATTATGTGCCAGACTGAGAAATATGCATTTTATCTATGGACTACCACTATATATTTTTAGTCACAGAGTGACAATATTAGGCCTATTCATTAGAATGATTATTTTGGCAACTTTACATAAGATAAATTATAGAAAACAGAGATTATTAAGGGTCAGGTAGGAGTAATGAGACCTGATCTAAAGTAGTGACACTATAAGTAGAGAGAAAGGAATTGACATGAAAGATACTGCAAAAACAATTGACAAATACTGTTCAGTGCTGGATATAGAATCTAAGGGAGAAGAGACAACTTCTGTTTTGTTTTACTTTGAGAGAAGGGACAAGTTTTTGAGGGAAGATAATGATTTTAGTTTGAGATGTGTAGGTGAGCAGAGAGAACTTCCTGGTAGTCTCAAATTGTACTGTATAGATGATTACACATTCCTTTTATAGAGCTGGTCTTAATAAGCAGATTGTTTTTACTAGATAACACAGATAATATACTTCAGAACATTTTCTACAAAAGACAAAGCTGAGGGTTTAATTTGTAGAGCACCTAATGTTTTTCACATCATTTTCACGCAAATTCTTTCATTTAATCTTTTCTAATAATTTTGTGAGGTGGGGCAGGCAATTGCTATGGCCCTTCCCTAGCTATCTCATATCTAACTATATTGTATTTTTGCACCACGTATATGCACGTTTATGTATACACATAAAACTACACACATATGCACACACATATATATTTATATACATAAATACCATCTACTAAAATTACCTACTATATATTATTCTATTAAAATAGAGTATAAGTTCCTTCATGGGAGGAGTTGTTTCCATTTTTTGTCTTTGTATCCAGAGTGCCTAGTATAGAAGGCCTTTAATAAATGTTTGTTATTTGATTGATTAAATGAAAAATGAAGAAACCAAGACTGAAGATTAATAATTTCCCCACTTATTGTGATTTTGGGGCAGTACCATATGAAAAAATATAAAATACTTGGAAAGAGTGTCTAGTTGAGCAATATTTTAATTATTAATATGGATCTACTAAAAGAAAAGTTAGTTGTTAAAAAATTTAAATTTAAATAATGCACTTTTAAACAAAGAAGTATAAAAACTGGCCTAACCAAGTTGGTCTGCAGAGTGTTTTGCTACTTAATATGCCACATAAAATTAAGTGTCCCTTAACTTCTTAGAATACCAATTTACTCATTGGTAAAATAGTAATGAAGAGCCCTGATATCCTGACTTGCAAGTATGTTCAGGAGTATCAATGAGATAATGTCTGCAGAACTAAATGTTATTCTAAAATGTCAGCTATTAAAATTACTGTACTATTGGATATGCTTTTATATACAGTTAAAAATAAATTGTAAATTGCATTTTGTATGAAAGGAGCTGCTAATAAAACCTTTAAAATAGTTTCCTTACATAAAGAAAATCTACAATTTGGATTACTACAATAATTTTCTGAAAAAAGCAGTTTTACTAAACAATTAATAAGCTTTATTTCAATACATCTTACTTGTCATAAATTCTATATTCTTTGAATATATTGAAATAATATATATTTGCAATATCTCTGTGAATGATATGCATGGCAAAGAGATTAACTGTAAATTATAGCATTATAAAAATCTTATCAAACATCAAATGTACATGAAATATACATACCTCCAATTTTTTCTGATATTTGTCACATTCTAATTGACACTGTGTGAGGTTTCTTGCTGTTTCTTCTTGTAGGAGTTGAGCACGTTCACTTTCAAAAGATTTTAATTTACTCTGGTGGAGAAATTCAGCCACTTTGCTTTCTGAACTGAGTTGTAATTCTCTGTATCTGAAAAAGGATAATTATGAAGACATAAAAGGAAGGTAGTCAAGACAGTTTAAATAAAAAATATGATCACTCTTTTTTGCCTCTTTATGTTTCTGAATGATTTTACTATTCAATAAAACATTCACATACATGGAAATATAATACAAGTATAGATAAGACTATGTGCTTTAATTTCTCCAGAATATTTACCGAACACTTTGTAAAGTGAATGGGCAACTAATTTCCCATTTTATGTTTAATTTTAAGTACAGACAGCCAGGATTCCATATTGAATATGGAAGAAATATTTTTTAAAAGGGTGGAAACATACTCTGTTTAATAGATAATGCTATGTGGATTGTCCTAATTTTAAACAATAGATTTAAATCAGGTTTTATAAAGATGATATTCCCTCCCCCCCAAAAATCTTTACTATTTCTACCCCCATTTTGGATAAGTAAACAAATACCTTTAGTTTCTGTGTGGGAAAAAGGTGAAGAACTTACAGATTAAGCACATATTAATCAGAGGCTGTTAGCTAAATTGATTGAAACCTTAAAGGCCTCAGATTCGGCTTTTCTGGATGTGATTTTTGATAAGGCAGGACTACATTCCATTGTCCAAAGAAGGGATTAAAAGTAAGAAGCTATACATCATCTTATCTACTACATTCCACTGACCAAATAGGGAAACAGTAGACTTATGTGACCAATCACAACATATAGAGGGTGGGATTTTTGGGGTTCTTTGTCTGAAATGTATAAATACATTTTCAAGGGAGTGGCTCTGTTCTGATGTGAATTCAGCTCACAGACCAGGATGGGGTCCGCTTCTCGAGATTCTAATAAATAATTCTACTTTCTATGAGTGATTCTCTGTAGTAGTCAAGTTGGGTAGTCTCTTTTTGTCCCAAGCATTTCTAAAAGGATTTTCCAAGCTAGTCAGAGACCATTGTCAAAAAAGGATCAATGAAAGTTGTAAAAACCCAAAGGCTACTTTATATATTTTCTGGATCTGGCACACATATTAAAAAATACACATGCCAGCAAGAGAGAGAGAGAGAGAGAGAGAGAGAGAGAGAGAGAGAGAGAGAGAGAGAGAGAGAGAGAGAATGAATTCCAAAAAAAAAAAAAAAAAAAAAAGATACTACTTATGAATAATTTCAACAATTTTTACTATCTGCCTACTGTTTACATTAGTGATACAAGGATTAAATAAAACACTCCATGGGATGAAAATTTACACATACAAGTATAATATGATTTAGACTATAACAAATACCACATAAAGGGAAATTTTAGAAAGGGAAGAATACTTTCAGGTGGGGGCTGTTTGGGGAGAAGAAGGAAAGGGATTAGGCTTCACAGAAAAAAGTTGAACTGATTCGGACCAAAAATGAGGAGGAATTTCAAAACAAGAAGAGGTAATCAGAGTTAATTCATGACAGACTGAGAAAACATAAGCAAAGCCACAAAGTGGAAATCATTAGGTTATTCTAATAGGATAATCTAATGGATAAAGAAAAAGGCTATGGTGGGTAATTTAGTGGTATAATGAAAAAATTGCTATTCTTGCTAACTCTACTTTAATTCTGGGGCTTCTTAACTTGCCTTACTCTCCTCCCATATCGATCTCTCCCTTGTCTTCTTCTCTTTCACTTTGCTTCTATTTCCATCCCTCCCTCCCTATATTTCTTTATAGATTCTGGAGTGTGTTATACCTTCAAGGCATATATATAGTATTGCCTATTTAAACCATTCCCAATGTGAGTAGATTTATAGAACTATAAGCCTTCCTCCCCCCTTCTAATGCCTCTATTCTTCCTTTGTACCTCATTTGTATAATGTAGTTACTATTTTTAATTTAACTCTGCCCCATTCCTTCTTTTGAAATTTCTGATGTCAATCTTAAATATATGGTATACATTTCCACTGAAAAAACATAAAACAATTTGCCCATGTTTAGTTCCTTGAAATTGATCTTTGATTTTGACTGCTTTATGTTAAATTTTCTATGAGTTTGGGTTTGGTTGAAAGTCCTGAAAATCTGCAAGCTTTTCAAATATCCATTTTTTTCCCCATTCAATATTATGGTTATACCAGGAGGACCCCTGTTCTGCCCCAAGCCTTCTTGATTTTTCATCAGTCTATGTTCACTATGAGGCACAAATCTGTTCTGTTTGTGCAGGAAATCTAGAGAATTTATTGACCTATTCTGCGATCTTCCTGGAATCCTCCCCGACATTTCTGTTTATTGATACTACTTAAAAACTGTGACACACAAAACTGAATAAATACAATATCCCAGTTGAGCTTTGATTAAAGCAGAATACAGAAGGATGATAATCTCTTTTTATTGGGAAACTAAAGGTGTCTTAATGCAGCTCAGTGTAAGATTTGACATTTATCCTTACTGAATTTAATCTGATTAGCTTTAGTCCAGCATTTTAAGTATTTCAAGATCTTTTTGGAGCCTGATTCCGTCATCTAGTATGTCAGCTACTTTATCCCACTTAGTTGAGTGTTATCCACAAATCTAATAAACATGCTATCAGATTGTGGGGAGTCTTGAATGGCTGAATAAAGAACAATGGAATATTTTTCAATGGGAAGATACAGTTTTCTAATAGAAGAATTTCAGGATCAGGGTAGAAAAATTAAAAAAAGATTACTCAACCTGCACTGTGGAAGGAGAGACTGAGAGGAGGCAACTAGTTAGCAATAAAACTACTCAGAAAACTATTAAAATGATTCAGATAACATATATGACTAGAACAATATAAATGGACAAAACAATTACTACATAATTGAAAGCTGAAAAATTACAAAAAACAAAGAGGAGATATGTGAAGATACCCTAACTTCTGTGGTGGTGGGAGGTCTACAGGTTTAAAATACTGCATATACTTTTACTTTTTCCAATGTACTGAAAAGTTTTGCTTTCTCCTCTTTTTTCTTTGTTTTATGTGATGACTCTCAGGAAAAGAATGAAAAGAATTAATAATGGGAGAAATTTAGGTAATGCAAAAACAAGTTATCAAAAATTTATATGAAAAATAATATAGTTCAGGCAAGAAATTGTGAGAGCCTTATCAATACTGGTTGCAATGAGAATGGAAGGAAAGGGATGGATTTAGGATATATTGTAGAGGTAGTACTGTCACATTGTCATTGGTAAATGACTAATTATGGTGAGGATGAAAGAGTCAGAGATAAGCTTATAAGCCTGTATGACAAGAAGGATGATGTCACCCACAGAAATAATACATTAAGGCACAGCACAGGGACTTTTTTGGTGGTGGTTCAGTTTTGGACACAACAAACTTGAGGTGCTGGTGGTATCATATAAGTGTAGAATATGTGATTAAAAATATGGCACTACAATTCAAAAGAGGAGGCTGGCTATAGAGTGACTTGCCGGAACTTACAAAACTATTTTGAGACAGGATTCACATAAATATGTTCCTGTTCAAAGAGGCAATCTATCCACTATACTTTTTCCCTTTCTATATGTGTTAAAACTGCATCTTCTTGTAGCCTCTCGAATGACCTCCCACCTCTGTAATTATTACTTCCAAATAATGAATTTCAAAATTACAGTTCTAATATATTACAGGTTGGCATGAGAATTTGAATGGGAATTTTAAGGGGCTATTTCAGAAGCTATATATGACATGCAAAGGCCACTAGACAGCACAGAAAATATATAGAAATGCATAAAATATATGGAGAGCATTGTACAATATCAATATATATATTTAATACCATAATAATTCAGACTTTTCTGAAGGGAGAACTAAAAAATTTACATGGATTTTTTAGATTGTGGGAGTAACCTTTGTAATGTAGAAGGGACAACTAGTAAGTTTATAAGTAACCAACAGGAAGGGGCAATAACAGGAAGTGAGATTTCAAAGGAGAACTTGGAAGTGATGTACAAAGTAACTCAAAGATTAAAGGAGCATTAATTTACAAATTTTATTATATATTCACAAAAAATCACATCCTGGCAATATGTGCTGAAAAAAGAGAATTCATCTAGGCTTTGCTGTCAGGACTTTTTCAGACCTCCAAAGTAAAGACCAGCAGATCAAATAGTGCTGATAATTTTGAGATGATATGGACATGTTAACTTTAAAGTTTTATTGACAACTTTGAAGTGACTTGGCTCTGCTGATAAACTTACAGCAAGGTTACCAGATAATAATTACTCTGTTCTCCTTTACTCTCATATAAATGAGACCTTAAAATCCTATGCCCTATTCTCACACCCAGAAATCTTCCATCTCCATTGGATCCATGCTACCTAGTATGCCCATGGTTACTATCAGGACACTTTCTGCCTCTCCATCTACCCAACCTTTTCCCCATGTATACCTTCCTGTCTTCATTATCCCATCTCCTGTCCTCATGCCATCCTACTTCTGTACCCCTTTCATTGATTGTCTCTGTACTTCCTGTGCTTTTTGCTTCCATACACTCTGTGCCTAATTATGTGATTGCTGCCCCATTTCTTGCTATTAGTCATGATTCCTGTGAATATTCAAAGAACTTAGTATGCCTGTTTCCATTTTATAATTTCATAAGCTAAATTACCAATTCAAGTGAACACATTGTTAAAATCCTTACAAAGTGTTAACTCATTAGAGTTGATAGAAATAATGCTTATGTAATTGGTTCACACATTAGAGTGGTGTTAAGTCACTAGAATTGATAGAAACAATGCATATGTATTTAAGTTTACACCTTTAAGAATTCACACATTAGCTCACACATTAGTTCACAAGTTCAGGAGATTCACAAGTCAAAAACCCACAATCCCACTCTCTCAGAGGAGGAGTCAACCTTTGGGTTCACACCTTTAAGAGATCATATATAAGAAGCTCTTAGAGCTTCAGTCAAAGAGATTTGAAGAGATTGAGAGCCAGAATTCAGTGGGGAGATTCAGAGCCAGGATTCAGAGAGAGCTTGAATCTGAAGCTTGCAAAAGACTAGCAACGAAAGCTCTCAGAACCAAAGAAAGCTAACTGGTCTATTTTGGAAGAGACAATAAAAGATTGGATTTTAACTCCTGGTTGCATTTGAGATGATTATTGAACAGAACTGAAACTAAGGCTGCCTCTAGAAATCTCCCTAAGAAATCTGCTCCCAGAGAGAATGATCATGTTATAGAAAATAAGAGAACACCACAACACATAGCTAAAAGACTGGAATATTTTTCTTGATTAGCTTAAATATAACAAGTAAGAATTCTTGGTCTAAATTATGGAAAATTAGTTTGTACATTAGACATATACATCAACATGTACAGCTAGGTCCCAGGTCCCAATTAATACAAACACTGAATTCTCTTGAAGGAGCAGTATTATTTGAATTCCCATTGCATATTTCCTCTAGGCTGGAACCAATTACCATCTTTAAACAAAATTATAACTTTAAATACCATTAATTCTAATACATGTAACTGTTTCAAGTGAATCAACATTTGTTGAGACCATTGAGACCCAGCAGTACATATGCTAAAAATTAAGCCAAAATTAGGCTCCTTTAGAAGAATCTTAACTTATTTTGTTAAATTTCAAATTTAACTACATAGAGTACCATAAGATTGATTATATATCCTAGAATTGGAAGGGACCGCAGATGTATCTTGTCCAACCTCATTCTGTGAAATTTTTGAAGATGAGATCCAGAGATTGAAAGACTTTTTTCAAGGTCACACAAAGTAGTAAAGGATCAGAAACATGAACTTAGGTTCCATTAAAAGTATAAATCATAGGATTCGGTTTTAAACAAACTTGAAAAGGGTAAGAATGGTGTCATATTAAAAGAAAAATTAATACACATATTCCAAGCCCTTCAATTCTTTAATGTAGAAGTTGCTAAATCTTGTGTTATCCTGAGGGTGTCTCTATGTTTTGTGAATTGTTTCTGGCTATGTGAAATATTTTTTCCTTGACTTAGGAGCTCTGGATTTGGCTAAAATACTCTAGGGAATTTTCATTTGGGGATCTCTTTCTGGGCATGATTGGTGAATTATTTCAATTTATTTTTACAATATGGCTCTAGAATATCACGGCAGTTTTCCTAATTTCTTAAAGATGATAACTAGAATCTCGCTTTTCCTTTTAATCATGTCTTCCAGGTAGTCCAATAATTGATCTTTTAAATGATCATTTCTGGATCTATTTTCCGAGGTTGGTAGTTTTTCCAAAGAGAAATTTCATATTTTCTACAATATTTATTCATTCTTTTGATTCTGTTTTATTGCTTCTTGATGTCTAATGGATTCATTAGTTTCCACTTGTCCAATTCTAATTTTCAAGGAATTATTTTCTTTGGTGAGCTTTTGTATCTCTTTTTCCATTTGGCCAATTCTGCTTGTTTTGAAGGAGTTTTTTTCACCTAATTTTTGTATATCTTTTTCCAATGGGTCAGTTCCGCTTTTTAAGGAGTTCTCTTCAGTGAATTTTTGTACCTCTTTAACATTTGGCCTATTCTGTTTTTTTAGGTTTTTTTTTTTTTTTTTTTCCAGATTTTTGTATGTGTATTCTTTTACTGAGTTGTTGACTCTTTTTTCATGATTTTCTTTTATTACTGTCATTTCTTTCCACATTTTTCCCTCTATCACTCATTTGATTTTGAAAATCCTTTTTGAGTTCTTTCAAATCTGCTCATTTGCTTTGTATACTCCTTTCTCCTTATTTTCAAGAAATCACAGATCTATTTTTTTTGGTTTGTTTAAAAAGAATTAGAATGATGAAAAAATGATTTCCTATAAATGGAGATCCATGCAGCAGTGATAATTTCTGGGTAAATTATAAAAAAAATAGATATGAGTTGAACTAGATAACTTTTGAAATTTCTTCAAATTCTAAATGAACTAATATATCATCCTCTATTCCATGAATCAAGACTCCAACTTTGAGGAAATCCAGAGGAAGGTGGAAGCCCTGGGAATTTGTCAGCAAGGCTACTGCAGAATTTTCTTTTGACAAACTAAGAAAATCTATATTAAATATGTTTAGAATTTATTATCCAAGATTCTACTTCTAGGAGACAATATGGTGGAATACGCAGTGAATTGCTGTAACCCTCCCAAGTTCATCTCAATCATAAAATAGGGCCCCAAGACAGAAACTGAGACAATTTTTTTAGTCCAGGAAACTTGGAGGTTTGGGATGAGAGATCTGTCTCCTTCAGGTATGAGGAGTGGGGTGGAAGCACATTCCAAAACAGGAAGCTTTCCAGTGATCTGGCAGCAAGCCCCACCTCAGAAAACCAGCAGGAGATCCTGAGTCCCAGTGTGGTAGACCAATGGAACACCAAAACGAGGCCATTCCTACATGTCACAGCATAACCCACTGAACCCCAGCTCAGCACCAGATAAACTGTTAGATCCCTACAGCCTCCAGCAATACCAGCCATCCCTCAGCATCAGACATGAGGGTTCCCCCATCCTAGGCCTTAGGCAATATTAGTGTTGCACCAGGTAAACAGCCTGAGACAGTATTCCTTCCACCCCAGGAGCAGAGTTCAAATTTTAAAGAAAAAAGCCCCCCCCCCCCAAAAAAAAAAAAAAAAGATAAAAAGAGAGAGAGAGAGAAAGAAAGAATTTATTATCTAAATATACATGCTAGGATAACTTCGCAGGATCATAATGAAATTTTCTTTAAAAAAATCAATTAAAAAAAGCAAATGAATAATATGTCACCTAAGCATATTAGCTTCATTGTTGTTTAAAATTACTACAGAAGATACCTTTTGAGAATGTTTAATAAAACACTAAGAAATAAATCTATTTTTTTTACATCTCAGAAACAATATTTTAGAACTGGTGGTCCGAGTACATTGTTTTTTAGTTATTGGTCTTGCAGTATCTACTGATAGTACAAAATGACTCAAAATTCTGGCACTCCCTATGCTACTCCTATTCCAAAAGATCATCCATGCTTATAAATTATCTACTCTAAACATAAATCTGACATGCTTTCCAGCTGGCTAGTTTCATAAAATATAATTTCAAGTTTGTACATATCTTGGACTTTGTACTTAAAACTGTCTAGTTATGTATTTCATAAATGACCAAACTACCTTTTAATGAGGTCAGCTTTTTTAGATTTTTCATTCTTATACTACTATCAAAAACATATTAAAGTAACTAATTCAGATGCTTGAAAAAGCTCCAGTAGTAGTGTTTATTTCAGAATAGAATAAATTATGATTGCAACTGAAATGATTTTCTAAGAATCGGGAGGCTCAAACAGAAATCAAAACAGCAAAACACTATCCAAAACTGTAAATAGATCCGGAAAAGAAAATAAGATGATGAAAAGTTTAGCTGCACTAAGTGTTAATGATGACAAAGTATCACTACAATAATGACTTGTCACAGACTTTCTATTTACATTTTTGATAATTAAAAAAAAAAAAAAAAAAAAGAACTAGAAGGGCATTTTTTCTGTGTCCTTGTCCTGGATAAAGTAGTATAAATAGCTCCCTAAAGCAGATGTTAGATATTTTAAATGTTTAATAGCCCAGTTAGTACCATTTTACAAATAGTTCTAAAGTGAAGCCTGGAGAGATTACTCAGGTTCTCTACTCCTATGCCAGTGTTCTTCTTACTGTCCCCTTCATCATTACTCTAAACTATTCTTTGTTCTACTCTCTTAGTTCCTGAAAATTCCATATCATGATGAAAAAAATTTCACAATGTATTTTTCAATCTTCCAGTATGTCACCTATGATAACCTTTCAAACTGGACTCCATGCCCAGGAAGTTCAAAGATGTTTTGTTTATATTCTAAAATCACTCCTGTCCTTCATATTTCCCTATCTATATTTGCTGAGCCTTACCTAGCTATAATATATGGCTGTCATATATCCATATGTCATATATAAAATGACATACTTAGAAAATAATAGGGAATCAGCAAAGATATTAATTGGGAAAATTAATAGCTTCAACAAAGCTATAGGCTACAAAAAAACAAAAATCAAATACTTACCTATATAATGATAAATTATAAAAAAACATTAACAGAAAAAGGAAATACCACTCCATATAATCTCAAAATGCATAAATTATTGGGAACAAATTTACTAAAGACACGAAAAACATATGGACACTGAATTACAAAGTACTGCTTAAAGAAATAACTAGCTTAAATAGATGAAGAATATATACATTGTTCATGACTGAGCTTTCCCAATACAATCACCAAAGTGATTAAATACTTTTAAAGCTATACTATTCAAATATTCAAAGGGCTGTATTTTATAGAACTTGGTAAAATAACAAAACTCATTTGGAAAAACAAAATATCTAGAATATCAAAAGAAATGGTGAAGAGGCAGGAATGAAAAGGGAAGAGCATTCTTAGACCTTAAACTACATTATAAAGCAGTAGTCATCAATACCATCTAGAACTGTTTAAAAAGTAGATGTAGAGCATTGGAAGAAACTAAAGAAATGTAGAATTAGAAAAAAAAATGCAACTTAGTAAATAAGAATTATATAAAATGAAAAATAAATCACCTAGAAAAAGAATTCCCTATGTGATTAAAAAAAAAACACCACTGCTAAGAAACTTGGAAAGCAGACTATTAGACATTAGGTTTAAATGAACCTTACATCAAACTAGAGCATATAAATTTAATATTTAAATTAGTTTATTGTCTATTGTTTCTTTTTTATTATATATAGTTTCCTTTATGTCTTTTAAAGTTTTAAATGTTTGTTTTGGAAAAAAATTAGTTCTGATACCCTGATAACAATTCCTTCTTTTTTTTTATTCAATTGACACAATCTCTTTTCCGTTTCCTCATTCATATTGTTTATATATCGTTTAAAAATGTGTTTAAGCAATAGATTCTAGGGCTTTGTTGTCTGATCCAATCTGTCACTTTACTTTATTGGATTATCTATCAATTCAAATTATAATTATGAGCTAGGTTTATATTTTCCTTTCTTTGTCCCTAATGTTGATTTATTTTTCCAAATTAGGATTCCTCTCTTTCCCCCTGCTGTAAACACAACATTATGGAGAACAATCTGGCCCATTTGAACATTGAGCCCTTTTCTCCAGGCTTAGTGGAGTGCCACATAGATCCTTATTTTTATTCCATCCTAATTTCTGTTTCGCAGTTCTCTAGTACCATGGCACAGAATGCCTCATACCTTGAGAAAATTCATGCTCACAATTTGAGTTTCTGAGGGTATAAGAGAAAGAGCTTGTAGAACAGAGTTCTATTGTAAGAATGTATGTTGGCTTGAGCAACCCTGCTGCTGGGAGTGTGGTAGGTAATGGAATAAGTGCTGAATATGAATTTGAGGTTAATGATAACTGGCCTTTTCTACTGTTACTTCATTGAGTATTTACTTTGAGTTCTTGATGTCCTAGATCATGGAGACAAGCAAAAATCGCTTTCTCTGGTGCATAATTTCTGTTTTGGAGAAGTTTGGAGAGATCATGAGGATCTGAGAAAATGTCAACCACCATCTTGTTGGTCATATGATACAGAATGACTCCTATATTTTATCTAGCTGTTCCCAATGCTAAGAACTCTCTTTTCTGTCTAATGTCTTCCCTGCTTTCCTTTGAGTTCTACCTTTAAATCCCTTCTTCAAGAAGCCTTTTCTCATCAGCCTCTATTAATGAATCATAATCCATTTCATTCCTCATAATCCATTTTATTCCTCCTCACTTCCATCAATATAGGTTTAAGTCCTACCCTTTCCTGATAACTATAAAAATAAAACTGCAGTTTTATTTGAAAATACCTTCCTATTTGAGAAAGCTAGATTCCACAAAACCTCTTATATATAAGAATTGCTTTATGTTCCTTGGCAAAAGTTGCTATGTAAATATAAAGACAAAAAGTTTGTGAAATCAATATGCTTTTGTAATCTTAAAACACAATTCAACACAAGAGACCATGGTACAGCTATAAATTTTGCTGTGCTTTAAGGCATTTTGACTACAGGTTATAAGATGCAATACTGATCTCCATAAAAATTTGTTCTGGATAAACTACAAATTTGATCATTTTAATGAACATATCAAAGAGTTCAACCACTCAAGCTTTTCATTTTCAAAACATACATGGATAATTTTTCAACACTGATCCTTGTAAAACTTGTAAATTGTGTTCCACTTTTTCCCTGCCATCCCCCCTGCCATGGCAAGTAATCTAATATATGTTAAACATGATAAAAAAAAATGTTAAGTCTAATCTATGCATATATTTATACATATTATATAATATATTATAATTTATACAATTATCTTGTTGCACAAGAAAAATAGATCAAAAAAGAAAAAAATGAGAAAAAAAATTCAAGCAAAAACCCAAAATAATGAAAATGCTATGTTGTGATCTACACTCAGTTCCCACAGTCCTCTCTCTGGGTACAGCTTGTTCTCTTCATCAAAAGATCATTGGAATGGGCCTTAATAATTTCATTGTTGAAAAAGAGTCATATCCATCAGAATTGATCATCATATAATTTTTTTGTTGCATATACAATAATCTCCTTAGCTTTCTTTCAAAAAGTTACAAAGTAACTAATAATAGTTTTTATCTGAACTCTATGCCACCATATTGTTTGTCCTCTCCTCAACCCACTGAAACTTTTAAGAAAAATGTAGTATGATGACCACATATGAAAATGTCTATAATATTGTTTGAGAGAGGAGGTAGGTTTCATTATCTATTCTCCAGGGACTCCACTGTGGTGAGTTTTTCTTTTTTTTTTGATTACCTACATTTCAATGGCTTTTTATAGTGATTTTTAAAATTTATGTTTTTGTAATTATTGTGCCTATGATTCTCTTGATTCTGCTAATGTTAAATTGTATTAGCTCATAAAATGTTTCCAGTTTATTCTGAATTATTCATTTATAAGTTTTTAAATTATACATTAATTATATTCAAATACCACAGACTTTTAAAAGTCATTCTTCTGTTGATGGGTATCTATTTTGTTTATAATTCTTTGCTACCCAAAATATTTTGAGGAGGGACAAGGTGAAAGGAATATACAAAGAATATGTATATGAAGCTAGATAACCATAATTATCTAAGGCATTTCTATGACAGCATTTATAAATTAAGATAATTAAGATAAAGTCACTATTTGATTTAGTTTCTTCTTTCTCTAATAACCTTATTCCCCCTTATCTTTATTATTTGATATATTTTTAAAAGTTATTCTCTTTAAATAAAGAGTCCTACATATCATGACTTTCAAGACTCTTACCACCATGATGAACATTCAAACAGGCCAAAGACACTGTATGAGTCTAGGATCCATTCTTGAAGAGGACCATGACATCAGGGAGGTTGACTGGATTTAAGTGAGGGAGGGTTGTGCAAGGTCACCAGCCTCACTTTCTCCTCCAAAGCCCTGTTGGTCCAGTGGTCAGATACAGATCAGGATGATAGCCCTGGATGCAATAGGAGGCCTTGGCCTTTTTAAGCTAAGATGTTTATTGGGGATTGACTGAGATGACTATTCATTTTAATGACTAAAGCTAGATATAATGTGAGACAAAGAATGGTCTCTTTTACCTAGTCAAAAAGGGGAAAAAAAACAATCTGGGAGGGGAAGACCCTCAGGGTTTCTGGCCAAAATAGGAATAATTGTTATTTATACTCACTCAAAGCCTTCTATTTAGTCTCAACTAAAATTATCTATGTGCCAAAGGATTTATGTAAATCTTTATACCAAATAGGACTTAAACAGATACAACTATACAGAATGACATTTACTTTGAATGACAATCATACCAATGTCAAATATTCAAAATCAAATACACATACAGCACAACACTTTCCTTTGGTCTTTATTTTTCAACTGTGTAATTCTAAAAAAAATACAATACTGCTGGTGACAACTTATAAAACTATCACTAATGTTCCAAACATTCTTACTAATAAATTTGGTAAAGGAATATGAAAGGCCTTTTTATTTATTTTTTACTTGTCTTAAGCTAACCATCTTTTAGATGATTTCCTCAATTACAGCACTTCTCAGAAGTAACACAGCATCTGTCGTTTTTGGCTTCAAGTTGACTCTTGACTGAATGTGGGCAATCTTTTTTTGCTTACTTAAAAAATGCTGGGTATGTTCAACAACTGTACTATGGATTTTTAAGAATTCAAAACATGCATTTGGAGTAATTTAATGCATCTCTTGTATCATGATGAAATAAGGCATGTGATATGATTAATAAACAGAATGTTGTAACATTTGATTATCTTACAAAGGCAAAAAAAATTACATCTGTGACACTTAAGATAAAAGAAGTCATTTATGCAAAATAAATGTAATAAAAAAGCTGCTTTAAAATAAATCAAATCATGAGTGAAATGAAATCAAAAAAATTTTTTTATAACTTACTAGATCTAGCCTTTAAAACTTTTGAGTAATAGCACAATAATAATTAAAATATGGTTAGGGGAGAAAAAAAGGAATGGAAAAAAAAAAAAAAACACCTTTATTGCCTTAAAGTTAGCATTAGGGCTTTTACCTTCCAAATCTTGTAGCATCACTGTTTGAAATACATGACACAGAATATTAAACTATTTCAAATAAAAACGAGAGCAATTATTTTATTCACAGAATTCAATAGAGAATTATCATAAGAAGAATCATTTTTCTGAAATTTCTGTGAGGAATAATGTTAGTATTATTATAGTGCTAGGATCATAAGTCTATCTTATTTCAACCCAGCCCTGCTTTACAGCTCATACCTGCCTAAAAGACCACCAGCCTTGTGCGTTGGCTATTTTCCAATTATATGATCATTAAAGAACCTACAAGTCATCTCTCTAGTGAGTAGTCTGTCAGTTCTCATGAAATTGGACCTAAATGAACAGAGTAAATTTACAAAGTGAGATTATTCCTATAACATCATAAAAAAGTTCTGAAAGTCAACAGAGACTAGAACCATGGCAGTTCAGAAAGTGAATAGTAGCTATAGACAATAGTGTGTCTATTTGGCAAACATTTTTCTTTTTAGAATATCACAGAATTTGAGGGCTAAAAGACAAAAGGGCTATCTAGTTCAACCCATACAAGTATAAAATGAGGATGGGACAATTACACACACACACACACACACACACACACACACACACACACACACAGAATTTATCTCAAAATTTACTGGACTGCAAGATCCAGATGAGGCTATACTACATAAGGCAGCCAAAAATGCCAACATATTCTTGGGCTACATTTAGATGGACATAGTTTCTAGGAACAAAAAGAAAATTGTCAAATTGTATTCTATCCTTGTCAGACTTCATCTAGAATACTGTGCTTAATTCTAGGCACCAGTATTTAAGTATATTGATAAGCTGGAGATGTGTGAGGAAGCACAATCAAGCTAGATATGATTGACTGAACTAGAAATGTTTAGTCTGACAAAGATGACTCAGAGGGAAAGACTCATCCTTCAAGGATTTGTAGTGTTATAACTTACTAGATCTAGCCTTTAAAACTTTTGAGTAATAGCACAATAATAATTAAAATATGGTTAGGGGAGAAAAAAAGGAATGGAAAAAAAAAAAAAAACACCTTTATTGCCTTAAAGTTAGCATTAGGGCTTTTACCTTCCAAATCTTGTAGCATCACTGTTTGAAATACATGACACAGAATATTAAACTATTTCAAATAAAAACGAGAGCAATTATTTTATTCACAGAATTCAATAGAGAATTATCATAAGAAGAATCATTTTTCTGAAATTTCTGTGAGGAATAATGTTAGTATTATTATAGTGCTAGGATCATAAGTCTATCTTATTTCAACCCAGCCCTGCTTTACAGCTCATACCTGCCTAAGAGACCACCAGCCTTGTGCCTTGGCTATTTTCCAATTATATGATCATTAAAGAACCTACAAGTCATCTCTCTAGTGAGTAGTCTGTCATTTCTCATGAAATTGGACCTAAATGAACAGAGTAAATTTACAAAGTGAGATTATTCCTATAACATCATAAAAAAGTTCTGAAAGTCAACAGAGACTAGAACCATGGCAGTTCAGAAAGTGAATAGTAGCTATAGACAATAGTGTGTTTATTTGGCAAACATTTTTCTTTTTAGAATATCACAGAATTTGAGGGCTAAAAGACAAAAGGGCTATCTAGTTCAACCCATACAAGTATAAAATGAGGATGGGACAATTACACACATACACACACACACACAGAATTTATCTCAAAATTTACTGGACTGCAAGATCCAGATGAGGCTATACTACATAAGGCAGCCAAAAATGCCAACATATTCTTGGGCTACATTTAGATGGACATAGTTTCTAGGAACAAAAAGAAAATTGTCAAATTGTATTCTATCCTTGTCAGACTTCATCTAGAATACTGTGCTTAATTCTAGGCACCAGTATTTAAGTATATTGATAAGCTGGAGATGTGTGAGGAAGCACAATCAAGCTAGATATGATTGACTGAACTAGAAATGTTTAGTCTGACAAAGATGACTCAGAGGGAAAGACTCATCCTTCAAGGATTTGTAGTGTTATCACATAGAAGATTGATTAAACTTGTTCTTTTAGAATAGGGAAAATATATGGAATATTTAGAGGCCAGCTTTCCAAAAATGGAATAAATTGTCTTGAGATGCAGTAAATTTTCCCTTAAAGTTTCTCAAGAAGTAATTCTGATAGTATTCTCAGCTAAATTTGTTTCTAATATCTCTATAAAAATAATTTAAGATACTTTACACAAAAACTTTTAAAAAATCTAGGTAAACTATAGCCAACATAATTTCCTCATCTACAATGATGGTATATTAGAATCCTTACAAAGTGTTAACTCACTGGAATTGATAGAAACAATGCTTATGTATTTAAACCCTTTGAGATTTCACATATTAGCTCACACTAGAGTTCACAAGTCCGGGAAACTCACAAATCAGGAACCCACAATCCCACTCTTGGAGGATGAGTCAACGTTTGAGTTCACACCTCTAAAACAGCATATAAAAGGACAAGCACTAGAGACTTTTGGGAGATTCAGAGCCAGGATTCAGAGAGAGCAGGAGGCTGAAGCTGGCAGAGGCAAAAGTCTAGCAATGAGAGCTTTGGAACCAAAGAAAGCTAACCAGGCTATTTTGGAAGAGACAATAAAAGACTGTACTTTAACAGCTGGCTGCATTTGAGGTGATTATTGATCTAAATTGAAACTAAGGCTGCCTCCAGAAGTCTCCCCAAGAAACCTGCTCCCAGAGAACCATTATATTTTAGAAAAGAAGAACAATATAAAGATAATTTGGCATGACTTGTTCTTTAAAAAAATTTAAACATCTATTTTTAAAATTTTTGAGTTCCAAATTCTTTCCTCCATCTCTATCTAGCTTTCCCACTACTCTTTAAAAAGGCAAGGAATATGCTACCCATTATACAGGTAAAGTTATGAAAAACTTCCATGTTGGGGGGGAGGAAAAAAGACAAGAAAAAGAAAACAGGAAAAAAATACTTCAAATTCTTTGGAACTGTCCTGTATGATTGTACTGATCAGATATCCAAGTCTTTCACAGTTGATCACCAATGAAATATTGCTATTATTATATACAATGTTTTCCTGGTTCAGCTTGCTTCATTTTATATGAGTTCACAGAGGTCTAATGTTAGGATTCTTACAAAGTGATAAATCAGTTGTCTAATTTTAGCATCGTGCCTAGCAATTCTCTAGTTCAGAGTTAACACCTTTCACACCTTTAAGAGTTTACACATTAGTTCATACATTAGCGTTCAAGATTTACAAGTCAGGATTCAGTATGAGATTCACAAGTTGAGTGGAGGAGATTCACAAGTCACAGCTCCCACAATCCCACTCTCGGAGGAGGAGTCAACCTTTGAATTCATACCTCTAAAAGAGCATATAAAAGGACAAGCACAAGAGACTTTTGGGAGATTCAGAGAGCTGGAGGCTGAAGCTCAGCTGGGCTATTTTGGAAGAGACAATAAAGAACTGAACTTTTAACAGCTGGCTGCATTTGAGGTAATTATTCCTTTGAGGTGAAACTAAGGCTGCCTCCAGAAGCCCACAAGAAACCTGCTCACAGAAAACTTTATATTTTAGAGAAGAGAATATTACAGTCTAAAACTAAGGTTTTTCTGAATTTATCTCCATCATTTTTTATAGAACAAAAGTATTCTATAACAATCATAAACCAAAACTTGTTCAGCCATTCCTCAACTAACAGGCTTTCCCTCAGTTTCCAATTCTTTGCCAATACAAAAGAGCTGCTATAAACACGACCTTTCCCTTTCTCTTTGATATCTTTAGGATCCAGATCTAGTCAACGAATATGAACAATCATATAGTTCTTTGAACACAATTCCAAATTATTCTCCAGAATGATAGACCAGTTCACAACTTCACAAACAATAGAATAATGTACCTATGTTTCCATGTCCCCTCTAACATTTGTTGGTTTGATTTGTCCTTTAAGTCACAGTAGTCCGAGGTAATTACCTACCACTTCTCTATCTAGATATTATCTAATGACTTCTAATTTTCTGTTGGAAAATTTTGTCTGTAATATTAGACAAGCATATAATATTATAGACATATTTCACTTGTTTTTGGAAAAATTGGGATATTTGTCCTTTTTTAATTCTTTGTTAACTTTCCTCCTCTTCTTGGCCAAATTTTTTCAATTATCACTGATAGTGATTTAGCAATTACAACTGCCAGTTTTTTTAGGACCCAAAGATGCAGTTCATTCTAGGCACAGTGATCTGAATTTATCAAGGACTGCTAGGAGTTTTCTTACTATCTCTCTCTTATGAATCTCTTTTCTTCAAGAAGTGGGAAACCTCAAAGAACTTTTGCTGGTTTCTGTGAATTATATTGTTCAGGCTACCACTTCCTATACCCCCAAAACCATTACCTATTGTTTACTTTTTATGTGGCTATCATATCTGTTTGTAAATTTAAAAGATTTAAGAATAAAGCATAGTTCAAAAGCTCAGAACAATGATTAATCAAGCAATAAGCATGTTGGACAAAATGAAAAAAGATTATTTATTCTGAAACAAAACGTAGTAATACATAAAGGTTTATTATTTTATTTTGCTTCAAGTCAACTATGCCTTTTTCCCTATAGTCAATCTCTTCCTGTCACCTGTTGTCTTACTTATGTATCTTCTTTCTCTATATTATCTAGTATATTATTCTTTGTATTCCACTATTTTCTTTGCCTTCTTTTCCTTTTTATTCTCTTCTATCTAGTCAACTCTTACTTATCAGGCCAAAAACACCAATTAAAAGATTAAAAAAAATGCAGATAAAAGAACTCAAACTTGTTGGGTAGATCCTCCATGGAAGATTGATGGAAAGATGTGGAGGAGAATGGGATAGGAAAGCATTGGAGATATAAGTGCAACCTACAAAGATGGAGAGTGATTCCACATTAGTGAGATTATGGTTTTATCTAAGTAAGCAAACCCTCAAAACAAACTTTTTGCACTTACATGTAAGCTTCATTGTATGCAGTCATAATAACTCTTTTCATCTTCTAATCATATCTAACCTATTCTATTCTACCCCTTTGATCAAAAGCCAGTGTTTACAATCTTACTATTTATAGTTAAAATCTTAACTAAAAAAAAAAAAAAAAAAAAAGACAGCTTTCTTACCACTATGGAAACCTAATTTCTGTATATATTTTTCTGTGTATTTTTGGGGGGAGGGGGGAAGGTATAATAAATAATAGCTGTAGGAGAAAGACCCCTTCAGAATCATTTCAGTAATGGCCTTAGGAGGTGATAAGTCTTTCTGTCTTAGTCATATAACAATTGAAGTATTATGTTCAATTCTGGGCGTCAAAGTTTAGGGAAAACTATTTATCTAGAGAGTGTCTAGAGAGCGATCAGAGTAGTAAAAGGCATCAGGGTCATGTCATATAAAGTACTACTGCTCCTGAGAATGTCTTTTAATCCTGTTGTTAGTGTTTCTCTTAATTTATTTTATACTTACCCTCAATTTACCCTAAAATCACTTGTATTTTATTTTGCAAGTATTTTGTATTTACTCATTTGTGTACATGTTGTGTCCTCCCAGTAGAATATAAGTTCCTTAAGAGCAAAACCTATTTTTGCTTTCATATCCCTATAGCCTAGAAGAGTACCTTGCATAAAGAAGATACTTAAAATTCATTGAATAAATGATTAATGACCAGGGAGGGAAATTTATTTTGGAGAATATACAATTGGGGGAAGAGGAGGAGAGGGTTGATAGCTGTCTCCAAGGATAGGAAGGGTTGTGCTGTGGAGGAATGATTAGATTTGTGGTTAGGCCTCAGGGTTTAGGATTAGAGGAATATTTAGACTTGACATCAAGAGAAAACTTTATAACAACTGGGGCAGGAAATGTAAAATCACTCCAGTATCAGTGCCAACAAAATTTCATGGACAGTACTAAAATGATGAAAGAGATAATACTGGAAGAAGAGCCCCTCAGATGGGAAGGTGTCCAGTATTCTACTAAGGAAGAGGAGGGGACAATTACTAATCACTTTGGTAATAATGAAGTGGTTAGGCCAAAGCTGAAAGAAGGCTCAGTTGTGGATACATCTGGTCATGAAAGGAAATCCAACACTACAAAGATTAATATTAAATGGTATAGAGGGCCAGAATTCTGGAAAAGTATACTTGAAACAAGGATATTTACAACAAGGTGGAATTGACAAGATAATGGTTCTCTAGTTCACATACATCTAGTATGATATGATATAATCACTCTAATTAGCACATACTCAGTATGTTGTAATGATGTAATTGTAATAGGGTATTTAAGGGCTGAGAAAAGTGGAGACAGAGTGAGTCAGTCAGAGTGAATAGACTGTGAAGGAGACAATAAAGACTTTAGACTCTATTCTAGACCATCCTCGTGGTGACTATCCTGCTAAGATCAAGGCCCATCTGAAGGACCCCCAGAAAGCTGATTCAGACATTACAACATGGGAATCGGGAATGTTAGATTTATGAAAAAAGATAAAAGTTGGATGTGGTCAAGCAGGAGATGTTAGATTAAACAGAAAAAGATGAGAAAAGCAGGACTGGGGTATAGTCTCAAAAATGACAAAATAGCTGTTTGAAGGCAAGGCAAACCATTCAATATCATGGTAATACAGTCTTATGTTCCAACTACTGATGTCAAGGAGGTCAAAGTTGATAAGTTCTACAAAGACCTATAATGTCTGCTAGAAATAACAACAACAACAACAAAAGATGTTATATTTATCATAGGAGATTGGAATGCTAAAGTAAGAAATCAAAACATAATTGGAATGACAGAAAAGTTTGTCTTGGAACACAAAATGAAGGAAAGAGATTAAGAGTGATAACACATCATTAAAAAAAACAAAAAAACAACTTTTTGAATAACCCAAAATGCAACTCTACATATGGATATCACCAGAGAGTCAATATAGAAATCAAATCAATTATATACTTTTGGAGACAAAGGTAGAGAAACTCTATACAGTCAGTTAAAACAAGAACAGGAAATGACTATGGCTCAAATCATGAGCTTCTTATGGCAAAATTCAGACATAATAATTAGAGCTATATTGTACTATATCAAATTCTAACTATGGTGGTAGTGGTAATGATACTTGTCCTTCATTCTTAAAGAGGACTAAAATGATAAAAGCATGTTAAGAGTCAAATTAGTGTGTCCAAATGTGGTTGATCAGACCAACAAAAGCTTGGAATGCTCTATTCATCAGGCACATGTCCCATGTGGACATTTGGGGTGGATTTTCTAAATCTGGAATCTCATGTTTCTGATAAGGGCATGCCATGCTGGGTGTTGTGTGCCCCTCCCCCCCCATGTTGTGTGATCAATTTCAAAGTTCTTTTTATTTTTTTCTGAACAAGAAATCCTTAATTAACAGGAGCAGGCAACTTGAAAATAAAAGATCAATGGCTACTTCCATTTATGCCAAAAGACTTGGAGTGAGGGTTGACAGGACCTTTTTTTTTTCTTTTAGTCCTTAACTTCTTAGAAGAGAGAGACTTTTGAGAATATCCTTGTATCTTTTTTTTCTGACTACTATGTCTTTGGCAAGTGCAAATTTGGTTTTCAAACAATGTGGCCAGACCAATGGAGTTATGCCCTCTGAAGTAGAGTGTAAATGCTTGGCAATTTGGTTTGAGAAAGGATCTCAGTGTCTTGTACCTTATCCTGCCAGGTGATCTTGAGAATCTTCCTAAAGTAATTCAAATGGAAGCAATTCAGTTTCCTGACATGGCACTGGTACACTGTCCAGGTTTCACAGACATACAATAATGAGGTCAGCATAATGATTCTGTAGACCTTCAGTCTGGTAATCAGTCTAATACTTCTTTTCTCCCACACTAATTTTTTTCAATAGCATTTTATTTCTCCAGCATGTAAAAATAGTTTTCAACATTCATTTCTGTAAGATTTTGTATTCCAGATTTTTTCATTCTCCCTCTGGGAAGCAAGAAATCTAATATATCTTCCCTAAGAGAGCAAGCAATCTGATATATCTCCCATATTTTCCTTTAGAGCTTCCCAGAAATTAAACTAGCTCTGGCAATGCATGTCACCCTTATTATCAATGTATATGTACCTAGAAAGTACTGCCAAAAGTAAGTGAACTTATGCACAGCATTCAAAACTTCTCCATTTGCTATAATCAATGGTTCCACATATGGATTATGGTGCAACTCTGTTTTCTTAGGGTTAATTGCTAGGCCAAAATTAGAACAAGCAGCAGAGAAGTGATTCATACTCTGTTGCATCTTTGCTTCACAGGCTGCATTGAACGCACAATTTCCTGCAAACAAAAAGTTACAAACCAACATTCCCTAAACATTAATCTTGGCTTGTAGCCTTTTGAATTTGAAGATTTGCTATCAGTGTAGTAGCTAGCTGACTTTGACACCATATTTGTCCTCATTGAAGGTGTTTAACAAAATGCCTGAAAACTTCATGCTAATAAGCATGGCAGCAAGCACATGGCCCTGTTTTACACTCCATGTAACTAGGAAAGCAAGACTGCATTGTTCATTATCCAGAAATTGGCCAAATATGCTGTAAAAAAATTGACAAATTCTGCCATATAAAAAAGTGGAATGATGGAAGATAGTGGCTTCTTCCTCACTGAAAATCTGCAAGCAAAAGCTGGGTAAGTATTGGTATGGGTTAGAAAAGATGATTGAAGTTCATTTCAACTCTGAATATCCAGCTTTCAGAATTTTCATGCATTCAGTTATCTCTGTGGTTCTTAAATCTCTATCTTCATTCTTTTATTAACTTTATTAACTGAATATTCTACTTACATTTCTTAATTAATTATTTCAAATGTAGCATATCTGAAATCAAGTTTTTAATATTTCCTTTCCCAAAGTCATCTCCTTGGTCCACTTATGTTATCTCTGGGTACAGAATCATCATTCATTTTCTAATTAGCCAGGAATGAGGCTTCAGAATCTTCTTTTTGTTCTACATATCGCAACTTTCAACTGGAATCTCCTTACTTCAAAATCTTCATCACCTCTTTTCTATAATTACTATAAGCTTCCTAACTGTTACTTGTTTGTAAAACTTTCCTTCTGCAAGTCATTCTGCTTAACACTCCAGAACAGACTTTTAAAAACACTGCTTTCTTCATGTTACTGACTTAGTCACATCTTTCCAGTTGATTACTAATGTATTTCAGTTGACTTTAACAGGCATTTATTAAATATCCAATTAATGCTAGGTAAGAGGGATACAAGATGAAAAACAAAAAGTTTTTACTTCAAGAATCCAATGTTTGTAGAGAGGATAACAAAATATTTACATAAATAATGTTTCAAAGATAAAGTAAGATTAATAAGTGCAAATGAGAGGTCTAGTTCAAATGTTAAATAAATATTGGGAATAGATCAGTGTTTTCATATGTATGATAATATACATAATATGTAGTAACAACAGTATAATAAAGTATAACATCATAATGTACAATAGCGACAAAAATATATTTAAAGTGACTTCCTATAAATAATGTTACAAAGTCTAAATCATTTAGAAATTAAAACTAGAGTGGAAAAAGTTATCTCTACAACTCATTTGAGACTTAATGAATACTGTTTTGTACTACTATCTCTCTCTCTTTTTCTTTTTGGCCGAGGCATTTGAGACTAAGTGACTTGTCTAGAGTCATACAGCTACTAAGTGTTAAGTATCTTGAGACTGGATTTGAACTCAGGTCCTCCTGACTATCTACTGTGCCATCTAGCTGCCTCTATACTATTCTTTATTATTATTATTAATAATAATATTAATATCTTATCTTTCAAAAGAGACTATATTCATTTCTTCTAGTTTTCTTTGTATTCACTACAGTGAATGTCTTTGTAGTGCTGTGTACTTAAATGTTCAAGCAAGGTTTATTAAATACCGACAAAATGTCAGGCACTGTGCTAGCACTGGGAATGCAAAGAGGCAAAAAGAAAGCTCTTGCTCTCAAGGAGCTCACAGTCTAATGAAGGAGACCACAAACAGATATATACAAATAAGCTATGTGCTAAATAAGTGGAAAATAATTAAGAGAAGGACCGCATTAGAGTAAAGAAGGATTGGGAAAATAGTATAAAAGATAGTGAAATAAAGTAAGTGAAGCTAAGTGACCTTTATGTGACAGCTAACTATTTTTGAACTCAGATCTCCTTGAGTTTTCCTGATTGGTATCCACTGTGCAGCCTAACTGCCTATAAACAATAGAGATATTACTGATTTGAACTAGGAAAAATTTAAATGAATAAAACAATCAAGTACAACTAAGAGGGGAAAAATCTCAAATATTGATGCAATGGAATCAAAACAAATTTGAAAAACATTATTGTCAAAAAAGAGCAAAAAAAATTTGGAGCTGGAATATTTAATATGCAATGTTTAGATGCCAGAAAATTTGAGTTACCAAAATAGGATTAATTCTTTTTTGGCTTGGATAAAAAACAGTAGTACATCAGAGACAGTGATGATGGGTATTCTTTTCTCAAGTATGATGAGACTGAACTGAGACTATTATTTCCAGTTTTAAATGCCAGCAAGATGAAAACAAATTACAGGGAACTTAGGGGGGAAAAAAAAGCCAAAATGATTACAGGACAGGTATGAGTGAATTATGAGAAAGATGAAAGTGTCTAAATATGTATAGTTTGGGTAAATGATGACTAAAGCAGTTAAAGGAGACATGACAACATTCCTAAAACATTTAAAAGGTATAAACACTAACGATACAGAGAGGAGTAATTAAGTGTGATATGAGACTATAACAAAGTAATATAATAAGATAAAATTAAGATAAAATAAATCTAAAATTTTAGAGCCTCAATCAGTGCCTGGCAACAAAAATACATACATCATTTAAAAAGCATATATCACATTAAAATTAGACCACAGGGGAAAAAGAAGTATAAAATAATGCTTGAAAATAAGCTGAATGATTAGATGTTCTTTTCTGCTAGTTTTCTCTCATTATATCTGGAATATCCATTGTATATCTGTAAAAAACTTTTTCCATGTCACCAAACATCCATATCTTAAATATGGGTTATTTATAGCTTCCTAATGTTTAAGCATTATGTTAAAACATATCATGCTTCTGTCACCTAAAAAAACTCCCCAATTATTTTAAATGTGAAATCACATGTCAATGCAGTTATTTGTCTTTAGAATTAAAAGGAAATATAATACATCTCGTTCTAAATTAATGTTCTAACAATCAACTTTTTTTTGAAAGATATTTTGTATCACTTCATATACAAAATAGTAATATCACCTTCCTTCTCAAAATTCAAGAGAGGGGATGGAGGGAAGGAATGGATTTGGAAATTAAAATAAATAAATAAACCAATCACTTATTTTAAAAGAACATTCAATATGTGATATATAAAAAGGCTGGTAAAATGTATTTTAACACAGCGGGAAGATACATTGGATTTGGAATCAGAGGATTTTCCTTTAAATCCCTGTTTTATATAATTTTGGGCTGTGTAGAGAAGTGGGAAAAGAATTTTATGTAGTGTTGTGTCCATTCAAAATTCAAATCCTATAACCTCTAGCAAGACACAATCTTTTTGAATTCTAGTTTATTTGTAAAATGAGAATGTTGGACTAGATTACCTCTACTATCCTTTTCAACTCTAAATCTGATCCAATAATAATATGAATAGCACATTCTAATGGGAAATACAAATAGGACTTTAGATAAATTTGTGCCCTACTCACTATATCCTCTCTCATATAATCTGTTGCCTTCTTCATCTAAAATTCCCCCTCTACTTTATTCCTTGTTTTACTCTAACATCCTTTTCTCCCTTTTAAGGTGGGTAGAAATAAAAATCTGAACTATTTCCTCTCTCTTCATTCTCTTCCAATGCAACTAATTCTTAATCCATAGTGTGATGAGATTCAAGGAAAATGTCTGATGTTATGTCTAAAGGCCCATGAGCTAAAGAAAAAACATATTTGTAAATAGAAAAGGCAGAAGAAGTAAATAAAAGACCACATTTTACAAGCAAAGGTAGATTAAATTAGGACAGTAACAGAAATACAGTCAATTTTCAACTTTCATGGAAGTAATGTTCCTAGAAAATGGTACAAAAGTAAAAAAAAGTACATGTTGATATACTGAACTTATGGGAAAAAGAGGGATTTAGGCTCCCATGATGACTGAAACATGTAATTTTTCACTACAGAAAGCTGAAATACACTTTTGTGCATGTAATTCCTTGTAATAATACATTAATTTTGATAATATGCACTTTTCCTAATATAGTAACCATGAAATAATAAAATACTTACACAAACTAAAACATGTAATATGTAAAACTTTCTTACTATTACTAATTCCCTGGAATTCTGTGATTTTTTGTGTAAACATTTCAATAATAAAAAAAAAGATTTGACAATATTTACTTTTCATAACACATGAAATCTACAGTACCATAAATACAGTAAAGAATTTTTAAACTAAAATATTTTTTAATCCAAATCTTACCTTCCACTGTATCAGACAGGGAGGATGTTGTACCATATACTATACTGCTGTAAACCGCTATTATCTTGGCCATCCTATTAAAACCAATGGAGAAGTTTTAATAGGATTTGGGATTTTATTTGCTGTCGTTGGAAGATGCCAAGATTGGCAAAGCATTAATATCACCCCTGACACACTGTTCTTCCCAGCTGGTGGATAGACTGGAGATTGTGAAGGATATACCAGCTTGAAATAATTCATCAGTGTTATCTACTTCATGCACTGTTGGAGATCCTTAAGGGTTTCAGAGTATATGGAGGCATAGCAGAAGAGGGGTGACCTTTAACCTTGATGCTCAATAGATGATGGAATCAGCAGTCTTGATGTTTCTGGCAAGCTGGTTAGGTTTGTAGGAGCTGCAGAGATTCTGGCACAAAAGTTTACCTAATACCTTTATTTTCTCACTAAGCTGCATCACTGACTTTCATGTTTGGGCTTAGGGCCCAAAGGACTTGTACTATGTGCTTTGGAAGTATAACTGCAACACAAAACTTGATTTTTAAAGACAAAGAATAAAAAATATGCAATGAAACATAGGAGCTCTTTACAATGGTAGGATGAACAAGACTAGGGAAGCACCAGCTGTTCTATAAACTTGATGAATCAAGCCCCTCTTTTTTCAATGTGCAAGTAAAAATGAGGTTAATGATAAAAGCAACTGAATGCTTGAAGTTCCAAAAGTTAAAATGAGAATGTTGAGAACTGACTATACATATGGCTGAAAGTACTCATTGGCTCTGCCTGAGGCTCGCTAAATTAAAGATGTGGGCATAATATCCAAGTGACAGCTAAAGATATGGGGCTGTTTTGGTTTGGTTTTTATCAGCTATAATATACTGCTGACTAATCTGGAACTTGCAGGTCACTAATATCACTAATATCTCTTTTTCTATACAAACTATGATCTAACCTCAGTTATAGAACTCAAGCATAAGATTTTATCCATTCCTACTGAATTTCATTTAATTAAATTTAATACAATGATATAAACTGTCAAGACCTTTTTGTATACTGTCATCTAAAGTATTAAGATATCCCTCTCAGTTTGGAGTTATCTGCAATTGTAATTAATTGAATATTTATAAAATTATTAAATATTAATTTAATCCAATTCAGAGATGTAGGAGGTAGCAGTTACTATTTGTAGATTGCTATGTAAGATTCTAAGACTGTTTTTCATTCCAACTACCCTTGACCTGTAATGCCAGAGAAAATGAACAAGATAGAGATTAGAGAACAATTTAATAATTTATTAAAAGAGAGAGATTTACTAGAACCAAATGGATCCATGGTTGGTCCCAGGGCTGAACTATCGTCTCAAAGAATCCAGCTGTGAATGTGGGATACAAGATTCTTTTATAGGATTACAAGAACGATGACATAATAATGGGGGAGGTACCTGGATGGGGATGATCTGATGGGGTGAGGAACCTAGGATGAGGATGACATAATGGAGGCAGGCACCTAGGATGACATAATGGGCGGAGGTATTGGAGAGGCTCCTGATATTCTAATGATGTCTAAAATGGAAAAAGACCTTTATCCTATCAAACATTAAGAGGGAATATTATAGCCTAAGGTCTAAGATATAAGATCTTTATCTTAAACTTAAGAGGAATGGTTATAACCTAAGGCAGAGTAACTGAATAGGATAATTAGGGAAACTGGGTCAGGACATTAAAAGAGAACTGTGGCACAATAGACCTCTCCATAGCAAAGATGACTACTTCTAGATATCTTCCTAATTTTCCTCTCTCTCCAAATTTTCTTCTTAATCCATTTGGCAATTTTCTCCGAATCTTGGTGGATCCTTGTTTTTCTCCTTTTGTAGATGTAAATGTAGATATCCTTTTGCCCTCCCTACTACACCTCTTCCTCTCTGATCTGTTTTCTATACTCATCTCTAAAATATCTCTTTCAACATATTAATAATTTTCAGTTTACACTTCTATGTAGATGACTTCCATATCTATATAACCCATTTCTAATTTTTCCCTACATCTTCAACTGTTTGCTGAACTTTGGGCTGGATATCCAGTCCAAACCTAATATTGAACAAATCTCAAGCTGAACACACCATGCCCTTAAATAGTGGAAGATTTGATAATTTTTCCCTGTTCAAATACAAAAAAAGTAAATAGAAAGATACTTAAGAATACTATAGCTATTAATATATTTCACCTTCTTACAAAAGGGAAAAAACTGATGGCATGACTATGCCTACCTTGTCAATATTTTATTTTAAAAAGTATGTTTATGCTTTATTTTTTTTCAGCAGTAAACATTTATAAGCAGAAATAGGGCAAAACAACAACAACAACAACAGAAACCCTGAATAAATGGGGCTATTTACCTAATGATTACCAAACAGTCCTAAGAATTTAGGATCTCTCAGTTTTTGAAACTTTAAACTCTAGTTTGTCATGTTGAAGAGTGAGGCAAAGAAGAGGTATATCAAAGCTGGGTGGGGGGACTTTCATTTACAGATGCAGCAACTAAAAGAAATAAATGGGCCCTTAAACCTTGCATCCAAAAAGCAGATTATGCCTTTTGTTAGATAAATTTGACAATATCCTTTCTATATAAAAGGGAAAACTATGTGAAAGGTCACAGAGCATTATATTCAGAACAGAGGCTTTCAGTCTGAATTCCTGAGCTTTTGCTTTTCTGGGCCTCAGTTTCCTTATCTGCAAAAGAGGACATTAGACAGGTGATGTTTAAGATCATTTCCACCTCAAAAAAATTAAATAATACTATGAAAAACTTCTTCCTTTATGCTCTTTTGAAGCTACAAAAATACCTAGTGAAAGATCTTTCTTCTTCGGCTGGGTCCTAACATTATAAAGTAAAAGTACAGCATGGTCTAAATTGTATAGTTTGAAAATTCTGAATTTGAATGAATTTGAAAACAAAAGGGAAACCACCACAATTTACAGATATATAGAGTGAGGGGAGGATGGAAGAAGCCAGAGAAGGAGGAGGCAGGGATGCTTAATATTTAACAAAACCACTGAGTTAGGGGAAAGCTTGCTCTCTTAAAAGGAACAAAGATTTTGCTGGATACCAATTGAAAGTATATAGTGGAAAGCTACATAAAAATGTTAACCAATTAGATTTTTCTCTTTAAAATGCTGAGTTTATAAATCAATTTTAGAGATTAAGGATCAGTGGTTTTGAGAGTCTCAAACCCACATTTTGGTAGTACAACCCATTACTTAGAGTTCAGAAAATCTATGTTTACTACATACAGATGATTTAGTTTCATAACACACATTTCTCATTTAAACATCTGTTGACTTATTTCTGGATCAAATACACACTGGTTTAACCAATGGCAAAAGAGAACAGATGAATAAGAATAGACATGTTTTGTGGCACCAACATAGAGAACATTCCATTCTCATAACTGACAGGCTATTGAACATACATACCTTGATTTTCCAGTAAACTTCTTTTAAAAACTATTTCAATGCTAACATCTCTTTAACATTTAAAGGTAAGCAAGTTCCTTCACAGGTATAAGCATGGATAGACTATTTATCTTGGATGATTCTGATACATTTTTGTTCAGGGTATGTTATAGTAGAGAGAGCACTGGATTAGTAATCAAAAGATGTGGATTTTAGAACACACTATACTATTCATTAGTTGTGTGATTTTGAGTATATATTACTTAGCATTCAGGAGGACTTCACTCATCTCCTCATTTGTAAAATAGAGATACTGGATTAAATGACTTTTTAAGGTTCTTTCCAGCTCTAAAATTCTATGATTCGATAGAAGCAAGGAAATAATCTCTAGACATTTTCCATCTTAAAATTTTTATGAAGTGTAAAGAATTTTAGGCATGGTAACAATTCTTGCATTGTAGAGTTTCTATGAATAATGACCGCAAAGAAAATTCTTAGTTTGCACCACAATGATTCAAATTTGAAATATACTTCAGTTTCAAAGGAGATAGGTGAATATAATTTTTAAATGAAAAAGACAAGAAAACCTTACTTTCTGTAGGTATAGCAACTCATCTAAACTTTTTTCACTTCTAGTGAACTAAGTGAAAGTCTAGTAACTAAAACAACTCACTATACTTCTTACCAGTGGAAACATGTCCAAAAGTCTATAATCCTAAAGGATTAACCATCTTTTTTTGGACCAACTAAAAGATTTCTTATAACTACAAGAGAAATATGAACATTAAAATAATTTAAAGTATTTGAAAGACTGTCCTATTAAAGAGGAAAAAGATTGAGATGTCAGAGGAAGGTATATTCGTGCTCAAAAAAGGGGGAAATTCCTAATAATTAATGGCATATGAAAATAGAATGGATTGAATTCTCTGGTACTTGAAATGTTCAAGCAGGACTGGATGATCATTTGCTACAGATGTTATCTAGAGAGAATCATGCTCTGAGTAAAGGTTAGACTACATGCTCTCTGAGTTCCTTTCCAAACCTACAATTCTATAAAAAACATTTGAAAGTAGGGGTTCTGAGTAAACAAAATAAATGAGAAAAGACGGTAAACTCTCAGGGCATTTTCCATTTCTAACATTTTTACAAAGTGTAAAGAATTTTACTTTTACTTTGCTTAGTATTACTTTCCTCAAAAGTTTTTCATTTTTTAAAATTAAAAAATAAAATTTTACCAATCAGTAAAAATTTGCTTTTCTTTCTCTTATCCTCATTTGGGATTGGTCTTACTTGACAAAGATAGTCAGATGATATAGTGAATACAGCATAGGGCCAAGTGTTCTGAGTTCAAATCCAGTTCTTAGATGCTTACTAGCCATGTGACTCTGGGCAAGTCTGTTTAATTTCCCTCAACTGCAAAATGAAGAAATAAATAACAACTCTCTTCTAAAGTTGTTGTGAAGATTAAAGGAGATAATATTTGTAGAGCACTTAACAGTGCCTGGCACATAGCAAGTATTTAATAAATACTTGGTTCCTTTCTTGATTATGCTTATTGGTCATAATGGTTTAAAAAACTGGGGGGAAGTGAGAAACTGAGGAGGAGAAAAGAAAACTAATGAGTAACAGAAAAATAAAATAATATGTGTTGATGAGGCATGAAATTGGGAGGTTCCCTGGGAGAAAGAAAAGTATGACAGCTTTGGAAACAGAGTGCTGAATGTATCATGGACTTTGAAAAAATCCAAGTTTGTCTATAATAGAAATTCTTCATTTCACAGACAATTTTCTTTGTATAAAGATATGTTCATATTTCCTCTTTTTTAAAGTTTACAATAATAATTTTTTATTTAAAAAAAGTTGCTCGTACATGATAATTGAAAATATGTTGTTTTACTAAAATGTAATGTTCTATTTTCATCTTCAATGGCCTTTTCCAATTACATGAAAAGTTACTAATCACGTACACTTTGCCAAATATAAAATTAAAAACCATAAATTCTGCAAAATCAAGTGTACAACTTACAGGTTATTTCCCTTCAACAGACTGAAACATTCCTCTCAGTTCCCATCACAAAAAGTATCTTCAAATTTAATAATAGATTTTTGGTAAACTAAGATAGGATCTTATATTTAATAGCTTAAAAATAAGAAAGTAAAAAGTTACACAAGGAGTACTAAGAATTGGCTATTATGAAAAAAAATTCATAATATAAATGATCACAGGAAAAGAGTACTATATATGGAAATATTCAAGAGCTAATATAATTTTATTAAGTTAAGCACATATAAAGTATAAAGAAAAAGCTGTTTGCTTCCATGAGTGGGTTAGTATTTCCCAACGTGTCCAGGGTCACGATTATCAGTCTGGTTTTGTAATACTTTTGCCTTTAGTAATATCAAAGGATATTGTTAAAATATATAAAGCAACATTATTCTTGATTATAAAATAATTTAGTTTAAGTTATTACCTACTATATAACATGGCACATATATTTTGGAAGGGTTTCTGGGCAAGAACTACAAAATCAAAATAAATATAAAGCATTATCACAGTTTCAAAAAGATTGATAATCATTAGTTTGGGACCTCTAAGTATCACTTTGTATAAAATATAGTAATTTACCAAGTGGCACCTTAGTAATAAACCCAAAAGAGTTAAGACAACTTAAAAACAATCTGATTTACTCTCAAAGAAAAGTTTGCATACGCTTTGGAAAATTGAGCTAAATGATTAAATAACAATTCTTATGAATGGATCGGAATTAAAATATATATAATTTTTAAAAAATTATCCTTTCTTCTTTAATTGGGTAACTGAAAAATTATATGTTTTGTGTTATATAGTGTTGCAAGTATTACGCTTGTGCATATTCAAGAGAAGGCAGCAGCATGGTGTATTGAGAAGAGAAACTATTAGACATGTTTCTCATGCCCTGTACGATTCTCTCTTTTCTTGCATATGTTATTGTACCCCTTTTTCTCCCAGAGGGTCCTCTTTGTGTCAGTGGCAGTAACATTGCCACTGTTTCTCCTTTTCCCCTCTTATTTTTTATTTTTTCAGTAGAAAAAAAGCCCCCTAAATTGAGGCGAATAGCACTGTCAGGATATAAGACAAACAGAAGACATTGCTCCTAAATTTGAGGAACATAAGTAATCCTTTAATCTGAAAATTTTTTCAACTAGAAGGGCATCATAATTATAAACTTATTTAAAAAACATTTTTAAAAGCTTAAATTAGAGGCATTATATAAAAACAAAAAATATCACAAAAGTTTAATTATTCCATTTTTACTGGAAAGCAACCATTTTCTGGCAGGTCACCTTTACCCTCTATCAAATATACCTCCAATCAACCCTCTGTTTCTTTCTTTCTGAAAGGACTTTTCATAGTGACTGAAGTATAATTTAGAATCAGTCTCTAAAACTGGAAGTAACATTCATCTAAATATGCTTGCCAAGTTTAAAAATGTTTTAGGAGTTAAACTGAAACATGTTGAAAATGACTCATTGTGGACCAGAATATACACTGGAGGAAATAAGAGCTCATTTACAAGTGGGAGAAATATACTCACACTTCATCTGTGGTAATTCACTGGAATTCCCTTCCAGTAAACATCATATTTTAAAATAATCATGGAAAATATCTTACTTTTAACTGTAGTTTTATGAGTTGATTTAGGCAGCTGCCACTGCAAATATTTTATATGTATCTTTTTATAGGACATGGGTATAATTACCAAATTTAAATCAATGAAAAATTTCTCTATAAAGCAACAAATCAGATATCTATAGAGAGAGCTGCTTGATCATTAGATATCCATAAATTGTTAAATAATGGATAAAGAGTAAAATAACTTAGGGCCTTAAGCATCTACGATATCAACTTGAAACATATTTATAGATACACAATGGCCTTTCTTTTGCATACAAAAAATTCTACTCATGAGAATGGCCAGTAACTTGAACATCACCCCTACCCCACACTCTCAGCCCCTCTCTGTGACTATATGTTTGCACTGATCTATGTTTCCTTTCTATAATCAAATGTTATACATCTGCTATAATGAAAGCTAGGATAAGGAAAAGCTGATATCCATGCAAGAGAAAACAGATCATACCTCATATGGGCAAAATGAAGAACTTTAGTCTCATTAGCTAAATAAATTCACTAATTAGGAACCTAGTGAAATACAGCTATGGACAAGTGTTTTACTTGTTTATTATAGAAACATTACATTATTTCTTCTGCACGCATATCTTGGGAGAAAATTTCATCCAATTCAAAATTATTTCTTGAGTACTTTCAATATGTAACCCTATATATCATGTAATATATGATGAGTGACAGTCCCTAATTTCATTAAGGTTATAAATCAATTACTCTGAATTAAGAACTAGGCTGAGAGTAAAGGAATTTAGATTTAAATGCAACTCCACCATTATTTGTTACCTATGCAACTCTGAATAAATCATTTGAATTTTAGCTTTCTCATCAAAAAAGAATAAGGATAATCATATACATAATTTAATTCTGTCAAAGAAATGTGAGGATAAAAGGTAGCAAGAAATGTGAAAATGTTTCAAAAGTAACAAAATGATTATCATGACTAATACTTACATATAGCAATGGATCTCATATTATTCAATTCAACTCAGATTGATAAGAATTTTTAAGTGCCAGGCACAATGAAAGCTCTGGTGACACAAAAAACAAAATAGTCTCTGACTATTTTGGACCTTATGTTCCGTTAAATATTTGAGTAAGGGAAGAAGGAAACAACATATCTATATCTATATCTATATTTATATGAACAAATATAAAACAAATGCACAGATTGATAGGGTAGGAGAGCACTAAAAATTAGGGGAATTGAGGAATATCTCATACCAGTAAGTAGAACTTCACATTTGTATTACTAGCTCATGAGGTTGTTTATGAAAAATGATACAAGTTTTCATTTCAAACATTTTACATGCATCTTTTATAACACAACTCTAAGTTCTTTGATGTTTTCGATTTTTTTGTTTCAATAAAGTTCATGCCATATGATTGACTTATGTGCCAACTTAGGAAATTCTTGCATAAAAATTCCAGATAGTTTTTTTATTAAAGGGCTTGACATTCAATAATACAATATAAATTTTAATAATCCTCTAAACATGACTTCGTTCAAAGAACTATGGAAGAAGGGACTGATTTTAGTTTCCTATGCTTCTGTCTTTTGACTTTGAGGAATTATAGGAAGGAAACTATAGCTAATGCTGCTGCTATTGCTCAGTTCTGGGGGGCCTTTTGAATGTGTTCTATGGTTTGGGGAAAATTTACATTGATAATAAAGTGTAAGCTAATAAGAGAGATGATATATCTTCTGCTTTTCTCCCTCAGAAGGCATGAGGGAGGGAGAAAATATCTTCCATTTTTTTCTATTCATTCTTGCTAAGCTGTGGGGGCTAGGAGGAACAACTCTCTGGAGGTTTTTTTTTGCTTTCTTTGTTTTATTACAATTGATAAAAAGGTAAAACTAAGATTCATCCTTTAGAGAAAAGGGGTCACATGTATCCAGCAAAACTAAGCAGAGAATAACAAAGCCGCAACCTGGATCACTGGTACTATATATTCCAGAGGCACAGTAGAACATCTATGACCAAAAACCTAAATATAGCTTTTAGACCTTTTTGTAAATGAAATACAGAAAGGATCTGGCCTGAACCACAATTGTTTAGAAAGACTCGACATTTCTCTCTTCTGAAAGCTATCAAGGGCAATTAAAAAAAAAAAAGCTTAACTGCTAGAGAGGACTGGAGAACGTGGAACCACTACAAGTACAGGAGCTAGGAAGAATTCAACTGAGCAATGTGTGTTTGATAAGGCAGCATCACTATGGCAACATAGAAACCCATCACTCACTAATTAAATGTACAAATCTCAAAATCCTTTACTGTATTCTCTCCTTTAAAAACAGAAAAGGGGAAAAAAAAAACTTATCTGATTACTAGAAGCTCAACATTAAACCAGTATTAAATAGATGACAAATAAAGAGTAAAAGAATATTAAAAATTCAGAAACTACAGGTTTGTCCAAAATGACCTAAAGCACAAAACTAAAACTTATCTATGTCAAGTATTCAAACTGGCTCAATGAATGGCCTGGGAAAAATTACTTTTCTCTGACTCCCAATAACCTTTCCTATAAATGAGGATAAAATGTTATTTATAGGGGAGTTGTGAGAACTAGAAAGACAATGTAAAACAAGAAAGAAACAACAAAGCACTCTAAATTTCTTAAGAAAAAAGGTGCTTTTAAGAAAAAATTGCAGTATTCTCTCATCAGTTGTTATGTAACAACCAAGGATATACATAGTGGGTTAAGAGAAATAGAGAATTTGTTTTCAGAGATATGATTCAGGGCAATTAGTATGCTAAATGTTGAAACATATTTACTTACATTTTGATAGTAAAAGAAGCTAATATTTAGAATTTATCATGATACAACTCAATACAATGAAAATATAATATTTTTTCTGTTTTAATCATATAGCTATATGGAGAAAATCATATGCTCATGTATACATTTAATAATAATGATATTTTACTGACTGAAAGGTTAAATTACTTGCCAGAATATATTAAAGAGCCAGTACATGTTAAAGATAGTACTTGGAACCTATATCATCCTCATTATATAGGCTAGCTCTCTATCTACTACTACCACATGCTATCTCTCATACTATGCGCCTTAAAGGCCCATAATTATAAATTATCCTCTTCTATTCATCTCTTTCATGAGATGGAATATTCTGGTTAATCAGATATTCTGATCGATAGAAAAGTAATACATCTTTTCAAACTCAGAAAAGAGCTGGAACAGAGCAAGGGAAGAGAGGGCCTCCTCCTGGAAAGGGAACAAGTAAGCCAGTATACTATTCATTATTCTAGACTTTATCTGGAGGCAAATTACCCAGTGGGATCTGGATCTTGATTTTAAAAAGGGGCTCGTGAGTTGAAAAATCAAGCAAAATAGATGTAGCAGACAAGAGAGCCTAATCTTGATTGTCAGTGGAGAATTATAAAGGTTGGAGTCAGAAGTGTGAGAATGATACACCATTCTGACTTTGTGGTGTAAGTGGACTGCTTTCAGTTTTATGATTTCTTGAATACAGGCATACCCTGTGAAGCTGGAGAAAGAAAGTCCTGCTATATCTTGGGTGCTTCAGGCTCATCTTAAATGTCAATTGCACCTGTATTATTAATGTGTCTATCATATGTAAGGGTCTGTAAAAGAAAATGCTGGGCGAGCTAGGTGGCACAATGGATAGAACACCAGCCCTGAAGTCAGGAGGACCTAAGTTCAAATCTGGTCTCAGACACTTAACACATCCTAGCTATGTGATCCTGGGCAAGTCACTTAATCCCAATGATCTCAGGGGAGGAAAAAAAGAAAATGCTGAGTAACACAAGTATAATAAAAAAAGAGTTAAACAAAGCCACAGTTTCCATTCTCTTCTCCTAAAGTTTGAAAAATGAAGTTTTGAGATTGAGAAGCTATGAAATCCTGTCTGAGGATGAAGAGTGGTTGATTACTTAAAATCTGGATTTTCTTTTTTTTAAACTTTATATTTTCAGATCCAAGTGTCCTTCCTCTTTCCAACTTTTACTTAGCATTGAGAAGGCAAGAAATGATAACCACTGTATATGTGAAATCCTGCAAAACATATTTCCTCATTAGTCATGTTTGGAGTTTAAGATCTCTTTAGCAAATATTAATCTGATTTTAGTACTAAACCAGAAATAATATTCTGAAACAAACATAGACTAACAAGATTTACTTTAAAAGAAAGTAATGGAGGTTTCTAATTTTAAGTTCAAGGATAGAAAAAAGAGAAGAATTAACTATCTGGTATATATAACGTTCGGGCTAGCTTTCTGGAGGACCTCAGGATCAGTCCAAGTCCTTGGTCTTAATGAAGGAGGCAAGAGAGTTCCCAGGATGGTCAAAGATAGAATGTCTCATTTCCAGTACTTCTCTGCCCTTATATATCTTAGTACAATTACATCATTACAACATACTGAATATGTGTGAACTAGAGAACCATTACATCACCATACTAAGTATATATGTGAACTAGAGAACCATCATCTCATCAATTTCCCTGAGTTAACACCTTGTTCAAGTATATTTCTCCAGAGTTCCAGCTCTCTACAGGTATAGTATTCATTCATACATTTAAAAAGGAGGCATTTGTTTGATTTCTTTATTTAGGAATATCTATAATTTTTTAATAAGACTATTAATATTAAACATGCTTTATTATATCACAAAACCTTTTGTAATACCTCAAGTCTCAAAATTTCTCTTGAAAAATTATGTGGTAGCATTTCCAATCCCTCTGTTTTTGTTTGCCTGCATTTTTGATTTCCTTCTCAGGTTAATTTTACCTTATTTCAAAGTCCAATTCTTCTTGTGCAGCAAAATAACTGTATGGATATGTATACATATGTTATATTTAACATATACTTTAACTTATTTAACATGTATTGGTCTACCTGCCATCTGGGGGAAGGGGTGGGAAGAAAGAGGGGAAAAATTGGAATAGAAGGTTTTGCAAGGGTCAGTGCTGAAAAATTACCCATGCATATATCTTATAAATAAAAAGCTATAAAAGAAAGAAAAAGAAAAATTATGTGGGGGGAAGGCAAAAATGTGGAGCTAAAAATTTCAAAAAAAAATTCAGTGTTAAAATTGTCTTTACATGTAATTGGGAAAATATTTTTAAAAAGGGAAACTTATGTGATAAGTTATTAAAGATTTATTTCAAGCTTATTTAATATGTAATATTTATTTTATGGTAGAAAGCAAACTTATGTATGGTTTTAAGTATGGCTCAAATATAAAATGTAATTATATAGATAAAAGGGCTTAAATTCTAGTACTTCATGAATCAATAAGTTTAATTTCATAAACAATGTTTAAGGAATGATGGTATCTTCATTTTTATCATGAAAATTCCTTTAAAAGACATATTCTTTTGTTTAGATTTAATAAAAGTCAAAGTCCCCCTTTCTTTCCCCCTTTAACAAAATGTAAAAGTTTGAAAAACTGATGAACATTAATAGCAATCTTCAAGACACTTACTGTTCTAAGAGTTGTTCATGTTTTTCTAAAGCATCTTTTTCAGCCATAAATGCTCTTTCTTTTTCAGCCAGGGCATTATCCCTTGCTTCTCTCAGATTCCTAGAGCAAAAGCAAAAAAAAAAAAAAAAAACTTTTAGTAATGACTCCAATAGCATCTATTTAATACTTCAATACAAAATATATAACTAAATAAAAATTTTAAAACCTTAGTATACTAACTGGAACTCAGTCCCAGTGTTATATGCATCTTGATCAATTTTTAAAAAGAATCTACTGTGTTTTATATTTGATTTAAATATTTTTTATTTACCTGGTAAACCTTAACACATGTGAATTATTATCATTACTATGTTCAAGACAGAAGTAGAATGCTAATGCTCAGTACTAATTATTAAGAGTGCTATATGATGGAAAGCAAGCTGAATTTGAGCTAGATGGGTGTATACTTTCAACTCAGAGAATGATCCCTCCATAATAAAATATAGAAAGAGCAAAACCTAATCCTGATACATGTAAAACCAAGAACTGAGATTAGAAAGAGTAATAAAATAGAATTCACTCAACACCAAGGATAAGCCATAAGGAAAAGTGATACCATAACAAATTTGAGCAGACTTTTGAAAAGAAAATGATTTGCTCACAAAGACTACAAGAATATCTGGAAGAAATAAAGCAGGTGCTCATAAATGAAATTAAAGCTTTAGAGAAAAGACTTATAAGAATTATTAGTGTTGAGTAGAAGGCAGTAAATCTTACTTAAGAAACAGATTATACAAGTCAAAAAGAACCAAACAACGTAATAATTATATGAGATAGCAAGAAATAAAACACATCAAGAGATGGAAAAATTGAAGAAAATGTGTTATCTACTACCAAAAAATAACTGTCCTAGAAAAAAAGTCAAGGAGAGATAATCTAAGAACTCGAAAATTATGAAAATAGAGAAGGCCTGGATATGACAAATTATTTTGGATAATTACAATACAAAATTCACAATACATAATCACAAACAAAAATTGCCCATATCTACTAAACCAGAAGACAATTAAAAAAAAAAAACCCAAAGGATCACTTACTGAAAGCCTAAAAGAATTGCTTTAGTACTGTCTTAATCAAAATTCAGTGGAAAAAAGTCAAATAAAAATACAAGTAGTCAGGAAGAACTCAAATATTGAGGAACCATAGTCAAAATAATAATCAGCATCAAGCAAGATCTGGTAGTTGCAGCTATAAAGAAGAAGAGATTGTGGAATGCAATATTCCAAAAAGAAAAAGAAAAAAACTTATTAAAAAAAGCTTAACCCAGTAAAACAGAATTTAAATATAAAGGGGAAAATAATCTTTAATAGAAAAGAGGACTTTTCAAGTATTTCCAATGAAAAGGCCAGAACTTAGCAAGTGTTTTGAAATATAAACACAAAATGTGAAGAGAAACGTTTAAAAAAAAAAAAAACTATATTTGAATATACTGTAGCCTATTCAACATGTAAAGGACTGCTTGCCATCTGGGGATGGGGGTGGAGGGAGGGAGGAGAAAAATCGGAACAGAAGTAAGTGCAAGAGATAATGCTGTAAAAAATTACCCTGGCATGGGTTCTGTCAATAAAAAGTTATTAAAATAAATAAAGGAAGTAAATTAAAAAAAACTATATTTGAGAACTTATAAGGAGCTTCAGGATTATATGAGAAGGAATAAATGCTTCTTTAAAACTTTAATATCTTTAAGGATCATAGGAGGAGTTAAATAAGACAAACAAGTGGTATGGGAAAGATGTTTGGCTAGGTTTTATTTTGATGTGCTTATACAAATACAGTTTGACCATAACTATTATAATATTATGAAATTAGAAACTTACATATGGAAGCCCAACATCCTCATTTTAAAGATAAACTAAAGTTTTAATAATTTACCCCTTTTTCATTTGTTTTTGTTTATTTTTTCACTTGGGATATTTCATCTATTTTCATGGTTTAAAAGATTACCTTAGTGTTCCAGATCTGTAATTCAAGGCCTGCCTGATCTTTTTCTTGAAGTCCCTTTCCCTACCTCCAAATTCCTGCAAGAAATCTTCAACTAGTTTTCCTGTTAACAGCTTAATTCAAAATATCAAAACCAAACTCATCTTTGTTCATACGTTTCCTTCATGTTCCTAAGCTCAAAATCTTTGAGTCTCCTTGGACTCTATCTCCTCCCTAAGCAACTGATTGATAATAGGCAAATCCTATTACTTCCATCTCAGCAATCATTTACGTACTCATATTTTTTTATTATTATAACTTTTTATTTACAAGATATATGTATGGGTAATTTTTCAGCATTGATACCTGCAAAACCTTTTGTTCCAATTTTTCCCTTCCTTCTTCCCATCCTTTTCCCCAAATGGCAGGTTGACCAATACATGTTAAATATGTTAAAGTATAAGTTAAATACAACATATGCATACATGTCCATACAGTTATTTTGCTGCATAAAAAGAATTGGACTTTGAAATACTGTACAATTAACCTGTGAAAGAAATCAAAAATGCAGGCGGACAAAAACAGAGAGACTAGGAATTCTATAAAGTGGTTCATACTCATTTCCCAGAGTTCTTTTACTGTGTAGTCGGTTCAATTCATTACTGCTCTATTGGAACTGATTTGGTTTATCTCATTGTTGAAAAAGGCCACGTCCATCAGAACTGATCATCATATCGTACTGTTGTTGAAGTATATCTGGTCCTGCTCATTTCACTCAGCATCAGTTCATGTAAATCTGAAACCATCCTGCTGATCATTTCTTACAGAACAATAATATTCCATAATATTCATATACCACAATTTATTCAGCCATTCTCCAATTATTGGGCATCCACTCAGTTTCCAGTTTCTGGCCACTACAAAGAGGGCTGACACAGACATTCTTGCACATACAGGTCTCTTTCCCTTCTTTAAGATATGTACCCATATTCTAACTGTACTTACACAGTCAACATTCTTACTGAAGCTCTTGTCAATGCTTTTTTTTTTTTTTTTTTTTTGCTGAGGCAATTGGGGTTAAGTGACTTGACCAGGATCACACTGAGAGCAGATTTGAACTCAGGTCCTCCTGACTTCAGGGCTGGTGCTCTATACCTAGTTGCCCCAGCTCTCATTAACAAATGTAGGAATGTCAAATGTGATTTTATTTGCTAATTTCTTCTCTAATTCATCCTTCATGATAGCTCTGACAAAATTATTTCCCTAATATACTATCACTGCCATGGTTTAAAAAAATCTTTCCCAAAGTCTAAGGAATTAAATATATACATCTTAGCATGGACTATAACATTACCCCCTACCCTCCTTAAATCTGCCTCTAAACTAGCTTTCCAATATTATTTTTCATCTGTAGTGGAGCAGAATGCTTGTGCAATTAGGGCAGCTGAATTCATCCCCACACTCATATCAGCTGGTTTACTGTGAATCAATATACTATGGCGAAGACTTGGGGCAATCTGAATTAACTTTGCTCCAGATGGACTGACCAAGAATCCATCTGTGACTATTTTAGTAAAGGAGTAAAGAGATAATTTTACAGCTCTAAGAGGAACTCCTGATATGCCATGGAATTTCCTTGTGAACTCCTTTTATTTCCTTGTAGAATATTTTACTTAAAGATTGTTGAATATACTTTTATTAAAGAAACTGCAGTATCTTAACCCTCAAGCTTTGAGTGGCCAATTGTGCTGCCACATGTAAAACAATGAGATGGGATATTACTTTACTATTTTCCTTAATATACAGGCTCTATCCTCCAGACAAGTCTTGCCTACTTTGGTGCATCTGCCCATGAACATGGAATAAACTACTCTCTCATGCCTTTCCTTCATCTCTTTCTAATCTTCATCTATACTATTCATATAAATATCTGTCTTTCTTCAAAAGTGAGCTCATCAACATCATCCATGTTCAAAATCCTCCTATTAGCCAATGAGGTCTCTTTTGTCACTTCTTAAATATGTGTATTGTTGGATGATATTCTATAGACTATTTAGAATCCCCCAGTTATCTTTTTCCACTGAGCTTTGGGTTACTGTCACTTTTGATTCTTGAGATGATTCCACAATTCACAGCTACATGCTATTACTTATTAAGGGACAGGTCAATTACCCAAGAGCCTCCACAGCTGTGGATCATAATATCTGAAGGGTTTGTAAGGTAGCCTTTGCTGGCACAGGTGTTGTGGACTGGGAATGAGATAAATTGGAGGCAGAGGGAAGAGGAGAGAGGTCAGACAATGCAAGGCCTCTCAGGTCAGAGAACAGCAACTGCCTCTCAGTCTCCTTGTATCATCCTCTCACAAGAGAAGATTCATTCTGGGTTGCATCTCCAAGCAACTACTGTTAGATGGCTCCCTTGTATTTCAATAGCTCTCTCATGTATTCCAACAGTTATTAAAAATAACACTTTTATGTATGTATGCTTTAGCAAGCATATTCCTCAAAACATGATGATGTTAGCAATAATACTAATAAAAAGTAATAAGTAATAGATGAAAATAATGTAGGCAATAATAATAATGAGGACAAAGCAAATATGCTATCACTTTAAGGATGCAATCAAGACTTTGAGAGATGAAGTATCTTTTCCATAGTCACATACAATAGAATATTAGAGCTAGGATTTGACTGAAAATCTTGTTCTTTTAATGATATATATTCCATCTTGCCTTTAATATATCATTAATGAGAACATTTTTATTTATTGGAAGTGAAGTAGATCTTTGATTTCATTAGTATGGGAACTCCCAGTGAAGCTCTATCTATTGAAGTTGTTTGGCAATTGTTGATGTTCATTCTTTGTTCATGAAAAGGATCAATGATATCATGAAGATGATGCTTAACTCGCTAGTGAACTAGGATATGAATGGGGCAGAGCTGCACAAAGTTATCAGTTTCACTCTCTCCTTAAGGATCAATGAAGTCTAATGGCAAAATGACAAATCAAGATGACCTTTTCAAGGGATCTTGCCTTTTCTAAATTAAGGTATTTCTCAGGTCACAGTTTGTCTGAGGTTACTACTCTATAATCTAGTCTTAGAGAGTTGCCTCAGGGCATTGACCACATGACCAATATGGGTCATTAGAGAAGTAAAGGAGCAGAAGGTTGTATATAATTAGAAAAAAATCACTGTTATTTTTTGCTTAAGTTAAGCAATTTAATCAATCAGAAAAAATTTCTTAAACACTTAGTATAGGTATTTTGATACAGATAAAATTATAATTGCTAAGATATTGTTTATATTCCTAAAGAATTTCAGAGTTGAAAGGAATCTCAGATGCCTTATAGCATCTGAGTAAGGTAGTAAGGTATTCTACCCATATAATTTCTATTATTTTCAACATAATTTTTGTTTTTTATTTTTGTACAAAGGAAGGCTCAATAGGAAGAGAATTAAGAAATATATCTATTATATAAAAAATACAGTACATAAATAAGATTTTTTTTAAAGTGGGGAAGGCAGGGAGGAAGGCCAAGCTCTGAATAAATCTTACAAAGCTGCAAAGAGAGTATGAGACAAGTAGACAAGTAATAGACTGTTTGCCTGTCTCTTAAGCACAAACCTACCTATGGTCTGAGGCCCAGGATAACCAGAATGTTGGTCTCTCTACGTGATATTTTTTTTAAACACAAGAATTCATGAAGACTATTTGCTTTGGCATGAAGAGGTCACAGTTTCCATTGGTAGAAGGAGTACTACACCAATGAAACCACAGATCCTTTAAGAACTAAAGTAAATACCCATTAAACTATTCTCTACACAAGAAGTATATTTTTAGTGGATAATTTAAAATGTCATTACTTGAATTATAAAGCTGATTAAAATGATTTCTCATTAAAACTGACAAATTATATTTTGCATATTAATAGCATCTCTAAAAAAAACCAAACCACTAAACATTTTGTATTATTCCATTCTAGGTGATCTAGATATGTTCAGTCAACAAATTAATTTCTAAAAGTATTCTCCTAATTTTTATTTCTTAAAAAGGGACACCATAATCCACAAAGGTTTCTTTAATATAAAAGTACCTTCAATGGGTTAACTGTCATGGAGTGACTGCAATACTAATCACATATAGTCAATCACAGGGCTTGTTTATCACATTGGACCAAACTCTATTCTCTGCTTCACATAAGAACTTTTAAGAAAACAACAATCATTATCTAAAACAAAGAAAATCACTATTAGCCAAAATAAATTTAAGCAAGATAAGCTGCAAAAATAGCAAAAACAATCCCACCCAAACAAAAACTTAAAAACAATTGCCTAGATACAGTAAACAAGTAAAACAGCAAAGAAAACAACAAGACCCCTTAAAGAATTAAGGAAAGAAACCTGCAATGGTAGTAACTTTTAGAAGAAATATTAGATAATGGTGGCATATATTAACTTATCATTATATTGATAATTCCCTCCCTTTCCCCAATAATTTACAAACTGTCAAAACAAAAGTTGAGTTAACATTTTAAAATATATGGAAGATAATGAATTGCTCTTCAGATATTGGAAAAAAGAAGAGCTTGGGGAGAAATCTCAATAAAGTTAAAACTAATGAAATTATCACTACTAGTATTCGACCAGCCAGCCGAATGTTCTCTTTGAAGACAAGAGAAAAATTTCAACACCTAGAGGGTCTGAAACAACTTGTCAACAAAATCCTACAGGTGCAAAGATCATTAACAAGATGCATTTGAGATCTGAAAGCTGATGAAAATGACTTAAAGCGATGAGTATATTTGTTTTTTTTTTTAATAAAACAAAAATTTTTAATAGGCATATGTTAAAAATTAAGACAATACAAAATTGTTAATAGGCACACATTAAAATTAATATATAACATATAACACAAAGATTGTTAATAGGTACATATTAAAATTAACACATAATATATAACACAAAAGTGTTAATAGGCACATATTAAAATAAACATATATAATACAAAGGTTGCCAATAGGCATATTAATAAGGGCATTTTGGGTGGCACAGTGGCTAGAAGGCTGGGCCTGGCATCAGGAAAACTTCTCTCTGATTGTTGCTCAGTTGTGACAGCCATGTCCTGCCCTTGTTGTCCCCATTTGGCCTTTTCTTGGCAGAAATCTTCCCTAGTGGATCCAGTGGATCCATTTTGTCAGATAGTCGAAAGTAAAATAACTTGTCCAGGGCTAGGCAGGATGTGAGGCTAGATTTGAATTCAGTTCTTCTTGACTCCAGGTCCTTTGCTCCATCTCTCTCTCTCTCTTTTTTTTGTGAGTGGGTTGGGGAGGAGTCATTTATTTGGTCACTCCAAATACAGGATTTGGAGGCACAGGAGTCAAGGGCATGTGCCTGACCATGGGAAGCACAATGGCAAGTGAAAAGAACATCGACTCTGAAGATAGAAGACTTGAATGAAACACTTGAGTCTTGCAGTGTATCCTTCAATTTCTCATCTTTGTTGAAGTAGTTGTAGGAGGAATTGGGTTGAACTGTATTCTCTTACTTTACTATGTTGTCTAGTTTCTCCTTTTTCTACTTCTCTTGATTCCTGTTGTTGGAGATCAAATTTTTTGTTTAAGTCTGGTTTTTTCCTTAGAAACAGATGGAATTCCTCTATTTCATTAAATGTCCATCTTCTTCCGTGGAAAAAAATACTCAGCTTAGCTGGGTAGTTTATTCTTGGCGAGATGAGTATATTTGAAGGTTGACAAAAGGCATAGAATAAAGATATAAAAAAAAATCAAATAAAAAATTTAGATAACATGTCAGAACTACAAGGTATAGGTACAGAATATTGTTCAAGGGCTTGAAATTAAAAATATAATGAAAAGATAACTTTAAAAAACCAAAAATTTTATCAGTTCTGAAAAGGGGATTTGAAGTTTGTTTAGTTTACAGTATAAATTAATAAACAATAAGAAGTAAATTACAGACAAGTTAAAATATTCTGATGCTAAAATTGTGAAAAAGTTCCTTTTGAAAATCGTTTTTAAAAGAACTTGATACAGGATAATTGAGCAGATATATATTCAAGTATCTACAAGTTTAAAATGAAGACTTAATTACACTTTTTGATAAAAATCTATAAGAAAATAAATAACAAATGACAATGCATTTCTACTTCTAGGAATCCCGAAATGAGTTCTGTGTTACTGACAAAAGAAATCAAGTGTCATATGTGAGACTTAGAATGGAAATTTTTCAAAATTCCCATTGATAGGAAGAAATCAGAGTGGCAATGAAAATAACCCATTAATATGAGACTGCTAAGGGCATGTAGATGGCACAGCAGATAGAATGCCAGGCCTGGAGCCAGGGAGACTCATCTTTGTGGGGTCAAATCTGGCCTTGGACATTTACTAGCTTTGTGACCCTATTACTTAACCCTTGCCTCAGTTCCTCATCTGTAAAATGAGCTGGAGAAGGAAATGGCAAGCTATTCAAGTACCTTTGCAAAGAAAACTCCAAATGAGGTCATGGAGAATCAAAAACAAGTAAACAAGAAGAAGGATAATCCAACAGCCAAAAAAGACATGGTTCCATGCATTAATCTTTGGCATGGTGCCTGTAGGTATGCAAAGATAAAAATGAGTGTATTGACTTTGAACAACTAATGCTTTATATAGAGGGAAAGCAACAGCAGTAGGGAGAATCAAGTACAAACATATACAAAGTAAATACAAGGTAATTGTAGGAATCTAGAGAAAGGAGATGGGAGTCTTTGCTTTCTACTAGCATAAAGGCCAGTTTGGATGGAATATAGAGTCTGTGAATAGTAACAAACAATAAGTTTGGAGAGGAAGGCTGAAGGCCTTCTGCATCTTGGTTTTCTCGTCCCCCAATGGCCAAGGTGACCACCCAGCATTCAGAAAAGACTGACCCTGCTAACTCTTAACTTCTAAGTTTAAAACTACCTCCAATCATCAGTCTCAAAGATAACATAAATGGGCTGACCACTCATTTATTAGTCCCTCATGTAATATGTTTGGTTAAGATATACAAGAAAGACAGATAGTAATCCAGGTTTCCCAAACAAATCTTAGCAAAAATCAAAGCAACAGAAACAAGCCATTCCATCAAGTCAAAATCTGAAAGAAAAAAGATGGCCAAAATCCAGGGGAGGCCAGGAGTCTACTTAGGAAATGGAAGGGAATACGCATTTATTAAATGCCTGCTATGTACAGAACACTGTGACATGAGCTTTACAAATATTACCTCATTTGATCCTCACAATAACTCTGGGAGATGGGTATTATTATTATTATTCTTATTTTACTGTTGAGGAACCTGCATGGATAGGCCACAGTAATTAAATTTTAAGCATACTGATGTCATCATTAGAAAAAAATCTGAGCAATCAAAACAATGTCCAAAAACAATGAAGAAACAATTAAAGATACAGATTCAGAAAAATTTGAGAAAACTTGCATTAACATTAATGCATAATGAAATAAAGACAGGAATACAATTTAAACAATAACAAATATACTGTAAAAGAAAACAATTTTGAAGAACTAATCAAAGCAACAATCATCTATAATTCCAGAACATCAATCAATCAACAAATATTTATTAAGTGACTATGTGCCAGACACTGTACTAGGCACTGAAGCTACAGTATTAGAATGAAACAATTCTATCTTTCAACTCAAGGTGCAGAATAAGAAATACATTTCTTGACACAACTCACATATGGATTTGTTTTGCATGATTATATTTCTTTGTCACAAGACAAAATGTATATTTTATTACTTTGTTACAGATATGGGAGAAGCTATAAAGAGGGAGAAGAGAGGATAATTATGATGGCAAGAAAAGATGAAAAGAATGTTAATAAAATGCAAAAGTACATTGAACAAAAAGAGAGAAATAGGGTATTAGAATTTACCATGTTAAATTTATTGTCTACGTAAAGCTCTACATAATAAAGATTCAGTTTCACATCAATTCTTTTTTCATTCTTCTTTACATATGGTAATAATCATGTTGATTCTTGTAAAGTTCATAAAATTTAAAAATGAGAAAAAAAGAATAAATGCTTCAGACCAGTCTATGAAATGTCTATGATTATGAAATGCCAAACAGAGGAGTCAGTGCTTTAGTTGAAATAAGAGAAAGTCACTTGAACTCCATGAGCAGGGGAGAGAGGCAAATTTATATTTGAGAAATATCAATTTCGGAGCTGTGTAGAAATTCAATTATAGAGAGTACAGACTGAAGTAGAGACACAAATTAGACAGCTATTGAAGTGGTAAAAGTGAGAGTTGATGAGGACTACTAAGGTAGTAACTGTAGAAGGCAGGAACTTTGGAGAAGTGTACTTGAAACAAGGATGCTTACAACAAGGTGTTAACTCAGTGGAATCAATGAGATGATGGTTCTTTAGTATACATATAATTAGTACTTAGCATGGTGATGCAATGGTTCTCTAGTTCACACATAATCAGTATGCTGTAATGATGTAATTATAATAAGGTATATAAATGCTAAGAAGGACTGGAAATGAGACATTCTATCTTATGGGTGGAAAAGAATTTAAGAGATACAAAGCCAGTAAGTTCTTTTCATAGTAGCAACCAACCAAAATTAGTTTTTCTTTCTTTTTTATTTATATAAAACTAGGAGGGCTTTTTGGTTGAAAAAAATATATGTCTTCTAAAGAAAAATATGGAATTGAAACTATCTATTTAGGGAGCAAATCTTAAAAGGAAAAATATTTAGTTTTGCTACTCCTAATACAGAGAGATTTCCCAAATACTGCTTCCTGTCTGCCCATATTCCTGATGCCTCTAAATCTATGATTCAAGATTATAACAAGATAGGGATAATTTACTATCCACCCTAATGATAACCTAATAAGTGTTCACAATTGATAATTGGCATATGTTAATAAGAATATCAAAGATGAAATTTTGTGGGAAAAGACAGTTGGGAAATTCATTAAACCATAATATTGTAAAACTGAAAAATGCCTGAGATATAGTTTAAGCAAATGCATTTATTTTAAGATGACTGAAGTGAAACCCAGAAAAGTGATTTGACTATTTTATTAATAGACACAGTAAAAAATAATGAAGTAAATTCTTAAATGAAAAATTTCTTATTATTAATCTATAAGTATATATAGCTTAGAAGTTATAGAGGGGAAACAAATGACAATTTAAAATATAATTTTGTGAACTTAGAATGTATGCTAATTTCAGAAATAAATACAACTATCTTAATAAAAAAAAAATTAGACAAATCTTCCAGATCATAGGTATGTTCTTGGTATCAGTTTTTATGTAAAGAGTAGTGGCTCTTTAAAAAAAAAGAGGCATTTTTGTGTGCCATTAACAGATGGGCATTTCACTATGTGAAGTAGGAATATGAAAATGCTGGGTAACATAAAAACTTTTCTAATAACAATAACTTTAGTAATTATTTTTACATGTTTATATAATTTTGGTAATCTTTTCTCAGAAGAGAACTAAGTTATAAAGAGAGGTTTGCAAATTTATCAACAAATGAGACCTGAGTACTCAGATTTTTTTGATAATAAACACAAGTGTACATAGGTTTGCACAACACAATTTATTAGTATGAATGTTTGGGGAATTTTTTTAAAAGAAATGATCATTATGCACCATAATCTTTCTTATTCAAACAAACTAAAGAAATGAAAACATAATTTTAAACAAATCAACAAGTACTCTTGAAAAATAAAAACTTAAAAAAAGAGAAACAAAATGAAATGAGAAAAAAATTTTTGTACCAGTGAGGTACAGATGCTTATGCTCGTGCACTATACTAAAAATACAAACAATGAAATAGATATGACATATATTTAAAGATTAGTACTTTACCTAGTTTACATACCAATTTGAATACTCTATAAGGAATTATAAAACCAAGTATTTAGGGTTGGGAAAGACCTTAGCCAATATCTTGTCCAATCACCTAACTTTACAGAACAGCACCATGTTGCGAAAAGAGTGCTGGTTTTGGAGTCAGAAGATCTAGTTTTGAATTCCCAGATTTTTCTACTTTATACGAACATAGGGAACTCATTTCTCTCTGGGCCTCCATTTTCTTACCTATAAAATGAGAGTTAGATATGATTTTTAAGCTCCTTTCTAGGTCTAAAACCCATGATCCTATGTTCCTAATAGTTAATTTGAAAGACATTTTTACTAATTTAAGAATTAGTGATATAAAGTATTATTAAAAATATTCAAACTATACTTTCTACTAGAGCTCAACTAATTACAACTTCCCTTCTAAGATACCAGGGAAATCCATTAAGGATTAAGATTGTCTCTTATCAGCTAGAATCTCCATTCTGGGAATTTCCACTCCCTCTTTTCCCAATCCCTACTGTTAATTTCCAACTGCTTCACTTTCACAAAGAGATATTTACTTTAAACATAAAGCAAGAATTTAAATACACACATTTCCCCTCAAGATCATAGTCATGCTTTGGTCCTAGGGAGAGTGAGCTCAGATTTAATGCAGCTAATTAAATTTAATGCACAGAAATTGGTCCCAATAAATTTAGATCTACATAAAGCAATGATGTTGAATGAATCTTCTCTTTATTTACTGAGGTCTGTGTTCTTTTTTTTTTTTTAAATAATAACTTTTTATTGACAGAACCCATGCCAGGTAATTTTTTTTACAACATTATCCCTTGCACTCGTTTCTGTTCCAATTTTTCCCCTCCCTCCCTTTACCCCCTCCCCAAGATGGCAAGCAGTCCTATATATGTTAAATATGTTGTAGTATATCCTAGATACAATATATGTTTGCAGAACCGAACAGTTCTCTTGTTGCACAGGGAGAATTGGATTCAGAAGGTATAAATAACCCGGGAAGAAAAACAAAGATGCAAATAGTTTTACATTCATTTCCCAGTGTTCTTTCTTTGGGTGTAGCTGCTTCTGTCCATCATTTATTAATTGAAACTGAGTTAGGTCTCTTTGTCAAAGAAATCCTTCCATCAGAATACATCCTCATACAGTGTCGTTGTTGAAGTACATAATGATCTCCTGGTTCTGCTCATTTCACTTAGCATCAGTTCATGTAAGTCTCTCCAAACCTCTCTGTATGGTCACCTCTCCTGATGGTCATTCCTTACAGAACAATAATACAATAATATTCCATAACATTCATATACCACAATTTACCCAGCCATTATACAATTGATGGGCAACCATTCAATTTCCAGTTTCTAGCCACTACAAACAGGGCTGCCACAAACATTTTGGCACATACAGGTCCCTTTCCCTTCTTTAGTATCTCTTTGGGGGATAAGCCCAGTAGTAGCACTACTGGATCAAAGGGTATGCACAGTTCTTTTTGGGCATAATTCCAGATTACTCTCCAGAATGGTTGGATTCGTTCACAATTCCACCAACAATGCATCAGTGTCCCAGTTTTCTCACATCCCCTCCAACATTCATCATTATTTTTTCCTGTCATCTTAGCCAATCTGACAGGTGTGTAGAGGTATCTCGGAGCTGTCTTAATTTGCATTTCTCTGATCAATAGTGATTTGGAACACTTTTTCATGTGAGTGGTAATAGTTTCAATTTCATCATCTGAAAATTATTCATATCCTTTGACCATTTATCAATTGGAGAATGGCTTGATTTCTTATAAATTTGAGTCAGTTCTCTCTATATTTTGGAAATGAGGCCTTTATCAGAACCTTTAACTGTGAAGATGGTTTCCCAGTTTGTTGCTTCCCTTCTAATCTTGTTTGCATTAGTTTTGTTTGTACAAAGGCTTTTAAATTTGATATAATCAAAATTTTCTATTTTGTGATCAGTAATGGTCTCTAGTTCATCTTTGGTCACACATTTCTTTCTCCTCCACAAGTCTAAGAGATAAAATATCCTATGTTCCTCTAATTTATTTATAATCTCATTCTTTATGCCTAGATCATGGATCCATTTTGATCTTATATTGGTATACGGTATTAAGTGTGGGTCCATGCCTAATTTCTGCCATGCTAATTTCCAGTTATCCCAGCAGTTTTTATCAAATAATGAATTCTTATCCCAAAAGTTAGGATCTTTGGGTTTGTCAAACACTAGATTGCTATAGTTGACTATTCTGTCTTGTGAACCTAACCTTTTCCACTGATCAACTAATCTATTTCTTAGTCAATATCAAATGGTTTTGGTGACTCTGCTTTATAATATAATTTTAGATCAGGTACAGCTAGGCCACCTTCATTTGATTTTTTTTTTCATTAATTCCCTTGAGATTCTCGACTTTTTATTGTTCCATATGAATTTTGTTGTTATTTTTTCTAGATCATTAAAATATTTTCTTGGAAGTCTGATTGGTATAGCACTAAATAAATAGATTAGCTTAGGGAGTATTGTCATCTTTATTATATTTACTCGGCCTATCCAAGAGCACTTAATATTTTTCCAATTATTTAAGTCTGACTTTATTTGTGTGGAAACTTTTTTGTAATTTTGCTCATATAATTCCTGACTTTCCTTTGGTAGATAGATTCCCAAATATTTTATGCTGTCAACAGTTATTTTGAATGGAATATCTCTTGCTGTAGGATTCTGTTGGTGATGTATAAAAATGCTGAGGATTTATGGGGATTTATTTTGTATCCTGCTACTTTGCTAAACTTATGAATTATTTCTAATAGCTTTTTAGTAGAATCTCTGGGGTTCTCTAGGTATACCATCATATCATCTGCAAAAAGTGATAGTTTGGTTTCCTCATTGCCTACTCTAATTCCTTTAATCTCTTTCTCGACTCTTATTGTAGAGGCTAGTGTTTCTAATACAATATTGAATAATAATGGTGATAGTGGGCAACCTTGCTTCACTCCAGATCTTACTGGGAAAGGTTCCAGTTTTTCCCCATTGCATATGATGCTTACTGACGGTTTTAAATATATGCTCCTGACTATTTTAAGGAAAAGTCCATTTATTCCTATGCTCTCAAGTGTTTTTTTATTAGGAATGGATGTTGGATTTTATCAAATGCTTTTTCTGCATCTATTGAGATGATCATATGGTTTTTGTTTGTTTGGTTATTGATATAGTTGATTATGCTAAAAGTTTTCCTAATATTGAACCATTTACTTCTTCCTCTGTTAGTTTGGGCAAGCTATGTTTTTGGAGGTATTCTTCTATTACATTTAAGTTGTCGAATTTATTGGCATAAAGTTGGGCAAAGTAACTCCTAATTATTGCTCTAATTTCCTCTTCATTATGGCGAATTCTCCCTTTTCATTTTTAAGACTAACAATTTGATTTTCCTCTTTCCTTTTTTTAATCAGATTTACTAAGGGTTTGCCTATTTTGTTGTTTTTTTCATAGAACCAACTCTTAGTTTTATTAATTCAATAGTTTTTTACTTTCAATTTTATTGATCTCTCCTTTTATTTTTAGAATTTCAAGTTTAGTGTTTGATTGGGGGTTTTTAATTTGTTCCTTTTCTAGCATTTTTAGTTGTAAGCCGAATTCATTGATTTTCTCTTTCTCTATTTTATGCAAATAGGCCTCTAGAGATATGAAATTGAGATCTGTGTTCTTAAAGTAATTCCTTCAGGACATATATACTTATTTTGTATTTAATTTATATATTACTATATTTAATATGTATTGGTCATCCTGCCATTTAGGAGAGGGGGTGGGGGGAAGGAGGGGAAAACTTGGAACAAAAGGTTGGCAATTGTCAATGCTATAAAATTACCCATGCATATAACTTGTAAATAAAATGCTATTAAAAATTAAAAAAAAAAAAAAAAAAAAAGGTAATTCCTTCAATTTAGATTCTATATTGACTGGCTGCAAAACCTGTCCTGGAATCTACTCATAGATGTCCTTCTGCTGTTTTTTTTGTCCCTTCAATATTCTCAAGTTCACAATCTTTCACTTGTCAGCTGAATAGGAACCAGCTTCTAACTTGTAGATGGCTGATGCCCAACAGAGCAGGCTAAAGACAGCAATCAGAGATCAAACAGACGTTTTATTAATTTTAAAGTGAGGAAAATATTTGTAAAGGAAGTCCTCCTTAGGACTACAGCTTAACATGCTGGTGAAAAAGACAGTGCTTTACACACACATACACACACACACACACACACACACACACGCACACACACACACACGCACACACACACACACACACACACACGCACACACACGGACTGAACCATGACAATAATTTTTAGGTCTTGAGTATCAGTCATTTCTGGGTCCTATGAGAACAGTCTCCGCTTGTCTCACTGGGATATAGAACCAGAATTATTGTTGTAGGAACAGGAGTGCAGTACCTGGTTCAATTCACTTAGCAGGAATTGTAAATGCATCAAGAAGTGAGAGATGGCTCTCAAGTCCCTGGGAAATGGGGGGAACTCTAACAAATCTAAACAGTTATTGATAAGAAAACCACAACTCCCTCAGTGAACACTTGATGCTGCTCAAAGCATGCAAAGAATGCAAAGGATTGTTGTTATGCCAAACTCTGGGCAAAGTCAGCTTGCTGGGCCTTTAGCTCTAAGAAACAGGGTGTCTCCAAAATATTTTGATACACTTGAACAAATAACAAGGCATTTTATTAACCAAATACACACTGACTTTCAAAGTAGAAACCTGGCCGAGGCTTCTCCTATCATAATGCTGTTTCTGTTTTCTCAACAGAATAATTGGGCAGGACGAAATCACCCCAAAAGAAAGCTATGAGTCCAATCATCTTTTGAATGCTGTCCCCTACAACCCAGTTCCAGCTACAGAACTATAATGAATCAAAGAGATTCCTATTAACTCTATGATTAATATATCAGAATTAGTTATAGATTGTGCTTTCTTCAAATCCTTCTAAGATAATACCACTATGTTAATCATAACCATGCCAGAAACAGTCCCCTTAGGGACTTGCAACAGTGGAATTCTGCACATACTCATAAGGAATGAATTCATTTGCCAGTCATTCTCATTACACCAACTGGGAAAAGACTACATTTATATGACTATAAAAAAGTTCAAGAAATGTGACTCAATCAGATCTTTTACTAGGATCATGATGGTCAATAATAAAGAGAATCATATTCAACAGGTAAAACACAGGGTGGGAACAATCATAACAGGAAAAGATTTATCACATTCTCCTTAGTAGTCCAATGATCTTTCTTTTATCTCTATGGATCTCTTGTCTTTAAGGTCAATTGTGTTGGCCTGTAGAGAAGGTATATTTTTGCTTTTTGCATCTTTTCTGCCACAATTTCCTCCACTATAATTTTTTTTTTGTTATAAATATGTTTTTTTTCACTTCTTTAAAAGAACATTCTACTACTATGGATTCAATGTTTTCTAATTTGTCAAATGGATTTTTAAAATTCCCCCTATTCAATTTCCTAAAGAGGAAAATGAAAGCAATTTGCAAGGTCACGGAGCTTACAATTATAGAGGCCAAATTTGAACTTATGTCTTCCTGATTCCAAGTGTAGCATCTTATCCACTAGGTCCTGCTGTCTCTGACATTATGACATATGGTATATAATTCCATTTGTGGATGCTTTGAAACTTAAAAAGAATCTGGAAAAAGTAATGAATCCATTATTTTGTTGGTCACATAACCTAAAAGTCAAAGGAAAAAAGATCTACTGGGATAACACCCAGAGAGAACCATGGGAACTGAGTGTAGATCACAACACAGCATTTTCACCTTTTGTTGTTGTTTGCTTGAATTTTATTTTCTTTCTCATTTTTTTCCTTTTTGATTTGCTTTTTCTTGTGCAGCAAGATAATTGTATAAATATGTATGCATATATTAGATTTAATATATATATGTATATATATATATATACATATATATATATATATATTTTTTTTACCATGTTTAACATAAATTGGATTATTTGCCATCTGGGGGGTGGGGAAAAGGCAGGAAAAAATTGGAACACAAAGTTTTGCAAGGGTTAATGTTGAAAAATTATCCATGAATATGTTTTGAAAATTAAAAAGCTTTAATTAAAAAAAAATGAAAAAGGTTTATAAATATTTGGCAAGAAGCTAAGTGGTGTAGTGGATACAACACTGGACCTGGAATCAGAAAAACCTAAATTTGTATAAAGGACAAGTGCTTGTTAGAAATGTGACACTGGTCAAATCACTTACGCCTTCTGTGAATCAGTTTTCTTAAGTGTAAAACAGGAACCATCTCTTATGATTGCTGTGAGGATAAAAAACATAGCAATAAAGTGAATAGCACAGGGCTAGAACATAGTAGGTGCTTAACAAATCCCTCCTTCCTTATATTACAGGAAAATGAGATTATTTAGAAAAGGATATGAAATGATTTAGCAATGTTCTTCTAGATAATGAAAGTTATTATTTTAAGAATAAAAAAGGAATCACTAAATATAAATTTTTTTTTAAAAATGTGTCAAATGTTTATTTTTAATAGTATTTTAGTTTTCCAAATACATGCAAAGATAGTTTTCAACATTCACCTCTGCAAATTTTGTGTTCCAAATTTTTCTCCCTTCCTCTCCCCAAGATAGCAAGCAATCTGATATAGGTTAAACATGTGCAATTTTTCTAAACAATTCCATGTTTGTCACGTGCAAGAAAAATCGGATCAAAAAGGAAAAAGAAAACATAAGAAAAAAAAAAAGACATAAACAAACAAAAACAGCAACAACAAAAAAAGAAGTGAAAATACTATGCTTTGATGCACAGTGAATTATTATTAAATGTATGAATCTATGCACGTCATGCTCTTTGGGTCTCATTTTTCTTATCTATAAAATATGAATGTTAGATGAAATCGCTAAGAATCTTTTAACATAATTAAAGAAATGGCTTTTAAAATCTTTTGTGGAACCATATTGGGAACTGTAGGTATAAAGGCGATGGGTAAAAATGACAAGTTCTTGGGTCAAGGAATAACGACAAGGGAGAAAGCTCCTTTTATGTTCTTTCAGAGGTGGGAGTATTTTTCCTATTTCAAACTTGTTTATCAAAATAAGATCCTTCTTTTCAGATGGAAAACAGAACGTAATCTCACAACTTCTATCCACTTCAATTGGTTATAATTGCTAGCAACAATAGAAAGTCACTCCATTCTCTTTTGCCAGTTTTTAACACTGGCCCCTACAGAAAGCTAAAGATATAAATACGTGATAAAGGGGATACATAAAAAAAGTCTGAAGGGTGTTTCTGGCAACAGAAGAGGGACTATATCCTAAAGCAAGACTTGAATAGAGGCAACAAAAATAGGATACAGCAGAGAGCTGCTACCCAAATTTTTCAAAGTTTCCTGAGAATAATGGAATAATTGGATTAGAGAGAGAATCCTAAACAGTATGGGATTTGTAATGAAAAAGGACAAAAAAGAGAAAATACAAGCAACAGAAGCTTCCGTCAAAAGAGATACTATAAAGTTTATGGCAATTCAAATGTATATTCATTGGCTGACATGTATGGGTTATATTTATAGTTTGGCAGGTAAATTGTTACTTATTGCCATATTCAGAAAATGGAAAATAAAGAGTTACTTATAAAAGCATATATTTCAAAAATAATTTAATTTATTGAGATGACAAAGAAGAGCTACTTTTCCATAAAAAGCCTTTTAAAAAATAATAAGAGATATTTGGTGAGATATGAACAAGAAAAAGATTTTTGGCAAAAATGAAGAAATGCACTTTTAAAATGATGAATGGAACTCCTGAAAATTGGTTCCAGTAATATACAAACTATCTACAATTGTAATGCATTATATATTTTGAACTAACCTCTATAAATAAATTTGGATTTAAAGCTGTTGTATATCATAGCAAGTTTCTACAAGAAGTGCTAAAGCTTTTTCTTAGGCACTTAGAAAGTGATATCATTTGTGGTCAAGATAGCTTTGGTTGATATAGTGGGAAAAGGCGGGGAAAAGACTAGAGTGACACTAATTATTGTACTTAAAGGTGCCCTCTTTGTATCCTTTTCTACTTAACCTGACAGACCAATTATAAAACTACTTAAAAATGGAATTATTCCACATTCTGTGAAGTTGTAACATTATACAGCCTTTTTTGACACATTGTTGATCTATACTCACCTACATATTTTAATGTCATATTTTTTCTTTTTACATTATGTTGTTTTCTTACAGTAATAATAGTGGCTAATTTGTGGTTTTACTTCCCCAAGATTTTAACATTTCATCCCATTTGTTGGTCACACAGCTATCAACATCCCATTTTCCATAGTAAGCAAAACATTTCTTCATTTTATCAGTAAACTCAAGCACTTTGAGAAAGCATAATCCTAAGAAAATTTACTAAACTTACTTTTGGATAGTTTTGTAATTTAGGCTCATGGAGATGATTAGTTTATTCATTGAATAATAGGGATATTTACATTTAGATAAGAATAACTGATCATTTTTAAAAGTGCTTTTTTACAGTCACGAATGACCCTTTTTTTTTTTTTTTTTTTTTTTTTAATTGAAGCCTTTGATTTTCATCACATATGCAAAGGTAATTTGTCAACACTGATCCTTGTAGTGGGCTGGAAAGAAGCTGAGGGCTGGAACTCTGAAAAGGTGTATCTGAATCCAGAACAGCAGAGTACTTAAAGCTAAGGACCAACTTAATGTGATATAATTCTTCTATAAACATATACTTAGATGATATGGTGATGTGATGGCTCTCCTCATATTTGGCGCCTGCTGAATGTGATGTGGTGAGGTAATTGTAGGGAAGGGTTGGAGGGCTGAGGGAGAGAGTCAGAGTCTCTCTGTTGCAGTGCACTCAGCAGGGAAAACTTCAGGCTCCAGACTCGAGTCCAGGAGACATCTTTGATGAACCACATGGCTGCTTGCCTGCCTCCTTCACTCTCCTCTTAAAGACCAAGGGCTTTGACTGATCCTGAAAGCCCTCCAGAGAGCTATCCCGGACATTATAGACCCTTGTAAAACCCTGTGTTGCAATTCCCCTCCCCTTCCCTACAATGACAAGTAATCCAATATATGTTAAACATGGTAAAAATATATGTAAATCTAACATAGGCATAAATATCTATGCAATTATCTTGCTGCACAAGAAAAATCAGATTAAAAAGAAAAAAATGAGAAAGAAAGATAAAATGCAAGCAAACAACAACAAAAAGAGTGAAAATGCTATGCTGTGATCCACACTTAGTTTCCATAGTCTCTGGGTGTAGATGGCTCTCTTCATTACAAGATCACTGGAACTGACCTGAATCATCTCATTGTTGAAAAGAGCCATGTCCATCAGAATTGATCGTCATATAATCTTGCTGTTGCCGTGTATAATGATTTCCTGGTTTTGTTCATTTCACTTAGCATCATGAAATCATCCTGCTGGTCATTTCTTACATAGCAATAATATTCCATAACATTCATATACCACAATTTATTCAGCCATTCTCCAGTTGATGGGCATCCACTCAGTTTCCAGTTTCTGGCTACTACAAAAAAAGCTGCCACCAACATTTTTGCACATGTGAGTCTCTTTCCTTCTTTAAGATCTCTTTGGGATTGTCAGGGGGACAGAGCCAAGATGGCGGAGAAGGCAAAAGTGACTTTCTAAACTCCTCTTATATCCTCACGATGAGTTATTAAATTCAGGCTCAAAAATAGTGCTTGACTGGCAAAATTCATGAAGATTAGAAGTACAACTCACCAGCCTAAAATAATCTGTAAGTTTGTCAGAAAAGATTTGTTCTGAGGGGTGGGAAAAGACCAGCGCAGGCAGGGATAGAACTAGAGGCCGGCACGTTGAGCTGACCCAGTGGGGATGGTCTCTGTGGTTAGAAAATCTACAGAGACAACTCTGCCATAGGCTGACTGCTCTTCTCTGCTTGCAAAACAGCAGATCAGCAGAGAAATTAAAGCCAAAGGAAGAGGGTACTCTAAAAAACACCAGAACCTAACAAGATCTGGCTATATCCATGCCAAACCGGAAGTGACTCAGCACAGACTACAGCACAGCTGTGCAGCTGCAATCTGCATCAAGGGGCGACCTGGGACAGCCACAAATCTGCACTGCAGGGGGGCACAGCCTGGAGAAGCTTCTAATCTGTACAGTGGGGGCTCGGCCTGGGGAAAAAGAACTTCTACAGCACAACTGTGCTTCCTTGGGCAGAGACACTTCCAGTCTGTGTGGGAATATTTTCTGGACAACTGCCAATACCCACAACCCCTCCATCTCCTCCTCTTTTCCCCTCCTCCTCGGCTTTGGCCTAGAGTACTGACACTTTTGCTGCCCAGTCTTTAGCCCCAGGGCAGTTGCTAATCCACACAGCGGGGTTCTTCTGCAGCTCGGGTCCCCCAGGCCTGAATCACTTCCAGTAGGGACAGTTTCCCAGAGCACTCCCGTACCTCACTGCTCTTTGCAGCCCATTTGCAGGCCTATCCCTGCTCTACAGAGGAAGCTGATAACCTCCTTGCATACCCTATAGGCTTTAAAAAATGAGTAAAAAAATCAAAAGGCCCATTGATAGCTTCTACACAAGAAAGAGAGCAGCTTTCCAACTCGGAGGAGACTAATAGCAAACAGTCTCCAGACAATACCCAAAGGGGAATGTTTCCTGACCCCCAACACATAATGCTCTCCTAGAAGAGTATATTAATAACCTTAAAAGAGAGCTAGAAGAAAAATGGGGAAAGGAAAGAGAAGCTATGCAAGAGAGTAACAACTTCCTGAAATGTGAATTGGAAAAGGCAAAGAATTTCCAGGAAATACAGGGAAACAGAATTTGTGAACTGGAAAAGGTAAAGAAATCCCAGGAAAGTAGGATTTATGAGTTGGAAAAAGAAAATAACTCACTAAAAAAAAAAAAAAATTAGTGAAATGGAAAAAAATTCCATACACCAAAACAACTCATTTAAAAAGTCAATTGGACATTTACAAAAAGAAGTAAAAAACTAATGAAGAAATAACTCATTAAAAATCAGAACTTAACAAATAGAAATGAATGATTCATTGAGACATCAAGAATCAGTCAAGCAAAACCAAAAAAGAAAAAAAAAAAAGAAAAATTAGAAAAAAAACCATTAATTATCTACTTGGAAAAACAACAGACCTGGAAAATAAATCTAGGAGAGATAATCTGAGGATTATTGGACTTCCTGAAAATTATGATGAAAAAAAGAGCCTAAATACTATTTTACAGAAAATCATCAAAGGAAACTGCCCAGATGTAATAGAATCAGAAAGTAAAATAGGCATTGAAAGAATTCATCTGAAAAAGACCCTAAAACAAAAATTCCAAGGAATATTGTGGCCAAATTTCAGAACCATCAGACTAAGGAAAAAATATTACAAGCAGCCAGGAAAAAACAATTCAAATACTGAAGTGCCACAGTAAGGATTACTCAAGATCTGGCTGTCTCCACATTAAAGGATCGAAGGGCCTGGAATCTGATATTCTGAAAGCCAAAAGAACTTGGAATGCAGCCATGAATAAACTATCCAGCTAAGCTGAACATTTTCTTCCATGGAAGAAGATGAATATTCAATGAAACAGATAAATTCCATTTGTTTCTAAGGAAAAAAACAGATCTACACAAAAAATTTGATCTCCAATCATAGGACTCAAGAAAAGCAGAAAAAAGGAAAAACTATTGAGAACTGTATTTCTGTTGAGGATATACATAAATATAATCTGATTTTACTGATATAACATAAAAAAAAGGGAAGTAGAAATGGAAAGGGGATAGTGACAGAAAAGGAAAAAGGGGAGAAAAAAAGAGGGAAACCACACCTCACGAAGAGGCAAAGGAAACCTATCATATCTGAGGGAACTCAGATAGGGGGAGGAACATTGTGTGAATCTTACTCTCATCAGAGTTGGCTCAAAGAGAAAATAATTGACATATTTGTTTTACAGAGAATCTTCTCTCACCTCATTAAAAAGTGGGAGAAGAAAAGGGAGAAGAAAAAGAGTAATAAGGAAAAGGGGAGGGATTCAAAGGGAGGAGAGAGGTATCCTAAAGAGGGAGAGCTGCATGACGCTTGTAGGGCCCATAAGTTTAATACTGGGAAAAGGGGTAAAAGGGGGCAAGAAAAAGAAAAGCATAACTGGGGATAATAAGATGGCAGGAAATACATTTTAACTGTAAATGTGAATGGGAAGAACTCTCCCATAAAGCAGAGGTGAATGCAGACTGGATCAAAAGTCAGAACTCTACAATATGTTGTTTCCAGGAAACACACTTAAAGCAGGGAGATACATGCAGAGTAAAGGTAAAAGGCAGGAGCAGAATCTATTATGCTTCAGATGAAGTAAAAAAAGCAGGGATAGTCATATTTATCTCAGATCAAGCAAAAGCAAAAATTGAACTAATTAAAAGAGATAAGGAAGGAAACTATATCTTGCTAACGGGTACTATAGACAATGAAGCAATATCAATATTAAACATATATGCACCAAATGGTATAGCATCTAACTTCCTGAAGGAGAAGTAAGAGAATTGCAAGAAGGAATAGACAACAAAACTATAATAATGGGAGATCTCAACCTTGCACTCTCAGAATTAGATAAATCAAACCAAAAAACAAATAAGAAAGAAATTAAAGAGGTAAATAGAATATTAGAAAAATTAGGTACGATACATCTCTGGAGAAAACTGAATGGTGACAGAAAGGAGTATACTTTCTTCTAAGCAGTTCATGGAACCTATACAAAAACTGATTATATATTAGGACATAAAAGACTTCAAAATTAAATGCAGGAAGGCAGAAATAGTAAATACTTTCTTTTCAGATCATGATGCAATAAAAACTACAGTCAACAAAAAGTTACGGGTAAATAGACCAAAAAGTAATTGGAAACTAAATAATCTCATCTTAAAGAATGATTGGAACCATTTGGACATGTACACTAATATTGTATTTAATTTATACTTTAACATATTTAACATGTATTGGTCAACCTGCCATCTGGAGGAGGGAGTGTGGGGAAGGAGGAAAAAAATTGGAACAAAAGGTTTGGTAATTGTCAATGCTGCAAAATTATCCATGTATATTACTTGTAAATAAAAAAAAAAAACTATAATAATAATATAAAAAAGAATGATTGGGTGAAACAGGAAATTATAGACACAAATAATAATTTCACTCAAGGTAATGACAACAATGAGACATCATACCAAAATTTGTGGGATGCAGCCAAAGTGGTAATAAGGGGAAATTTTATATCTTTAGGGGCTTACTTGAATAAAATAGAGAAAGAGAAGATCAATGAATTGGGCTTACAACTTAAAAAGCTAAAAAAAGACCAAATTAAAACCCCCCAATCAAATATTAAATTTGAAATTCTAAAATTAAAAGAAAAATTAATAATATTGAAAGTAAAAGAAAACTATTGAATAAATAAAACTAAGAGTTACTTTTATGAAAAAGCCAATAAAATAGATAAACCTTTAGTAAATCTGATTAGAAAAAGGAAAGAGGAAAATCAAATTATTAGTCTTAAAAATGAAAAGGGAGAACTTTCCACTAATGAAGAGGAAATTAGAGCAATAATTAGGAGTTACTTTGCCCAACTTTATGCCAATAAATTTTATAACCTAAGTGAAATAGATGACTACTTCCAGAAATATAGGCTTCCCAGATTAACAGAGGAGGAAGTAAATTGCTTAAATATTCCTATTTCAGAAAAAGAAATAGAACAAGCTATTAATCAACTCCCTAAGAAAAAATCCCCATGACCAGATGGAATTACATGTGAATTCTACCAAACATTTAAAGAACAATTAGCCCCAATGCTATATAAACTATTTGAAAAAATAAGGAATGAAGGAGTCCTACCAAATTCCTTTTATGACACAGAAATGGTACTGATTTCTAAACCAGATAGGTTGAAAACAGAGAAAGAAAATTATAGACCAATCTTCCTAATGAATATTGATGCTAAAATCTTAAATAAGATACTAGCAAAAAGACTACAGAAAATCACCCCCAGGATAATATACCACAATCAAGTAGGATTTATACCAGGAATGGAGGGCTGGTTCAATATTAGTAAAACTATTGGTATAATTGACCATATTAATAACCAAATTAACAAAAACCATATGATTATCTCAATAGATGTACAAAAAGCATTTGATAAAATCCAACATCCATTCCTATTAAAAACACTTGAGAGCATAGAAATAAATGGACTTTTCCTTAAAATAATCAGTAGCATCTATTTAAAACCATCAGTAAGCATCATATGTAATGGGGAAAAACTGCAACCATTCCCAATCAGATCAGGAGTGAAACAAGGTTGCCCACTATCACCGTTACTATTCAATATTGTATTAGAAATGCTAGTTTTGGCAATAAGAGTCGAGAAAGAGATTAAAGGAATTAGAGTAGGTAATGAGGAAACCAAATTATCACTCTTTGCTGATGATATGATGGTATATTAAGATAACCCCAGAGATTCTACTAAAAAGCTATTAGAAATAATCTACACCTTTAGCAAAGTTGAAGGATATAAAATAAACCCACATAAGTCATCAGCATTTTTATATATGACTAACAAAATCCAACAGAGTTAAAAAGAAAATTCCATTTAAAGTAACTACTAATGGTATAAAATATTTAGGAATCTATCTGCCAAGGGAAAATCAGAAACTATATGAGCAAAACTATAAAACACTCTCCTCACAAATTAAGTCGGATCTAACCAATTGGAAAAATATTAAATGCTCATGGATAGGGTGAGCAAATATATAAAGATGACAATACTACTTAAACTAATCTATTTATTTAGCGCTATACCAATCAGACTCCCAAAAAACTATTTTAATGACCTAGAAAAAATAAAACAAAGTTCATATGGAAAAACAAAAGGTCAAGAATTTCAAGGGAATTAATGAAAAAAAATCAAATGAAGGTGGCCTAGCTGTACCAGATCTAAAATTATATTATAAAGCAGCAATTACCAAAACCATTTGGTATTGGCTAAGAAATAGACTAGTTGATCAGTGGAATAGGTTAGGTTCAAAGGACAAAACACTCAACAACTTCAATAATCTAGTGTTTGACAAACCCAAAGACCCCAGCTTTTGGGATAAGAACTCACTGTTTGACAAAAATTGCTGGGGAAATTGGAAATTAATATGGCAGAAACTAGGCATTGACCCACATTTGACACTGTAAACCAAGATAAGGTCAAAATGGGTTCATGACTTAGGCATAAAGAATGAGATTATAAATAAATTAGAATAGTATAAAATAGTATACTTCTCAGACCTGTGGAAGAGGAAGAAATTTATGACCAAAGAAGAACTGGAAATCATTACTGATCACAAAATAGAAAATTTTGATTATATCAAACTGAAAAGTTTTTGTACAAACAAAAATAATGCAGATAAAATTAGAAGGGAATCAATGAACTGGGAATACATTTTTACAGTCAAAGGTTCTGATAAAGGCCTCATTTCCAAAATATATAGGTAATTGACTCTAATTTATAAGAAATCAAGCCATTCTCCATTCTCTATTGTTGGTGGAATTGTGAATATATCCAGCCATTTTGGAGAACAATTTGGAACTATGCTCAAAAAGTTATCAAACTGTGCATACCTTTTGATCCAACAGTTTTACTACTGGGCTTATATCCCAAAGAGATTTTAAAGAAGGGAAAAGGACCTGTATGTGCAAGAATGTTTGTGGCAGCCCTATTTGTAGTGGCTAGAAACTGGAAACTGAGTGGATGCCCAATAACTGGAGAATGGCTGAATAAATTGTGGTATATGAATATTATGGAATATTATTGTTCTGTAAGAAATGACCAGCTTGAAATCCAAAATGATTTCAGAAAGGCCTGGAGAGACTTACACGAACTGATGCTGAATGAAATGAGCAGGACTAGGAGATCATCATATACTTCAACAACAATACTATATGATGATCAATTCTGATGGATGTGGCCATCTTCAACAATGAGATGAACCAAATCAGTTCCAATGGAACAGTGATGAATTGAACAAGCTACATTCAGCGAAAGAACTCTGGGAGAAGACTATGAACCATTATATAGAATTCCCAATCCCTCTATTTTTATCTGCCTGCATTTTTGATTTCCTTCACAGGCTAATTGTTCAATATTTCCAAGTCTCATTCTTTTTGTACAGCAAAATAGCTGTTTGGACATGTATACATATATTATATTTAATTTATACTTTAACATATTTAACATGTATTGGTCAACCTGCCATCTTGGGGAAGGGGTGGGAGGAAGGAAGGGAAAAGTTACCCATGCATATATTTTCTAAATAAAAAGCCATTAAAAAAAAAAGAGCTCTTTGGGACATAAGCCCAGTAGCAACACTAATCGATCAAAGGATATGCACAATTTGATAAGCCTTGAAACATAGTTCCAAATTGCTCTCCAGTATAGTAGGATCTGTTCACAATTTCAGCAATGTATTAGTGTCTCAGTTTTCCCACATGCCTTCTAACAATTATCATTATCTTTTCCTGTCAAGTTAACCAATCTGAGAGGTGTGTAATGATATCTCAGAGTCGACAAATGACCTATAGTTAAACAATGTTCATTTTAAGTAGACTAAAGTAATCAAAATGATGGAATCAAAATGACATGATTAACAAAATGGTGATATTCTTTCGTAATTGCATAAAACTCAGAAACTACTAAAGGGCAAAATAATGTTAAATAACACAATTATTTGAGTTATTTCATGAAAATTTAAAAGATAATGAAATATTCTTTTTTCTTGGTGGAGAAGGGGATTACATTCTATGAAAGATCACCATTTTCTGTTTTGCTGTTATCTATTTTTTTTTGTGTTTTTCTTTGTTATAAAGAAGGGTTCAATTTTGGGGCAGGGTTTAGCATTTATGCAGGAACAATGATATAAAACCAAAATATATCAATAAAATTTATCTACAAAATGTAAGGAGCTCAAACATATGGCAGATATTACTTACTTACTGCTAATGATTTTTTTGTGGATTTATTATTTTACCTTCATTTTTTAAAATTTTATTTTATAACATTACTTCATATTGACAGATTCCATGCCAGGGTAATTTTTTTACAACATTATCCTTTGCACTTGCTTCTGTTCCGATTTTCCCCCTCCCTCCTTCTAACCCCTCCCCTAGATGGCAAGGAGTCCTATATATGTTAGATATGTTGAAGTATATCCTGGATACAATATATGTTTGTAGAACTGAACAGTTCTCTTGTTGCACAGGGAGAATTGGATTCAGAAGGTAAAAATAACCCAGGAAGAAAAACAAAAATGCAAATAGTTCACATTCATTTCCCAGTGTTCTTTCTTTGGATGTAGCTGCTTCTGTCCATCATTTATCAATTGAAACTGAGCTAGGTCTCTTTGTCAAAGAAATCCACTTCCATCAGAATACATCCTCATACAATATTGTTGTTGAAGTGTATAATGATCTCCTGGTTCTGCTCACTTCACTTAGCATCAGTTCATGTAAATCTCTCCAAGCCTCTCTGTATTCATCCTGATGGTCATTTCTTACAGAACAATAATATTCCATAACATCCATATACCACAATTTACCCAGCCATTCTCCAATTGATGGGCATCTATTCAAATACCAGTTTCTAGCCACTACAAACAGGGCTGCCACAAACATTTTGGCACATACAGGTCCCTTTCCCTTCTTTAGTATTTCTTTGGGATATAAGCCCAGAAGTAACACTGCTGGATCAAAGGGTATGCACAGTTTGATAACTTTTTGGGCATAATTCCAGATTGCTCTCCAGAATGGTTGGATTCGTTCACAATTCCACCAACAATGCATCAGTGTCCCAGTTTTCCCGCATTCCCTCCAACATTCATCATTATTTTTTCCTGTCATCTTAGCCAATCTGACAGATGTGCAGTGGTATCTCAGAGTTGTCTTAATTTGCATTTCTCTGATCAATAGTGATTCGGAACATTCTTTCACATGAGTGGTAATAGTTTCAATTTCATCATCTGAAAATTATCTGTTCATATCCTTTGACCATTTATCAATTGGAGAATGGCTTGACTTCTTATAAATTTGAGTCAGTTCTCTCTATATTTTGGAAATGAGGCCTTTATCAGAACCTTTAACTGTGAAGATGTTTTCCCAGTTTGTTGCTTCTCTTCTAATCTTGTTTGCATTAGTTTTGTTTGTACAAAGGCTTTTTAATTCGCTATAATCAAAATTTTCTATTTTGTGATCAGTAATGGTATCTAGTTCATCTTTGGTCACAAATTTCTTTCTCCTCCACAAGTCTAAGAGATAAAATATCCTATGTTCCTCTAATTTATTTATAATCTCACTCTTTATGCCTAGATCATGGATCCATTTTGATCTTATCTTGGTATATGGTATTAAGTGTGGGTCCATGCCTAATTTCTGCCATACTAATTTCCAGTTATCCCAGCAGTTTTTAATCAAATAATGAATTCTTATCCCAAAAGTTAGGATCTTTGGGTTTGTCAAACACTAGATTGCTATAGTTGATTATTGTCTTGTGTAACCTTTTCCACTGATCAACTAATCTATTTCTTAGCCAATACCAAATGGTTTTGGTGACTGCTGCTTTATAATATAATTTTAGATCAGGTACAACTAGGCCACCTTCATTTGATTATTTTTTTTCATTAATTCCCTTGAGATTCTCGACTTTTTATTGTTGATATGAATTTTGTTGTTATTTTTTCTAGATCATTAAAATATTTTCTTGGAAGTCTGATTGGTATAGCACTAAATAAATAGATTAGTTTAGGGAGTAGTGTCATCTTTATTATATTTGCTCGGCCTATCCAAGAGCACTTAATATTTTTCCAATTATTTAAGTCTGACTTTATTTGTGTGGAAACTTTTTTGTAATTTTGCTCATATAATTCCTGACTTTCCTTTGGTAGATAGGTTCCCAAATATTTTATGTTATCAACAGTTATTTTGAATGGAATTTCTCTTTGTATCTCTTGCTGTTGGATTTTGTTGGTGATGTATAAAAATGCTGAGGATTTATGGGGATTTACTTTGTATCCTGCTACTTTGCTAAAATTATGAATTATTTCTAATAGCTTTTTAGTAGAATCTCTGGGGTTCTCTAGATATACCATCATATCATCTGCAAAAAGTGATAGTTTGGTTTCCTCATTGCCTACTCTAATTCCTTTAATCTCCTTCTCGACTCTTATTGCAGAAGCTAGTGTTTCTAATACAATATTGAATAATAATGGTGATAGTGGGCAACCTTGCTTCACTCCAGATCTTACTGGGAAAGGTTCCAGAGTTTTTCCCCATTCCATATGATGCTTACTGATGGTTTTAAATATATGCTCCTGACTATTTTAAGGAAGAGTCCATTTATTCCTATGCTCTGAAGTGTTTTTGTTAGGAATGGATGTTAGATTTTATCAAATGCTTTTTCTGCATCTATTGAGATGATCATATGGTTTTTGTTTGGTTGGTTATTGATATAGTAAATTATGCTAATAGTTTTCCTAATATTGAACCAGCCCTGCATTCCTGGTATAAATCCTATTTGGTCATAGTGTATTATCCTGGGGATGATTTTCTGTAATCTTTTTGCTAATATTTTATTTAAGATTTTAGCATCAATATTCATTAGGGAGATTGATCTATAATTTTCTTTCTCTGTTTTCAACCTACCTGGTTTAGGTATCAGTACCATGTCTGTGTCATAAAAGGAGTTTGGTAGGACTCCTTCAATCCCTATTTTTTCAGATAGTTTATAGCATTGGAGTTAATTGTTCTTTAAATGTTTGGTAGAATTCACATGTAAATCCATCTGGTCCTGGGGATTTTTTCTTAGGGAGTTGGTTGATAGTTTGTTCTATTTCTTTTTCTGAGATGGGACTATTTAGGATATTTACTTCTTCCTCTGTTAGTTTGGGCAAGCTATATTTTTGGAGGTATTCTTCTATTTCATTTAAGTTGTTGAATTTATTGGCATAAAGTTGGGCAAAATAACTCCTAATTTTTGCTCCTTTTTAAAATCAGATTTACTAAGGGTTTGTCTATTTTGTTGTTTTTTTCATAGAACCAATTCTTAGTTTTATTAATTAATTCAATAGTTTTTTTTTTTTACTTTCAATTTTATTAATCTCTCTTTTTATTTTTAGAATTTCAAGTTTAGTGTTTTTAATTTGTTCCTTTTCTAGCATTTTTAATTGCAACCCCAATTCATTGACCTTCTATTTCTCTATTTTATGCAAATAGGCCTCTAGAGATATGAAATTTCCCCTTATTACCGCTCTGGCTGCATCCCATACATTTTGGTATGATGTCTCATTATTATCATTTTCTTGGGTAAAGTTATTAATTATGTCTATGATTTGCTGTTTCACCCAATCATTCTTTAGTATAAGATTATTTAGTTTCCAATTATTTTTTGGTCTACTTTCCCCTGGCTTTTTGTTGAATGTAATTTTCATTGCATTGTGGTCTGAAAAGGATGCATTTACTATTTCTGCATTACTGCATTTGAGTTTGAGGTTTTTATGTCCTAATATATGGTCAATTTTTGTATAGGTTCCATGAACTGCTGAAAAGAAAGTGTACTCCTTTCTGTCTCCGTTACATTTTCTCCAGAGATCTATCATATCTAATTTTTCTAGTATTCTATTTACCTCTTTGACTTCTTTCTTATTTATTTTATGGTTTGATTTATCTAATTCTGAGAGTGCAAGGTTGAGATCTCCCACTATTATAGTTTTGCTGTCTATTTCTTCTTGCAGCTCTCTTAATTTCTCTTTTAAGAATTTTGATGCTACACCACTTGGTGCATATATGTTTAATATTGATATTGCTTCATTATCCAAGCTACCCTTTAGCAAGATATAGTGCCCTTCCTTATCTCTTTTAATTAGATCAATTTTTGCTTTAGCTTGATTTGAGATCAGGATGGCTACCCCTGCTTTTTTGACTTCACCTGAAGCATAGTAGATTTTGCTCCAACCTTTTACCTTTAACCTGCATGTATCTCCCTGCTTTAGGTGTGTTTCCTGTAAATAACATATTGTAGGATTCTGGCTTTTAATCCATTCTGCTAACCGCTTCCTCTTTATGGGGGAGTTTACCCCATTCACATTTATGGTTAAAATGACCAATTCTGTATTACTTGCTATCTTGTTAATCCCTGTTTATGCTTTTCTCCCTTCTTTCCCCTTACCCCCCTTCCAAGTATTAAGCTTGTGAGCACTACTTGCTTCTCACAACCCTCCCTTTTTAGTATCCCTCCCCCACCTTAGAGTTCCTCCCCTTATCTTACCCCTTTCCCTCCCAGTTTCCATATTCCCTTCCGCTTAGCTTATTCCTTCCCTTTTCACTTTTCCTTTCTCACTTTTCAATGAGTGGGAGAAGTTTCACCATAAATTAAATATGTCTAAAATTTTTCTGTTAAAGCCAATTCTGAAGGCAGTAAGATACCCACTATATTCATCCCCCTCCATTCTTTCTCTCAGATATAATAGGTTTCCTTTCCCTCTTCATGAGATGTAGTACCCCCACTTTACCCTTTTTCTGGTACAATGTCCTTTCCACATCTAGTTTCTAGAACAAGGTATACATGTATTCTTTATATATCTTTATAGCAGAAATATAGTTCCCACGATTCATCTTTACCTTTTTAGATTTCTCTTGAGTTCTATATTTGTAGATCAAACTTTTTGTTAAGTTCTGGCTTTTTCATCAAAAATAGGTGAAATTCGCTTACTTCGTTGAATGTCCATCTTCTTCCCTGGAAAAAGATGCTCATTCTAGCTGGGTAAGTTATTTTTGGCTACATACCAAGTTCCTTAGCCTTTCGGAATATCATATTCCAGCCCCTTCAATCCTTTAATGTAGACGCTGCTAGATCCTGGGTAATCCTTATTGTGGCTCCTCTATATTTGAATTGGGTTTTTCTAGCTGCTTGCAGTATTTTTTCCTTCGTCTGAGGGTTCTGGCATTTGGCCACTATATTTCTTGGTGTTTTGATTTTAGGATCTCTTTCAGTGGGTGATCGATGAATTCTTTCAATGTCTATTTTATCCTCTGTTCCTATGACTTCTGGGCAGTTCTCTTTGATAATTTCCTGGAAAATAGTGTCCAGGCTCTTTTTTTCCATCATACTTTTCTGGGAGTCCAGTGATTCTCAGATTGTCTCTCCTGGATCTGTTTTCCAGGTCTGTTGTTTTCCCAAGAAGGTATTTCACATTCTTTTCCATTGTTTGATTTTTTTGGATTTGCTTGACTGATTCTTCTTGTCTCCTCAAGTCTTTCAATTCCATTTGTTCAATTCTGATTTTCAATGAAGTATTTTCTTCACTCACTTTTTTAATATCTTTTTCTAATTGTCCAATTGAGTTCTTTTGTTCTATGGAATTTTTTTCCATTTCACCAATTTTGTTTTTTAGAGAGCTATTTTCTGTTTCCAGTTCACCAATCCTATTTTTTAAGGATTTTATTTCTTTATCCACTCTCTCTTTAACTGAGTGGGATGACTTCTCCAGACTCTCTTGCCAAGCCTCCCTTCTCCTTTTGCCATTTTTCTTCTAGCTCTCTTGTGAGAGCCTTTTTAATTTCTTCTATGAGGTTCATCTGTGCTGAGGAACAGATGATCTCCTCCTTTGAGGATTCACCTGGAGACTGTCTGTTTTTAGTCTCCTCAGGATTTAGAGTCTGCTCTCTATCTGTATAGAAGCTGTCAAGGGTTAAAGTCTCATTCAGTTTCTTGCTCATTCTGTCTAATAATCAAAGACAAACTAGCAAAGAAAAACAGAAAAAACTGGAGTCTTTCTTTTGGGGAGGGGCTGGGTGGTGTTACCGAGCTTCTTCTACAGACTGCGGAGAGCAGAAGTGAGGCACTAGCTCTACTGTGCTGCGCCTGCGCTCTGAAATCCCAGAGCGTGCTGAGTCACTGGGGGGGGGGGGGGGGGGGGGCGGGGGGTGACTAGGTCCCGAGAGACTCTAGCTCTTTGGGGTTGTATTCTTCACCCCCGGTGTTTTTTAGCTTCTCTGCTGGGCTGCTGGCTTGCTCCCAGGGCAAAGTATCCAATCCTGTAGCAAAGCTCCCCCTGCAGAAACGGCTGAGATCACATCCCACTCCCCTCCGGTCAGCTCGGCTGTGAGCTGCCTGCCCTCAGCCTGTGCCCGATCTAAAACCATCCCTGCTCTCGAGCAAAAACAGACCTTTCCTAGCGAATTTCAAGGATATCTTTTCTTGGTAACAATTTGTGGGTTTTTTTTCAGTCAAGCATTAATTCAGAGGCTTGTAATGAAATGGATTCTGAGAGAAAACGCGGAGCTTACACACCTGTGTGCCTCCTCTCCGCCATCTTGGACGGAAGTCCACTGTTAATGATTTTTAAAGAGCACAGTAATAATGAGAGGTATCACAGGATAAAAGAAGGGCAAATATTACAATTTTTAAAAAAATAGATTGTAGTCTTCAAACTATGAGTGAACCTGGTTTCAATTACTGGTAAAATTCTAGGAAATATAAAAAGGGTAGTTAGTAAACATTTTAAAAATGAAGTGAACCACATTTTTCTTAGAAAAAGGATCAAAAACAGTTTTATCAAAAATGGATCATGCTTAAGTTAACCTCACTTATTTTCTGACAATGTTCTTAACCTTACAAATAAGAAGAATACTGTATATACAGTTTCCTGGATTTTAGCAAAGAAGTTGATGAAAGGGTCTCATGCTATTTTTGTGGAAAAGATGGATCTATGTGGGCTATATTGTTGTCCAGTCATTTCAATCATGTCCAAATTTTTATGACCCCACTTGGAGTTTTCTTTGGAGAGGTACTGGAAGAGTTTGCCATTTCTTTTTCCAGCTCATTTTAGAGATGAGGAAACTGAGGCAAAGAGTCACACAGCTAGTATCTGAGGAAAGATTTAAATTTAAATCTTTCTGACTGCAAGTCCACCTCACTATTCACCGTGACACCTTGCTGACCCCCACACATTTAGAATTGAGTGGTCAATGTAGAATTAACACACAAAGATCTATCAAATTTTGGCTTGGCACAGTGTTACTTAACATTTCTATCCGTGGCATGAATAAAAGTAAAGGTACTCATCAAATCTTAAGGGATAGTTAATAGTTTGGCTAATAGTCTTAGGATCTCAAAAGATCCTGATGGGTGAGAACTGAGGTGATTCTAACAGATAATATTTAACAGAGTTAAATATAAATTTAAAATTTTGGATTCCAAAAACTCAGCTTTACAAAGGAGGAGAGATGTGGTGAGATAGCTCATTTGAAAAAGAATGAATTTAAGTATGCTTCAAACTCAACACTGCATCAAGAGTATGATAGCCAGAAAACTAAATTCAGGCTTAGGGTTCTTGAAGAGAGGCACATTGTCCAGAACTAGGAGGTTCCAACTCAGTCCAGTAGAGTATTATGCTAAGTTTTGGAAATGACAGTTTAGAAAGACCACTGATGAACTGTAGTATGGTACTGATGAAATGTAATGTTATAAATTGTAGGAAGGCCATTAGAATAATGATAGGCCTTGTGATCTTGCTACATGAGATTTAGTTTAAAGAAGTTCAGATGTTTAACTTGGAGTTTTAAAAGACTTTGGGGGCGCCATTGTATCTACCACACTTTGTAAATAACATACTGCCTTGACTCTCTGCTTACTGATGGAACACAGAACCATGTGTGAAACTTGATATTGTAGAGTTTTCATGATTATCAGGCTAATAAGCGAAGAGTCAAGGATGAGAACAATTAAGAAGAAAAATCAGAGAAAGGTTAAAACAATAAAAGGACAAAAAGGAACCCAAAAGAGGACTCTTGTTATTCAATATATGAACAATCTAATAAAAATATGAATTATTAATTATAAAATGATTAAACTGGATTAGATCAGTGATTCACCAAATATAGAGCATGTAGTCCCTGCAAATTATTGAAAAAGATCCAAAATTCCAAAGTTGTACCAAGCATTTCTACTTTCATTTTTAACTCCAACAAAATAGATATTATGGCTTAGAATCATAAATAAGCAAACTTATCTACTAAAGAGCAAATATCTCACAATAATGCATATTAGTGTTTAAAAATATATGTGAATGCTATTCTGAGAAAAGCATTTAACAGCATTACTCAATTCACAGAAATTTTTGTTTACTCTATATATTCTTAATCAACAGATTAAGAATCATATAATAGATGAAGGTTTTACAACTAATATTATGTGCAGATGGGAAATTTTTTAATGTTAAAAAATGCATAAATAGTCTAACTAATAAAAAGTTAAGGATAAATTTCAGGCTTCATTTTGAGTTTGCTCAATACACTCAAAATCCTAATGCTAATCAAAGGAAATGTTCCTTCTATGCTAATTACACAAAATGTAATAGTCAAATGATATTCATTCAGCATACTAAAAACAAGTACCATTTGTTATATTCATTAGTTGGCTAAAATAAAATACTTATTTCTTATGAGAATATCCTGTAGAGCATTTTAAAATGAAGTAAGTATATATCAACTACACTCTGAATTTTAAAGAGTTCCACATAAGAATAAAGATTATCATTTTTTTATTAAGGAAGAGTTTCTTTTTTCTTTTTTTTAAAAAGCTTTAATGCCAAAACTCATTTAAATCTCCCAAGCAGGTAGATTGAGGGGAAATTAATTAGATAATGGACCCATTCAAAATTAGTTTCCTTTATACTATAATAATTCTATGAACTAATCCTTTCAAGAAGGGTATCAAGCAAATGATATTTTAAACATAATTAATATAATCAACACTTTGAGTAAACTGCTTTACTCTTTACTGTTTTATCTCATGGACTTAATTTTATATGCATATTCTATTTAATGGCACTGATAAGAGTTTTTAATCACAGAATATATTAGGTACAACCTGGAATTAAAGGAAGTTGCTCCTAATTCTATCCTTGCCCCAGATTTCTTAGGTAACTACAGGCAAAAAAATCACCTGTTTCTTTTTTGGTCTCAGAGTTCCTATTTATGAAATGAAATATGCAGACATTAGTACTTTCCATTACAGGCAAGGGATTCAGAAGGGAACAGCTAATTTAGAATGTAAACATCTGGCTAAGAAGGTGATGTCTGAAAATGGGATTTGAATTTCTGGACTATACATTAAAATTTAAGAATGACAAACTCTTGGTTGGGGAGCTTAAAAGAATGTGGTATGTAGCAAGAAAAAATTAAATAGATGATTAATTCTCATTGAAGAGATTATGATATTTAGCTGGACAGATCATCTCTAGAGCTTTTCTTTCTGTATGCATACACACAAAAACATATTTATCTTGGACAAACATTACAAATTGGAGATGGAGAGAGAAAAATGGCCTAGTCATGTGACAAATCTTAGTAATATATGACATATAGTACACATGTTAAATGGGTGTCCTTATACTATCAAAAGAAAGCAGTAAGTGAACTCTTTATGGTAAATTTATTGAAGGACATGGCTAAGAATCACAAAAAATGGTAAGAGATTGATGATGGGTTATAATCTGAATTACTGTAGGGAATATCTATATCTAATGAAGGATTAAGGAAAAATACACTAGTAATTGGAGATAGCCCAAAGGAGAAGGGGCTACTTTAAAGGATAGTAGATTCTCACCCATTAAGATGACAGTATTATATAATAGATAATTGGTCAATGAAGTAGGAAGATCTGGGTTCAAGCTCTGTCTCTGACACTTGGTATTATATAATCCTTGCAGGTACCTTTGCCTTTCTGAGGGTTTATGCTTCAAGATCTCTAAGGCTCTTCCCAAGTAAGTCTATATTTTTCAGGTATAGACTAGACTAGATGGCTACTTTCAAATCTTAAATTCTTTTAATTTTATTATTTGGGCCCTATTGACTGTTTTAAGATTACACAGTGATCAAGTATACAACATATAAGAGTGAAAAGGTCTATTAGGGCAAACTGTGGCAGACCTTGAATATCAAGATAAGGAGATTGTATGCTAAATTGCAGACTGAGGAGCCACTAGAAGTTTGTAAGTGGTCAAATTATCAGAGCAGTGAATCAGTAGAATTACTTTGTTAGAAATTTTAAGGATGGATTAAAGAATATATATACTAGGGGCTTATTCATTTTTTTTTTTTTTATTTTAGTATTAGGAAAACATTGTTTTTTTTCCCTAAAATATTCCTATATGACATGTTAAAAGGCTTAGCTTAAACTAAATAAACCTGATTTAAAGATTCATTGAAAGAATAATCAGCAGTTTCATGGTTCTAAGACAAAGCACTCAACCATATTTATGATCTTAATGATGTGAAATATCCATGTCATCCTATGACATGTTCCTTGTTCTAAAAAAAAGATTCCACTAATGCACTGGAAGCCTTCCTTCCATTCTTCTGGTGGTAAGAAGGTACCAGCAGAGCATTCCAGCTATCCACTTCTTATCCTTGATTTCTATCATGTGAACAGAACATTTTCTCTTCATGCCATATAATTTCTTAATGACATACTTTGATTCTCTTACTCAGAATGCTTCACTGGTTTTGTGTTCAGCCTGCTCACAGCAATCTTGTTGCCTTTCTATTACTCTGTGGGTAACACTCATCTCTAGTTCTTCAGAGTTCATGATGCTATAAAGCTTCCTGATACATAACAAACTCTTAAGATGATAGTAATGAAAATATGAGACTTGTAGATGACAGGATATATCTGGAATCAGCAAAAGAGCTCTGTAATTTCCTCAAAAGCAAATGAGTAGCTTTTCTTTTCAATTCTGGATCTAGCTTATTTCATCTATATCATCTGTCTCAGATATAAATCTTGTTGGACAAACTGAAAAGTTTGTCCACTGTTAAAACAAGGACAAACAGACATTCTTTATCCATTTAGTTTTTACATAGTTGAATGGATACACTAAACTCTTTTAGGAGATTCTATAATGTTCTAAGGTTTGGTGAAATAGGCACAAATATCATTTGCAAACAAAAGTAATCAGAGGACCTTAACATTCACAAGGAATTCCTCTTCAACTTAAAGAGTTTTGTGCTGGATCTCTCATATAGTGGTAAGTAACTCTGGTATTTTCCCAAATACCTTTGGATTCTGGTATAATAATCTTGTTTTATATACAGTCTTATATTTATTATCCAAGGGTCATTTAACAGTTATTTCTGTGTTATATCATTCAAGGAATATCTGACTGATCCTGATCGGACTCTATTGTTTCCCTAGTAGCACCCTCACTAACGATGTCATCAATTCATAAATTGATGGCTCTTATAAAGATTTTGCAGAGATAAAAGAGTAAGCCTAAGAGTAAGAATAGCCAGTAGTAATGATCTCTCAGTCATTCTTTTTAGGTATTAACGATGTTGTTTAGTTGTGTCTGACTCTTCAAGATCCCCTTTAGGGTGTTCTTAGCAAGGGTACTAGAGTGGCTTAACATTTCTTTCTCCAGGCCATTTTATAGATGAGGACTTGAGGCAAACACTGTTTAGTGACTTGCCCAGGGTCACTTAATTGGTAAGTGTCTGAGGTCAGATTTGAACTCAGGAAGATGCACTGTGACTTCAGGTCTGGCATTCTTTCAGTCAATGGGCTGCCCCCATTTAGGTTATTTGTATCAATCTTCAAATAGCCTCACTACTGTATCACCCCTAGCATGGGATTATCTCTTTTAAACATTTGATAGGACACTGTAGAGGCATAAGATAGCGTTAAAAATAAATCAGTTCTTAAGTTAATTTAGAATTCCACTAGCTGATTAAAGTAGGAATAGGAAAAAAAAAAGTAGGAATAGTTATTACTTTACAATTATAGGGATCAAAGGACCTTTAAATGGGTTTAAATGATAACAAATCACAAACGGTCTTATCCAGATTCTTCCCAGAATTACAGTTTAAAATTAATTATTCTCGACTATGTCCCTTATCCAATCAGTTGCAAAGCTTTGTCAATTCTATTTCTACATCTCTTACAACTGTTGTTTTCTACAATTCATATTGCTACCACACTAATTTAGGCCTTCATCATTCTCATATGGACTATAATTACAGCCTCTTAAGTGTTATCCTTGTCTCTAGTCTACTTTCTGCAACGTCTCTTTCATCTACTTTCCAAAATAATTTTATTAAGGCACAGATATGATGTTACTCCTCTGCTCAAGGAGTTTTAGTAACTCCCTATTGTTTCTCGGGTTCAATAAAAATTCCTTAGGTGTGGCATTTAAGGCTCTATACTATCTGTGTTCAAATTACCTTTATAATCTCATTTCACTTTTTACACTTCTTTATGCTCTCTGTTTCAGTCAGACAAGGCTATTAATTGATTCTTGAACATGAATTCCATAGAATTACAGAAACAAAGAGTTAGAAAGAAGCTCAGCAGTCATCTAATCTGACTCACATTAGAAAAGAATCCATATTACACATACACAACTGGCCATCCAGTAGGTGCATGAAGACTTCTAAGGAGAGTGTAACACTTCTCAAGGCAATTATTCCATTTTTTTCTGGCATAATTCTAAGTTAGGAAGATGTTCCTAATATAAAATCTTAAATTGCCTCGGTAAACTTACACCTATTTCTCTTGGTTCTGTCCTTTGGGGCTAAACAAAATTAGTTTCTTTCTTTACATAACAACAGATCTTTAAACAAACAAACAAAAAAAGATAGCTATAATGTCCCTTATTGAGTCTTTTCTCCTCTTAGTTTCTTTAGCTGATTTTCAAAGTCCTTTATTATCCTGGCTACTCTCTTCTGGACCCTTTCCAACTTATCCAAGTTCTTCTTAAACTGTGGTATAAGAAGTGAATGCATTTTATCTGCTTTCATGTATATATATAGGCAATCATTTTCTCATCTCTGTCTTTCAAATTCCTTATCGTCATTCAACCCTTAGCCTACCCTGTATAGCCTTTCCTTATGTTCCTTGCTACTGGACATTCTTCAAACACACCCAGAGCACTATCTGATCTCTTCCTTAACTCACTCCTCTTCATCCCCTACCTTTGAATAATCTGTGTATATGTCATTTTTTAAAAAAAAATTATCCATGTACATGTCAGATAGCTCATGGAGAACATACTGAGAGACTGCTTTTTAACTGGTGCCTTTGGATATGAAGATTGTTCTGGACAACAGAACAGTGACAAACCTACTACAATAATTTTATTCAAAAGTTAAACAAATGTAGATTGATTGTTCCAAAAAGGCGATGAAAAGAGTCCAGAAATGGCTTAGCAAACATGTGACTTAAATGCCATATGGAAAGAGATTACTACCAATGTCAACAATAGTTGGAATATAAAATCATTTGTAAAAATTTATTAAATATGATTATGAAACATATTTTCAAGGTTCAAGTATGCAATACATAGAGGAGGTGATATAACTGGGAAAGGCAATGAAGACTAATATGTAAGGTATCTAAAGGAGGGGCAGAGATCAAAAATGTGGAACCCATCTTGGAACTTATTTTAAAAAGTGATTGAGAAAACATCAACATGAACATAAACACCAAATAACTACCAACCTGTTTACTCATCCACACAAAATTTTTCTGATGGACACACAGAGAATTCCCTTATGAAGGTATTATAACAACTATAGTCAACAATGAACCACATTTTTGTCATTTCACAAGTGAATGAAAGATGCAGATATATAGGATCCCATTATGCTAATTTTGCTGATTTAAAAAAAAAAAAAACAACTTTTGATTCACTACCACAAAATGATTTCTTATGTCTTCGACTGTAACAAAATGCTCCCTACTTATGATCAAGATCAATCAATATTCCCTCGAAGATTGTAATAACAGAAATAACTTTTCAATAATCATCTGGTAATATCAAATGAGACATAAAACAGAAAAACGTATGAGTACCAAAAGTACCTGTCACTAAAATGGAGATATAGCATATTCAGTCAAACAAGCACATATTTAGTATTTACTAAATGTCAGGTACAATGCTAAACATTGGGGCTGGCAAAGATAGTTTTTTTTCAAGGAGCTCATCATCTTCTAATGGGAAAGAGTATTAAAAAATTATTTATGTACATATATATACATACACACACACATATATATACATAAATGAAAAAATCTTAGGGGAAGGAACTAGGTACAAGAATAAGGAAATAGGAAAGGCTTCTAGAAGCAAGTACTTGAGAAGGGTCTTGAAGAAAGCCAAAGACGACAAGAATTGGAGACAAGGAATGAGGGCATTCTAAGTGTGGGGAACAATACAGTATAAATGGCGAGTTGAGCGATGGGGTATCCTTTGTGAAGAAAAGTAAGAATGCCAATGTAGCTAGATTGCAAAATGCGTGGAAAGGAGTGAAGTCTAAAAAGACTGGGAAAGTAGGAAGGGGTCAGGTTGTAAAGGTCTTTAAATGCTAAAAACATATTTGATCTTAGTAGTAATAGAAAATTGAAATTTTAGGCATGGATTTGAGTGAATAAAAGATTTAGGGCTGTGAGAGACTGACCAAAAGATTTTTGAAATAATCCAGGTAGGAGGTAATGAGAGTCTATACAGGGGTAGTATTTTTGAGTGAATGCAGAGTTGAGGATGTATAAGAAAGATATAACAAGATATGACAATAGACTGGATTTAAGGGATGAGTAAGAAAATGAATATGACACTAAGAACAAGCTTGGGGAAAATGGGAGGATAGTGATTATAATAGAGAAACTGGGAAGAATGTAGAGTTTTGGAGAAAGGATAATGAGTTTTGTTTTGGATGTGTTGAGTTTGAGGTGCCTACATGCCATTCAATTCAAGAGGCATTTGGTGTTGAAAACTGGAGTTTAATAGAACAGGGCTGGATATATGAGTATAACTTTGTGTGTGTGTGCGCGCGCGCACATGTGTGCATACATGTATGTGTCTATGTATGCATGCATGTGCATATGTATATATGCCCCCACACATATGGGAATCATCTGCATAGAGATGATAGTTGAACCCATAGAAGTTAATGAGATCCAAGCTGAGGAATCATTCCATGTGAATGGTGAGTTTCTCCAGATGTTCTTGTTTGCAGATAACATTGTGTTGATTGTATCAAGCTGTAGTACACTATAAAGACTTCTAGAAGAAATGACTCAAAGGAGTTTGGTCTGTCATAGAATGACTGAATGGATCAAGAATGTGTATAATTCCAAATCTTAACATATACTTGACATCAACACCCTATAGAGCATGTCCAACAGTATTTATATCTGGGAGAGACAATAAAGATGGATAAGAAAGCTGAGCCTAGAATTGAAAATGAGGAGGGAAAAGGGCAATCATAATTGATTATCTTTTGGAAATTGGAAAACACTTTCACTTACCCTCAGTTTCCTATAACAGAGAAGGCCTATCTTTCCTATATAAACAATTTACTGATACTATTGTTATACCACATGGAAACTTGGCATATCACTACCTTTGAAGAACAAAAATAATTGCCACATAGAAAGAGAGCAATGAAAAGTTGTTTAGTAGGCATGAGCCAGATATAACATGCAATAGATAGGGAGTTACAAAGAAGAAAAGTAAATAATGCCATGAAATAAATATATAAGAAGAAAAGATGGGCCATATGGACAGAGGGATGACAGATGGATAATCAGAGTATACTACTGGTTGCTGTGAAAGTTGGGAGAAACTAAGTTTCCAGATGGTGGAAGGGTGTTCTATGGTGATCTTTTGGGAAGAAGTTGATAAAAGTCACAAAGGGTATGCAAGCATGGGTAGGTTTTGATCTTCATTGCTGGAAGGAACTCTCAGACCCAATGTAGAGACTATTCGATCCATGCTCTTCATTTATTAGATATTAGTGAATGTTTGTTGAAATAAATTGATCAAATTATCAGTAACCCAGGGAGATATACGATAGCCTCTTTCATCTGCATTTGTGTCTCTAAGGCCCAGTACATATTAGACATTTAATAAATATATAATGATTAAGTTATTGATAAAAAGTAACATGCCTATACAATGATCAATTCTCAGTGCTAAATCTTGATGTGATGCCTTTTTAACTTACCTGTTAGGTAGACATTGGCAATATTTTCATATCATTTCAGGATACAAGAGTTGACAAGGTAATAAGTTAGAATGCCATTGGTACTATTAATAATTGCTAAATTCACAACTACCTGAATATAAGTGAATCATGCAGGAGTTTGGGAAAGTAAAGTAGTAAACAAAATTTTGGGTCTCATATGTGGGAAAGAGATATTTAAGCCACACACACGAAGGCTAGTCTGTCATGTAAGATGATATAAATCTTATAAATCTATTTCCATATGATTGCAGTTTGCCAAATTTTATTTTAAGTTATCAGGCATTGTTGCCACAAAGATATTTCAATTAACTACATATTATCATCATTTTATACTTGAGAATAAGTATGCTTAAGACATTTTATTCACTGAAGCCCCAAAGAAATATAACTTAATTCCTACAAAACTTACTCTATCCTTGAAAATGGAGAAACAAAATGTGATTTAACTGAGATTTTTGTTCTTACCTATTCTCACGTTCATACATCTCCTTTGAGGTGCTTCTAAGATGTTCAATTTCTTGATTTGTTTTCAATTTGATTTGTTCAAGTTCATCCCGTAATTTATTTTCATATTCTGTTTTATAAAGGTCTCTATAAGTATTTAAAAAGGAAGAGAGAAATTTTATTGATTTAAGATAGCTGTACCTCTCTGAAAGATTCTAAACTATTATGTTATATATATTTTTATATTATACTTTCTGCAAAAGTTGATTAAGTACCATGACTCTATAATTTAGAAAATTTTGTGACATTTTCCTAAGATCTTAACTTGTTAGATACATTTGCCTTTTATTCTTAATGCCAATATAAAATATCAATAATTTCTGTTTTTTTAATCTTCTAATATTTTACTAATGCTTTGTATCTATTCCTACAGGCCTAGATATTCCTGCATATGATATGTCTAAATCTTTTTTTAAAAAATTAAATGGTCTTTTTTCCCTACAAATAAAAGTGGATAAAAAGAATTCTGAAGGATAGGAAAAGGGGGGGAAAGTTGATGGATAATGAAGAATATAATTAAGACATCACTTTTCCAAGTACTAGTACCCTATTCCTTTTTTTAAACACAAAGATTATAGGTGCTATTTCATAATAAGGATAATCTAATTTTATGTACAGCAATGTACTAGCAATAGTTCCTTGTCCATTTCTTTGACAAAATGAGTATTAAAAGACAGGATACTTATGGTGTGCATTCTATTTTCCATAAAAAGCAACAAAAAATGCTCTTTAAAATCAAATTCTTCTTAAATCACAATCTTATGAGCAGGAGATTTTAAAATCTTGTATCATAAAATGAAATGGCTGCCAGTTTGCTCCTCTTGTCTTTGGAAAAGATAGAATTTTCATATTGGGGAAAAAAAGAAAACAGTTTTCAGAAAGAGCAATTAATATAAATACAAAAAAGTGTCAGTACAAGATTAAGTCCAGAATAGGAAAATAAAATCACTATCTTTTCCCTAAAGAACAATTTCTCTTAAGAAGCAAAGGACTAACTTGATGGTAATTTAAGTATATAGTCCATGTATATAAAAGTAAAACTTGCCTGGAGGTCACATATTTTTCATACATTTCCTCTCTAGCCTTTTTGGCTTCCTCAAGTTGAACTTGAAGTCTTTCAAGGCGATCTTCCTCATGAGCACAACGTATATTAAGTTCCATGTTTTGGCGATTAAGATAGTCTTTATCCTTTTGTAGCAAAGTTAGAGACTGCTGTAAGGTTGCAACCTATGGACAAAGAAAGTGTTCAACAGGCTTTTATTGTTTATAGACCTGGCAGATCTAAGATACTTTATATACTTACAGTTTTAGTCAGGAGAGAATTCACTTCAGTTATTCAATTTTTAACTCTTTTTTTAAAAAAATGTAATTTTGGGCAGTTACATTTTGAGTACTACACTGTTCCATTCTCCTCTTTTTTCCTCCATTCCATGCTAGAGAAGACCACCATTTGATACAGATATACATGCTATGTAAACATATATGTATATATGTATATAAACTGTACTATGCATACTAATATTTATCAGTTTTTTCTGGAAATGGACATCATCTGACTTCACAGATTCTTTATATTTTATTTTATTATTTATAAAACTCAGCATAACTTAGTCATTCAGTTATCTTTGAACAATACTGATGTTACTATATACAACATCTTCTTGGATCTGCTCATTTCACTCTTCATTATTTCATGCAAGTCTTTCCACGGTTTTCTAAAACTGGCCTGCTCATCATTTCTTATGGCAGTAGTATTTCATTTTAATTATATACCACACAAATTTTTTAGCCATGCCCCAATTGAGCCAATCCCCTCAATTCCTTTCTCTTTCCCCTGATCACCTTATTGAGTCAAAGGATATATAGTTTTATAACTCTTTGGGTACAATTCCAGATTTCCAAAATAGTTGGAACAGTTCATAATTCCACAAATAGCATATTAATGTTCCAATTTTTTCATAACCTCTCCAAAATTTGTCATTTCTACCTTCTACCATTTTAGATTTTGGCTTAATTTTTAAACATCTGATGGGATTATTTTCTTTTTATCTTTTATACTTTAATTTACCATTAAAACACTTATTCAGTTAAGAAGAAAACAACTTAAAAAAGCCTATATTTCAATTTTCACTGGAAAACTGTTCAAAAGAAATGTAATAGCTTTTTATTTTCAAAATACATGCAAAGATAGTTTTCAACATTCACCCTTGCAAAACCTTGTGTTTCAAATTTTTCTCCCATCTCCCCTAACAAGTAATCCAATATAGGTTAAAAATGGGCAATTCTTCTAAATATATCAGAAATAATTTTCTTAAGGAAACTACATCAAAAAAAAATTCTCTTCTATAAACTCTTTCCAGAAAACTTTATTAATTGGGTAAAGCTATTCTAAAATGTACAAGTAAGTGAATCTGAAAGCTTACCTCTTTTGATAAGTCATTTCTTTCTTTAGTTTGTGCTTTATAAGATGCTTCTAAGATTTCATGTTTCCGTCTAAAATCAGATAATTCTTGTTCAAATGCATCCCGATCACTAGGGGAAAAAAAAGTGAATTGGGATATATTTGTGACTCTTGCTGTCACCGCTTAAATTTTAATGTTTGGATTCTTTCTTGAAAGTAGGTTATATAAGTTTGCTTTTTTAAAGATTTGGTCATATAATCTGAAGGGAAGCTGTTAAACTTAAAATTTAGTTATGTGGATATTAAGTGATATTGTGCCTTAGTGTGTTAAGGTCCAAACTAAAAAGATAGAATAATAAGACTTTAGCAACCGAAGCGAACACAAGCACTCTGGGGTACAGAACAAACCTCTTATTTTTAAATGAGGAAAGTGGGTACACAAGGGGCAGGCAGTTTACCTAAAGTAAATGAAAAAAAAAAAAAATAGGAGCAGCTAAGTGACACAGTGGGTAGAGTGCTTCATGAGTTCAAATCCAGCCTCAGACACTTAGTAGCTGTGACCAGAGCAACTCACTTAACACTGTTTGCCTCAGTTTCCTCATCTGTGAAAGAGCCAGAGAAGGAAATGGCAAACCACTTTAGTATCTTTGCCAAGAAAACACCAAATGACTCATCAAGAGTTACACACTTCTGAAAAAAGACTGAACACAATGGAAAAACTGGAACAGAAATCCAATTCAGATGGGGCTTTTTGTATAAGCTTATAAAACAAATCTATTATCATGTACTTTCAAATTTTCTTACGACAAACATTATCAATATTTTTATAATTAAAAATGTGTTATTTTCCTAAAACAGAAAACCTTAAATAACCTTAACTTAATAAAGTATTCTCAAAAAGTAAGCTTTTTAGAGATGAATGCCTATGATAGTTCAGTTATCTTTTTCAATTAACTTTAAAATTTTTCTCTTTTTCTACTAATCCTAAATCTTAACTCAAGAGTCAAAACCATCTTCAGGACTAGTACTTTATTTTTAGGTTTTAGAATGGTTTGACATCAAAAGTTCTTACACAGTAGCATAGGTGCTACTATAAGGAAAAGAGTTTCAGAAATTATTTCCATGATTGTTCTATTCATAATAATTTTTGAAGTCACAGCTTATACATTTTTAGTTTCTGAATATGGAGAGTTCCTTCTTTTTTTTGCTCTACAGAAAAGCCAGATGGGAAAACAAAAAACCCTATGCAGATTCATCTTTGTGGCTGGAGATACTTTCCTTTTATTCTTCAAATTACTTTTTCCCAATTAGAATGGTGGAATTTTCCATTATAATATTTAATATCTATCTATATAAGTATAAATGCTGTAAGCTGTACAAACTTGTGAAGAGATAATTCCATTTTAGAAAAGAGAAAAGTAAAATTCAGAGAAATGAAATGATTTAGTAATATATACATAACAATTGGACTTCACTCAGGTTTCTTGATTCTAAATTTTATTTTATACCTACTTCTTATCAGATATTTCTAGAAGGAAATGGCTCTAATTTGTGAATAATAATAAAGCAACCACTTGGCAATTCCTTAATATCAAGAATACAACCTCATATTAACAGTCTTCAGAATTATCTTTTAAAAACTCTATTCTTTTATCAGAAATGAATATTTTAAATCAAAATCACATACTTTTTCAAGACATATTTAAAATGCTTTGTTACAGTTTGAGATACCATGAAATAATATTTTCAATTGTCAATACATGCCATACCATTTATATTTTTTCCTTCTAAAACCACACAATATTTTAAAACATAAGGTAGCAAGAAAGTCAAATAAATTAAAATTCCAAAGGCAACAGACATCTAAAATTACTGAGAAAATACACAATAGCAAAATCATAACAAAAAAAGAAAGTACCAATTACATTAGTTAGTAACTTTTTGAGTTGGAGGGGTTATTAAGAAGAGAGTTGCATAACAAAATTAAAGAGTGGATGGTGGCAAAATTGTTAGCCCAATTAAAATAAATATTCCCTGGCAATGAAATTTCAAAAAGTTATATGAAGACTTGAGGGTAACCATTTTGTATAGGAAATAACTTCAAGAATCACTTAGATTTTACTTAGGCACATACTTCTCCCAGGCCCCTAAATACCCTTTCTATCTCCAATTAGAACGTAAACTCCTTGAGGGAAGGTGATGTCTTACTTCCTTATATTTAAATCTCCAGCTCTTAGTAGTTTCTAGCACACAGTAAATATTTAATATATGTTTTTTCCAAACAACTGAGAGTGATACAATGGGAGATGATAAATTATAGTGAGGAGTTAGAAAGTTATAGAAAAACTAGATGAAAGGGACAATAAACAAGGAAATAAAAAGATTAACATAAACCATTAATTAATCCAATTTATTTGCTCTTCTAATTGGAGTAGCAGAGAGATGTGGGAGAGTTTGAACTCAAGAAGATGAGTCTTTATGACTCTAGGCTTGGCACTCTATTCACTGTCATATCCTGCTCCTCAACTTCAAACAAGTTCAAACTTTAGTCTTACCTTTTTACCTTATCATAGTTCTCTTGCCTGTAATCACCTTGCTGAATTAACTGTTTTGTATCTGCTAATTCCAATGCCAAACGCTGACATCTAACTTGAAGTTCAGAATGATTTCTTCGCTCATCCTCATAGGTCTATATAAATAAAAATTAAAGTGAAACATTTTAAACAGAATGAAAATCAGATTCCATAGTAAGCCATTTTAAAAGTAAAGTACGCTTTTGCAATTAAAATACACAACTCTAAGTTTTCTCTTTTGAAGCTTAAGGTCTTTATATACATTATATATAGATATATAACAAACTACAATATATACAGTCTAATTAGGTTTTTTTTAATAAACCATTTTCAGTTTTTATACCAAAACAATTTCCTTTTAATCCATGCCCCCAAGCATTAACTGATTGAATCTACTTTTGTCAGAAAGGAAAAACACAAACAAAAAGAACAGACATAGCTACATCTAATTATCTTATATCACATCTCTTTATCAAGAAATGGAAGATGTCTTTCATAATTAGAGTCTGGGAACAAGACTGGCCATTAGAATTAATTGGACTCTGAATCCCTTTTAACATTGTCTTAGTTATGTATATAATTTTTTTTGATTCTGTTCTTTTTTCCCCCCTGCATGAATTTATACAAGCTTTCCTGTTTTTCTAATCTGTTCATTTCTTACAGTTCAGTAAGATTCTGATACAAGATCACAGAATCCTAGAATTTGGAATTGAAAGGGATCTTGAAGCACATCTATTTCAGCCTTACCCAAAAGGAATTTCTATTATAGTTAACAAAAATATTACTCTACTTCTGTCTTAAAGAGTCTTTAAGTCTTAAAGACTTAAAAGTCTTTTTGTGAAGGAGATCTCACCTTCCATCAGGGAACTGTTAAGTGAGCACTATTTGTTCAGTCACTTCCTAGCTGACAACCCACTTTGGATTACCCACTTTTGTACTATCAAAAAAGAACAGTTCTGTGTATAGGGATTTTTAGACAGTCTTGGGGCATATGCTCGGTCCATAATGGGATGGCTGAGTCAAACAATATGAATTCAGTAATTGTTTTCATATAAGCACAAATGATCTTCTACAAGGCTTATCTAATTCAGTGTTAACAGTGCACCTGTCTTTCTGTGACTCCTCCAACATAAACAATTTCCACCTTTGAACATTTTTAGAAATTTGAGGGGTAGTACAAGGCAAAATTTCAGAATTAGATTAATTTGAATTATACTGGATTTTGGAAAACTCTTCCTTTAACTAAAAACACCACTATTCACTTATATCCTTTGATCAATTATCTATTAGACAATAGTATTTCCTTTTGTACAGTGTCCCAAAGTCTTAGTGAAGTATTAAACTGTATATCTGTTGGCTATCTACCTTGTTTCCTGTTTATCTGTTGCCTATATATATCTTCAATATTAGTTTCCTATCAGAGATATGCACAGATTACAGAATCAGATTATCACCTAGTTTGGGGATTCTTAATCTAGGATCCATGAACTTTAAAAAATGTTTTTTTGGTAATTGCATTTTAATATATAATACATAAGAAACAATCTGAAAAGAGGTTCATTAGGATTTTATCAGACATCCAAAGGTTAACATACAGGTTTGGATTAGACTTTGATCTATCATTCTACCGATACAGAAAAAGAAGACCAGAGAGTAACTGAAAGTCTAGAAAAATGAGTTATGAAATGGCTTATTTTTTCTTTTTTTCAAACTTTTTCTCCCTTATATTTCCAAATTGGAGTATTATAAGGAATTTTCTATATGTAAGGATTTCTTACTCTATCTTTCCCATTCCAAGAACAGATCATAGTGATTTGCAAGAGATGCCTGTGCTAAGTGACCTGTGCATGTCTAGGAGAACCCTAAAAAAAGAATAGCTGAGGTTCTAGTTCTTAATACTTTATTCAAACTGCTTTTCCTAATGAGCAATGATCAGACTAAAATTTTTGAGTGGCCTTTTTATTCAAGATTAAAAGTTTCTAAAATAATCAGAATTCCTGAGTCGGGAATTACTCTCCCAGAGATAAAAAATAGTTCCTTAACCTTCTTAGAGAAAGAAAAATTCTCAACAGAGAACTACTCTGTAGTTTACAAGAAACACATTTAAAGCAGAGTGATACATACAGAGTAAAGAATCTATTATGCTTCAGGTGAAGTATAAAAAAAAAGCAGGGATAGCCAATTCTGATCTCAGATCAAGCAAAAGCAAAAATTGATCTAATTAAAAGAGATAAGGAAGTAAACTATATCTTGCTTAAGGTACCATAGATAGCAATACTAAATATATATGCACCAAGTGCATGGAAATTCCTAAAGGAGAAGTTAAGTGAGTTGCAAGAAGAAATAGACAACAAAACTGTAATAGTGGGAGATCTCAAACTTGCACTCTCAGAACTAGATAAATCAAACTGCAAAATAAATAAGAAAGAAGTTAAAGAGGTAAATAAATAGAATGCTAGATTAGTATTCTATTAAAGAGGTAAATAGAATACTAGGTTTGGTATGATAGATCTTTGGAGAAAACTAAATGGAGATAGAAAGGAGAACACTTTATTCTCGGCAGTTCATGGAACCTATACAAAAATTGACCATATATCAGGACATAAAGATTTCAAAATCAAATGCAGAAAGGCAGAAAAAGTAAATGCATTTTTTTTTCAGTTCATGATGCAATAAAAATTATCATCAATAAAAGACCAGAGGAAAATAGACCAAAAAGTAATTGGAAACTAAATAATCACATCCTAAAGAATGAATGGGTGAAACAGCAAATCATAGACACAATTACAATTAATAATTTTATTAAAGAGAATGACAATAATGAGACAGAATAACAAATTTGTGGGATGCAGCCAAAGTGGTAAATAGGGAAAATTTTATATCTCTAGATGCTTACTTGCAATAGCAATCTAGTGTTTGACAAACCTAAAACCCCCAGCTTTTAACATAAAAAACTCACTATTCGACAAAAACTGCTGGGAAAATTGGAAACTAGTATGAAGAAATTAGGACTTGACCCATACCTAACACCACATACCAAGATAAGATCTAAATGGATTCATGATTTAGTCATAAAAAATATATTATAAACAAATTGGAGAACATAGGATAGTTTACTTCTCAGATCTGTGAAAGTGGAAGGAATTTGTGACCAAAGAAGAAATGGAGATCATTATTGATCACAAAACAGATAATTTTGATTACATTAAGTTATTAATTATTAATTATTTAAATTAAATATTAATTAATAAAATATTAAGTTTGTACAAACAAAACTAATGCAGACAAGATTAGAAGGGAAGCAATAAATTGGGAAAACATTTAAAGGTTCTGATAAAGGCCTCATTTCTAAAATATTTAGAGAACTGACTCAAATTTATGAGAATTCAAGCTATTCTTCCAAATGACAAATGGTCAAAGGGTATGAACAGACAATTTCCAGATGAAGAAATTGAAATTATTTCTAGTCATATGAAAAGGTGCTCTAAATTACTATTGATCAGAAAAATGCAAATTAAGACAATTCTGAGATACCATGATACACCTCTAAGATTGAATAAGATGACAAAAAAAGATAATGATGAATGTTGGAGGGGATGTGGGAAAAATGGGACACTAATACATTGTTGGTGGAACTGTGAATGGATCTAATCATTCTGGAGAGCAATTTGGAACTATGCTCCTAAAATTATCAAACTGCATACCCTTTGATCCAGTAGTGTTACTACTGGGCTTATATCCCAAAGAGATGTTAAAGGAGGGAAAGGATGTGCAAAAATGTTTCTGGCAGTCTTTTTTGTAAATTGAAATAAATGCCCATCAATTGGAAAATGGCTGAATAAATTATGGTATATGAATGTAATGGATTATTACTATTCTATAAGAAACAACCAACAGGATGATTTCAGAGAGGCTTGGGAAGACTTACATGAACTGATGCCAAGTGAAATAAGCAGAACCAAGAGATCATTATACATGGCAACAATAAGATTATATGATGATCAATTCTGATGGACATGGCTCTCTTCAACAATCAGGTGATTCAAACCAGTTCCAATTGTTCAGTGATGAAGAGACTCATCTACTATGGGAACTGAGTGTGATTCACAATATAGCATTTTCACTCTTTTTATTGTTGTTTGTTTGCATTTTGCTTCTCTTTTTTTTCTCGTGTGGCACAATAATTGTATAAATTATGCATATGTTGGATTTAACATATATTCTCACCATGTTTAATATATATATTGGACTAGGGGATTAAGGGAGGGTGTGGGGGAAGAGGGAGAAAATTGAAACACAAGGTTTTACAAGGGCTAATGTTAAAGAATTGTCCATGCATGTGTTTTGAAAAATAAAAAGCTTTAATTAAAAAAAAAAAAAAAAGACATTGAAATGGGAAAAAAATCCATTATTACTCTCCTTTAACAAATATATAAGGAAAGAAAGAAAATGTAAATTAAATGTAGCGCTCTCAAACATTTTCCAATTTTACCACTGCCCTTTCCTTCCCACAAACGTAGATGTCATATTATCTTTTATTAACTGGATGGCTTAGGAGGAATTATTATTATTATTATTGATAATAATAACCACATTTTATAGGACTTTGTGTACAAAGTATTTTACATTTGAAATTATATTGGATTCTCAAACACTGTGAGGTAGGTGCTATTGTGATCTTCATTTTATAGATTAGGAAAAGTCAATCAGTCAAATGCTAAAATAATTTGCCCGGGATCACAGAGCTAGTATGTGTTTAAGGAAAGATTTTAAACTCAGGTCTTTCTGTCTCTTAGTCAAATATTCTATTCACTGTACCCCCTGCTACCAGTGGGCTGCTACACACTATTCTGGTCTCAAGGCTTGAAATCAGTTCAATTTTCACAACTTTAATTGGCATTAAAATAGCTAATTCAAGAAATGAGAAAAATAATTTTTCTTTACTTAATATATTACAATGACAAATCTTCATAATAAATTATTAACATCTTATTAAAATACTCAAGAACACAAATTATTCTAATTTAGCACTACCCTGATTTAAAAAAAAATTGTATAACACAGTATTTACATAAAAATTTAAACTTTTGATAGATTAGTCAAAAATAGGTATTGAAAATTATGTAATGCTACACTGATTAATTTACCAATCATTTTAGATAAAACGGAAATAATCTCTTAAAATTATGGTTAGGCTGATTACTTTCTAGAAAGGTCACTTGAATTTAAAAACTAAATAGAATTAAACAAATATTATTTCAAATATTTCTATGAGAAAAATAAACTGCTCAATGGAAGCAGCAACATTAATTATAAAAGCTGACTATTTGAAATGAGAAATGTAACTAGCACATTTTGTGTTGTTTTTAAAATTATACTCTTTTAAGTTATTTTATTAACTGACTAGGGATCAAAAACCATTGTGATCACAAATTAATAAAAACTCAATGATTAAAATAAAATGTTTTAAAACTAAATTTCTATCTAAAGTATAAAATAACTATAAAAGATTTAGACTAGTGCTTTTTAAGCAATCAACAGCTATACAAATCAAAACTAAATTACTTTAAGTACAATTAATTTCATTTACATCTTTTTTACTTTATAACATGAGATCTAGTTATAACCTTTATGTTAACATACTAGTAAACAACGTGTTGATTAATAGACTGATCACTTTCATGTAGAGACAGGAGAAATATCAGATTGGAAATGGAATATTATGCCTTTCACTCTAAAATCAATAGATCAAAACAGAAGTAATATGTTGCTTTAATTTTTTTGAACCGAATGGACAAATACATTCTTAGATGTAAAATATTCACAAGACACAATCTCTAAAAAATCTTGCTCACTACTAACAAATTTCATTTGCATGGCGAATATAAGAGAAGACATCTAAAAAATGTCCAAATTACCAAACAATTGTGTTTATTTTACATGCCAGCAAAAGTTATAATTAAGATTTTACAATCCAGACTTCAGCAACATGTGAACCAAGAATTATCAGAAGAGCAGGCTGGTTTTTGTAGAAGCAGAGGAACTGGAAACCAGATTGCCAACATTTGCTCGATTATGGAGAAAGCAAGGGAGTTTCAGAAAAACAACAACTTCTGCTTCACAGACTATACTAAAGACTATATGGATCATGACAAAATGTGACAAGTTATCAAAGAATTGAGAATACTGGATCATCTTACTTGTCTCTTGAGGAATCTTTATGAGGGCCAAGAAGCAACAGTTGGAATGAAACATGAAACAACTGATAGATATAAGATTGGAAAAGAAGAACAAGGATATTTATCACCACCTTATTAATTTAACATATGCAGAGAGTACATCATGTAAAATGCCAGGCTGGAGGAATCAAAGCAGCAATCAATATTTCTGAGAGAAATATTAACAATCTCAGATGTGCAGACAATAACACTCTGATGGCAGAAAGTGAAGAACTTTAAGAAGGCTCTTAATAAGGATGAAAGAGTAATATAAAAATTGGTTTGAAGCTAAAAAAAAAACAAAAACAAAAAAACTAAGATCATGACAGTGATCCCATCACTTTCTGGGAAATAGAGGGAAAAGAAACGTCAAGATTTTATATACTTAGGCTCAATGATCACTGAAACTGGCACATTTTGCCATGAAATTAAAATATTCTTGCTTATTGAAAGGAAAGCTATGGCAAATTTGTACATCATCTTGACAAAGGTCTATGGAGTCAAGCTAATGTTTTTCTAGTAGCAATGTCTGCTGTGAGAGTTGGAGTATAAAGAAAGCTGAGTGCTGCAGAATCAATGCATTTGAATTGTGGTACTTGAGAAGACTTTTGAGAATCCCTTGGAAAGCCAAAAGATAAATCAGCCAATGCTTAAAGAAATTCAAATTATTCACTGGAAGATCAAATATTGAAGCTGAATCTTAAATACTTTTCCATATAATAAAAATAGAAGGATTTACTGGAAAACAACCTGATGTTAAGAAAGACCAAAGGCAAAAGAAAAAGGGGATGGCAGAGGATGAAATGGATAGTGTCATGGAAGCAAAGAATACACATTTAAACAGACTTTGGGATTTAGTAAAAAAGATAGAAAGGCTTGGTGTGCTATGGTCCACTGAATCATGAAGAATCAAAGACAACTGAGTGACCAAACAACAATGATGTAATTATTCTTTTATTAATATAGAGCAAAAATTCTTAATTTGGAATTCAGACCTCCAAGGGGCCCACAGATAGATTTCAAAAGGATTGTATCAAGATCAAAATTACATATTTTCATTAACTTCTAAAAGAAATTTCCTTTAATTAAGAATATAGGTGAAAAACGAATATTCTAAGAAGAGATCTACAGAATTTTTCTTTTTTCACTGTACACAAGGTATAACAGAAAACATGAAGCAAAACAAAGGATTTTTTGTCATAGTTATTAAAAAAAGAAGCCATTAAATCAAACAGCATCAATTAAGAAATAAAGTGAATCCAAGAGCACCTCTTTGATTACTTATCCTCTCTCCTACAGTCTAATTAATCAAAGATTTCAAATGGTACAATTTACCTCATTCTCTAGAGCAAAACTCCAAAAATGAAGGGCCAGGATATAGGTTTCACTAGCCTCCCAGAGGGGTCCATCAAACAAAAAGCATTAGGGATCTCTGCTACTGTTTTGCTATTAACATTAAAGAAATGATACATTTCCAATTATGACTTGAGATTTCCATTCTATAAAGTACCACATGTTTCTCAGGTCTTTAAATCATTTAAAAACTTTCTGAGACAGGCAGAAATGCATAAATGTATGTATTTTAAAAGTCTGCTATTGCTATTAAAATACATAAGAAACTAATAGTTTACTTATTATAGTTGAGTTTTTCTTCATATTTTTCATTTATTTCATCATAGATTTCAAACAGATTATTATTTTAAGAGAATTTAAATTCAAGAAACCTTTCTTTACTAGGGTGTCTGTTCTGTGCAGGCATATAATAATAGAGGGAGTTATGGAGAAGAGCATGCATGCTGGCCTCACAGTTAGGAAGACCTCAGATTCCTGTCTTAGACATTTTCCTGGGAAAACCACAACTTTTTGAAGCCAAAGTTTCCTTATCAGCAAAATGATGCTAATAAGAGCATGTATCTCACAGAGTCATATTAAGCATCAAATGATATAATGTACATAAGCACCATACAAAAGGAAAGTATGATATAAATGTGAGCCATTAATAAAAATATGATTTATAATTTTAGGTATTAAAGCAACTTCCATCAATTCACTATTCGAAGTGGCTTAATATCTTAAAGACATTAATGTTAGGTTATAAAAAAAAAGTATTGTCATCAATTTTTCATAATTGCCAAAGTATTTAAAAGTCAATGTCAGGGGCAGCTAGGTGGTGTAGTGGACAGAGAACCAGTACTGAAGTCAGGAGGACCCGAGTTCAAATCTGGCCTCAGACACTTAACACTTTCTACCTGTGTGACTCTGGGCAAGTCACTCAATACCAATTGTCTCAGCAGGAACAACAACAACAACAACATAAAAAAGTCAATGTTATTTATCTTAGTTATTTTTCATAAGATAAATAACTTTTTACCAGAGTTCTATCTCTGTATAAATAAAAAAATCATCTTTTGGAAATTCCAATAAAAAGCTAGAATGCTTTAAACTATAATTTCTGAGGTAAGACTCGTGTTTAATTTTCCTTGGGCATCTCATTACACTTATATAATGTTCTATATAGAGAGGATATTTAAATATTACTATCAAACTAACCTTTCCGTTTAACCTTCCTAACATTCACTATTTTCAGTTGTTATCTTTTCCCCATTCACTGGTATTTTATATTTCTTCAAGCTACAAAGGTTTAAAATTGCAATTCTACAAAAGGGAGAAATGTAAGGCTTCATGGAATCCTATATAGCAGGGGTCCTCAAACTACGGCCCGCAGGCCAGATGCGGCAGCTGAGGACGATTATCCCCTTCACCCAGGGCTATAAAGTTTCTTTATTTGAAGGCCCACAAAACAAAGTTTTTCTTTTTACTATAGTCCAGCCCTCCAACAGTCTGAGGGACAGTGAACTGCCCCCCCATTTAAAAAGTTTGAGGACCCCTGCTATATATAGTATTATCGTCAGTTTAAAAAGCCTAAAAAAACCCCAAGAGAACTCAAATCTTGAATTCTGATTCTGTTTTTTCACTTTGCCATTTCATTTTTATAATACAGAATTCAAAATTTTCACTTTATTTTCACTGTGATTGCTTTAGAAATCTGTGATTTCACTGGTTGTGGGTATTCTCTCTACTCGTGTACACAGAATCTAGAAGTTAGACACCATGACTATTAGTAGATAGTCTTTCAGACATACTGCATCTGAAAAATTCCCTATCATAAAGCCACTCCGCTAATGTACTTTTCTAGCTTTAGGTGAAGATGGACCTCACACAATGGGCATACAGCTTAGTAATATTTGTCAAAAGTTTGTTTACTATACAGGCTTTAAAAAATAAAAAGTCACTATAATATCAATGTAAGATCTTAGTCTAGGTTCCAATGAAGCACAATCCAACATGAGATCAGAAAATCCAAAGTATAGTAAAAGAAACAAAGATGTAACTTTCTCCCAAAAAGCATGGATGAGAATCACATAAGAAGAAAAGGTATGGTCAATTAATAATAAAAATAGGCATTTATATTGCCTACTGAGTGTGAAAAAGTGCTAAGTATTTTACAAATATTATCTTATTTGATCTTCATAACACTGGAAAGTCAAAGGTGCTATTAATACCTCTGTTTGAGGCCAGATTTTAACACAAGTCTTCCCTTACTCAAGGCACAATGATCTATACACTACTATCTAACAGGTCATTTATGATCTGTATCCATCTATCCAAAATTGAATTATACTTTGAGCAAAGAAATGAATTATGAGAATAATGACATAGAAAAAAAAAGCATGTAGAGAACTCGAGCTCCATTTCCAAAAGTACTTGTTAAGACACAATAGCAGCACCTATTAAGTGATTAACTGTAAGTAAAACATTGTGAAAGGCACTAAGGGAGTTTCACAGTTTATATGGGATACAGTCTTTCATTTCATTAAACATGCTCTTTGGTATAGAGTAAAATAACAACATAGATAAGAAAAAAACAAATTTTATGATGAGTCTGCCACTTATTACCTGTATGACCTTGGGCAATCATTTAAACTCTCTGGATCTTAGCTCTTAAAATTACTTGGTTAGATTAATTATCTCTAGGGCTCTTTCCAGTTCTAAAATTATGACCCTATGATTCCTGACCATATTTTGATGACATCAGGAAGAAACTAAAGATCAGAGAATTTAAATAAGTTGCCAAATGTCATTTCATAAGGAGCAGAACAAAGCTTCAAACTCAATCTTCCAATTCTAAATCGGATGACAAAAAATTGGAGTTTAGCAATACTTATCAAATTTAATTTAATAAAATTATAATATTATGTATAAAGATGATTACAGTTAGTAATAATTTAGTCCCAAATGGCTATAAATCTTTTAATCTTTTAAAATTAAATATTTTATGGAAGTAAAAAAGTAGTAATCAAGTTCCTGAAAACTATTTTTGATCAAGTTGTTGATTAATAAAAAATACAGGTTTATTCAAGGTCAGAAAGATTATTATAAAGTTGGAAGAAAAAAATGTTTAGATTCCAAACTGAGCAGGCACAAGAAAAAGTTGTGATATTATTCAATATTGTGTTTTCTTATTTAATGTTCTGCAATTCAAACATTTATATCATATTTTAAAGATATGTGCTAGTTTTTCTATATTCTTTTATCATGTGCTACTTACATATATGTAAAATATGTACATGTAAAATAAATGCATAGTTTAAGATCCAGAAAACTTACAATGAAGCAAAAAGGCTTAGTGCTCTGGGCAAGAACTAGATTTCTGCAACTCTAAATCTTAACCACAGATTCTTCATTTATATAACATATTATTCTTGTATAAGTTACTGCTTAATATACTACATCATAGTTATAACACTTAGACTAATATTATTTGTTTCCTTGATAAGAATATTATTTGCATTAATGAGCAGGAAATGTAAAAAACATCATATCTTATATATGTTAATTTCTGAATCTCTTCTTCATAACTGTGTTTTTAATACAAAGATAGAGTGTAATACTCTCTCTGTGGTACCTAATCTATATTCTACACAATAGACAAAATTGTATAGTTAAGTAAATTAAGGAGACCAAACTTCACCTGATTTCTCTATGGATTTGTTAAGTTATTCTAGGATCACCCTGTTAAACAATTAAGAATTTGTTAGTATAAAGCACTGTGCTGGCACTACAGATATAAAAGTAGTGACCTCAAGAAGCTTATATTCTAGGGAGAATAAGCAGAGGGAAAGAGAAAGAGTCTTCTAGGAATAAAGAAAAACCTGTTCAGAAAGCATGAAGACTAGAGATGGAAATTCATGGCACAGAAAAGAGCAAGAATCTCAACTTGGCTGTATTACAAAATATAGAGGCGGGAAAATGTGCAATAGTCCTGGAAAGATAGGTTGAAATCAAATTACAAAGAAACTTAAATGCCAAATAAAGGAGTTAATATTTTATCCTGGAAGCAATAAAAGAGCCACTTCTGGGTTAGGCCAGTGATTAAGAATATCAATTTGGCAGCTTTATGGAAGACATTGAAGAGGAAAAAGGATATATCAGTGAAAGCAGACAACAAAGGAACCCATTAGATGGCCAGATAGATTTCTGGGTTTGGAATTAGGAACATTTGAGTTCAAATTCCAGCTTCAGACACTTATTAGAGGTGTAATCCTGAACAAGTAACTTAACCTGTCTGCTTCAATTTCTTTAACTCTTAAATGGGGATAATTTTAGCACCTACCTCACAAAGTTGTCTTGAGGATCAAACTAGATATTTGCAAAGTGCCTGATACTTAGGTACTTAACAAATGCTTGTTCCATTTCCCTTACTTATAAAGGCACCTTTGCTGAGTGGCACAACAGCTGGTTCTAGACTTGATAAGGAAGACCTGAGTTTAAATTTTGCCACTCAAGAGTTTCTAGTTCTTCCTAAATGTATGACCCTGGGCAAGTCACTTATCTCCCTTCCCCCCCAATTGCCTTAGGGGGGGAAAAGTTTCTAGTTATACAACCCTGGGCAAATCACAAAACCTCTTTATATCTTAGTTTCCTCATCTATAAAACAGGGATAATAATATTAAGCACCTACTTCACAGGGTAGTTGTGATGATCAAAAGAGATAACATGTAAAATATGTTGCCAATTTTAAAAACACAACATAAATGTTTGCTTAAAAAAAAATCAGTTGGGTCTGGAAAGAAGATATTTTAGAAAACAGGCTGTAGTATGATTGCCATAATACATTATAAAACTTCAATGATATGAGTGTGTCACTTGTTAAAATGCCTACTTTTTGGCAATGCAAATAAAAACTTGCTTTTGAATATTTAAGTTCAGTCTAAAAGTTACCTTGCAAGTTTTGTTTCCAGAAATATAACAAGGCTGCTAAATAAGGAAATATCTTGATAAAACATATTTTCATTGCTTCCTAGTCACCCAACTTTTCATGAGAAAATAACAAAACTATTTTACTTAGCTATTTCCTCATGGAACTTTAATGCTATTTTAAAATAAACACTTATTTGTTCTTTACAGTGAGCTAATTTCTCTAATTAGACATGGAAGTAATAAATATTAATAGCATCTAATGCCAAATTATCTAAATAGTTACATATAGTAGACTATAAATCTGATCTATTATTGAAAAAAAGAGAATTTACCATAATGCATTACAAACATAAGACATCAATGAACTCAGTTTTTCTTGATTCCAAGTCCAGTGCTCCATCTGGTACACCAAACTGATAGCACATTTGACAAGTGGTCAAATGCACTTTTTACTTGAAGACTTGTAATGAAGGAGAATCCTGTTTCCTAAGGCAATTTTTTCTGCTTTGGAAAAGCTCTGTTAGGAAAGTTTTCCTTGTGCACCATTATCTTCCAACTATTTCTCCTAGTCCTATCTACTCCTTAGGGACCAAGCAAAATTAATCTTAATTCCTATCATTTTCTTCTGTCATCTTTTTTCCTGGTTAAACAACCTCAATTCATTTCAAATGATCTTCATATAGCATGATCTTGATACTCCCTTAACTTTGGACACTTTCAAGCTCACTAATGATCTTCCTAAAATGTAGGGCCTGAACTACACATAAATGTCCGTAAAAAATCATTCCTTTTAAAATCAAGTGCCTGAGGTTAAATTCACATTTAATAAGAGAAATGTGAACAACGAAACAGTGCTGTTCAATTTACTATAGACTTTTGTAGCTTTTAATTTAAGAAAAATTTAATTACTTGATAGGTCTTTTTATGCTAAGGAATTAAGTTCCCATGTGATGAATTGTAGATTTTATAACTCTTTCAGACAGATTATATGGCTAATTTCATACCATCAGAATTTATTAAATTCCATTGGAAGTTACAAAGATTTTGTTATTATTTTGTGGTGATCATCATACGCTTTGCTTACGGGTTTTTAAAAGGAAAGGCAAATAACTATATTGCTTTTGATTGGTATTACAAGAAAACAATTTCCAATTTCTTAAGCTGAAAAACAAGTAGAAAGATGCTGCCATCTTGTGGTCAAAATAATTAAGACCAGGCTTACTGGGTTAACCAATCAAATAGAACATTGTATTTGATATAGGACAAAAACTAGTATAAAGGTACTGCTGACTGAGATGAACTTTACTTCCTCCTCCCCACCCTAAACATCCTATTCTCTCCTAAAGAACTTTATGAACCTAACATTTCTGAATTTGTTCATACTTTTTATGAATCTTGTTTTCTTAGTTTCTTATAAGGCTCATAAATTTACTACCCAAATGAAGAAATAATTTTGGTAGCTAGGTGATGCAGTGGATACAGTTGGACCTGGAGTCAAGAAGACTTCTCTGCCTGATTTCAAAACTGGCCTCAGTGACGTCCTAGCTGTATGACTTTGGGTAAGTCACTAAATCCTCTTTGCCTCAGTTTCCTTGTCTGTAAAATGATCTGGAGAAGGAAATGGTAAACCATTCCTGTATCCTTACCAAGAAAACTCCAAAGGAGCTGTGAAGAATCAATCAAGACTAAAAATGACTGAACACCAGAACAACAAAATAGTGTTTTAAAAAATATTTTTCTTAAAACTTATTCTCCTAATTCCAGGTTCACTTTATGTATGCCATTCAAAACACAGAATATTCTAAATATATTCATAATTCATAAATCGTAACTTTTTATTAAGTGCTTACTATGTAGAAAGCAGTAATAGGTCTTAGGGCCAAAAGAAAAAAAAAAGGTAAAATCCACATTCCTGACCTTAAGTAACTTTATGTTTTTAGGGTAGGGGTAAGAGAAGATAATGTTTATACAGAAATATAAACTCAAATAATTTTTGGGGGAGAGAGAGAAAAAACAAGTAGTAAAATCAGTAAAGGCTTCTCAAAGAAGTTACAGATAAGACTTGAAGGAAGTTGAAGATTATAAGGATTTGAGAGGAGGACGGAGTGCAGAGCAGGAAAGGACTCAATTAGAGTCTATACCATGGAATATAAATGGGGCATGAAAAATAGTTATGATAACTAAAATCATGAAGATTAAATGAATTAACCAAGAGAATACAAAAAGAGAAGAGCCAGGTTCAGAACTAAGCTCTGAGGGACACCCACTGGAAAGGTCAGATAAGGAGAGAATAGAATCAAGAAGCCATATTGTACATGGTTGAAAAGTGAAAGCTGAGGAAACAAACACTTATTATAGATGACCCATTATAGTCTCAATATGAAAGGGAGAAGAGATAAAGGCTTCAGCTTGAGGGAATGACAGAGTTTGGTGAAAAAAAAATTTTTTTAAGGAGTAGAGAGATTGGGTATATATTGTAGGCAGAAAGGAAAGAGCCAATAGATGAAGACAGACTGAAGATGAGAGAAGAAATGATCAAAAGGACAAACTCTAGAAAACATGGTAAGGAATCAAGGGCGCAAATAGAGGACTGATAAGATGAAGACTGGTATACAGAAGAAGAGAAAGAAGGATGACATGTTAATTATTTCTCTCATCATAATAGCATGTTTTCTTAAAGCACGGAATATATAAATGATTGCTTTGCTTTATTAATTTTAATCAATAGCCCAAACCTATCAGTTCTATAAGTACAAATTGTTTTTTCTTGATTGAAATATGTTGCAATTTTCCATTCTAAAACTCATTTTCCAATTTTCTTCTATATAATCTTATTATCATCTACTACATGGAAGGACATGGTATCATGTACAAAATAAGAGATTCCACAGTACAGTTTCTTCCATAGATAAACTCAAAGTTAATCTTAGCACTTAAAAGTGTCTATTTTATCCCTGTCTTTTGTTTTTTATTCTCAAGTCAATTCTTGCCCTCCCACCCACATTGGAACATGTGCTTTTTTTTTCTTTTAAAGCTTTTTATTTTCAAAATATATGCCTAAGCCTTTTTTTTGTAGTGGCCAGAAACTGGAAATTGAATGGATACCCATCAATTAGAGAATGGCTGAATAAATTATGATATTATGAATGTTATGGAATATTATTGTTCTGTAAGAAACAACCAACAGGATGATTTCAGAGAGGCCTAGAGAGACTTACATGAATTGATGCTGAGTGTAATGAGCAGAATCAGAAGATCATAATCATACATGGCAACAACAAGACGACATCCCTTCTCCCCTCAATTGATACAATAATCAATTCTGATTCTGGCTCTCTTCAACAATGAGATGATTCAAACCAGTTCTAATTGCTCAGTGATAAAGAGAGCCATCTACATCCAGAGAGAGGACCATGGAAACTGACTATGGACCACAACACAGTATTTTCACACTTTCTATTGATGTTTGCTTACATTTAGCTTTGTTTTTCAGTGTTTTCTTTTTCCTTCTTGATCCAAATTTTCTTGTGCAGCAAGATAACTGTATAACTATGTATACATATACTGGATTTAATATATTTTTAACATATTTAACATGTATCAAACTACCTGCCATCTTGGGGAAGGGATGAAGGCAAGAAGGGGAAAATTTGGAACAGGTCAATGTTGAAAAATTACCCATGCATATGTTTTATAAATAAAAAATAAAATAAAATAAAAGCAGAAGTGGAATAAACAAAAACAAAACAAAACAAAAAACAAAACAAAAAACCAAACTATATGCTTACATATTTTTCAACATTCACTCTTGCAAAATCTTGTGTTCCAAATTATTTTTCCCTCCCTTTCCCCAACCCCCTCCTCAGATGACAAGTAATCCAATATACATTAAACATGTGTGATTCTTCTATACATATTTGAAGTTATCATGCTGTACAAGAAAAATTAAATCAAAAATGAAAAAAAAATGAGAAAAGAAAAAAACTACCAAGCAAACCACCAAAAAAAGTGAAAAGGCTATGTTGTTATCCACACTCGGTCCCCACAATCCTCTCTCTGTGTAATATTTTCTTCTCTAAAATATAATATTCTCTGGGAAAAGGTTTCTCAGGAGGCTTCTGGAGACAGCCTTCCTTTTAGTTCAGAGTAATAATCCCAAATACAGCCAGCTGTTAAAGTTCAGATCCTTTACTGTTGCCTTCAAAATACCTGGTTAGCTTTCTTAGAGGCCTATCTCTCTCCTTGGTTCTGAGAGCTCTTGCTGTTAGTCCTTTGCCTCTGCCAGCTTCAGCCTCTCTTCCTCCGAATCTTCAGCCAGCACAAAGGTGGAAGTTGTAATGAATCTGACTCCGCCTCTAAGAGTGGGCTTGTCTCTCTGACTTGTGAATCTCCTGGACTGAATCCTGACTTGTGAATCTCCTGGAGTGCATCCTGGTTGAGGCTCCTAGCTTATATATGCTCTCTTAAAGGTGTGAACTCTAATAAATACTAAGTATATAATCATTGTCTCTATCAATTCCAGTAACTTAGCACCTTGTAAGAATTCTAACATTTCTGAATGCAGATCCATTGGAACTGGCCTGAATCACCTTTCTGTTGAAAAGAGCCATGTCCATCAGAATTGACAGTCACATAATTTTCTTGCTGTATATGATGTTCACTTGGTTCTACTCACTTCACTTAGCATCAGTTCATATAAGTCTTTCCAAGTCTCTCTGAAATCATCCTGTTGATCATTTCTTCTAGAACAATAATATTTTATAACATTCATATGCCATAATTTATTCAGTCATTCGCCAACTGATAGGCATCCACTCAGTTTCTAATTCCTTTCCACTACAAAAGGGCTATCACAAACATTTTTGCCCATGGGGGTCCCTTTCCCTCCTTTAAAATCTCTTTGGGATACAGACCTAGTAAAAACACTGCTGCATCAAAGGGTATGCACAGTTTGATAGCACTTTGAGCATAGTTCCAAATTGCTCTCCAGAATGGTTGAATCAATTTACAACTCCACCAACAATGTATTAGTGTCCCAGTTTTCCCACAACCCCTCCAAAATTTTCCTGTCACCTTAACTAATCTGAAAAATGTGTAGTGGTATTTCAGAGTTGTCTTAATTTGCATTTCTTTACTCAATAGTGATTCAGAGCATTTTTTCCCCACATAACTAGAAATGGTTTTAATTTCATCATCTAAAAACTTTTCTGTTCATATCCTTTGACCATTTATCAACTGGAGAATGGCCAAACCAGTTTTTTATCCATGACTTAATAGTTCTCCAAATCCCAAACTAACTTTTTAAAAAAGGCTCTATCTGGAATAGCAATAACTTTCTGAAAGTATAAAGATTTACTAGGTACATGTACCTATTTATTCCTTATTTCTTATGAAAATAGTGTTGCCTCTCCTCTAACTCGAAAAGTTTGCATAGATGTTCACTGATCCTTTTCCTCTCTTGTATATTTATATCGGCTCAAATAGCATGGGAGCTTAAAAGGCATCATTCCCCCCATCTCAAAGAGTTTGAAGAATCCTATCTAGAACTTCCGTTTGAAGAGGATTCAGGATAGTAATGATCAGTCCTCTAGTAGTGTTTTGTAATACTGCAATTTAGCTAATAGTTCTATAATTTTATACTTAAACTTCCATCAAAACTTTCAGCTCACCTATTTTCTGAAAGGGGATGGACTCAAGATGCAAAATATATTTGTGGACATATAGCCAATGTGGTAATAAGTTTTGCTTAATTGTGTAATTACTGTATAATTTTTTAACTTTTTTTTTTTTTTTAATGTCAATGGGGATAAAGGATGAGACAAGAAGGAAATAAAATTCTTATTAATTAAAAAAAAAAACCTCTTGGCTAAAGGCTATTAAGTCTTAATTATTTTTCCTAAATTTAACATTTAACTTCATAATTACAGCAAATGAAGTAGCAAGGCACAATGGATAGAAAGATAGTCTTGGAGCCAGGAAGACTTAGATCCAAATAAAGCTTCTGAAATAGACTGATTATGATCCTAGACAAATCACTGAACTTCTCAGGATCCAGATTACTAAGACTATAAATTACAAATTGCACTGGTGGAAGAAGTTTCCTTTTTCAGGAGTTCTCTGTAATAATAAAATATAAGGATGCAGACTTCTCCCCTCCAGAAAAAAAGAAAAGAAAAAATATACAATTTTTGTGAATATCCTAATAGCTTCTTTTTTTATCCCATCCTATTAACTAGATCTTTTTGAATGTGTTAGAGTAGAAGAAAACTTGAGTGATGAAAGAACATTTTTTTAAAAAGTAAAATTCTTTAATTACTTTTAAACAAATAATTGTTAATTTTCTCTCATGGAATGTAATTGGACTTTACATCTCTGTATCAACAGACTGACAAGTTGGAACTTAATGTCATATAATAGACGCTTGGTGGTTTTACCACCAAAGACAGTGGCCATAGATTTTATTGTTGGTCAGTGTTTGCTAATCAATCTTTATTACTAATAGACAGAACTGATTAAAAACAAAAAGACATTCAATGTCATTTCACATCAATGTTTCAATAAAATAGGCATTCTGATATATTCCAAGCAGTTTTGGAGATTAGAACATGGCATCTCCACTAATGTCAAAATTATCAGCAACATCCTCTTCTCTTCCTGGTTAGAAGGAATCTATGTTACTATCTAGCCCAATCATATCTAAAATTCCCAGAAAATAATCAACAAGTAGTCATCAGCCTCTCTTTAAAGGCCTTTATAAAAGAGAAGCCTAACTCCTCCAGGGGGAGTTCATTTCACTTACAGATAATACTATTAGGAAGTTTTTCCTAACATTAAGCCTTTTCCAATAATTGCCTTCTGAAGCCAAACATAATTATTCTTCCTCCTTCCATAGTTTCTCCAAATACTTTAAAACAGTTATCAGGTTCATCCTAAGTACAGTGTTTTCTAGTCAGTCAACAAACATTATTAAGTGCCAGTCATTGTGCCAAGAAAAGGTAATTTTTTTTTTTTTTTTTGTAGCTTTTTATTTACAAAGCAGATGCAACATATGCACGGGTCATTTTTGAATATTGACCGAAAGGTAAAATCTTAAAAACTCACAATCTAATGGAGAAGATGATGTGTAAACAAATTAGGTATATAGAGGAGAAATTGGAAATAATCAAAAAAGTGAAGGAACCAGAATTGAGACTGGTTAAAAAAAGCATCCTGTTGAAAGTTTTAACATGAACTAGAAGACATGGAACAATTTCCTTTATTAATGCATTTAAAAATCTTTTCTGTAGCTGACAGTCTTAGAAAGAAGAGATGGCTGGGGTACTGAAAATTGAGGTGACATAACCATAGTTACACAGCCAGAGACTATCAGACTGGAGACTTAATCCACTAAGCAAAGCTTCCTAATTAAATGAATGAATGAAATAAGGAAATTGGACTACAGATGTCTTGAAGTCTTCCCAGATCTAATTTGTGATAGTGATCTCAAACTGGGCTTGTTTCATCATGTCTGTGGCTCAGATCCACAGCAGAGATGAATGACACACTGAGGTAGAAGAAGTACTTCCACTCCTCTGCAAGAGAGTTAGGAATATGAAAATCTCCCTTTCTCTTCTAAAGCTGGCACATATACTGTCTTGGAGTTACTGTTCCTAGTCTATTCCTTCCATCAGAGAAGACTATGAGAAGAACCTGAGTCTTATTCTTTAAGAAAAATGTCTAAGTCACAAGAACATACATATACCAAATCTGTAAGATTACACAGAGATTACTCAGGGATGAGATGGGATATACTGAGATTCCTTGAAAAGTAAGTCATCTTATTTGATGAACTTTCAAGCTAGTTAATATCTTAAGCTTTTTTCTCCTCTCCTTGACTTCATCCTGACCCATCTCTACTACCAATATCCCTTCCCCTAAAAAAGGAAATATGAGAAGCAGTCATTCTTCCATATCCTTCCTACAGTTCTTTTGAAAAGTAGACCTTTTCCAGTCAATCCTCTTGACTACCATGAAGACATCAAAAAGATAAAAAGTAATTCATTATCGGGAAAAGAGTAGAGTATAACATAAAAGAGAAATATTATTTTTCTTAGTAAATTGAATTGTACAAACCTCTAATAATCTCTTTAACTGAGATTTGTAATCAATTAGTTCTTCTGAAAGGTCATTCTTTTTCACCTGCAATTCATTTACTTCTTTTCTTAAAGAATTTACTACTTCATAGAATCGAATCTGAAAAAAAAGAGATGTTATTATCAGTGACTTTGAAATCCAATGACAATTAATATATAACGAAACATATAGTCACTTGTTCATTAGAACTCTAATAGAAGAGAAATAAATTGGGGGGAGAGGGAGGATAGTAAATCTTCAGACTTAGTCATCTATCATGATCAACTAAGATTACATCATCTTAAACACTGTTTTCTAGGAGGCTTTCCTTATTGGATGGGGATGGCATGCTTTAGGGGAAAGAGTGCTATACTTAGAATCATAGGATCTAGGGTCAAATTCTGCTTTTGTCACTTACTTTATGTGAGGGCTTCTTAAACTTTTTCAACTCTTGACCCTTTTTTCCCCGAAATAATTTTATGTGACCCCAAGTATATAACACAGGTATACAAATCAAACATTTATTTATAATAAATCATAATTTTGCAACCCTCACATTCAGTTACATGATCCTATATGAGGTTGCAACCCACAATTTAAGAAGCTTTGCTCTATATCATTATAGGAAAAGAATTGAACCTCACTTGACTATGACTTTCCTCAATTATAAAATGATGTGCTATAACTAAGTGATGACTAAGGTCCTATCCATTTCTTCAATGAATAATTCTAATTTTCCCATGAAATTATCTATATGGAAGACTTAATCAATTAAAGAATTCTGAGAAGTTTTGGCTGAACCTGATACAAAGATACAAAAAAAGATGTGGAAGCCCATAAATTCAGTAAGATTATCATTAAGCATCAAATAAACAACTGAAGTTTCACAATTAAAAAAAAACAAAACTGGTGATGAGTCTGTAAAAAATAGTATTTTTCAATGATGCCCTAGGCATTAAAGAATTGTAAAGAGATAATGGCATTACATGTCATTATAATAGATATAATGTCTATTGTTGTCTCATTAAAATGTTTTTAATAGGGTTTAAAAAAAAAACTTACAGATACATATTCAGGAATAGAAAGTTGATCCTCAGGAAGAGACTTCAATTTCATATAATTATCTTCTGTTAACTCCAAGTCACGCAAGCTACGACGAATATCTCCAGCCTTCTCTATTAATTGATGATTTGTTTCTTCTAGTTGTTTTTGCCTCAATAAAACGGTTTCCATTTCCTGTTTCATTAATTCCTGATATTTTCTACATTAAGAGAAAGTTTATGGTGAACTTACATAAAACCTCTGAAGCTTTATTTTAAATAACTTTTTACTATATGTAAAGTACAGTATATAAGGAAATGGCAACCAAATGCTGCTTTTTGCTGTTAAATACTGATGTTTCAAGTCATCATATAGAGCTGACATTAGCATACCACATGCATGAGTTCTGATCCATTTAAGCAACTGAGAACCTTAACTGAAAATTCCAATGGAAATATAAACAATATCAACAAATCACTACATACATATAATAAACACATGGATAAAGATAAAGAAGTTTATCACTATTAAATATCCTGTTCCTTTCTGATTTAAATTTCTTCCTTCCATTCATTTCCAAATGGAAGGTGACAAAAGTAGCATCAATAATCAAGCAAAATGACCTTTGTTTAATCATCTTAAAGTAGCATAGCTCTTTTGCATTTTCTTTTCATCTTTTCCCTATAAATAACTATTGCTATCCCCTTTTTAAAATAAAATAAGCAGCATTTATCTAAGCTTATCTGAAGTAGGTGAAATCATTACCTAATTCTTTTGTTTTTACTTTTTAAAATTAGAAACAAATCAAAATATTGTCACTTAGCATCTGTAACCCAGAATTAATAATCCTTTATAGTTGGGAGATGATAACAGAAGTTGGCCTGTATGTGATAGGGCATGCTACTACCTAAATTAAAGGAAAAAAGCAAAGCATCATTAAATACATGTACTCAAATGATCATTATCCCAAACAATTCTGAAAGTGATCTGTGGTAATGAGCCTCAATATAAGCTATATTACAGCGTCACATTTATGAAAATGGAAAGAATTCAACCTTTTCAATAAACAAGCTTCAAATAAACTCACAAAGTGGATTACAGGAACTAAAAAGTTTCCAAGATACAATTTTCATGGTATAAGTAATCAGAAACTCTACCTTTACAGTGGACATAAATGATACTCAAAATGGGTGTCAATATAATGACAATAATAGGTTTTAAATGATCTTAAGCCTGTAAGGGAAAAAACCAAACTCCTAATCAAGAAAATTCTCCACAGATTTGTAAAAACAGCCTAATAATGAATTCTCTTTCTCTATTCAGGAATAAGGTATTAACAGAATTTTTTTCTGAGTCATATGATCTTTGTGTGCACAAAAAGCCACATGTGTGCTAAGCAAATTTTAGGGCAAAACAACAATCCCTAATTTTCTGAGATATCATTTCATAATTTGTCTCATAAACTTAAAAGAAGCTTCATTAATTCTCTTTTCAAACATTTTGAGCATAGAGTAATATAGATCACCAAATATTTAATTCAATAGCACAATTTCTCTACGTTTTGCTTCAAAATATTTGATGAGAAAATAAAACACAAACCAATTATGGAATACATCTTTGGATCCATTATTTTGAGGCATATGTCACTCTATAAATAGCATAAGAAATAAAACAAGGATAGTTTAATACACTCACTAATAATGCTACTTTTTAAATGTCTTTATACCTGGCATCCTTTTTCTGGAATGTCAACTGGTTATCCAATTTCAAGGCCAACAGTTGCTTCTGGTGAAGAGTATCATTAAGTTTCTCCTCCAACTCTTCAATCTACATAAAAAGAGGATCTATTATATAGCCAATTCTTCAACAAATTTCTTTTCAAAAAAGTAATCTTTGGGGCAAAATGGGAAGCAAAGGATAACAGGGAACTGAAAAAAAAAAAAAAGGACAGAATTTTCACTTTCATCTTTAGAACTCAGATCTATCAATGGCTACACATTTATAAATTTAAATGACTGTTCATGCGAAATTGTATTTTCACTCTACTTACAAATATGAGACTACATAAAGCCAAATACTGCTTTTGCCTAATGTGACTTGAGATATAAAACACAGATCTCTTTCCAATAGGCCATAATCTTAATAAAAGAGCTTAAACATGGATTTATAATAAATTAAATGCCTCTGAATTTAGCAGCTTCTTTGTCCTTGCTTATATTGGGATAAAAGGATTTTGGACTATTCGAAGTCACTGAATTTCAAAAATGAAAAGGAAAAAAGAAATTACAAAATTACAATAGAAATTTGTATATAATTCTAAAGTAATTGAGATGATTATGGGTTCTGGGAAGCTTAAAAAACAAGTTATACCAGGTTCCAAACACACACACACACACACACACACACACACACACGGGCACGAGCCTTTTTTCTGAGTCTAATTAAAATTGTCACTAGGTCATATCAGCATATTAAAAGATCAGCAAATCAAAATGAAAAAGATCATTACCAGAAAACTAGCTGGTATTATTATTGGTACTGTTACTATAACTGGTACTATTATTTTTTGTTTACCTACTTCAATGAAATAGAAGAAGAGGAAAAAAAAGCATAACATTCCTTAAATTTGACTTCACTGTTTCTACTTTTCCAGTGATAGCCGAGTAGCTAAAATGAGATTAGTTAGGTGCTAAGAATTAAATAGATTTCAGGCTGTCTGTATTTACTTAAGTGATATTCCTTTTAATCTCAAACTTTTAAACAGTGAAGTTTATATGCTACTAGAAGAACTGAATGTCATCCATATTGATAGTCTAGATCTTAATCAGAAGAGAAAACATTAAAAAAAAAAAATGTTAGCTAAATCTAAGGATGGCTTTGCAGGTTCTCTTGAGTCACATGAGTATAAAAGAGTAGCAGGAGTAGTTTTCTTACAAATGTAACTTCACAGGGCATTTGGTGATCTTCCTTTAAAATGCTTACATAAAAAGCATAAACAAGACTACTATGAAGAAAACTAAAGTTGAAATTTTCAGGTTTTGCTTGTCCTTTCTTATAGCATAAAGATATTCCATCACACTCATATATCACAACTTGTTCAGCCATTCCCCAACTGATGGGCATTCTTTTAATTTCAATCCTTTGCCACCACAAAAGAGCTACTATAAATATTTGTGTTCATATAGGTCCTTTTCCTTTTATTTTTAAATCACTTCGGGATACCAAAGCTAGTAATGGTATCATTGGAAAGTAATTAGGACTATGCCGAAAGAGCTATAAAACTCTGCATACCTTTTGACCCAGCAACATTATTACTGGATCTGTACCCCAAGGAAATCATAAAGGAGGGAAGAGGACCCCCACATGTGCAAAAATGTTTGTAGCAGCTCTTTTTGTGGTAGCAAAGAATTGGAAAAGGAGAGGATGCCCATCAACTAGGGAATGGCTGAATAAGCTTGTGTTATATGAAGCCAATGGAATATTACTGTTCTATAAAAAATGATGAACAAGCTGATTATAGGAAGGCCTGTAAAGATTTACAAGAACTGATGCTTAGCGAAACGAGCAGAACCAGGAATACATTGTACATAATAATAACAATAATTGCTACAATGATCAACTATGAAAGGTTTGGTTCTTCTAAGTGGTTCAATGATCCAAAGCAATCCTAATAGACTTTGGACAGAAAATTTCATCTGCAGCCAGAAAAAGCTATATAAAGAGATAATGTAAATCAATACATGCTATGTTCACTTCTTTTTTCTGTTTTTTAATCTCTCCCATGATTTTTCCCTTTTGCTCTGATTTTTCTCTCCCAACATGATTCATAAAGCAATGTGTGTTAAAAATAAACAAACTTATAAAAAAAAGCATTTATTAAACATTTACTATGTGATAGGCACAATGCTAAGTGCTGATTAAAAAAAAACAAGTACATAGTTCCTACCCTCAAGAAGTATACATTCTAATGTTGAATAAAACATGAAAACAATTATATATATATGTATAATATATAATATGTAATATAATATTATATATATATATATACACACACATATATGTGATAACATATATATATATCATTGGAAGGAACTAACATCATGGTGGCAGTAAAAGATTGGTGAAAGAATACACTGGGAAAGGACTCTTACTAGAGCTGAGCTGAATCATGAAGAAAAATGAGGAACCAGGTAGCAGAGGTGATATAAGAGAATGTTTCAGGCATAGTGGGGGGAAACAGTCACTACAACAGTCGGGAGATAATATTTGTGTGCATGGAACAGCAAGTAGATCTGAATCATATTTGAGTCTATTGAAAGGAATAAAGTTTAAGATGACTTGAAGATAAAAAGAGGTCAGTTTACGAAAAACCATACCAAAAAGGGAATATATTAGCTTTTGGAGGTAACAAGAGTACTCAACTTTACTGAGTAGGGAAATAACATAATCAGCACTGTACTTTAGGAAAATCACTATAGTAACTGATAGAGACTGGGGAGAGGGGAGGAACACCCATGGTTTATGGGTTTGACATGATGAAAATGAATAAAGAAGATTGAGAAAGATCTGTCCAAAAAAAAAAAAATAGAAGAAACAGGTGAGAGATGTATTGCAAAAACCCAGAGAAAAAAGTATTGAGACAAAAAGAATGATCAACATTTTTAAATAATGTAAAGACTTTGACAAGGATGCAGATTGCAAAAAAGATCTGAGAGAGAAAATAAGAGGTCATCTGGGAGAACAATTTCAATGGAATGGTAAGAAATAGATGGGACATTTAATAAACATTTGCTATATGATGTGCTAGGTGCTAAGCATTGGAGATACAAAGACAAGCAAGTCAGTCTCTGACCCCCAAAGACATTCTAGACAGTATATAGAATAGACAGCATATAAAGGGAAGCCAGAAGTTGGGATATAGGTGAATGCCCTTGCACTGGAAGATATGGATACAGGTGGGAAGTAGAGTAGAGGCCTGGTTCAGGACAAATTGCAGTAAAAGCTCCTATATTACAGCTCAGCTTAAAGAGCAGAGTTTTGAAGGTTCTGATGGAACTTGGCAGAATGTCTGGCAGAGAATAAAAATTTAATTAAATGCAGGGAAAGATGGAAAGATAGGAAAGGGTTTTGTAAAAATTAAAAGGATAAGGATGAAAAGAACTGAGCACTAAACTTACATGTGGTTTAAATAATATATAGTAGAACAGAACTTTCATCTTCAGTGTTAGTAAGTATACATTCATTCAGTGTTTAGGCCCCTTGTCAAGTGTTGTACCAGCTCTGGACACTATACTTTTAATACAGCCCAAGACTGACTATCTTCCATGATTTCCCTAGCACATTGTAGAACTTCCCCATATTATACTGACTGTATAAATCCAAATGTAAAATTTTACATTTATATTTTCTCTGTAAGATACTTAAGAAATGTTCATTTAATTACTTAAAGATCTTCCTCCCATAAAGGATATCTACCTTCCTCCCAAGATGTTATTTGCCTTTTGCCTAGTAATGTACCAAAATAGTCCTGGAAACAAATTCAGATTATGAAAGACTTAGAAAAAAAACTGTATTTTACTATAGAAGGAACTGGAACTTCTAGAGAAGGGAAACAACATGGTTAGATTTATGTTTTAGGAAAAACTGCTTTGGCAGTTATGTGGGGGATAAATAATTGGATGCAAAGAAATTAATTAGGTTATTTCAATAGTTCAGGTAAGAAGTGATGAGGGCCTCAATGTTGGTGGCTGAATTGAAGGAAAAGAGTGTTGCGAAGGTAAAATGGATAAAACTTGATAATAGATCAGAATAGAGAGGGAGAATAAAAAGTCAAAAATAACTCCAAAGGTATGAATAAAGATGACTAGAAGAAGGGAGATGCTTCCAAAAGAAACAGAAAAGTTAAGAAGAGGGAGGAGGAGATGATGTGGATGAGACAGCAGGGACACAATCAGTTCTGGTTCAGACTTGGTGAATTTAAGATGCCTAAGGACACCTATGTCTTCAAAAGGGAGTTGAGAGTGTGAGACTGCTCAGGAGAGAGTAGAGAGGATTGTATAGATCTGGGAGTTATATGTATAGAGCTGATAGTTAAACTCATAAGAACTAGTAAGTCAAAAACCAGCATATTTAGAAAATGGTAGATTGTCTAACAAAGAGTGCTAGAGGGTACTGAACATATGGGGTAAAGATTTCAGTGAACCAGCAAATGAATGATCAGAGAGGAGAGCCAGAAGTAAGCAATGTCATAAAAAAGACAGGAAGAAGTGTCTACAGGGGAAAATTAACAGTGTCAATTGTTGTCAACGAGATAGAAGGATGAAAATCTAGAAAAGAAAAATGTAGATATCACTGACAACAGTCAACAAGGATTTATTATATACTTACGATGTGACAGGCACTGAGTTAATACAAGTTTTAGAAGAAGATATTGTGGTCACTAGGTTTTATAAATGCATTATATTTTAAAAACGTAAAATTTTTGTTGATGGTGGGTCTGATGGTGTGACCACATCAGTGGAGAAAGATGGAGTGAAGACAATGATCGTTACTAAGTCAGGAAAGCTGCCACTGCTCCATATACTTTTAGAAGTCTATGAAGCCTGTGGCTTATTCTTTTAAAAGTCCAGAGTTGTGGGCAACTTTTGTACTTCATGAACAGGTATGATTTTTTTAGAACACTCAAGTTGACTTAGAAATCAATTTCAATAGATAAGATAGGTGACTATATGTTCCCCCCAACTAAAACAAAACCAAGTCTGATTATAAAATTTAGCTTGATTATAAAGATTAGCTTGGGTTCTTCATGTGACTTATTAATTAACTTTAAATAGATATCAAAAATGGAATTCCAGAAATATTTTGGGCAGTAAAGTAAAAATTGAATAAGTACATACAGTCCAAAAACAATGCTTTAATATGTTATCTACTAACCACTTACATACACACTAATTCAGCCTATCATCTCTTGCTTGTATTGTTTCAAGAACTTCCTAATTGGTCTCCAAGTTCCAAGTCTTTCCCCACTCTAATATATTTTCCACAGGGATACAAAGTGATTTTCTTAAAGCACACTCTAATCATGTTACACTCTTACCATCTGCCTCCAACTCAATATATTACAGTGACTCTATATCTCTAAGATCAATCAATAAAGATTTATTAAGTGCCTATTAGATGTGCTAGGTAGGGGGAGACACAATTCAATGACTAAAACAATCTCTACTCATAAAGAGCTTACATTCTAATAAGGAAGACAAATATACGTATAAGTATATGTAGAATAAATACGAAGAGAATACAAAGTATTCAAGTAAAAGGTAGTAGGAGAGGAAGGGCACTACCAGTTGAGGCAAAATTATCAATCTTTAAATCTGATAAAAGCATTTAAAAATCTTCACACCCTAGCCTCCATATATCTCATCATACCTTACTATGGATCATTAATTCCAAGATATTGACAAACTAGCTTTATACATTTTCCTTTACATATCTCTCTCTCCATCTCCCATATGCATGCCTCAGGCTATCTCCATTATCTGCAAGACACTCCCTCCTTAACTTGGCCTCTAGGAGGCGCTTCTAAAAAGCTGCCTCGTGCAAGAGGTCTTTACTGATCTTCACAGCAGTTAGCAATTTCCACCCCAAATATCTCTTTTGTGCGCTTATATGTGTATGTATATATGTATACGTATACACATGTGCTTGTTGTCTCATGTTCAAAGGCAAATTTCTTGACTTTCATTTTAGTTTTTGTATTTCTGTGCCTAATATAATTGCGAACATGTAACATAGGTGATTATTAAGTTTATTGACTGATGTTTGTTTACAAATCAGTTTCACCTCTCTAGAGACATACCAACTATAGGCTCTCACTGCAATAGCTGTACCAGTTTTAACCTTAAATTCCAATCTTTTTTGCTCCCATTAGTCACTGAACTGCATGAAGAAAAACATGTTCTTAAATTGTACTTTTACTTTGGAGAACTAGAATTTAACTATCATTAAACACATGCATAAGATTCATATTCAAGATTCACAAATTCTCTTACTTTTGTAAGATGGTCCACTTTCATATTGTCAATAATTAGGTTTTTCTGGGAGAGCTCTATTTTCAGCAACTGGATGCTATGAAGCAGTTCTTTTCTTTCAATAAGCTGCCTTGTGATGACAGTTTTCCCTTCTCTTTCTTCTGATGAGGAAATTTCATCTGTAGGCATTGTCGTTTCTAAGCTAAGATCTTCAGACTCTAGAGAACTGGAAATATTGACTCTTTTTAATTCTTTAGGAATTTTTTGCGACATGTTTGCTGTTACTGATGGATTTTCCTTTGCAACTTTCGATTTAAAAATCCTGCTGATAAAAAAAAAAAAAAGATTAAATTTAAATCTACCCCAAAACATAAATATATATGTAATGAGCATAATGCAAAAGATACTAAGTTTCTCCTTAACAAAAATTAACTACAGGACACTTCTAAAGTTACACTCGTCAAAATACTACTACAATTAAGCACTAAATTCATGTGCAAATTACTTGGGACAAAATAATTTTTGGCAAGATTTCATTCTGTGACCACAATGGTTGTCTGTATGTGTGTTTATACTTCTACAGATGACTATACTCATTGAGGACAGTTTTATCTTTGTTTCCCAAGGCTTAGAATAATTCTAGGTACTGAACTAGTACTTAATAAATTAATGTTGATTGGTTTAATGGTATTCTTTCTGAAAAATCAAGCTTTCATCAGTCATGTTACAGCAGCCTTAGACATACAGCCACCAGGTTAGTTTTCCTAAATCAGAACTTACATTCCCTAACTCAAAACTGATAACTGGCTACTCATTGTTTACAAAATAATTTCAAGCTCCCTATCCTTTAAATACCCTATCCATTAAATAATGGACAGTTCAGTCCCAATCTACTTTCCCATCTCTTTCTCTTACAACTTTAAAATACAAAGCTTTTATACTACATCAATCAGTTCATCCCTCTTAGATTCTTGTACTTATAACTTTGCTGAGACTTCCCTCTTCCTATGTACCCATTCACAGCATGGATACTTATCTATATAGATATATAGGTATATAAATAACTACCTATAAAAATAGGGATATGTGTGTGTGTGTGTGTGTGTGTGTGTGTGTGTGTGTGTGTGTGTATACACATCTAGTGTATACATGTAGTGGGCCAGAATTCTGGAGAAATTCTTACAACAAGATGTTAACTTAGTGGAATTGATAAGACAATGGTTAAGCCTGGTGACTGAGGGAAGACAGAGGACTGGAGGCTGGAGCACAAGCTCTAGGACTGAGACAGACTTCAAGACAGAGACTGTGTGGTGATCCTCCTGCCTCCCCCACAGAAACCAAGACACAGTCTGGAGAACCTAGAGAAAGCTAGCTGGGGCCCCAGGCAAGGAGACAAGACTTTGAAGGAAATAATAAAGAATTTGGACTTTATTCCTGGCTATTCTCCTGGTGATTATTCTGCTGAAATGAAGGCTGATCCAGAGACCTCCAGAAAACTAACCAGAACATTACAGATATATATCACTGGTGTGACCATAGGCTGATCTTTTTAGACACAGGATCTATACACAGTTTGTCTATGGACTTATATGTAGAAAGGATATACATAGCTATATCTGTATATCTATATACGCTGGAGATAGCTTGGTAGTTCAGTGGATAAAGAGCTAGGCTTGGAGGCAGAAACTCTGTGTTTACATGTAGTTTTTGGCACATATTTGCTGTGTGACCCTAAGTCATGTAGTTGGTTTGCCTCTTCAATTGTAAAATGGGAATGACAACAGCATCTACCTCTCAAAGTTATGAGGATCAATTGAGATAAGAACTGTAAATCCCTTAGCACAGTGCCTAGCATACCAGTAAGTAGATATTAGTTATTATTGTTATTATTGTTGTTGAACTTGAAATCAGGGAGACTGGAGTTCAATTCTACCTCAAATTCTTCCTAAATAGGAGACAGAGAAGTCTTTTAACCTCCACCAGCCTCCATTTTCTCATCTGTTCAATGGCAGTAATAATAACACCTAATTCTCAAGGGTTCTGAGATAATTAATGTAAAATTCTTTGCAAAACTTAAAAGCAAAATGCAAAGACTAGCTTTTACTACAGAAAGCCTTCCCCAAACCATCTTAATTCCTGTGCCTTTCCTCTGTTAACTGTTTAATATTTATCCTGTATATAGTTTTGATGATATGTAGGAATATGAGAGATCCCTTCTCTGTTTGGAGCCACAGATCCAAATGCAAAAGAAATCGTGAACCCCAAAATCTGTGGCAAAAAAAAGGAAATTTTATTTTTCATTAATGAGTTCCCTTTCTCTTGTGGGCAGATTTCTTAATAAAGAAATTTACAAAGAATAGATTGGCAGAAACCTATTTTATGAACAAATCTTGGGGCACTTTGAACTGTTATCAGACCAGGATCTCCCAATTGAATGAAATTACTTTGAAGGCTTTTTCAGCCTGATTGGGGGATATGATTTCCCAAAAAGATCAATGTGTGTGGGGGGTGATATACCCAAGATTTCCAAATGAATGATGCTGGTCTGGAAGATATGCCTTTTCCCAGATTCTCTGGAGCCTGGGAGACCCCGAATCTCTCTTCTTTTGCAGATCAAAGATCACAGTTTCAGTGATTATTTTTGATTAAAGGGGACACAATTAAGGGAATAAAATAAGAAGGAAAGAAAAGAAGATAATTAGTTTCGTTGGCCAGTCCTCAGTGGCGCAATTCCTACTCACAAAGGTTATTCTTCTATTTGGAAAAGGACCATGACACCAGTGAGTTGTTGACAAGACATTCCAGTGAATTGGATTTGAGGGAGGGAGGACTATGGAAAGGTCACCTGCCTCACTTTCCCCTCCAGCTCCATCTGGGTTCAGTGGCCAGATATAAATCAGAATGAGTGGATATGGTCCTGGATACAGTGGGAGATTTTTTAAAAATTGTTTTCTTTATTTTTCTGGTTATGCATGTACATTAATTGTTTTTTAATACACATTTCTTTATGAATCATGTTGGGAGAAACAGTCTTAAGTTAAGGTCTTTAAAAGATCTCAGCTAGACTGAGGTAAACTACCAGTTTAATGATTACCACTAAGTAAGAAAGGTATGAGGTAAAGAATGGCCTTTTTTACCTGGTCATCAATCAATCCATCAATCAATCTGGAATGGGAAAACCCTAAAGAGTTTCTGGCCAAAACAACAATTGCTACTTACATTCATTCTGAGGCAAAGTCAGCCAAAAGAAAGACCAAGTGGGCTTGACTTGGAACCTTTTATTGGATCAATCTAGGAGTGCCAGTCATGTTTTAAGGCTTGGTCCTTAAGTACGAAATCTAGTCAGTGATCCTTAAGATATGGAAAAAGGAGGATTTAAAAAAAAAAAAAAAAAAAAAAAAAAGGTCATTCTTTGCCTCATATCTTCCTCACTTCATCTTAATCACTTTCTGGCCACTGGACCCAGATGGCTTTGGAAAAATCATGAAGCAATTGACTTGTACAGGCATCCCTCACTTAAATCCAACTCACCTGCATGTCGCGACATCACCTCCCTGACGTCATGGTTGTCTTCGAGAAGAACAGACAACAAATCTCCCCCATTAGATAGTAAGCTTCTTGAGGATAGGTACTGTTTTTTGCCTCTTTTTTGTGTGTGCCCAGCGCTTAGTAGGGAACCTGGCAAGTAGTGGGGCTTAATAATTTACTGATTTGAAATAGAACACTTTTTTTTTCTGCTAAGGAAAACAGCAACAGGGGGAAGCCTCCCGGCCCGGCTCGAAAAAGAGCCCGCCAGCTGCGGGCAGACCCGAGCTCGGGACAAATAATTACCATGGACGCAAGTCCTGGAGCTCAAGCTGGAATCGCCCGTATTGCCGCCCGTTGAAGTCCTCGTGATTTCTCTGTTTGGGCCCTCCTCTGCAACAGCTCGGCCTCTCCGGGAAGAAGCCGTAACCAGGACAACGACGCTAGCACTGGTGAAACAAAGGAGGAAGCAGCCACTAGCGCGATTCTCGAGCCATGCCGAAACCAAACCCGTTAACTAGGAGCCGCGGGAAGCAGCGGAGCATGTTGGGAAGTGAAATTCTTAGAAAAGCCGGCTCTAAGCGAGCCAACCCGAATGTAACATCTCTTCGATTCTTCCCACTTGACTAAGAGCGCAGGGAGGAGGTGGGGCATGCCGGGAAGTGAAGTTCTTGGAAAGACTTGTCCTAGCGGAGCCAACCCGAGAGAACCATCTCTTCGACTTCTCCCGCCGGTTAAAAGCGGAGGAAGGTAGCAGGGTATGCCGGGAAGTGAAGTTCTTTAGAAGTCCTCAGGCAAACAACCCGAGAGCACCAATCTCTGACATAGGGCTACAGGTTTGACCAATCACCGAGGCCGCCGGAAGGAGCTGCTACTTGGAAGTGCGGAGTTTACCTCCTTTTCACCCTCCCCCTCCGGTTTAGTACTTTACTCGTCTCTATGCTCTGGTTTTGTGGCAGGACCGCTTCTTGCCTTTAAACGTGATAGGCGGCCTGGTCCGGCCAGAAAGCGGCCAGCGAGCGCGATGCTCAAATCCCGAACGTTCTTGAAGAAGACCCGGGCGGGCGGAGTGCTGAAGATAGTGCGGGAGCATTATCTACGCGACGACATCGGTTGCGGGGCTTCGGGCTGCACCGAGTGCTGCAGTGCCCAGGAAGGGCCGGCCCTCGAGCCTCGGCCACGCGACCCCGAGAGCAGCCTCTGCCCACAGCCCCACTACCTTCTGCCGGACACCAACGTGCTGCTCCACCAGGTGCCACGAAGAAAGCCTCGACTGACGAGGTCGCCCTCAAAGCAAGCCCGCTTCCTGAAGCGGCGTAGGAGGTTGGGGGGCGGGAATCGAGGACCCCCGGCTGGGGCCTTGGGAGATCTGGGTATCATTTCGTAGATTTTAAACTACAAGAGCTTAAAAATGCAAAACAGATTAAGCTAGAGGTTTCAAAAATTAATTTTCAACAGAACGTAAGCATCGTATCTTTTCTTGTGGACAGAATCTATTGGTTTGAATTTTGTGTTGTGTCTAGAACTTCCCCCTGGGCCTCAGTTTCCCCATTTATAAAATGTGGAAGATGGACCTTGAAGGGTTTCTCCTGCTCAAAATCCTATCATTTCCCCTCTTGAGAATGACCTCCTTGGACTTCATTTTGGTTTGGGTTTTTACTCCCATCTCCCACCCCCAATGAGTTGAAAATTTTGGGATTTTGAATCAATATTCGAACTAAAGATGAGTGTCTTAGCAGCTTTTGTGATTTAGGACAAGTCCTTTATTCTGAACTTGTGTCTTTATCCTTGAAATGTAGGCCTAGTAAAAGTTACAATATACACTTCAATTGTACTTAGATTTGCTCATGTATTAATAGGAAGCATTATGTAAATGTAAACTTATCATTTTTAATTTGCTTACCATTCTGTTAGTTTTTACTTAGAAATATACTGAAATTAGACACTTAATTGGTGTAGTCAGAAACCCCAGCAGCTCTGGGATCCTCAATCAATGTTGAATATATGTTATTGGATTGATGATCTTCCCTAGCTATAACGGATCTGTGCAAAATTTAGAGACTTCCCTTCCTTTGACTATTTTTTATTCTTAGATTCACTTTTCAGTAATAAATGTATAGTTTATAAAGGGTTAAATTTGATAAAAATGTATATTGCAAAAGTAGAGTATACTGAAATAGGTGTATTGCAAGAGCAGAATAAAGTTTTGAGAAATTTGAACGCATTTTTCTTTTTTAAGATTGATATACTTGAGGATCCAGTTATCAGAAATGTAATCCTGCTACAAACAGTTCTCCAGGAAGTAAGGAATCGGAGTGCACCAGTATATAAGAGAATCCGAGATTTGATTAGTGATCTTAGCAAGCATTTCTATACCTTCACTAATGAGCATCATAGGTAAGATAATCATCTATGTTGGATAGTAAAAAAAAAAAAAAAATTCAAGGGTGTTGGACTAGGTGGAAGTAGTAATTTGTAATTTTGCTAAATACATAACTAAAATAGTTTTATTTCTAAGAATTTCTTACATTTTATCTGATCGGTTTTATATTCCAAAATGCTTTTCTGTACATCCTCATTTAATCTTCCGAATCACCTAATAAGATAGGTAGGGTAATCTTTTTTCCCACTTGAGAAATTTGAGACACATATTGAGTAATTTTCTTGAGACTCAATACTTGAATCAGGACCATCTGTCTTTAAGGAAGCTTCTGATTGATACTCCTTTGGGTTCAGGTATGATTCTCCATAGTTCTATTTATGACTCCAAAATTTCTCTAATTGATTTTAAGGTACTATTAATTGAATATTTGAAGTGTATTTTTACCAAGAATTCTGAGCAAAACTCTAGTTTGTAAAAATTTCATAGACAAGCTATATCAGATAGCAGTGTAAAGAGTATTTAAAAAAAAAAAAGAAGCAGATTATGGCTATATAGATATTTAAAAAAATAAAAAATGTAAGTATCAAGTTTCTTTGTGATTAAAAATTATAAAACTAAGAAAGGGAATGTTAGATTTGGATATTTGTTGTATGTCTTGAACATGGTTGTTGTGTTATTGTTAAAAGTTATATCTTGAAATATAAAGTTTGATCTTGGAAAATATGTCTGTGCTTTTAAAAAATTATATAAAATACAATGAGACCTTGGTTATTCATTTACATAATATACTCTATGTTAGTCACCCTTACACAAAAATGATATAGTTGGTAGAATATTAGCCTCGTCACCCTTACACAAAAATGATATAGTTGGTAGAATATTAGCCTCAGAGGCAGAAATAGTTGCGGTCAAATCCTATCTAAGCCACTTCCTGAAGTGTAACCTTGGGCAAAATTTGACCTTAAGGAACTTTTGCCCCTAGTCTGTAAAATGAGGAAATAGGTCACCTCTAGATTGAAATCTGATGATATGAAGGTAGAACTTTCCAATAGAGTACTTAAACCTTCCCCTTCACTCTCTTCTCCCCTCTCTCCCTCTCCCCCACCATGGACCATTCTTCCCAAATCTGTTACTCATATTTATATCACATACTCAGTTCTAATAGAGAGTATTGGCAAAACATTTCAAATTTTGATTCCTTGCACTTAATGGAAACCTTGATGCCACAGATCTTATTTTCTTCAAATCATGTGCTTTTTTCTATTGTAAACCTGGTAAGATTTTGTTGGGAATAGTATTATACTAGATAAGAGAGGAAGAGTTGTAAGAGTAGTTAGCTGAACTAGATGAAGAGTCAGAAAGACCTGGGTACATGTACTACCACTGTGAATGCCTTTTGACCTTGTGATCTAGCCAAGTGCTTTCCCTCTTAGTTCCAGGTAGCTATTTAAAATAATAAGCTGCAGGTCTATAAGGTAATGTCCAGTACTAGTGAAATGACAGGTTGATCCAACTTCCCCTACCCCCGACATGCCATTAAAAGCCATAGGATCTGATTTTTTAATTTAATTAATCCTGGATTAGACCCACCCTGCCTATTTGTTCAGGTTGGAGACTACTGGAGGGCTTAAAACAGAAGCAAAAGAAAACAGATGGACCTAGTGCCTGAAGAGCCTCCACAGTGATATTGGGTAGCACTTAGGTGCTTCAGTGGATAGAACACTGGGCCTGGAGTCAGGAAGATCTGAGTTCAAATTTGGCCTTAGACACTTAGTAGTTCTGTGACCCTGGACAAGTCACTTAAGCTGTTAGGTTTAATCCATTGGAAAAGGAAATGGCAAACCATTCCAGTCTAAAACTTCTTAGACAAAGAATCAGACTTGACTGAATGACTGAATAAATAAAATTGTATGGCAGCTAGGTTGTGGAGTGGATAGAGAGCTGGGCCTGGGAAACTTATTCAAATCTATCCTTAGACACTAACTAGATGTATGCCTCTGGGCAAGTCATTTAACGATGTTTACCTCAGTTTCTTTATTTGTAAAATGAGCTGAAGAAGGAAATAGCAAAGCCCTTCAATATCTTTGCCAAGAAAACTCTTAAATGAGCTCATAAAAAGCTGAACATTATTGTAACTACGACAGTGGAGAGAAAAATGAAAGAGTCACTCCCATTGGTTTTGTTTAATGTTGTTTTTGAGAGTTCAGATGGCTAGAATTGGAAGAATGTGAATAAGAATATATAGGTTAATTTGATCATTAGCATATGTGTTAAAGTACCATCATAGATTACCTTTCTGTTGTGTAGACTCGTGCTTTGGTACCTCCTCATGTCTTGGTTTCTCAAAGACCATGCTATTCAAGCACAAACTCTGATTCTGGCAGGAAAGACTGACATTAGTCCCTGTGGCATCTACAAACAATCCTCTTAAGAGTAGAGTAGTTTCTTACTAAAGGATTACTCTAGTCACAGCTATTCATAAAGTCTTTTAAGGCATGAAATGATTGCAGTTTGCCATCAGTGGGCTGAGTGTCCACGACAGTGGACAGTATAGATTATAGAAGATATGTATGAATTATAATTTCATTTCTTTTTACTTTTCCTTTATAGCTTCATTTAATTGAGTAAAATTAAATATGTTGAATGTAGTTTAAGTAAGTTGTTTCCTACAAGTTTTATAGATTGCATAAATTCTATAAGTAAATTTCTCTTTGAAATTCATTTCTTAACCTGAGTTGTGGTAGGCACTGAGCTATGTGCTGGAGGAGCTACATAAAGATTCACTTAATTCTCTTACAACATCTTTGCCCTCATGGAGCTTACAATCTAAAAGGATATGTGATATATATATGGAAAGTGTCAAAGAGTAGTGCAAATCAAGTATTTTTGGTCCAAACAAAAAGTGATCATTGCTAAGGAATGATTGGGAATAGTTTTCATTCATTGAGGTGACATTTGATCTGGACCCTTGAAAATAGAATTGCAACTGGTAGAAATGGGAGGGAGACATTTTAGGTACAGGGAAATTATTATTAGTGTTTTTCCTGTTACCTTTGAATAACTATTTGGGTACTGTGGAATAATGTTCCATTTGATGTTTTTCATTTGTCATATTAATTAGATTATATTCCTTTTTGATTAATTATGTGTGTCAATATTTATATTAAAAACCCAATAGAATTGACCCTTCCCTTACTTTTTGATTCTGGTATTTCTTAAGGAATAAATTGGAAAAACAATGTAAGAAAAGTATTTATCCTTGATTCCAGTTTTAAACATTTAGTAACGTGAGCTTTAAAAGCTCACAATACTTTATTTTCACCAAAGTGAATATATTTGATTAGGTTATTTATGTGCTTTTTGGCTTTTGATTTGTCTTTAAACATCTAGAGAAACATATATAGAACAAAAACAAGGGGAAAATGCGAATGATCGTAATGATAGAGCAATCCGAGTAGCAGCAAAATGGTACAATGAACACATGAAGAAAATTACAACAGATGAGAATCATCCTCAAGTTATCTTCATAACAAATGACATAAAAAATAAAGAGAAGGCAATAGAAGAGGGAATACCAGCTTATACATGTAAGCCATATTATTTTTTTCTATTTACTGTTAATTTTCAAATGTAAATAAAAGTCGTTCCTAGTCAGTTCTATGACCTATCACAAAGTCAATAGTGTGGTCACAATGTACTTTTTTATATCATTAAAAATCTTTTAGCAAGGACTATGTGAACGATAATACTTGTCTTTTTCCCCCCTCATCCTACTTTCTTATATTATTAGCTACCCCTTCTTATCAGAGACTTTGGATAGTTCATAGACTTGGATAAGTAAACTACCCTCTACATGTACTTGTCTACTTATTAATCTGAAAAAAAAATGTATTTTTCAGGTGAAGAATACATAAAAAGCTTAACGGCAAATCCTGAACTTGTAGATCGTCTTGCTTGTCTATCTGATGAAGGGGTATGATTTGTGTTCATGGTCTTGTACTTTTTTTTTTTTTCTTATGTTTGTTTTTTTTTTCAAGATTTTTTTAAAAGTAGAAATACTGATTGAAAAATGCAATTTGGCATCTTTGGGATATGAAGCCCCAAATTATGAAGTTTAAAAATGGAACTACTTATAGATAAGAAATACTAAGAGATCTGTTGGAAATAATTACTAATATTATATTAATCTCTCCAAAATTATTGCCACAAAAAGTTGGAATCAAATTCTCAGAATTCACGGTACTCCTTTGTGTTTCAGATAGAGTCTGACAGCTAGCTCCTTTGTGAATCCTGTCTCCTTTTTGTCAGTTTGTCAGGGAGATCAGGGATGAATAGACTCTTAGAGGAATAGGTAAAAATGTCATTGAGATAAAACTTCTATATATGTCTCAGTGATGTTTCCTTTATTCTCATTTAAAAGCTAATTAATTTTACACCTATCTCTATTTGTTTATCAGAATTGGAGCTAAGATCTTTATTTGTTCTACTGTTTCCTTCAGTTGAATCAATTAAATGCCAGCTCTGTATAATCATACCAAAAAGCCCTATAGTACACAGTCTAGTTTGGAAAACAAAGTATAAAAATAAATTTGTGAAAAGTTAAATAATAACAATTTTTAATTCATCATACATAAAGGTGTGATGTGTGTACAAGGTGCTGAATGAAGACATAAATATAGGAGCTTTGCTAATACGGGGAAGGGGGGAGGGATAGAAATGTCCAAATAAATAATGGTACATGATAAAATATAAAAGAGGTGATTATCATGGTCTTGTTTGATACCTGAGGACAGGAATGTCATTATTAACCAGGGGGGTCAGGAAAGCCTTCCTAGAGGAACTGGAATTTCATTTTGCCTTTAAAGAATAGGTAGAAATTTAAACGATAAAGAATAGAGGTAAGGGGGGACAGTCTAAACATAGGAAATAGAACAAAGACTAAGGTGCAGTAAGTACAGAAAATAACATCTGGAAAACAGAAGAGTGCTTTTGGATGAGACTGGAAAAAGAGTAGCACTAAACAGGGTGAGTCCTGAATACTTGGTAGTTTTTAAATTTTCCTCAATGGAGAGTGGGAAGCTATTAAGTTTTTTATTAAGTTTGAAGGCAGGAAAAAATTATGGTCAAGGAGACTGTTGTATTCTAGGAAAGTAGAATGTCCTGTTATGAGACTAGAAAACAGTTGATTGTACAGGGATGTGATAAGGAAGACTTGGTAATATCACCTTATCATATCAAAACATAAAACCACAACTTCTAACTTTAGGATGTTGAATTCCTGATGGCACTCTTAACAAATAGTGAATTGAGGAAAAATTAGCTTTAGGGAAACAATAAGCATAAAAACTTTCACAATATGGCATGTGATTTGATAAGTGACTAAATGAGTAGAGTACTGGACCTAGAGTCAATTAGCCCTACGTCCACATTTAGCCTGAAGTATTTGCTAGCTATATGAGAGGCCTTATGGTGATCAGATAGGACTTTGGACTTGAAATGAAGAAAACTTGGGTTTAAATCTCTCCTTAGGCACTTATTTTTAGCAATCTTCGTCTGCCTCAGTTTCCTCACCTATAAAGTAAGAGGATCTAAAATCTCTTCCAGCGTAGGGGGGGAGGGGGGAAAGGCAGCTAGGTGGTACAGAGGATAGAGCACCAGTCCTGAAGTCAGGAGGACCCAAGTTCAAATTTGATCTCAGACACATAACACTTGCTAGCTGTGTGACCCAGGGCAAGTCACTTAACCCCAACTGCCTCAGCAAAAAAAAAAAAAGTTATCACTTCCAGTTAAGTGGGTACAGCTTTTTCATTTAAAACCCTCAAAAGTTTATGAATTTAAGAGTGACAGTGTTTGAAAAGATGAATGTGGGAAAAGAATAAATGAGAAGGAGAAACTGAAACCAAAGTATTTGGAGCCTTCTTTATTAACCCTCTATTCACCTTGAAGATTTAAATATTTTCTCATAGAAGTTTTAAAGTGAAGTTTTAAAAATGAAAAAAAAAAGTTTTCAATCATGAGAATTAAAAGGAAAAGCTGAATTTTAGGAATAGTGTGAAAAAGGAATTCATATGACTTGATAACTCAATGACATGATATGAGGGCAAAGGAGGAGAAAGGAGACCCAAGGTTCAAACCTTGATCATTGGGAATATAATACTATAATTGACAGAAATGAGAAAAGATAGAATAGGGAAACAGTTTTGTGGAGAGGGAATGAGGAATTTAAATTTAGAATAATGGAATATTTTTAGAGTAAGGAGAAATTAGCTTGTTTATCCTGCTACTTAATTAACAAGGAAATCAGAATATAGGAAAGTTGTTAGTTGCTCAAGATGACAAAAATGGTGATGAAGCTGGGATAAAAGCCAGGTCTCTGGATTGCTCAGTGGTTTTTTTATTCTTGAATTTAGAAGGCAATAAGACAGTCAGATATAAGTGTCCAGAGGACCGGTAGAATGTAACACTAGGAATGAGGTCAAAAATACTGTGTGTGGTTTTTATTATGTTGATGGACATTTATTATACAATAGCCTGAAGTTTCCTTTATTTTATTTCTTTTTTTCTTGATGCCAACATAGTGTAAAAAGAGACCCTCCTTTTATGTTTATTTTAGAGCTTTTAACATATAAGATTATTCTCTTTCATTATTATTTGAATAAACATTAAATATCCATTTATTTTTAATTTGGAAAGAATTTTCTGTCACTATTGAAAATAGATTTGAGTACGTTATTACTAATCGTGTTTTTTTGTTTATTTCACAGAATGAAATAGAAAGTCGGAAAGTATTATTTCCAGAGCATCTTCCTTTAAGTAAATTACAGCAAGGCATAAAATCTGGTACTTACCTTCAAGGAACATTCAGAGCAAGTAGAGAGAATTATCTTGAAGCCACAGTGTGGATTCATGGAGATGATGAAGAAAACAGAGAGGCAAGTTTGGAATGATATGAACTATATTCCTTTTTATCTTGCCTCATATATATTTTTAATGTATTTTAGTGAGGTAGTTTGGATTTGCCCATCTCCCTTTCATTTTGTCAGTTTGGGAACAGTTATCAAGACTAGGGTAGCAGTATTCATTTCCTTTGTTTGACTGTCTTAAGCTTACTTTGATCACACTTATTGTCCATTTTGCTCACTGTTCATATAAGAGTAGTAATAATAACACAATTTGTGTAGTTCTTAATAGGGTAGCTGAGTGGCACAATGGATGGAATAATGTGCCTGTGGAGCAGAAGGCTCATCTTTGCAAGTTCAAAACTGGTCAGTATGACCCTGGGTCAGTCACTTAACCCTGTTTGCTTCAATTTCCTCACCTGTAAAATGAATTGGAGAAGAAATGGAAAATCACTCCAATATCTTTGCCAAGAAAATGCCACATGAGATCACAAATAGTTAGATGTGCCAAAAACTGTTGTAAGACCTTTAACATTATTGTCTCATGTGATTCTCCCAGTGATCCTAGGAAGTAGATGCTATTATTATCCCTATTTTATAGATGAGGAAACAGGCAAACAGTAAAGTGACTTGCCCAAAGTGATACAGCTAATAAGTGCCTGAGGTCAGATTTGAATTCAAGTCTTCCTGACCCAAGGTCTAGTGTTTATCCACTCATTTGATTCTACCATTCTGCCTATTGTAGTACATGGTTTTACTCTTATTTTATAGGTGAAAAAACTGAGGCTAAGAGGTTAAGTGATTTTCTTGAAACCACAGAGACCGAGGAAAGACTTAAGAATTTAAGTTTTCTTGACAAGTCCAAGATTCTATCAAATATGCTTATTGTTCTCTGTAGTAATCTCATACTTAACTTGCATATGAGTGCTATTTATACAGTTTTTTCCAGGTAATATGATTAAATTGTCTTCTCTACCTTCTTTGCTTTGGTTTGTTACTATCAGTAAATATAGAATATTCTACCATTTCATTTTTAAAATAAAGAAATGGAACATTCAGTAAATATAGTAATGATTAAAATTGACATTTTGCTCAATGTAAGTTTTGAAAATACTCATAGATAACCATTGGCGATAAGTAGAGGAGTATTATAAACAGAGAGAGAGCATGCAGTATGCACCTAGATCAAGCTATATTTGAGCACATTTTCGCAGAGTAATGGGATCGTTTCTCTTGCCTTTTTTCTCCTGTTTGTATACAGATTATCATCCAAGGACTTAAAAACTTGAACCGGGCTGTTCATGAGGACATAGTAGCTGTGGAACTTTTGCCCAGAAGTCAGTGGGTAGCACCATCTTCTGTGGTCCTGCAAGATGAAGGTCAAAATGGTGATGATGTAGAAGACGAAGAGGAAAAAGAAAACACTGTATGAAATTAAACAGGTTTTCATGCTGTTTTATTTCTTTCTATGACCATTTAAGATAAACTTTATAGTGTTTTTAAAATTAAATTTTTTAACTCTGTATTACTTTTGTAATATGCAATTTTTTACTTGAAATATGCTTCCCAGTAATTGAGATCACAAGTGGATTTGAGTGTATGTTTTAGCAGACTATTTTTAAACAAAGTCAAATATAAAGTCTATCATTTTATGAGTATTATGGCCTAAATACATGTAAGACACAGAAATATGTTGTATTAGCAACATTTTGTGGGTGGTTTTTTTTTTTTTTTTTTTGTCATTTACTTCAGGTATAAAGAAACTTGATTTTGGTGTCAAAATTTAAAATTCATGAATTTAAAGTTAATTAGGTAGAAGCATGGAATGGTAGAGAGAAATAATAGGATTTGCATCTTATATCTAAGACTTGAATCCTGTGCATTAAGACCTGCATTTGAATCTGATCTGTGTTCTTGTGTGACATTGAACAAATCATTTGTAAAGCCTGGATAGTTTTCTCATCTGTAAAATAAAACAGTGGTACTAAATCATCTCTAAGATAACTTTTAGCTATTGATCTTAGTTTTCTATTAACTGGCACCTAAGTAACACAATTTTTAAAAGTTATTTGTAACAAAGGAAAATAATATTATAATTTGCAATTTAGTCTGTTTTATCCAAAATATGCCAAAATAAAGGTATGTTCTCCAAATTTTCTCCATTGCCTTTTTCTATATATTTTTCATGAGAACCCAGTATGAGAAAGCATACTTTCAGATGTTTATCCTCATCAAGGACACAGAGTTAAGAGTATATATAATCAATATTTTGACTTTTTATTTGATTCTTATGATTCTTAACATGTTATATTCCAAGCAGAATTTGTAGTGATGCTATGTCTTTTTCCACATTTGAGTGACATATGGAATTTACTATTAATTTTGTCCTTGGAATGTGTGTACATGGTGTTATAAGTGAGAGTGTTGTTTTCATAGAGTTCTTTTGTTTCTTCTTGTAATCAACCCCTTTGACATACAATCATAGAATTTTAAAATTACAGGAAGCTTTGATGAGCTTATCTACCTCAATTACCTCATTTTACAAATGGAGAAACTGAAGCCCAGAGTGATTAAATGATTTGCTTACATTAACAGAGCTAATTTCTAGTTCTGGTTGCTGAACGGAATCCTATCCTTTTCACTATACCACACACTTCTTTCTGTCTAATTCTTTTAAGGAAGGTCCATGGTAATAGGAAATTTTTTCTGATAACATATTTATTCTGTACTTATTTTTCTAAATTGCAGGTGAGAATCATGACAAGGTTCACAAAAAAATCTAGTTACATGCCCTGTTTTACCTATAAGACTTTATAGTCAACACATGTCATATTAAAATGGAAAGATTGTCTTTTTGAATAGATAAATAATAATTCATTAAGCCCTAGTGTGGTATTGAATACTGTGGTAGATGCTGGAGATGCAAAGACAAAAGTTGAAAAAAGTTTTTCCTCTAGAAGATTACATTCTTCTAGAGGATACAACACATGTATAAATATAATAAATTCAGTGTTAGATGCTGGTACTGACATCTCAGGAGAATAAGAATGATCTCATGTGTAGGTAGTTCTGGTTCTGAGCTTTGAAGAAAACTAGGGCTTCTAAGAAGTGATAGTACGAAGTGAGTGAATTTTAGTCATGGGATATAGTGCACATGAAAGCAGAATTGAGAGATAGGAATATTCTACATGAGTAACAGCAGGAATACCACTTAAGAATAATAAAGTACTGCAAAAGTATTTTGGAGCCAGGCTCTAGAGTTTTAATGTTTTTAAACAAAGAAATTTGTATTTGACCTTAGAGAAAAGAGGGTCAAACTAGAGTTCATAATAGCATCTGATTTGGGGGGGTATTTAATTACAGTTTTGTTGGCCTAGCATATATATTGCTTTACTGTAGATGATACTACTTTGAAAGTTTGGTCATACTGTTTCACAGAATTTTAGAGTTAATGCAACTTATTGTGATGTCATAATTTAGGGCTTGTATGTTGCAATATAGATATAGATTGTTAGTGAAAAACTGTCATCATTTGTGTTATATTAATGGGAAAATAGATAACGCTTGGTTCTATTTTTATTTTTAAATTCCAGCTGAACACTGCTATAAATGTGAAAATGTTAAGGCCTTCAGGAAGAGTGGTAGGAATAATAAAAAGGAACTGGAGGCCATTTTGTGGCATGCTTTCCAAATCTGATATTAAGGAGGTAAGTGAAAACTTTCTTTTTATGCAGTATTTGAAATGCTTACATGAATGTAATTATGTTGCTAGGGGAGGCTAGGGAAATACAACATTCAAATAAGACATGTTCCTGGCTTTCATGGATTAGTTATATGCTAATAACTAGATAAGACATGTAGATCACATATATTCCATGATAATTGCTTTAAAAAAGATGCAAACTGCAGTATTATGTGAATTTTGAGGGAGAAAGTCAAGACTGAGTGAAATCAGGTAAAGATTTATAGAAAAGGTGACATTTTTGAGTTGGATTTTAAAGGAGGGTAGGGGACCAACAGGAAATATATTTATGTAAAAAGGATTCTACATGTTTTTTTTTTTTTTGATGTACTGAAGTCTAAAAAGTGTGACATGGTAACTAAAAAAGCCAATGTTGTTTTAAACATAGTACCCAGTACCCAGATTGAGGGAGAATGATTATTTTTCTATATTATAAAACTGTGCGTGGAATTTTATATTCGTTAACTACTATCACATTTGAGAAGGGCTTTTGAAAAGTGAATATGGCAGTAATTAATGAATAATTTGAATAAGGGAAGTTCTAAAAGTTAGGTTTTCTTTCAATTCAATGAAAAATTTCCTTAGACTCAGTGCTGTAAAATGATTAGTCAGTGAGCATTTATTGAATGTAAAGTAGGAGGCAGAGATGAGGAGAGAAGGTCTTTCTAGGCATTGTGGATAGCCAGAGATAATACCAGGAGCCAAAAAATGGAATATCTTGTTCATGGAACAGCCAGGAGTTTGGGATCATTGGATGAAAGAGTATGTGTCAGAGAGTATGGTGTAAGAAGACCAGAAAGATGGGGAAGGCAGGTTATAAAGGACTTTGAATGCCAGACAGAGGCTATTGCATGAATGAGGTGGTAGGAAAGCCACTGGAGTTTTTGAATTATGAGGGTGAGATGGATCAACATTTTTGGAAAATAATTTTTCAACTGAATAGAGCATGAACCGGAAGGGGAAAAGACTTAAATGAGAGGATCAACCAGAAGATTCTGGCAGTAGTACTAGTATGAGATGATGAGCTGCACAAAAATAGTAGAAGTACCAAAAGAAAGAGAGAAGGGGTCTTTATTTGAAAGATGTTACAGAGGTGAAATTGATAAGTCTTGGCAAAAAAAAAAAAAAAAAATGGATCCAAGGGGTGTGAGATAGTGAAAAACCAAAGATGACTCCTAACTTTCATGTCTGGGTACCTAAGAGGATAGTCAAGCTTTTGAATATAATAAATTTGGAAAGATATATTCACATACATTTATAAATTGTGAGTTTTAAGAACACTTTCTAAGAGACAAAACTGGAGGTAAACATAGAGTTATGGCTGGAAGGTAGAACTGAGAATCCTCATTATAGAGATAGTAATTAAATCCATGGTGAAGAAGGGAAGAAACCTCAGTGCAGAGCACTGTCAGGCACCCACAATTAATGGTCTTAATCTGGCTGAAGATCTAATAAAGGAAACTTGAGGAGTATTCAGATACGTAAAAGGAGAACCAGGAGAGTGATATCCCACAAACCTAGAGAGGACATACTATTAAGGAGAACAATGTCAGTGGCTGCAGAAAAGGTAAGAAGAATGGGGATAAAGAAAATGCTATTGGATGTGGCAATTAGGAGATCACTGGTAACTTTAGGGAAAGCAGTTTCCATTGATTGAGGAACCAGAAGTCAGACTGCAGAGTTAACAAGAAAGCAAGAGGAAAAGATATAGAAACATTTGTTGTAAATAGTTTTCTCAATAAGTTTAGCTACAAAAGGCAGAAAAGATTAGGACTGTATCTAGTGGGTGTGGAAGAATTGAGTGAAGGCTTTTTGAGAATGGGGAAAACATAGGTCTGGTTATAGACTATTGGAAGAGATAGACTCCTAGTAGATAGAGAGATTGAAGATAAAGTGAGGGGGTGAGCATGATAGAGAAGGCAGTCTGTTGGGAAAAAGGTATAGGACAAAATTGTGTAGATAGAGGGATTTGTCTTTGCAAGGATTTGGACAAGCTCTTAGTGTGAGACAGAGTGGGGAAGGTGGTGGTGAAAGGCATCTTAGTTATGAGATATGACGGAAGAAAAGAAATACCTCTGTGAGTGGCTTTATTTTTTATTTCTGTAAAATAGGTGGCAAGTTTCTTAGCTGAGAAGGTAGTGGGAAGGGGAGTCATGGAAGGTTTGAGGAGGAATGAAAAAGACTTAGAGAACCTCTGTGGAAAGGGGGATAGTGAGTTAATAAGGGTAAGTGTAGAAGAATTATCTAGCAGCAGTGAGGCTCAACTGGAACAGAATTTTAGTGTACCCTGTCAAAAGAATTGTGTTACTGACTATTGTCAAAAGCATATGCAAGAGAATAAAAATAATGGATGACAGGAATGATTCAAAACTTAGCCTGGCTTGGCCCAGCACAATTGCTGACTTGATAAAGGGGCCAGGGACTCAGTAGAAAAATAAGTAAAGTTGAACTAGTTTATCAGTTGATCAAGATGGGCAAAATAGTATGAGTTATCCTGGGAGATGAGAGGTTTTCCTTCACTTCAGGTTTTCATGTGGATACCAGATGACTGCTTCTTAAGGCTATTTAGATGGGATTCTTTCCAATACTGAAATTCTGTGTATGTACAATATACTGTAGACAATGTGAATAATGTGAACAAATGCAATAGAGGTAGGAGAGCACAGGGATCTGTTTGCAACAAAGGTTACTTGAAGTTTTGAATGCAGGACCTACTAAGTGCTGATACAGACAGTAATAGTGAAATCATAAAAACTTGTTTGCAGGAGAGAGATGCCTTGTTCTTTGGATATATTGCATTTGAACTGATTGAACATGTGAGTGTAGATGTCCTGAAAGGAGTTGGAAGGATAGGTCTAAAACTTGGAAGAGTTCAAGGCTAGAGATAATGTATTTGGAAGCCATCTGCATAAAAATGTATAAGCTATGGGGTTTGCCTAGAGAGGGAATGTAGACAGAGAAGAAAAGAGCCAAAAGGATATAGATTCTTGGGATATTTGCTTTACAGGATTAAGAAGAAGGATAGAGAAGAAAATAGTGAAGGAGTAGAGAGGTAAGAAAAGAACTAAGACAAAGTGGTTTCTCTGAATACAGAAGAGGAGATAATATGGAGTAGCCTTGAAACTTTAGAATGAAGCAGTATGAGGAATAGAAAAAGAAAATTGGAGATGTGTGTGAATTATGGCAATCAGTGTTGTAAACTCTTCACAGCCATATGAAAAATTTTTTTTAGATCAAGAATAAAGAGAAATATAAAAGAAAACTTTTCACTGTACATGCCACAGAATTGACAGGGGCAGAAATACTCAATATTGGAGAGACCATGGAAGGATGGATATACTAAAATACTGTTAATGGAGTTATGACTTCTGGAGCCATTTCCAGAGAGCATTTAGAATTATGTTTTAAGAAAGTGTTTGAAAAATCTATACCCTTTGACCCAGAAATCTCAATGTCAGACCCATAGATACCAAAACATTCATTGCAGCATTTCTGGTGCCAGCAAAAAACAAAAATAAAAAATTAGAAGCAAAGTGCCTATCCATAGTTTGAGAAGTGACTAAACAAATTGTGATATATTACTAATGAAATATTACTTGCATCCTACAAAATGATAAATTCATAAGGAAGTCAGTGAAAACATGGGAAGTTGAAGTAAAGTGAAGTGAATAAAACCAGGAAAAGTACAACGACATTAATATAAATGCAGAGAACATGGAAATGAAGTAATCTTCTCCTTGTGGAAATCTTGCCTTTCCCTGAGAGATCCTGAATGCATTCTTACATTGTCAACCCAAGTACTTAAGACTTTTGGTTTTACTTAATCTTTTTTCTTTGTTGGAATGAAAGGAAAGAATCCCTGGTGTATTAGTAATTATGTTCAAGATTTCTGTCTGATTGAAATATAAACACAAAATATACCAATAAATATATTTTTAGCCTTAAAAAAATAAAAAAAATCACTGATGATCACTGATGATGAGACAGTGTGCTAGGGCACTGAACTTAGAGTCTAGAAGATAAGGGTTCAAATCTTGCCTCAGATTTAACTAGCTGTATGACTTTATGCAATTCAGTAAAACTTTCAACCTCAATGTTCTCATTGGTAAAATAGGAATGACAGCATATGTTTCATAGTATTCTTAGGAAAAACAAATGAGATAACATATTAAGTTTTTTTTGTTGTTTGAAGTTTGAGTAAATTGTTTGGAGTTGAAAGCCAGTTTTTGAAGAGTTAAGACAACAGAAGCTGTAGGTAAAGATAACTTTCTAAAGAAGTAATAAGAAAGGTAAGAATTGTTAGATAGATCAAGGAAGGCTTTTTAAAAATTTTTAATAAGATACAAACAGATGGCAAAAGAACCATTTCGGGAGATATTGATATGTGAAAGAGAGGGAATATATACTATTGAAAAAGTTGCCTGAAGAGGTGAGAGGGAAAATAATCAAAAGTTTCAATGCAGGGATTTTTTTTATTAGTGTGATGGAATTAGGGTGGGGTTTTTACTTTTTTGAGGAGCTTGTAAATCCACCAAGAACAATTTTCTATGTTGTCTGTAGTCAAGAAGACATCTCTTTACACCTGCTGACAAGAGAATACCTCGGATTCGAATAGAAACAAGACAAGCTTCAACCTTAGAAGGACAGAGAATTATTGTTGCTATTGATGGTTGGCCCAAGAATTCTAGATACCCTAATGTAAGTTATTTTTAGAGGACACAAATCTATTTTCTATAGTATCTAAAAGAAAATCTGAAATTTGCATTGAAATGTAGTTTGTCCATATTGATCATTTTGTTAATTTTTACATATAGTTCAATAAACTCTGATGTTATTTTCAGTGTAATTAACTATATTGAAGTATTGTTTGTAATCACTTGTTTGGCTGTGTCTATGAGAAATGAATTCATGAAAAGGCTGATTTTTGTCACCTATGAAAAAAAATAAAGTTTGTAGAATTTAAATGCTTCTTACCACCATTTAAATTCTAAAGAATAAGTTCTTGGCAGAAATAGCTGGGATATTTTGAAACACAGTTAAAGTCCAAAAAGCCATAGGAAATAAGCAGATTCAAGTCAATGATGTTTCATAATGAATACTTTCATAGATTTCACTTTTCCCATTTGTTATTTTTGGAATAGTAAAGTGTATAAATTGTGAAAAGCTTTTGAATAACAGTAACTTAATAAGAGAATGTGTTTCTGGTGATGAAAGAATTGTAAAATGTGTCTTAAAAATTATCATTTTTAGGGTCATTTTGTAAAAAATTTAGGTGCTGTTGGTGATAAAGAGACTGAAACCGAAGTTTTGCTCCTTGAACATGATGTTCCCCATCAGCCTTTCTCCCAAGCTGTTCTTGGTTTTCTGCCAAAGATGCCCTGGAGCATCACTGAAGAGGTGAGAGAAAAATAAGCCAAATGAGCCATAGCCTTTGGGAGCCCAGAAAGTACACCACAACTCCTGTCATATCGTCTTCTGTTCCTTTCAAAAAGAAATTCTGTGTGTTAGTTTTGCTTTTTTTTTTTTTTTTTTTTTAAAGATATAGTATTGGGATATCTATATAAATTTTTAAGCAAAGTGAGAAATCCGAATTTTTCTCCTCATATTCTTATCTCTTGATCTTATCTCTTGATCAGTTAATCTATTTTGCATTGGCCAAAATACTTGAAGTATCTGAAAAAAACATTCTACTTGTCCATAACTTAAACTCTTAAGAAGCAGGGGAAATTTATATTCAAGGGTGAATTTCAAGGGTGAATAGAGGATCTAAATATGTTAAAATAGTTACACCTTAATTCACATTTGAACTGAGATGCAAAAAATGGATATGTTTGTATGTATTTTAATAACCCATTAATATATGAAATATTATATTGTATAAATATAGATGACATGAAGTCTCTTGTGGAGTATTTATAAGATACTTAGAGGGAGTTACCTTTACCAGTGAGGTGTGAATAAAAAAAAAAATTATAGATGGATGGATGTGTGTGTGTGTGTGTGTGTGTGTGTGTGTGTGTGTGTGTGTGTGTATAAAAATAAAGTACAATAATATCTCAGGACTTCAAGAAGGCAAAATTTAATGAATATAGTTTCTCCCTGCACTGATACAGATTGAAATCTCCTCCTAATTAACTCAATAGGTGGTATTAGATAGTTTCTCTAACTGAAAAAAAAAGTAGAGACCTTCACTAGTTCCATCCACTAAAGGCCCTTCCAGTTTGCCAGAGTCTCAGACTCAGACTTTGCTATATAACTTTGAGGATCAAGGTTAAATGTTAGACCACTAAGACCACAATGTAGCACTAAAAAATTAATCATAATAAGTTAAAATATGTTGATCCTCTGTCAGCTGTTGAATTATTGTTAAATATAATTTTTTTCTCTTTTTATGCCATCTTATAGGACATGAAAAATAGAGAAGACCTGAGACATCTTTGTGTTTGTAGTGTGGATCCTCCAAAGTGTACAGATATCGATGATGCTTTACATTGTCGAGAACTTGAAAATGGAAATCTAGAGGTATTCATTTTACAAGGTTCTTTTTGTTGAAATTGTTAGTTTATGGCTTATGTTCAGGTAGAACAATTCAGGTAGAATTCATATGTTAAATACTAGTGTAAAATGCTGTTTAAACAGCTAGAAAAACTAATGAATTTGTATTATTTGATCAAAATGTTAGGTGTAATGTCTCTGTTTATTTTTTTGAACTTCTTCCACCTTAGATGTCCATTAGGAAAGTTAATGAATTATGCAGAATTATGTCATTTTTTTTATTAATTCTTGTCTTTTTGAGGTTGGCGTTCACATTGCAGATGTTAGCCACTTTATTCGACCAGGAAATGCTTTGGATCAAGAGTCAGCTAAAAGAGGAACAACTGTCTATCTTTGTGAAAAAGTAAGTATTTTTCATTCAGCAAATATTTATCACATGCCTACTTTGTGAAAAAGTAGTGTGGGAAGACAAAGACAACTAAGAACAATACAAACTGAAATTTTGGAATTTTGATCAGTTTTCTTTTCTTTTTTTTTTTTTTTTAATAATAGCTTTAGTTTCAAAATACATACAAAGACAGTTTTCAACATTCATCCTTGCAAAATCTTGTGTTCCAAATTTTTCTCCCTCCCCTAAACAGCAAGTAATCCAATATATGTTAAATATGGGCATTTCTACCATATATATATTTCCACATTTATCATGCTGCACAAGAAAAATCAGATCAAAAAGGGAAAAAATATGAGAAAGAAAAAAAGCAAACCACCACGAAAAGGTGAAAATACTATTTTGTGATCCACATTCAGTCCCTATAGTCCTCTTTCTGGATGCAGATGGCTCTTTATCACAAGTCTGTTGGAATTGGCCTAAATCACTTCCTTGTTGAAAAGAGCCATGTCCATTAGAGTTGATTATCATATAATCATGTTGTTGCTGTGTACAATGTTCTCTTGGTTCCACTCACTTCACTTGGCATCAGTTCATGTAAGTCTCTCCGGATCTTCTGAAATCATCCTGCTGATCATTTCTTATAGAATAATAATTTTTCATAACACTCTGTAATGTTCTTGTTGGTTTCTGGAGGTCTCTGGACCAGCCTTCATTTCAGCAAAGCAATCATCATGAGAAAAGCCAGATGTTAAAGTCCCAAAGTCCTTATTGTCTCTTTCAAAGTCTTGTCTCCTTGCTTGGGGCTTCAGCTAGCTTTCTGGAGGTCCTTCATATGGGGCTTGGTCTCAGTGTGGGGAGCAAGAGGACAGGTACCATGGTGGTGTGAGATGAAGTAAATCTGTCTCTTGAGTCTGTTCTAGCTTAAATATTCTATTTTAAATTACATTATCATAGGTGTGAATCTTGTAGAACTATATTAAGTACTAAATACATGTACTGAACTAGAGAACTGTTAAGCACCATGCCAAATTAGACAACTATTGTCTCAATCAATTCCACTGACTTAGCACCTTATAAGAATCCTTGTTTTAAGTATAGAGTTCTGACCCATAACAACATTCATAACCATAACTTATTCAAGCCATTCTCCAACTGATGGGCATCAACTCAGTTTCCAGTTCTTTGCCACTACAAAAAGGGCTGCCATATATTTGCACATGTGGGTTCTTTTCCCTTTTTTATGGTATCTTTTGGGATACAGTAGTCTACAGACCCAGTAGACACATTGCTGAATCAAAGGGTATCTAGTTTGATAGCCCTTTGAGATTACCTTTTTTTTTTTAATGTAATGAAGATAAAGGGTTTTTGACTAAAATTATTTGAGAGATTTCTTATAGAGGAAAAATATACTTTGAATATAGTGAATATATAACTTAACAGTGGATACATACAGTTTGTTTTGTGAACTTGGACAGGCCTACTTGGATTCTCTAGATTATTTCATGAAAATAATGTACTCCTTGCAATTGAGTATCTCAAATGGCAAACAGAGATAGTTCATTTCATTTTTAATATTAATTGCTTGGTTAGCTTAGAGCAACCTGTGTTGTCATAGAAATATACAATATTTTTGGAGGAAATTGGCAAGCATTTATGAAACACTTGTTAAATTCAAGTCCTGTACTCGTCTCTGGGAATACAAGTACAAAGACTTCATTGCCTACTTCCAAGGACCTTTTGAATCAGGAGGTAACAAATCTATATGTAATTATATGCTATATTAATAGAATTTTAGTAATTACAATGAAAGGGCACTTATTTGGGCCTTCTTTTTTATAAGGTCACATCTGACTTGCTGAAAGGTTTATTGAACCAGGTTTACCAAAAGTGCCATTAGTTCAAAGGTTTAAAAAATGTAAAGTTTTATAAGGTCTGTCAGAACTAAATCCCAGAACTTTTGCTAATTTAATTTTCTTCCTACTATTCCATGCCGCTATAATTTCTCCTTGGTTTTCTAAAAATGAGGAAGTCTCATTAAGACTATTCAATGCTGCTATAATTTCTCCTTGGTGTTCTAAAAATGAGGAAGTCTCATTAGGATTTCATGTTTAAAAAGTGATTTTTCCTTTAATTCATAAAAGTTTTATTTATATTCCTGTTTAGTATTTAACAGGAAAATAATTAATTAAATTTCACATAATACTGTTAAGTAATTTTAAAGGTTTTATTTCTGTCTTTTACAGAGAATTGACATGGTTCCAGAATTGCTTAGCTCTAATTTATGTTCTTTAAGATCGAATGTGGACAGGTATAAGTGCATACTTTTTCATAAGATTTAATATTTACATTTAATGTTTGAGCACTATTTTAATTTTACTAATATTTTGTGACCTTTTTCCTAGGCTAGCATTTTCATGTATTTGGGAAATGAATCACAATGCTGAAATTTTAAAAACAAGATTTACCAAAAGTGCCATTAATTCAAAGGTAAAGTATAAAGTTTTTCTTTGCATTTAAAAAACAAAACCAAATCAAACCAGTGCTTTGGAAAAAATTGCTTTACAAAACTAAGTTGTCTTAAGTCAATAAACTACAGAAAATACATTACCAGTTTTCCCAGTATTTCTTTTAGAAAATACTCCAAACCTAGAGCTTTGAATTATCTACATAAATTTATCCCTGTGTTCTTTTTAGGGTGTACAAGGAATGACAAGTCATAATTTTTCACTTGGCTTTTTGAAAATTATATTGAAAGCTGTAAAATTGAGTGTTTTATAGAAGATTAGGATAAAGAAGTTGAAGTCCTTATAGATTGGAAATTTGAGACAAAGGAATTTTAGTTTTCCTTTGGTAATGTTCAGAAATACATTGAAAAATTTCTATGGAGTGCTGAATGAATTTTGATGTAGAAATAACATTATCTACATATGATTAGGGATTTTAAGACTGAAGTGGTCTGTTTTGCCCATTTTATAGCAAATTGTTAGCATAGCCTAAAATCTGGGTCTGGGAAACAGCCAACTATGAGATACAGCAGGAAAGTCAGGGAACTCACTTCATGCAAAATTTGAAATAAGCAGAATCTACCAATATTTTTAAGTGTTTCTCCTTTATAATTTATCCACTCCTAATTCTTAATTCATATGTCTAGCAGTCCTTCCCTTATCCTGTCCATTATCCTTTCACTTCTTTCTAAATCTAGGAGACTTTTATACCTTTGGTAATACTTTTAGTCTCTCCTCTTCCCCACTTTATTCTTCTGTATTTATGCTTTCTTTCATGACTCATTTGTATGAGATAATTGCTCTTTTTTTATCTCTCTTCACCCAGTTTTATTTTTTTAGAATTACCCCATTGTACATTAGCTCAGCCCAAGCCTTTCTTTTAAACTAACCAAATAATAATGATAAGAGTACTTAATACTCACATATAAGAAGTAAAGTTTAACCTTATTGAGTCCCCTATAATTGGTCTTTAATGTTTACCTTATGTTTCTTATTAGTCAAATTTTCCATTAAGTTCTGCTCTTTTTCTAACACTCAAGTCTTTCTATTCATTAAGCTTCCTTCCCCCTCCTCCCCCATTCAGGATTATACTTACCTTTTCTGGATAGGTTAAAGCAACCCCAGCTCTTTTGCTCTATGATAGTGTTCTAACCCTTTCTCACCGGCAGTTAGTGCTGTGAGTGCGGAGTTTATGCTCCGGGCCCAGAACATACATTTATTATTTAAAAATACAAAAAACTTTTAAAAAGTCAACCAAAAAAACAAAAAAAAGCCATGTCTCCCTCATTGGGAACTGTTTATTTTTTTTCCTCTTTTATAAAATTACCTGGTGAAACAGCTGAGACCAACCCACTACCTAAAGCCCTGCAGCAATTCCTAGAAGGAACAAAGAGACAGGCCTTCCCCATCACCAGGACCACAGCCACCTCACAAGCCATTCCCCAGGCAACTAGTACCGGTAGCTGGCGGCAGCTTGTACTCCTTCCATGGCCATCAACTCTGGTTGGCTTTTGTCCCTTTGCCCTTGCCCTCTCTCCCTTCCCCCCCAACACCCTGGCTCCAGACTCCGGTCCCCTATGTTCCCTTACCTCTTCCCATGGAAAGTACGCAGCTTGTGGCCCTTTGGGAGGCAGTGCCGAGGTGAAACTCAACGCTCCCTATGGCCTTGTTCTATATGGAGGATCTGCGCCCCGATGTGACTAAGGCAATGCTCTATGAGAAGTTCACCCTGGCTGGGCCCATCCTTTTCATCCGGGTCTGTAGGGACATGATTACCTGCTCTTTCTGGGCTACGCCTATGTCAACTTCAGCTGGCGAATGCTGAACAGACATTGGATACAATGAATTTTGATGTCATTAAGGTCAAGCCAGTGTGTATCATGTGGTCTCAATGTGACCCATCACTATGTAAAAGTGTTGTGGGCAATATATTCATCAAAAATTTGGATAAATCCACTGATGATAAAGCATTGTATGATACATTTTCTGCTTTTGGAAACATCCTTTCTTGTAAGGTAGTATGTGATGAAAATGTATTAGAGGGCTATGGATTTGTACACTTTGAGTGACAGGAAGCTGCTGAAAGAGCAATTGAAAAAAATGAATGGAATGCTTCTTAAAGATCGAAAAGTTTTTGTTGGTCAATTTAAGTCCTGTAAAGAAAGAGAGAAGCAGAACTTGGAGCTGGAGCAAAAGAATTCACCAATGTTTACATCAAAAATTTGGTGAGGACATGGATGATGAAAGACTTAAGGAGTTCTTTGGCAAGTTTGGACCTGCTTTAAGTGTAAAAGTAATGACTGGTCAAAGTGGAAAATCTGAAAGTTTTGGCTTTGTGAGCTTTGAAAGACAGGAAGATGCACAAAAGCTGTAGATGAGATGAATGGAAAAGAACTGAATGAAAAACAAATTTATTTTGGCCAAGCTCAGAAAAAAGTGGAAAGACAGGTATAACTCATGTGCAAATTAGAACAAATGAAGCAGGATAGGATCACCAGATACCAGGATGTTAACCTATATGTGAAAAATCTTGATGATGGTAGTATTGATGAGTATCTGAGAAAAGAATTCTCACCATTTGGTACAATCACTAGTGCAAAGATGATGATGGTTTGGGTTTGTATGTTTCTTTTTACTGGAGGAAGCGACCAAAGCAGTCACAGAAATGAGTGCCACTAAACCATTGCTTTAGCCCAGTGCAAAGAGGAGCAGCAGGTTTACTTCACAAACCAGTGTATGAAGAAAATAGTTAATGTCAGAGCTGTGCCCAACCCTGTAATCAACTTCTATCAGTCTCCTTCAGGTTACTTCATCGCAACTATTCCTCAGACTCAGAACCGTGCTGCATGCTATCCTGCTAGCCAAATTGTTCAACTCAACCAAGTCCTTGCTGGACTGTTCAGGGTGCCAGACCTCATCCATTCCAGAATATGCTCAGTGCTATCCACCCAGTAACTCCTAGGCCACCATTTAGTACAATGAGACCAGCTTCTTCACAGGTTCCATGTGTCATGTTAACACAGTGTGTTGTAAACCCATCAACTCAGACAATGGGTCCATGTCCTTCAGTTGCAGCTACTCCTGCTGTCTTCACAGTTCCACAATATAAGTATGCTGCAGGTGTTCGCAACACTCAACAGCATCTTAATACACAACCATAGGTTACCATGCAGCAGCCTGCTCATCATGTGCAGGGTCAGGACATTCTATCTCCTTCCATGTCTGCCCCTTCTCAAGAGCAAAAGCAGATATTGGGTGAATGGCTGTTTTCACTCATTCAGGCCATGCACCCTACCATGGATGGTAAAATCATTGGCATGTTGCTAGAAATTGACAACTCTGAGCTTCTTATGCTTGAATTTCCCGAGTCTCTCTGCTCTAAGGTTGATGAAGCCATACTGCAAGCTCACCAAACTAAAGAAGTTGCCCAGAAAGCAGTTAACAGTGCCACTGTATTCCAACTGTTTAAAAAAAAAGGTCAGGGACCACAAAATGGAACCTCTGCTTCACCGAAGAAAAATATCTAAACATTTAAAAACTTAAATATTGTGAAAAAAAACATTGCAAAATATAAATTTAAAAAGGAAAGAAAATATAGTGTTCCAAGACCTACTGTCCTTCAACATAGAAGCTGCTATGTTTTATGTGATCCCTATTATAGCTCTTGTAATATTTAATTATTATTGTTATTATTATTATTATTATTATTTTTTGCTTATTGCTTGTAATTTTTTCTCCTTAACCTGGGAGCTTTGAAAGTTAGTTGTGATAATCCTGTAAGTTTTTTTTTTTTTTTTTTTCTGCAGTCTCTTTCAGGGGGTGATTAATGAATTTTTTTGTATTTCTGCTTTACCTTCTTGTTCTAGAACTTCATTGCAGTTTTCCTTAATAATTTTTTATAATATTGTATCAACATTCTTTTTTTATTATAACTTTCATGTAGTTCAACAATTCTTACATTGTCTTTTCTTGATTTGTTCCCCAAATCATTTTTTTAATGAGATGTTTCACAGTCTCTTTTTTTTTATTCTTTTTATTTTGTTGTTTTATTATTTCTTGGTGACTTATAAAGTCATTAACATTCCTTTGCTGTATTCTAATTTTCAAGGAGTACTTTCTTAATTTTTGGATTATCTTTTTTCCCATTGGGATATTAAATTTTGTGTAGGTTACTATATTTTTCTAATTATTTACTGAATATCATGTTTGCTAGAATAGTCCTTATTTAGGCTAGTTTCTAAACTTTCATGATTTAGTTCACAATCATTCTTAGGTTTCAACGAAAAACTAAAATAACCATTTTGGGGGGAGGAGGGGTGGAGGATATGGAAATAAAATAATTTCTTTTTATTTCAATACAATATTGACTTTAGGTAGATATTAAGGGTCTGTTTGATAAATGTTGGTTATAGATCAGAAATAGCAGGATTAAAAAAGTAGCAATCTTTATTCTATATTTCCTTTTCATTATTGATTTTAAGTAATTTGACATTATGGATTTTAGATTACCTGAGTTTGGAAAGTACAACTCTAATTTTTCTTTTTCATAATTGTAATGTAATTCACAACTTCTTTTCTAGGCTTCCCTTACATATGCAGAAGCTCAAATGAGAATTGATTCAGCAACCATGAATGATGATATTACCACCAGTCTCCGTGGACTAAATAAACTAGCAAAAATTCTGAAGAGGCGGAGAATAGATGCAGGGTATATTCTTTATTTGTTGGCTACTTCTAACCTCAATATTATTATTAAGCTAGAAAACCATGTTTATCATGTATAATAGAAAAATATGTCATTTGTGTAGCAAATATTTCAAGTGTGCAATAAGCACTATAATTAACTTTATATACATATTAAATGCATAATATACATATATGTTGGATGTACATGTATATGTGTATATAATAAATATTATGAAGGAAATATGGTGTATTAGATAAAAAGCTGGTCTCTCATTGCTCTGAGCATTAAAAATTACAGAGAATGCACTGGTGATATGCATTAGTAAAAGTACCTTTCTTATCAGCAATTTCTTACACTAGTGAAATCATCGATTTAATTTCTCTATCTCTAGTCTTTATTAACTGCTATATAAGATGGTTTGTAAAAAGCAAAATTCTTTTTCAGTAGCCTCTATCCATTAACAAGAAACAAACTATACCCTCGGATCACCTAAAAACTTTTCTCCAACAATTCTAACTTTTTTCTGATTCAATAAATATTAAGAGAAAAAGACAAAAGTGAAGAATTATAAAAACACTCCAGCAAGAAGAAACTACTTAAACTACTTTTCTTTGGACAAGTTCTGCTATGTTTTCTTTTTGAAAATCACTTTTCTAGATTATATATATCTTTTCAAAATTATATATATCTTTTCACTAGTGCTTATTTCACTGATTGTTGTGCTTGATGCATTTAGGCTTCCCAGAGTAGTAGTTATTTCTCAGAATAGAAATTATTGTCTCTACTTGCTAGTTTACAGAGAGTCTAGTATGTTATTTAAGACCATCAGAAGATTCTGTTGTACACATTCTCCAGTTCTTAATCAGAATTATTTTCAGATTTCTGACTGTAACAGGTTCATTTGACCAATCATTTTTGGTTAATTTCCTTATAGGGCTTTGATACTTTCTTCTCCTGAAGTTCGATTTCATGTGGATAGTGAAACTCATGACCCAATAGATCTTCAGACAAAAGAACTTAGGTATGTTGTTTTTATATAAGATTTAGATTTTCAACTTGAACATTTAGAATTTACTAAAATACTAAAAATGAATACTAAAATAAAGCTAAAATAATCACTGCTAGTATTCTCTTTGCATATCTACACATACATAAATGTTTATATGTAAATATATGTATACTTATAACATATGGGGTGTATGTAAGATCTATTTTCCCTTGGCTGTTAAAAGATACGTTGGTGTATTTGTAACCTTATTAGTGTGACTATTCTAATTGTGCAGATCCTAAAGATACTTTCCCATTTTCAAGGTCTTATGTATATCTGTTAATAAACCCTCTCTAAAGATTATAGTGCAGTGAGCCTAGAAGTTTTTGTCTGGGCTTTTTAACACTGGAGTTAAACACAGAGTAATACTCAAATTGTTATCTCTTGATCAACTTGGCTCATTTCCTTTTCTCATCACTTCATGGACATTTTGTTTGCCTCTAACATATTTCATGGAGCATGTGTTAATGTCTCTTTAAATGTACCTTGAATCTCTCCATTGTGTTCCATAAAAATCATACTCATTATGAAATATGTTAGAGGCAAATATAGACTATAGAGGCACTATAATCTTTAGAGAGGGTTTATTAGCAGATATACATAAAGTAGCTTTCATTTCTTTTAAGACCTTTGTCAGTGGAATCTTTCTCTTGTCTATGCTGTTTTGGAACTATGGGTGTAGAATACTATGTTAATGTCTGATTTAGTTGTATTGGTTGGTTTTACTGAACTACTTTTTAATCTTAATTTTTCTTTGTTATAAAGATGGGTTTGCCTCAGAGGAGGGAAGAAAAAAGAAGTCAGAAATAAAAGTAATATTTTAAAAGTCATTCAAAGGTTTATTTGTTGTTTATTAAATATTTGTAAATCTATATCTATGGAATGTAAGCTCTGGCTAGTGCTTAAGATGGAAAGATTTTTCAAAATCCTAAATCTGAAGACCAACATATCTAAATATAGTAAATCAATTCATTAGAAATATTGGTCCCAAAGTGGCAAATTACTTGGCTATATGGTAATCCATAAAAGTAAGTAGCATAAAAATGAGAATGTTCTGGTGCAGTTAGGTGGTACAATGGATAGAGCACCAGTTCTGAAGTCAGGAGGTTCTGAATTCAAATCTGGTCTCAGACACTTCACACTTCCTAACTGTGTGACCCTGGGCAAGCCACTTAACCCCGATTGCCTCAGCAAAAAAAAAAAAAAAAAAAAGAATGTTCTAATTCATTTTTTAGATTCTAAATTTCTAATTCAATTTCTAGAATTCATTACTATATTTATACTAACTTTTATTAGATTATTTTCATTTTAAGATGTTACCATTTCCCATGTTTTCAATTTTTGCCTTCTTATAGAGCTCAAAAGTACTACCTGGTCCAACCCCTTTATTTTATAGATGAGGTAGCTGAGGCCCAGAGAGATTTAATGAGTTTCTCATAGTCAAGGAGCTGGTGTCCAAGACAGGACTTGAACTCAGCTCCAATTCACTTGCATGTCATGGCATCACTTCCCTGTTATCATAGTCATCTATGAGAGCAAAGGATAGACAACAGCATCATCTCTTTGTAGATGACCTTCAAATATAAATTTCAGAACACTAATCTCTTTTCTGAACTCCAGAGTTCTGTTAACAAGAACTTTGAGAATATTTCTACCTGGGTGTTGTACTCACCAGCAGCTTAGTATACATGCCCAGAAATGGAAATTGTTCCATTATGTGATTAAAAAAAAAATAGTAGTTAAATTACTTGAATAGTATACTTTGAGATTCTCAGCACATTGATTAGATTCTCCATTGGGGATATGTGGGAAAATATGTCCTTTTTTAAACACCCTCGCTAGCATATTTTACCTCCCTTTTTTAGTCAATTTCCTAGGTTAGGGCAGAAATCAAGGGAAATTTTTAATTATGAAAAACTATTAGGTATATGGGGGAGACATAATGTCAGGAAAAGAAAAGAAATAAGATTTTGTTCAGGTATCAAAGATCATAGACTTTGATCTGGAAAGGACCAATCTTTTCCTTTTGCATATGAGTAAACTGAGGCCTAAAGCAGAAGGACAGGATCCTGAGAAGAGAGGTGGTATTATCTCAACTGTCAAAATCTTAGATGAGATCAAAAACATTGGAGAAAGATGTGAGGATGAAAAAGCTGAGGACTTGAATTTTTAAAATATGTGTAAACAGATGTACATTTAATTAATGCTATATAGTAGGGTCATGAATTTAGATCTCAAAAAGACATTGGAGATATGTCCAAGAACCTACTTTGACAGATGTGGAACTTAAGGTCACACAAGTAGGAAATGGCAGATCTCACATTCAAATCTGATCCCTCAATAGAAATCTAATACTTAGTACTAGATCTTCTGAATCCTCCATTATTGATGTGGTTTGTTAAATATTCCATTATAGTGTTTTAAAATTTTGAGTTCTCTTTTTCTAACATTCTTTTTCATTTGACAGAGAAACAAATTCCATGGTAGAAGAGTTTATGTTACTTGCCAATGTCTCGGTTGCAAAGAAAATCCATGAAGAATTTTCTGAACATGCCCTGCTTAGAAAACATCCTGCTCCTCCTCCATCAAATTATGAAGTCCTTGTGAAGGCGGCTAAATCCAAAGTAAATTCTTCCAGCATTTGAATTTTTTAATATGGCTCTCATCAAATTCACTTTTATAGGATTTTATGTGTTTTAACATACTGTTAAATATACCAAAAATTCGGATGCTTCTGACTTAAAATAATCTAATTCTTGAATCTGTACCCAGTTTGCTTGCCTTGTAGTTTCAGATTTTTTTTTGTTTGTTATTGGTATCATTGTCTGTTTTTTTATGTCATTTCCCAAATTTTGTATACAGGCTCCTTCAAGATGCTAAGGCCAAAATACCAAGGATGTCATAAAATTCCAAAGTGTTAAAAAACAAACAAATATAAACCACTCTTCTCTTTTTTTCCCATTTTCTATCCCAGGAAGTGGTTTAAATCAAGCATTTATGAGAAATTCATTAGCCAGGTAGTTAGCTATATTAAGCATTGAGAGATTAACTTTAAATGGAACATACTCCTTGAGTGATAATTTGCAAGTGTTGTGGAACTTCCTTCAGTTAAGGAAGACACAAACTTGGTTCTTTTTTTGCAAATTCTAAGAGTCTCCTTGTATTTTGGATCTTTAAACTTGAGTAGTAACAGTGCTTCTTAACAGTATTGTCCAAAATTTCAAACTTCAACTTAGAAAATGCAAATATACTTTTATTAGACATGCAGAATAAAACTCTGTTGTTCACTTTGGGAAAATTTCAGCTCAGAAATAAATGTAGAAAAGTCATTTAATCTCTTGGGTCTACTTTCTTCATCAGTAAAGTGAAAAGTTTGAGTAGAATCAATCTCTGATAAAAATCCAGTATTCCTAAAAAAAAAAAAAAAAAGCAACAGCTTGGTTTTTTAAGAACTTATTGGCCTTCTAGAAACAGGAAATAATAATTGACAATAGACTTGTTTTAAAATCGGCAGAGCATTTAACATTTGTACTTACTCAGGTTCACAAAGCACTTAAATCTCTCCTGACTATCTAGTTTCAGTTTTCTGCCACTATAAGGCTTTGTTCTTATTTTCTGCCTTGCAAAAGGAAGAGGAAGACAAGATAAAGGGGGAAAATTTTCCTTAGTACTAGTACTTTTTTTTATTAGTACTACTATTAATTCCTATATTCATATCTCAGAGTTTAGGCTAGTATGATGGTTCAACTACATTACTAGTTAAAGATATCCATCCCTTAGTCTTAGAACTTAATCATTATTTATAATAATGTTTTTATAGGAAAATATGTTCAAAGTTTAAAACAATTTTTTAAAACATTGCTTAAAATATTTTCTGTTCTGAAATTGGAGTGGGCTTTTGTGAAATCATTAATGGTTGTAGTATATATTTGAAATGCTAATTTAAAAATAAAAATGGAACAATGATATCTTCCCCCCCCTTTTTTTTTTCTTTTACAGAATTTGGATTTTAAGACTGATTCAGCAAAGGCTTTGGCTGACTCTTTAGACCAAGTGGAGTCTCCTAATTTCCCATATCTAAACACACTCTTCAGAATATTAGCCACTCGCTGTATGATGCAAGCAGTTTATTTCTGTTCTGGAATGGATAATGATTTTCATCATTATGGCTTAGCATCACCAATATACACACATTTTACTTCACCCATCAGAAGGTACTTTTGAAATCATAAAATTTAAAAGAGGAGAAAATAGAAGTGATGCATCAAGTTTTGATAGAATATTTTTTTAACCTGTACAACAAAACTTGCATGTACTTTTAGTTGTTTTTGCAAGTATTTCTGCTTACTAGGTCAAAAGTATTTTTAAAAAACTGCTTCAAATTTAGAGTGTGATTATGTGCAATTTTACAAAATGAATGGAAGGCAATATTTGTGAAAATATTTTTTTTCCTATTTCTAAAGATATGCAGATATAATCGTACATCGGCTTTTGGCAGTAGCTATAGGAGCAGACTCTACTTACCCAGATCTGACAAATAAACACAAGCTAGCAGATTTGTGCAAAAATCTCAATTTCCGACACAAAATGGCACAGTATGCACAACGGGCATCTGTCGCATTTCATACACAGGTTGGTTTCATTTTATATATGATAATATATAAATAATGATTGAAAGAGAAATTTTATTTCTCTACGTTAAGACTATGCAGTCATTCATTCAGGGGCCTTAAAATGTTATCAAAAAGAAACAAAAAAAGTTTATGAGGATGCTACCTAATTAAAATAAGGATTACTATAATTATGATTTTCTACAAATTCCCACTTTCACCATTCGAAAGATCAGTAAGTATTTGAAAATGAATTAGCTAGCCTCTGATGATAATCTTTCCCTTCCCCTATTCATTATATTCTGGAAATAAGATATCTGGATGACTACTTGTAGTCAGGAAGACAAGTTCAAAACTTCACTCAGAGTCTAAACAAGTCAGTACTCTGTGCCCTATTTTCCCTGTCTTTAAAATGAAAGTATTATGCTCTTATGACTTCTAAGGTCCTTTCTGGCTTTTTATTTGTGAGCCTATAACCTTCCATTGCTTAAATAGTAAGAAATAGTTTTAAAAAAATCACAAATGTATAGTTGCTACTTGTTACTAAAATAGTAACATCACATGCAAAAATCTAACCAGTAATTTCAAATAGCTTGTTTAAAAATTTTTTTCATAATAACTGAAATAAGTTTTCTTATTTCTTATAGCTGTTCTTCAAAAATAAAGGAATAGTGAACGAAGAAGCCTATATTTTGTTTGTAAGAAAAAATGCTATTGTAGTGTTAATTCCAAAATATGGTTTAGAAGGAACTGTATTTTTTGAGGAAAAAGACAAATCAAAACCAAGACTTGCTTATGATGAGGAGGTATTGTATTATATATATGTGTATATATATGTATATATATATATTTTTTTTCCTTTTGGCATACTTTGTCTCTGCATTGCACCTTACAGAAAAATAATGATTCATCCAATGGATTTGAGGACTGAAATAGCTCAGCTTCTTTGTCATTGTGCAAATACTGATTAAGAACTTCTTTCCTTTTTGACAATATGTTAGTTACTGTGGTGTACCATATTCCACTTAGGTTAACTGAATTACCCACTTTTACTCTTATAACTCTGTCTTCTGCTAGGTTCCAGATCTGTTATTTAATTGGTATAGGCCAGTTTTTGGTGAAGTAGTTTCCTGCAGGTCATCATGTGCTCCAAAGGTTACAGTTTGAGAGAGTTGGTCACAGTTTTTAGTTTATTTCTTCCTCATCTCACTATAAGCAAATGTCAGAGCTTTAATTCAGGACTTCTTGAATCCGAAGGCAGGCCTTCTATTACTTGGCCATCCTGTGTATTACCTACATACAAAGAAATTTCAAGGAAAAATGTTTAGTTTTACATGAAGTCAGTAATTCCATGGCAAGAAGAGAACCGATATTTTTTGCATCCCTTGGGTAGCCTCTCTTTCTTTGATCCTGCCTTCAGTGTCTCATGTATTTTCTCTCATCTCTCCTGTTTTTCTAGGTCCCTCAAAGGCTATCAGAGTAAACCACTCCCCCCTTTATTTCTAATATTATGGGAAATTAGCTGATTTTGCTATACTTTCCTGTTTTTCTGGGTCTAAGTTGCTTAATTAAACCTCAAATTTAAGGGCAGGGATCAGCTAAATGGTGAACTGGGTAGAACATAAGCCCAGAAATCAGGATAACCTGAATTCAAATCCAGCCTCAGACACTCAACACTGTGTCACTCTGGACAAGTCACTTAACCAAGTTACCTAAGAAAACAAAACAAAATTAAAAAACTCACAAAATTAAAGGGCAGGAAATAGTAATCAATGTAACATTTCAATCACATTAATTCCTTTTGAGGATTTAAATGAATTTCAGTTAATTTTATTAACTGCCAATTTAACTTCTTTCATAAATAGTCTTGAGAAAATCAATGAGAAATATTCAAAAGCTTTTGAATCTTGAGCTCCTTAGGCAGCTCATAGTAATAATCTTCATTAAAATATGGGCATAGTAAGGAGAAAACATGATAGAAAGAGAAGAAATTGTGTAAGTAAAATAATATGTTTTTATATTTTGGTTATACCAGATCATCCATTGTAAGAGTTGACCAGATCACCTCATTGATTATAATTATGAAATATTTTAATTGAACAGAAGATATAAGCAATAAGAATGAGCCTTCAGATGTCTGAAAGCAATGAAAAATAATGTTTAAAATGTATTTTTTAAAAATTTAGGTGCCCTCACTAAAGGTAGAAGACACAGAATTTCATATTTTTGATAAAGTTAAAGTGAAAATCACCTTAGACTCATCCAATCTTCAGCATCAGAAAATTCGTATGTCTCTGATAGAACCACAGGTAAGATTAGATTTAAAAATAAGTACTCTTGTTGTGGTAGAATAACATATGTATACTATTTTTATGGAAATATGTGTATTACTTTTATGGAAGGTCTAAGAAGAAAAACTTATTTGTGGTCAGAAGTTCTTTTAAGGCCTTCCCCTCTTTTAATTTTAATATTTAGGAGTTTCAAAATGAAAATGTTTTCAACTGTCATTGTCATATCCTAATCAACAATGATTTTAAAATTCAGTATGTTTCACACCAACTAAATTGATGGGCATCCACTCAGTTTCCAGTTTCTAGCCACTACAAAAGAGGACTGCCACAAACATTTTTGCACATATAGATCCCTTTCCCTTCTTTAAGATTTCTTTGGGATATAAACCCAGTAGTAACACTGCTGGATCAAAAGGTATGCACAATTTGATAACTTTGAGCATGGTTCCAAATTGCTCTCCAGAATGGCTGGATGTATTCACAGTTCCACCGACAATGTATCAGTGTTATTTGAAGTATTTTGTAGGGAAATGGGTGGGGAAGAGGAAAGGGTAAAGAGTTTGATCTCAGGTAAGAGCTGAAAATCAAGAAATCTGGCTTTTCACTTTGTTATTTTCTAAAGAATGATTAACATATTATACACTGGGAGGTGTGAGGGGAGAAGAAAAACTGTAGCAGGAAGTTAAGGATAGGGGAAGTTAAAAGAATTAAAGTTCATTTAAGTATTGTCTCCTATCTTCCCTTACCCATCTTCTTAGACCACTCTTTTTTAGAAATTTAGAATCAACACTAGCAGAAATCAAGAAATAATTCTTTAATTTCAGTGAGCAAAACTTATCATTGTAATTTGTTGTTGGCAATTAATATTTTTTTAGAGATTATAACAGCCAGTTTCTTATGTTTTTTTTTTAATTTTTTTTCTTCCACTGCATTGTTAGATACCAGGAATAAGCATTCCTATTGATTCTCCGAACTCAAACACTGATGAACCAGAAAAAAAGAGGAGCAAGCTAGAAAATTAGCTGTATCTAACAGAAAAGGGACTGTTACAAAATTGATTTCCTTTTGTAACATTGGGGAAGAACACTGTCAAGTTTCATGGTTAAAAGTATCTGGTACAAATTTAATTTGTTTCTTTTAAAGTGCATTTTAATCATTTTTAAAATTTGCATTTTTATTAAACAATTGCCTTCAAGTCTTTCTCATCATCTTTTCATTTTCTAGATATAACACAACTATTATTTATGCAGAAAAATTAAATTGAATGCCCATCACTTACATATTGAAAAGACAGCAACTTCAGGGACCTGATAAAGATCATTTAAATGAATTTACTTCAGAAGTGCCAATTACTTTAGTAGCTTATTTTGGAGTATTCATCTCTTTATTGAAAAGCTGATTCATTTGTCATAAATAATTTCTGGTTTCTTAAATGAGGAACTTGAAGAGGACCTTCCTGGATGTAGAGGATATAAAAGCTAGAATATCCTCTAAATGCCCAAAGTATCAAAATGCTTAAGAATAATGATAATTTATTCTTCCCCAACCTTGAAATGTCCTTTGTTTGCTCTTTGGCATTCTAGAAAGAATTCATGTTTATATTCCTTCTCCAAAAATTACCAGTTCATATTCTACTTCATCTGTTATAGGAACTGATCTGATTATACTGATCTGTCCTAAGGCAGGAAAGGCAGATTGCCTTCTCTTTAACCTTCCAGAAAGAATTGCTTGTTTGACCATTGTTTGTTTGTTTACTTTGGTAGGATTTCGGGTAATATGGAAAGTCCCTTCTGTTTAGGTGTCTTTTTAAAAATTAAATTCTTTGAATGGGTGGAGATCATTTCCTACAGCATACTTCTTATTCTAAATTACTTCCAAGTAAAATCTGCTTTAAGGAAAAGGAAGATGAATGATACTATTGCATAGCAATTATAAATGATTTTAAGACATTTCTGCATAATTCCAAGCTCTTTGGGGTCTCAGTTTTCATATTTGAGAGTTACAGAAGCTTTGAAAGATCTTTTATAGCACTGTTTCTTATAGGGAGATTCATCATTATTCATCAGTACTGGAGAGTAGGAAACTATTTTTTGCCTTTTATAAATACCTCATAACTTGGGGTGGGGTGGCTTACAGCAGTGCATGGAGCACTGCTCTTGAAGTCAGAAGGCCTCGACTCTTAACACTTCGTAGTTAGGCCAGCCACTTAATTCCAATTGCTTTAAAAAAAAAAAAAAAGAAAGAAACAAAAAGACCCCATAATTTAATCTCGGAGACAGAATTTACTGACTCCTTGACATGGGATGCCAACAAAAAGTACCTTCTAATGCACAGTTGTAGCTAGTGTCAGGTTTGGAACTAGAACAAAATTAAGGTTTTTCTTCAATTAACAGTAATTTTTCCCTTTCTGCTATAAGAATTATATTTCATAATTGATTAACTATTAAATACCCATTCTTTAGTTTATTGCAGGAAACAGAGTAGATAACTCCTCAGTGTCCCTGAATGATAGTAAATATAGCTCAGGATGAGGGGAGGGAAAAGAAGTTTCTGGTCCCTTTCTTCCACAGTCCAAATCAGGTGTCATTAAATATAGGAATTAGTTTTATTGGAAAGCACTAATTTCTGTTCAGTTTGGATGATTATACTATTTGAGATCAAATCATAATTTTCTCCTTTGAGAATACTTCAATTTCTTTATTGAATATAAATTTAGTACATTTTGGTGATAAAAGGATGTGCTAATTTATCTGCCTTTGGTTTTTATGCTTTTCTGTAATGGTCATGGTATGTAAAGGTTCCATGTACAGCTGAGAATGTGTATAATTTTTTCTGTTTCCCTTCAGTAACTTCCAGAAGTTTCTATTATGTACGTAACCAGTTCTATTCTGGTCCTTAATTGGTTATTTTTTGGTCACATTTGTCTAAGTCTTAAGATGATAACTTGAGAGCTCCAACTGTTATAATTTTTTTTATCTGTTTCATTCTAGAAGTTAACTTTTCCTCTAATAAAATTAGATGCTACGCCATTTGGTGAAAATACTAGTATTAAGTATCGTTACTGTTTATCATAATGTATTTTCTGTTTCTCTCTTTTAATCAAATATTTTATTATTTATGCACAATTATAAATAATTGGTGCCCCTGCTTGTTGAGTTCACTTTTAAGATACTAGATTTGCTCTAAATCTCTTTATCTGAGTCTTTTGGGTAATCTGCTTTCTATTTCAGTCTATTATCCTATTTTATAGGTGATTTCACCCCATTCCCAGTTATGATTTTTAATCATTTTTTCCATCCTTTTATACTTTCAATCTTTGCTACTTTTTAATGAGCATGTTGAATGTCCTCAATATTGCTGATCTAAATTTTATATAATTTGTTTCTATTCACTATAGTTTCATTCCTCTTAGTTCCCAGTCACAGATTTTTTTTTTCTTTCTCCCAATTCTACTTAAATGTTTTAGCTTCCAAAGTTTAATTCCTGCACCAAATGTTTTTGGTATGTATTCAACCCTTATTTGTCCACTTCAGATCAAAGTTCAATTATATAGCTTACAATTTCATCCATTTCATATTTGTAGTCTTGTATTTGAAATGATTCCAGTCTAGCTTCTTTTTCTTTTTCCTTGTGTGTTCTGCACTCCTTTCATTTTAAGACCAAAATATAACAAAACTTCCCTGTTTTATTCCCTCAGTGACTCTTGAAGATATTAATCTTCTGAGGCTATTTCCTTCCCTTCTGTTAGAAATACTACTTCATAATGTAGTTCTTTCCAGTTCAATATATATTCAGCTCTGGCCTTTTAGTAACGAATATTTATTTTTCATTAAATGTCCACTTTCTCATCCATGTGATTATTTTCCGTTTTACTAAATGGTTCTTCTAGCCTTTATAGCTTTTGCTCTCTTTTAGTACTCCAAACATTTTTTTTTAGATATGCTAATTTGCCAACCGTGGCTCCTTGGTACTTGAACTCTTTGTCCCCCATTCTTTATTTATTTTAATCTGGAAGTTCTAGGTTTTAGTTTTGACATTCCTACTAGTTTTCATTTGGGGAATTTCTTTTAGTTGGTGCCCAGTGGATTCTGTTTTCACTTTGCTCTCTGGTACTAAGAAGTTTAAGCAATTTTCTTTTGTATTAATTATCAAACATTTGTTTATTCTCTTCCCTCCAATAAACCCTTAGAATAAATATGCAAAATCAGACAAAACAATATGTGCTTCTCCATGGACTTTTTGGGTAATTTCTCAACTTTTAGTATTTTACACACAGTAATATTTAATGTGGTTTCCTGAAAGTAATCCATTCCATTCTTCTGCTGAATTCTGGGCTTTGTTGTTAGTTAGTGGTATTCATATATTGGACAGATATTGCTAATTAATTTTACTGCATTAAAATTACCATATGTACTCCTCATCCACGCATCTTTTCTCATATGATTGACTCTTTGTGGATTTTTTTTTACAATCTGCATGATGTCATAGACAAATACTAGTATCTGGAAGACCTCACCATTTACAACTTTTATATTTTTCAAGAGTTCTTGTATTATTTTCTCATGTGTACAGGACACACCTTTGTTCAATAAAGTATTAAGTGCCTATTACATGCCAGAAATTGCACTAAGTATCTGGGATACAAGTACACAGAATAAAATCATCTCTACTCAAAAGGAGCTTACATTCTAATGGGGAGAAAAGTATATATAAAATTATATTTAATATAGATATGTTAATACTCTTTAAGGGCAGTTTTGTGAAAGCTTCTATGTAATCTTTTCTATACCCCTCATTAAGGAATGCCCTCAATTTGTATGTAGATACTTTGCAAAAATTTTGTATAAGTAGGAAAGTTTGTGTATGATAGGTATTTTTCTGATTGCTTTTTTTGGTAATAATAAAGTCAAAGATTTTTATATTACCTTCGATATCTTCCTTTCCTTTCACATATTTGGAAAACCAATCATTGAATAAATACCCCCAAAACTGTGTATACTTGATGTAATTTAGCTACTTTTCTGACTTTTTTTTAAAATATTATTTCTACTTCCTTTTGTAGCATTCCTGTAATTGTGATGTTTGAGACTCCCACATGGGTCTCTTTGCAAATTATGTTTAACCATCCCTGAACAGCCTTTCCAGCATATCTCTGAAAGTTTTGTACTTCAGTGCTATAGCATTTGAAAGTTGGGTCACTTCCACTAAACAAATGGAGTTTGTGGAAAAAAATGCATTAAGTTTTTGTATATGAGGGAACTGACCTTTAGCTAAACTCTTAATGTCCCCTTTAGCTCTAACAAATTATTTTACTATTTGATATGTCATAGTAATTACCAACATAATTATTATATTTCTATTCACTTTAGTACTAGCATTTACCTGTGCTATGGGCTGAACTGGGACTATAAAGAGAAATGGAAAAAAAAAATTTCTCTTCAGAGATCTTCTATTTTGGGAAATGACACACAGCATATAAATACAAAATTTGGAGTGAATTTTATTTTCAGTAGGGGAGGGGAAAGCACCAATAACTGAGGGACTGAGAAGGGCCTTATGTAAATAAGATACATTAACTCAGTGAGTCTCTTTAAGTTTTAAGAGATATAGGTGAGGAAGTAGGTATTTCAGGCAAGAAAGAGCCTGGGAAATAGCAAAAGAAATGTCATATGTAGGGAACAGCAAGAAGCCCAGTTTGGCTATTACATGGAATTTATAAAGGGATTTATAGTTTGTATTCAATAATCTTAAGGAGCAGGGGCTGGTATCCAGCTACTGAAGCTTTTTTGAGTGGAGAAAATATGGGACCTAGACCTAGGTCCTACTGCTTTTTTAAGTTCCATGTGCTAGGAATGATTTTTACATGAAATTCTATTGTATTTTAAAATGTAAAAAGCAGTCATTTCTTGTGCTCACACAAGAACAGGAAGTCTGCCAAACTTGGCCCTCAGACTATAATTGGCAAATCTTTGCTTTAGTATATCAGTTTAGCCTACTGTGTGATAGATTGGGGAGGAAGGGACAGAGAAGAATTTGAATTTAGGGAAACGAATCAGGAAGTATTGCTGTAATATAGAAAAGAGGTGTTAAGTTCCTGATCTTGGGTAGTGAACATTTTAAATGGAAAGAATAGAAATGGATATGATAGATATTGGCAATTCATCTGATCTGGGATGTAAGGCAACTTGAGAAGTTTGTTTCCAAGGATATGAACTAGAGTCACTAGGAGAATGCCAATGTCCTCAATAGAAAAAGAGATTTAGAAAGTAGAGGAAAAGATAATGGATTCTATTTTAAAAACATTAAATTTAAAACTTAAGTGGGACATTCAAAGGAATCCAGGATGCATTTAATGATGGAGCACTGAAATTCAGGAGAATTATGAGAACTAGGTATATAAATTTGGTTAACATAGACATGATTAGGAATTAAAAGTAGGTATATTACTAATAATAAGCCCATGAAAAACCTTGAGACATTACCAAATGATACAAGGTGACCCAGCCATCAGTTTCACAAAAACTCATGAAGGTCAGGAAATGCAGATACAATCATCAGTAGTCTTTGAGAAGTGGGTATACAAAGCAAGACTCTAATCAAGGGTCTTCAAACTACAGCCTGAGGGCCAGATGCGGCAGCTGAGAACGATTATCCCCCTCATTCAGGACTATGAAGTTTCTTTATTTAAAGGTCCACAAAACAAAGTCTGAGGGACAGTGAACTGGCCCCCTATTTAGTTTAGCCAAATTCAGGAAAAAACATGTAGGAAGAAATCTTGATTAAAAGGTGGAGTCAAGTGGTTCTTATTTTTTTAGGATGAGCAGTAGCCAGGCCAATTCAGAAGTTGAAGAAAAATGACACCCAGCTTAGTGAAGACCTTTAGAGCAAAGGAAGAGAATAAAGAATGATAAGAGGTCTAGAATGAGGAAGTACCTGCTCTAGAATGGCCTCAGTTTTAAAGTATGAACTTGATAGACTGCTGAGATGGACTGATGGTAGTGCTTAAGAGAAGAAGGTTCAGAACAGATGCTGTGAAGAATGTGATAACTAATCAAATGAATCTGTAGACCACCTAGTTTTATAACTTCCTCTGTCAGAACTTAATGTGGAAGGAAGTATTACACTTAAAGCATCATGATTTAAAGTATGGATCAAAGTGGCAGAGCATAAGCAATGAAGACAATGGTTTAGAATTGATAGTAAGACACAGAAAGAGAAAGGATAAGATCTGAAATCTTTCATATTTTAATTGGGATATCTGGATTTATTGCAAATAAGGACACCTCAATTTCATCCTAGCAGGGCCTGGCTAAATCTAATGATTAAAGACTGCATATTAAATAAACTAAGTTGTTTTTAGTCAAAGTAATTTTACATCTATTATAAATTAAGTCTTAATGTTTACCTGTTTAAAGAGCAATGTTAAACAGAAATGTGAAAAATAAGACAATTTATTAATTCCCTACATCAGAAAAAAGTCATCATCATGTTACATGTAACAAAAAAAATTTAGTTATGATCAAGTCACTTGAGGTAATTATGAAGATTTAATGATAAAAATAAATGTCTACTTCTGTGATTTGGTGAAGTTTAAGGAGCTTTTCTGCCCTTTTCCTTGTAAACATCAACTTGGGCATTTGATTTTCAGTGCCAACTTTCACATTGGGAAGGGAATGAAAAAATAGTTCAATACGTAGTCAAGGCAATTTTCTCCCAATCATAATCACATTATTGAGCCTGTGCACAGAATACTGCAATTAGTCATTCAGTGATGGTCTTACAGTTCTGAGACACACATTTCTATGAAGGATGTGTTGTTTTCCTCCAATATCCTTGTGTTGTATGTTCCTGCTAATTAAAAAAGAGAGAGGACACTTTGATAACAAAGTAAAAAAAAAGAGAGGACACTTTGATAAGTGATAAATCTATTTGATGATAAAGCAGTAAGATTTCTTTTGGGGAATCAAACATTAGCACTAGGATCCTAGGCAAGTCACTTTACCTCTATCTGCTTCAGTTTCTTCATCTTCAAAATGATAATAGCACCTACTTTACCACTGCTGTGAGGGTAAAATTAGTTAATATATGTAAAACACTTTGAAAAGTTTATATGAAAACCATATAAATTGCTAGTCAATCTATTTCACTTAATTACATAGAGCAGTGGAAACAATTTATCTCTTTGTGATTGAATTAAGATGACTATTAGTAAGAATTAAAGTTTATTTCAGAAAGTCTTAATCCACACATGCAAAAATCAGTGAGAAAGCAGCTAATGTCAACTTTAATGAGAAAATATTACCTTAAAAAGGTAATTTTAAAAAATGGTCCAGCAGTAGATAAATTTTCTAATAGTTATTATATACCCTAATGAGTTAATGAGTTAGTTTGCAATGTGAGTTAGAATCTCTTGGCTACTAATTAAAATTTCCACATGGAAATATAAAATTAAACAGAAATGACAAAAAAATGATGTCAAAACAGATTCAGGTTGTTAAAATAAAAGTCCACAAGGTTTTAAGACTTAGAAAGCATTTTTCCCCATAACACTAAAAAGCAAGATCAAATACTCATTAACATCATTTTATAGATGCTAAGAAAAGTTAAGTGGCATGCTGAGATTGGCTCTATGTAAGCGCCTGAGCTTTCAGTAAGAATGGGCCACTAACAAAGGTATCTTTACAATTTCCCTAGACATACTGTCTAGGTCACCTCTATTTTTTTTCCACACATAAGGAGAGACAGCTATTCTAAATGCTATTCATTCTAAAATACCACAGCTATCTCAATAATAAGCAAATAAAACCCTTGCTATTACTGTTTTAAATCTAATTAGTTACATTTAGATTCTCCTAGCTCCTTTATAGAATATACATGAACAATAGTCTTATGATTGGGTTATTTCAGACATACTAGAAATGTACCAGAAAATCAGACACAGAAAACTCACTATGCTATTTGGCCACTACATCCTTAGAAAAGGCTTCCCATTCCCTACTCAGCCTGATGATTTAACTTTTAAGTGTTTCTAAACTTTTTGTCATTTCACACTTTCCCACAAGTCAAATCTAGCTCTATACCAAGGTGCTAATGATTGCATATTTGTAAATAAAATTTTACTGTAATTGAGGTGTCCTCAGTGATTTTTGGCTCCAGTCTGGCCAATGCCTCTTTAAAGCTTGCGTTATGCAAGAGGTTGCTTGGCAATTTGGCTCCTGGGGGCCAAACTGGTCTCAAGCTTGAGGAAGGCTTTAGGAGCTGTTGGGAGTCCTGTTACTTCCCATCTTTTAATGGCTCTGTTTTATTCAGCCCCCTCCTCCCCTTCCTGTTTCTTCAGGTATTTATTGATAAACGTACACCCCCCACACACATACACTGACACACTTCCTTCCAGCCTTGGAGGCATGAAAATCTACATGTAAATAAAGTCTTTGTTTTGTAATATGTATTCATAAAAAAAAAATGCCTTAAGTTCCTACTGATATTAGACCTAGAATAAATAGTTGATAATGTTAATTGGCATCATATAGGTCTTGTTGAGGTTAAAGAACTTCATAATAAAGGAAAAATCAAATGCTCTAAGTACTACTCCATAGTTTTTCCCTCCAAAAGCATTCCATACCTTTGCTTCAAGATTTGAGATTTGACTTGAGACTTGAGATTTGTGCTGAACTTCAAAGGATGGTACATCATTTTCTCTACAGTAGCTCTCTGTTCCTATTCCAATTGTATCAATAATACTGCTCCCACAAGTCTGTGTATTATAGCCACTATCCACCTGAGAAGAATGTAAAAAGAAAAATCAGCTAAGAATTAAATTTCAAATACTAGACTTTTTATATGAACAGAGCAACATACATAATTTTGAAGAATCTTAAAGGTATTTAAAGTTTCATTTTTAAGGAACCTTAAATTAAATGCTTAAAATCTAAGATACAATCTATAAGCTAATTTCATATATTATCAGTATATTGGTATTACATATCAATACTATGTAATGTGCCATTAAATTATGTTAGAATGAATAAAATATGCATGACTTGCAATCCTATTTGATACTTTAAAACAAATCTATCAGAATATACCCTTGAATGACCTTGGTTCTCTTCAAAACCATCACATTTGAGGGTATATACATTTAGGCCCAAAATGCTGCCATTGTTAAAAATGAAAGTGAAATCTTTTACAATATAATTTACAGATATCCTAATCAAGAAAAGTTATTTCTTTATAATAAGAGGATATAGTGGACAAAGTGCTGACCCAAGATTTGGAAGTGACCTAGGTTCAAATTCCCATCCCTGATACTGCTTATGTGACCCTTGGCAATTCATTTAACTACAAATAAATCATTGGGGTGATGAAGAGTAGTTGCTTATTGTGTCCTAGTAGTGAGTTTTCTCACATAGAGCTCCTTATAGATCAATAAATGAATAAAAATCAATCACTTGACTATTAAGTGAGATATATATACCCTATACTATAAGGGTATAGTGAATTTTGATTAAAGTGAATGCCACTCGACTGCCAGGTTTTCCAATCTGGAATAAAACTACATAGGACACAGAAGCAAGATGAAAATCTATTCTTGTTTCACAAATAAATGGCACCAGAAACAACAGAAACAATGAGGAACAACCTAAATTAAGGTACTGAACCTTTGAAAGTGTTGAATCTTTGAAAAATTATCTCTAAAAAAGTGTTCAACAGGATCCTAAATTCCATGCCGCTCCCCCTACTACCCCGCAAAAAAAACTTTCTTTTTGACCAGAGGTTGGCTACGTGGAAAGTTGTTTACACTTCAGTTAAACTACTAATTTTCACTAAATAGTTCATTATTATTTTTTTTAAAAAGATCATAAAAGCTGAAAATCTTAGATCTTTTTAAAACTGAATAAGTTTAGTTGAATTTGCTGAATGGTTACCACCACTGCCCAATATTTGTCTTATTCAAATGTATTGTGGTGAAAATGAATATTGTTATCGTTATTATGAGTATCAACCATAATTTCAAAACAAGAAGGATGGTAGTTACTGGAAAGTAAACACAACTGCAACTCAGGGGAAGTATCTTGAGAGAAATCTACCGCAAAGATCTATCTTTAAATTAAGGAACAGATGTGTTCCTGAGAAGCTGTTATGTATAAAACAAAATCACATTTTCCTGGTGCTTTAGATCATAGTTTATAGATTATAGAATGTTAAGAGCCAGAGGGGATTTAAAGAGGGCATCTCAAGGTTGCCATTTTTACAGATTATGAAATGGGCTAGAATAAGATAGCTCTGACAGTTCTCGAGCATAGTCCAGTGTTTTTCAAATACACCATATCTGTTTAATGCGTCTAGGAAGCTAAAGATTCATTCTGCAAGAAAAGAATTTGTTCTTTTTAATCTTCATTTCAGAACGCAGTTAACTGATTTTTCCCCTATATCAGAAGTGAATAATTTTATTTCTTAAGATAAGTATTAAAACAAAAATACCATATCGGAAATTGCATTTCCTTGGGGCTAGAGTCATATGAGAGAAAGATGCATCCTAAGAGGTTGCTTGGAACTTTGAAAGTAGTCTCGAGACAAAGCATCTCAATTTCTTTCCTGACCTACCTTTCCTTTAGCCTAATATTAATAATAAAAAAAAATTCTAAGATTAAAAAAAAAAAAAAAACAATCCTTCTGGTAGTGTTTTATAATCTAACTTGAAACATGACAACATTTACTTTATTACAGTAGTCCTCATGCTATTATAAATGTAGAAAGGCATAACTGGACAGAATTCTGGGTTTGAAGTCAGTACGAAATGAGTTCAAATCCTACCCTGAATATTTATTAATCTATAAACCTAGGCCCCTTGTCTATGCTTCTGGTGTCAGGAAGCTCCATAAGCTTTAGACAAACTTGTATTTCCCTTAATGGAGAGTATCCCACTGATCAAATTACAGATTCTTTGTATAATAATGTTATTAAAGGGTTGTGAAATGGAATAACTTACTTCAGATTGCCACAGACAGTAAATATATCAAGATCTTAAAGAAAATGGAAGCTTTGCCATCATCTATTCCAAATTCCTCTTTTTACAAATGAAAAAAATTCAAGTCCAAAAAGGTTTAAGAATTTTCTCAAGGTCCCTAAGTTTTTAGGGATTCAACACCCAATATGTAGCAATGCCCATCTGGCACCTCTTCCACTGTAATAAGCTGCTTGTGAAGTATGAATTTTCAATAGTGTTTACCCAGTGATTAAAGTGAAATAAAAAAAAAAAAAACCTTTTATAAAGTTACCAATTCATGATATAAATTTCATACAGTGGAAACCACTTATTTTAAAAACTTAAAAGAGTTGACCAGGAGAAATCAAGTGACTCTTAGGATGGTAAGGGCAGAGTTGATATTCATAGCCAGATTCCAAACCTAATTCTTTTTTTCCAATGGGTTTTTAATCTAATGGAGACCAGACAAGAAAATAGGTCAGAATATGCAGCAATAATGATTCTGCTTGCCCTATAGGTCATTTCTGTAAAGCATTCAGGGCATGTCACTCGAGTGCCTATTTTCATGAATAACTTTGTATACTACTTAAAACAGCATGGACTGGTAACAGGAAAAAGTCAGTTTTATATTGGGGGGGGGGGGAGGGACATGGGGGGGATGGGGAGATATCCTAACCAAGCTGTTCATAGTCCTATGGGCACACCTTGGAGAACTAAAACAGTATCAGTAAGATACCAAGTATAGCTCACAAAGAAACAGAATACATGCACATTCTTTGTTTCAAAATATTTGGGAATATTTTGAGTTTGTAATGTCATAGTGCCAATATTAAAATTGTTTTCTTTCCAACTAAATTCACAGAAAAGTAGAATAATAATATATGGTTGATGCCTTAAATGAAGGCAAAAGAGAATACCAACAAATAAGTTGAAATGATTTCTAATGTCTTACCTGAATGCTACTGCTTTCACAAGGAATGACACTGCTTTCTGCCAGAGGTGACATGCACATATGAGAGCTTTCAATACTGAAAGCAATACCTGTCATATATCCAGTCATTGGTAAACTCCCATTACCAACTGTATCCTTAACCCAAATATTCTCATCTGCTATCTCTACAGGATCAACCATATCTACAGAGCTATTCTCCTTTTCACCTTCAGTGTCTTGCAACAATGCCAATTCTTTCTCACAAGCATTGGACTGATCTTTTGTAATAGACATGGTAGCCACAACTAAATGTGTGCCATGTGCAAAAGCATCTCCATCCAACTGTCGCAGATGTACTCCAGCAGTATCCATTGGTGGTAAAGAGGCATCTTTAGGAGGAGCATTTTCTTTTTCTTCTTCTTCTTCTTCTTCTTCTTCTTCATTATGATGCTCAAGAGTAAAAGGTATCCGAATGAGTGAAGTACGGTACTGAGTACCTGCTTTACACGTCCCAAGTCTCATAGGAGACCAATTTTTAATTGGAGAGCAGCCATCTATATAAGGACTTCTGGCACAGGAATTGGTAATACCATTAGAATTTGAAGCAGATGGTATTTCAGGAGAACGAAAGGTGAATTTTCTTGGTTCTAAAGATGGGGAAAAAAATAAAAATAAGTTTAGAACATTTATTTTTTACTTACATATTTAGGATACCAGTTCAAATTCTTAGTCATTAAGAACTTTTATTTAAGGAAAACTAGCTTCCTGCAATTAAAATAATTTTATGCAAAAAATAAATTTTTTTGACCACTTAATACAAGAGGTATAAAATTTCAGGGAAGGCATTGTTTAATAATAATAATCCTACATACTCCTTTGCAATTTAATCCCAACCAAAATACTTCTTGTTGATTTTCTTTTGAAAATGTGAACTGTGCTACATGAATAAAATTACATTCAAAACAAAACTTCACTAAATATTTTTTAAACTAATTTCAGATTTTTAAAAATTAAGAGCTTATAGTATACCCATAGAAATATACTGATATAACTTCAATTTGATTTCTAGCAAATGCAAATTTTATATTTCCATGTTTCAAAATATCTGTAACATCAATAGTATGGAAACATCCTAATCTCACATAGGTCTAACCTTTTAATGCTTTACTGATCTTCATTAACTGTTGTGGCCAAAATAATTCATGATCAAGATTCTAGTAATGAGTCTCTCTAAACTTTCTAGGTTGGCCTTCTGTCATTAGAAATATAATGAAAGCCTATCCAGCTTGCTAAGTCCTGGGCTAAATCTTGCATTCCATTATACAGTCTTCAAGAACCCTAGGATCGATTAAAGAAAAAAAGACAAAACACATAAAACCCTACCGGACATACCAGAGAGTGGTGTTTTTCCTATCTGAAAAGCAATTGGAGAGAATGCTGGTGAAGCAATAGTTGTAGGGGGGTGCTGTGGAAATGAGGGACTTGTTATGCTTTCCAAGCTATATTTTCTTGTACCTCCCCGAATAGGACTGGAGGAAAACTGGCCCTATGGGAAAAAAAATTATATATGTACACACATATAAATAGGAAAGATGTTACTTATCAGTCAACTAATATGCATCCATTAAGCAGTAAGCATTTGGGGTACAAAGAAAACAATGGAACAGTTCCTGCCTTGACAAAGTTTACAATCTATTAGGATAGACACATGTATAGAAATAAAGACAAAATAAATACAAAATCCTTTTGGGACAAAATGTATTATAACCTGCGGATGGAGGAAAGGAGGAAGAATAAGGTAATTAAGCCTCATAGAGTTGAATATTGGAATCATCAGTCAATGAACATGTATTAGATACTTATAATATGCTAGGCACTGTACTAAACACTGGAAATACAAAGAAAGGCAAAAAAAAAAAAAAAAACAACAACAAAACAGTTCCAGCCCTTGCAGAGCTATAATAATATATAGAAGAGAAAAATATGAACAAACTAATGGGGGAAAATACTAGAATTAAGAGTGAGAAAGTCTTCCTGAAGGAGATGGAATTTTTGGTGAACCTAAAGAAAGCCAGGAAACAGAAATGAGAAAGCACATTCCAAGCATATGGACATACACTGAAAATGTCAATAGATGGGAATGTCATGTTTAAGAGACAGCAAAGAGGCCAATGTTGCTGTACTGAAGAGCACAGGATAGTAAAGTAAGAGGCTGGGAAATGTAGGGGGAAGGGGATAAATTCTGAAGGATTTTGAATACCAGACATATTTTTATATATGATTCTGGAAGTTTACTGAATTGGAGTATGTGTGAGAGAGAGGGTACATGATCAATCCTGTGCTTAGGAAAATCAGGCTATTAAAACTGTTGAGGTGTGAGATGAGGAAACTTAGTACCAGGATGGTAGAAGTATCAGAGCAAAGAAGTGGCTGTATTCAAGAAGTGTCACAAAAATAAAAATGACAAGCCTCAGCTTATCAGACTGGATACAAGAAGGATAGCATGAGAAAGCAAAGATGAACCTGTCTTCTGAGCATGGGGACTAAGAAAATAGTGGAGCTCTAGAAAATAACAGAGAAGTCCGAAAGGAAGGATTTAAGAGCAAAGATGAATTCAATTTTGTATATATGTCTACAGAACATCTAAATTGAAATGTTCTGAAAGAGAGTCAGATACATTAGACTGAAGAACCAGAAATAGAACTAGATAAACAGATTTATAAATCATGAGCATAGATGTAGTAATTGAATCCTTAGGAGCTGATGAAAGCATTCTACTTTAAAAGTAGGATGGAGGGAGAACTCAACCCAGGAGAGAACTCTGAGGAATACCCACAGTTAGTGGGCATGACTTGCTTAAAGATCCAAGAAGGCCAAGAAGAAGCAGACATAAGTAGGAAAGCCAAGAAAGGACAGTGTCATGAGAATCAGGGAGACGAGAGTATCAAGGATATCAGGAAATTAATTGGACAATGGCAAAGGCTGTAAAGAGGTCGAAAAGGATTAAGAAAAAAGCCATTGGATTGGTCAATTAAGACACTGGTAACTTTGAAGAGACCAGTTTTGGTGAATGATCAGACTGCCAGATTATAGAGTTAACAAGATGAGAGGAAGCGAAGTGCCTACTATAGATAGCCTCTTCAAGTTTAGCTACAAAAGGCAGGAATATATGGTAACAGGGAAAAACTGATCAAGCGATTTTTTTTTCCTAATGAGGTATATTTGTAGGCAGTGCAAAAGGAGCTAGTAGACAGAACGAAATTAAATATATGTGAGAATCAAATGATAAAAAAGGCAATCTAAAGGAAGAGATAAGATGGAATTGATTGCTGGTTCAAGTGAAAGTGTTGGCTTTGGTAAGGAGAACTGGCCATCTTATGTGAGACAGAGTTCAAGGAGGAAAGTAACTGGAGGCATGTAGGGATGAGATAAGGAAAGAGAAGAAAAGAGGGCTCCTGGGAAAGACTTTGGCATTTTTTTTCTTGCAAAATGAGACAAAAATTGAGATGAGAAGGTAGTAGGAGAAGAAGCCAATTATCATGGGAAGTCTGAGGAGGCATAAAAAAGTTTGGAAGACCTGCCATGGTAAGGGGGATAGTGTGTTAATTAGGGAGGTATAAAAAGATTGCATAGTGGCAAATTATGTAACATAAATGTGAAGTGCACTAAGTCAAGATGGTTGTATGACCACCTCCAACTTCCTTCTGATGCAGGTATGTAGGAACAAAGGCAAGGGATGATGGGAATGATCTAAGCCGAGGTCTGGCAGAACATAATCGATGATGTAAGTGGAAAGAGACCTCAAGAAGAGGACAGTGCAGAAGTAAGAAATGAGCTGTAAATCTCTGGGGAGTAAGGCATGTGTGGAGAGTAGGGTTTGTTACTAGAAGGCAGAGGGATGATAGAATGCTAGTAGATTATGCATAGACGAGGGAACTTCAGAGGTTTATGAGCATGGCAGGAGTGCATTTGTGGGGGATGCAGAGATCAGAAGTATGATCATTCAAATATGGAAATATTTAAAAGGATCGCATATATTTAACCTGGAGGTTTACAGTCAAGGATTTTGATTGGGTGGCAGTTATGGATTCCAAGCCTAGCTTTCCACCCCCTAACCTAAAACATGTGCCTACTACCTCTCATATAATAACTAGACAATGTCAATAAAAGCTAATCAATAAACTACAAAACTGGTGGTAAGGGTAGTATCTGTCACAGTCCCACCACTCAGAGGTTTTATTTAATTTTGGGGGGAAATTTACTTTGTAGGAGAGCATTTATTGGGAAGTTCCCAATTATGTCATGAGACATTCCCACCAACAGAATGTGATTTTCTTTGATGACAGCATTTTTATGTTTACATCCCCAGAGCCTAGCACACTAGCAGATAACAGATAATTAATAGATCCTTGTTTAGTAAATGAATCAACTTATATCAAAGTTGATAAAAAAAAATTTTTAATGTGTTATGATACATGAAGATGATACTATATTCTGTAAGAAATTAGTAAAAAAGCATTAGTTAGGGCAGCCAGGTGGTGCAGTGGGTAGAGCATTGGTCCTGGAGTCAGGAGGACCGGAGTTCAAATCCGACCCCAGACATTTGACACTTAGTAGTTGTGTGACTGCCTCATGAAAGAAAAGAAGGAAGAACATCAGGTAAGTACTTACCGAACTTGGTGTTTCCACAGGGCTCCTACACCTAACTGGGGATAAATCTATTGAATACAGAACTTCAAGCGATGCTGGAGCATTACTATATGGACTCTTGGGAGAAGTTGGAGATAAGGAGTCAGACATACTTCCATTTCCATCTAAAAACAATTTTCTTCTTAGAGATGAGGAACTGAGGTTTTCTTGAGATTGGTCTGCAAATTCATCTGCTCTGAAATATTCCCCTACATTAATTTAACAGATGATTAAGCCATTAGGTTTGAAAATTAAAGGGCAAGGTTTTTAGGAGAGAGTTTTGTTTAATATGAATAAAACAGTACTGTCAGGCAAATTTTTTCTTTATTAAAATTATGGGTTTCAGCCTGTGGCAGTTTGATAAAGCTTATTGGGAAAGTATTCAGGTGATTTTAGGGAAAGTGCAGAAATTTCAGGAAAACTTTCCCCCTCTGAAAGGAGGTATTTAAAAACACAATATTCTCTAACTTATAAAAGAGCAAATAATAAATAACAATCTTAACACCTAAAATGAAAATCTAAATAAATATAATACTCACCCAAAAGTTTTTCTAAATTAAAATCCACAGGGAGAGACAACAAAGTCTGACAAGCAACTGCAAAAGATGAATAACAATTAGAAGAGTTAGTAACATAACCATATCTACAAGTGCAGTAGTCTCCTTAGTAGAGATTTTCCAAAAGAAACATTATTCTAGGAACTACTATATCCTGTACAGAGTTCCACAATTCCAATGGCAGGGTTCTAGACTTTCCTGTTGAACTAAATTTTTGAAGGCTCAATGGTGTGCCATTGCTCTCCATAGCAAAGAACTACCTGGTGTCCTGAGGGCATCTAGCCAGCAGAAGGATCTCAAGACAATCTCCTTCATTTCAAATTAAAATTTGGTTCTCAGGAGAGACTATTAAATAAGTATTTAATTGGCTAATGCCCTTTGTTCAGGCCTTTCACTTTATATCTTATCTTGAACACTTAGGCTGTTCACAAGTGTACATAAAAAAGATGGAAGTAAAAAGTCAAGTTAGAGCTGATTAAAAAGGATGGAAGATGGATACTGGAGGGCTCCTTCAAGATCTTTGACTTATTTTCTTGGTCTTTATCAACAAATATCATTCTTCAAGATGAAATCAACTCAGAAACTTAAATTTCCTCAGATCATTTTCTATCCCAGCTGCATTATTTCATTTTATCCCTGTGCCTTGTAACCTCTTCCCATTCCCTTTTCACCTTCTAATTAAGTGATGTCTTCCTCATGAAACTGAGTTCCTTGAATGCAATGTTTTTGCCTTATTCTGTATCCCCAGTGTTTAGCACAGTGCCTGACACATAGTAAACACTTGATAAATGTTCACTCTGAGATTATCTCCTAGACTGCCTGCAATGAACGAACTTTACAACCTTCATTTTGTGGATGAATCTGTAGTACTTCTGGTAGTTGCTATTATTAAACAAATATGATATCTGTAAAGCTTTTAGCATACTGCCTGATACATAAGGTCATTATAAAAATATTTGTTAAATATCATTCTTGTTGTTATTACCATTATATAATTACTTCCCTCTTCTTTTCTGGATTAAATATTCCTTGCTAAAAGTAGGCAAAGAGAGGCAGCTAAGTGGTACAGTGGATAGAGCACCAGTTCTGAAGTTAGGAGGAACTGAGTTCAAATCGCCCTCAGATACTTAACACTTCCTAACTGTGTGACCGGAGGCAAATCACTTGAACTCAACAGACTCAGCAAAAAACATAAAATAAAATTAGGCAAAAAGAAGAAAACCAGAGAAAGAAGACCAGGATTAAGACTAGGATTAAGATAAAGATTAAGATAAGGCAAAAGATTCTAGTAGTGAGAGATTTATGGAAAACTTATGGAGAAAAGAGCTTCCAATAACAGCTGTAAATTTCTTAAGTGCGAGATCAATTTGCAAATTCAAATATATTCCTGAAGAATAAGATCCAGAATTTATACTGTGACTATAAAATAATGAAACTTTTTCTTGAAATGCTCCTAAACTGGACTCAACCATTTATTTTTGCAACAAAGTGAATATTCTTTATCCATATAATTATTTTTCAAATCAAAATGTATATATCTTATTTACCAGATATGAATTCAAATAATAATTTGTTATTTCAAAAGAAAAAATTAAAACATTAACTACTATTAAGAAGATTTAAATAAGTGTGCTTCAGATTCAGAAGGCAGTAATTCCAAAAACATTTTAAGCAATGGCAACATACATTCTTCCAAAGTGACCACTTTGAATAGAATAACACTCATTCAGGTGTATAAATTCTACTTAAGAAGAGTCACATTACTTAATGGTTAGATAATTTATAATAAATCGCAGGTAAAATTTAAATAGGCATTAAAATGCATGGTTTTTAAATAACATGTTATTACTTATATTGTTTTTATTTTAGATAATAGTTACATATACCATTGTTTTTTCCAGAAGGTAGGGTCAATTCTCTTCCAATTGGAGATACATTGTCTATATCTATACCTGTAAAAAATTTAAAATTGAAAAATACTCAGTTTAACATTTTAAATTTTGAGGCTTGGTCTTTTCAAAGAAAGTAATGTCACGTGCATTTTCTATAAATAACATTTGTTAAAAATAAAAAATGAATAAAATTATACATATAAAATATGTATGTATACATTTTGGCATATTTAGACTACTTCTCTAGCCAATAAGCTAAATATGAAACATAAGATAGTTATAAAAATTACTATACTGTAAAGGACATAAGAGCTATCAAGTTCAGACAGACCAAAGTGTATTTGAGGATGGCATGGTTCTCTTCTATAATATCAATCTCAAAATATCAAGAATGCAACATAATACTTACTGTCTCTTATGACTTTATCTATACATTAATTTATTGAAACTAGTATTTTCCAGGCTCATGTGGCCATAGAAAGAGTTAAGCTGAAAACAATGGTAAAAAGTGAAAACTGTCCAAATACACTACAAAAAAAGACAATAAAGACCAGTAATAGAAAAAAACAGTGAAAAGTAGAATAGTATAAAACTAATATTTTCAGACACCTATATAAAAGTGTGCATAAACAAGGTGAAATAGATTTCTCAAGGTGGCCATGTTAGACCACGAAAATATCAGAGAAGAAAGCAAAGAATCTCCATTCTCTGCAGATCAGCCTTGACCACAAATAGTGTAGGCAGCAAGGCAAAGCCTAGCTCTACCTACAGGGCAAAGACCTTCCCCATTCCCAAAACTATCTACCTGGTCAGCAGAATACTCCTTGCCTAGACCCCAAGGAAATATATGTTGGAGATCATTTAGGGGTTTTAGAAACCCCTAAGGCTAGTGAATTCCTACCTTTTGTGGGATTCAAGAGTCTGTCAAGGGTAAACTACTAAGCCTATCATCCCCATCCCTTTCAACTTTATTCCTTCAGCTGAAACCAGTATTTCTCAAATTCTTATTTCCCACACCAACTCTGTCAACTGGAATAAATTCCTGTTCAATATTTCATTTTATTTTATACTTCTTCCTCTCATTCCTTCTATCCACTTTCATTCAGATAACACTAATCATCTTCTCCTTCAATGACTATACCTTCTGTTATACCCCACTCTCCTCAGGTAATGGAAGAGGCATCAAAATATTCTGGTTTTTTTATTGCTATTTTCAGATTCTTTCCACCCAGCAATCTCTTAGCTTTTGAATTTCATTCTATCAAAATTTATCAATCAAAAAAAAAATTTCACTAATCAATATAGATCTAGATGGCTGCTCAATTAACTGAATTATGGCCAACAAGTCATTTATCTTTCTCAACTTCTATCCCATAGATCACTGTTTTCTCTTTCCAAATTTCTGACCTTGCCCTAGGAGACTACAACATTCATAATGATACTTCATTAGATACTCAAACCTTCTAGTTCCTATATTTCCTTAAATCCTATGATCTATATTTATATTCTACTTTAGTCAAACATAGGAATAGTCAATCCCTGAACCTTACTATTAGCTACAAGTGTTCTACTTCTAGGTTCGAGAACTGGAATTCTATCTAATCATAACTTCCTAATACATCAATTTTTCCTTACCAACTTCAATGGGATCCTCACCTCATTTTTTTCTTGTGTTCTTTTTTTTCCTTTTTAAAAAAATTGTGATATGAGATAGCTCTCTGGGAAGCAGAGGGATACTGGGAGAAATTTTAGTGATAAGAATTCAAGAGACTTATCTATTTAAATCCAAGAGCAATAATCTCAATACTTTATTATCTAAAACAAGAATTAGTTTCATCTTAACAGGAACTGAAGCATTCCTAAGTTTTCAGAAGTCATTTGATAATAATGGAAAACTAAATTGTCCTAAGTTATCTGCCAAGCATGTACATCCAGTATTTAGTTTAAGTGCAAGGGAAAAAAAAGAAAACATAAAAAATTTCATATCCAAGACAAATGACATCATAAAAATACTGACATGCAATAAACTTAAATGACAAAAAAATTAGTTGTTTAATTCTTGTGTCTCTATATTTACTTATTTATAAAGGAATATGCATCTTATTAAGTATGATACTCCCTCAGTAGAATGGAAGTCCCAATGATCCTTATATTAGCATAAGGAAATTCACAATTGCACTTTTCTCTAGCTAAGCCAGAAACCATCTGGAATATTGTTTTCTATTCTGAGTAACATTTTCAGAGGGCCACTAACAAGGTACCATGTATCGGAGGAAGGTGACCAGGAGCTAGAAATCATGTCATTTATAGAACCTTAAAAGAATTAAGATTAAAGAAGCACTGACATCTGCTTTGTATCTTAAGCATATTAAGAATTTCTTATCTGACTTGCAGCTAATGAATTGCACTCCTTGAGACTGTCCTGCTGTTCTATTTGTAGCCCTCAGTACATTTTGGAGTACTTTACACATAAGTGCTTAATGTTTTATAACCATTTCTATAAATGGTAAAGGAACTAGAGAAATTTAGTTTAAAAACCTGGAGGAACAGGATCATAATCTAGAAGAGAAAGGTAATAATGTACATTTATTATTTTGATTTAATGAATAAGCAAACATTTATTAAATGCCAACTATGTGCCAGTCATTATATGAGGTGCTGAAGACACAGATATAAAAATCAGAATCACTGGAACTTACATTCTACTGAGGGAAGATCATGTTTGCAGAAAAGTAAATTTTTGTTAATTGTTGTTGTTCAGTTGCATCTGATCTTTTCATGACCTCATTTGGGATTTTCTTGGCAGAGATACTAGAGTGATTTGCCATTTCCTTTTCCAGCTCATTTTACAGATGAGGAAACTGAGGCAAAATTGCCTGACTTGCCCAAGGTCACAGAGCTTGTAAATGGCTGAGGTCACGTTTAAACTCAAAAAGACGAGTCTTTTCAGGCCCATCTAGCTACTAAGAATAAAAATCAAATCACAAAATTTGAAGATTGAAAGGAGCAATTCATACCCAAAAGAAATCCTTACTACAACACTCAGGAAAAAGGAAGGAGCAGGGGAGGGGAATGACAGATATTTGATACATGGCCAAAGAGCCTCAGTTTGAAGACTTTTAATGACCAATCAAACCAAGAACTGCTTTGTTAGGAAGGGTTTTTTTTTTTTTCCCTGTATAAACTTATATGTATCCTTTTGTAACTTCTCTCTATTCTATCTGCTTCTGCCCTCTGAGACCAAAAAGCACAAGTCAAATTCCTTTTCCACATAATAACTCTTCAAATATTTGAAGGCAGCTTTCATGTCCCTTTTGAGTCTTCTCCATGCTACCAACTCCAGTTCAATCAATTGTCACAGGTCACACTCAGTTTTTCACATTCCTCTGGAAAGCAAATGACATGTTCAGAATTGAACATACTTCTGGATCAAGACAGAATATTACCTCCTTATTTCTAGGAGCCAAAATCTCTTTATGCATTCCCAAATAAGTGATTTCTTTGGTTGCTACTTCCCAATGATGACTCATATTGAGCCTATAGTCAGCAAACCCCCCCATGTTCTGGGATAGGGGTTAGGTCTGACTTGGACCTTATTAGTTTAGGTTCAATCTTGGAACAAAATGAATTTAGGTGACTCAACAATTTACAAAATTTACTTAGCCACAGCAGAGGAAAAGATATGCACAAAGATTGGCACTGAGGACATCTTGAATTGGCCTAACTGAATATATTCCCTTGCCTGAGTTAATCCAACTTGAGTCTACTAACCAGGCACAGAACACCTGGAGAGAGCAGAGCCTCCTGGTTGTGGGAGACATTACATCAGCTGTCTTGAGGCGTTAGGTCCCCCGGCCAATCAAAGTCCTGAAAGTTTTCTAGCAGAGGGTGTTAAACTAAAGCTCATATGTTTAATACCTCTGCCTTTATTTAAAACCTTCAATAACAAGGATGCCAAGCAGATGCCTCCACTAGAGACTTCCTGCAAGTAGACAATGAGCCATTCTCATCAACTTTTAGACCAGCTATTGAGTCATTTTTGACAACTCTCAAGCCAATCATTTAGCCATTTCCAAATCCATCTAACTGCAAGACAGTAATCTTGCCCTATATTGGAATAAACATAAATACATTGAAAACATACCTTTTCCTTAAGAATAGAATATGAAACTTTATCAAATATTTTGTTAAAAGAATGATATAAAAATATATGAAATAAATACAAAGTGATTGAAGAAGGAAGTACTATTGTATTAAGAATCAGAAGAGAATGTTTGAAGGCAAAAAGATGAGCTAATATTTGAAGGAAGCCAGAGGTTCCAAGAGGTAGAGCTAATTAAAGAGAACATTCTGGAGATGACAATGAGTAATGGACAATCTATGTAAAAGCACAAAAAGAGAGGTACAATGTTGTATAAGGACAACTTCCATAAGAAGGCCAGTTCAGCTAGACCAGAAAGGAGAGTAATGAGATACTGAAAGGTAAGTTTGAGCTAGATTATGAAGGTCTTCCATTTTATCCTAGAGGCAAGAAAAAATCATTGGAGCTTCTTAAACAATAGAGTAACAGGGTAAATTTGTGCTGTAGGAAAATGAATTTGACAGCAACAAAGACTGGAAAGGAGAAAGACTTGAGAATCAATCAGATCAGATAGAAAACTTCTACCATATGCCAGACAAGAGATGATGGTGTGCCTCAGAAAGATGACAAACTTTACAAAATGTAAGCATTTCTAGAACATCCCACTAAATATCCCACACTTCAGGAAGAACTATATAAGCTATATTTTGAAAGGCTCAATTTCTGAGAAAGTTAATGTGTATGCTCTAAGGAAGATATAAACATTTAAGTTTTAATGCATTTAAGTTTTAAATAATAATTTTCTGAATATTTTCAAAAGACTCACATTTACTGGAATGACATTGTGAAACTTGTTTTCCTTCATGATCAGTCCAAGGAGAGGGTACAATGACACCTTTAGTAAAAAACTGTAAGAAATGAAAAACTTTTAAATACCAGTTCTTTACAAAATGTAATTTTATGCATTGATCACCATGTAACAGTTTACAAATGTTTTTTGTGCATGCAAATATGTATATTAATATGTATTAATTAGAACATATATCTAACCTGCTAAAAAAAAACCCTAAAACTGAAAAAGAACATCAAATGAATTTCTCTGAATGCTACTGATTCATCTAATTTTAAAATAATCTGTTATCTTAAAGAAGCCATTCAGATTGCAAATAAATAAATACACAAAGATAGATACTGTCAGAAACTGAATACCAATAAAATTGATGTAAACAAATCTTTATGGTTAAAATGCCAATTGCAAATGCAAAAAAGATACTAAGGATTCACTAAAATGTGTATAGTGCCTGGCATGTAGTAAGCATTTAATAAATGCTTTACCTATTAGCTATCTGTATTTTTATCTACAAACTCATTTGATAAAGAATATCTGATCCTGATGCAAATCATGTCTTTTTAAGTAAAATTAATGTTTGATTATTCTATTTAATTAAGGAAACACAATAAAATATGGAATTGACAACAAAGGCAGGAAGTTTCAATTTCTATTTTGAGACTGGAATAAAATCAGTCCACAGCAGCAGACATATTTTATCCTACTTTTTTGGTTTTCAGGATAATTCAAGAGATTTAATGGATCATTCAACTCAGATATTTAACTCTGATCTTTTGCCTATCCTTCATTTTTCCAGGTTTTACCTTCTAAGCTTCCACTTTAAAATAAAGTAAGATAGCATGGAATTTTAGAAAGAAATACATATATACATTGCAATCAAAAATACTTTCGACGGCACAGTTGATTTTTAGTAAATAATTAAAAACGAACATTTTAAGAATTATTTCTTCTCTCAAACCATTGATTACTAACATGTTAAAAAGTATGTAAAAGTTTCTAAAATGCACATTTCTAAAACAAGAGTTAAATATGACTGATATATATATGAAGGGCAAACGTTTCTCATAGGGTTTAAATATATAAAGGAAGCAGATGACAGTGCTTAGAAAATACACATGACAGCCCTATGAGATTTTAAATATAAATTTTATCTGAAAAACAAAGGAAAGCATCTGTTTAAGTATATGAAGTCATAAGAATATTTATTTCTGAACATGTACAGTCAAAAATTTTAATAGCCAAATGGCAAAAATTATGGGAGACAAATATGTTGATAAAGAATATCTTAAAATTTTAAAATGTGTGCAAGCACACATACATGTGCATGTGTGCGCATGTGCATGTGTATAAGACCTTTTTAAAAGGAAAGGAGGATAGCTAGATGGCACAGTGGATAGAGCACCAGCCCTGAAGTCAGGAGGACCTGAATTCAAATCTGACCTCAGACACTTTCTAGCTGTGTGACCCTGTGCAAGTCACTTAACCCCAATTGCCTCAGGGGGGAAAAAAGAAAAGGAAAAGAACAACAAAGAATATTCGATCTTTTACATAAAGATTCTCTAAAAAAAGAAATACTTTTAAATACAAGAGGACCTGGATGTCTTTAGACAAGGAACTAACTAGAAAATCATATGAAATAACAGATTTTATGTTTATAGGAAATTAAATATGTAATTATCAGAATGTTTTTGTTTTCTCTGGTGTTTTAAAAAAATTGGCTAGATACTAGTGTATTCTTAGGTACTTTAAAGGGGAAAATAATTTTGGGATATGTTTATTGTAAAAGGGAAACGAAAGTAGAAAAAGGAGAAAGTCAAAAGAAATAATGACAGAGCTAGTAATTAAACTGCACGTTTCCCTGATGTACTATGTAAATACATTAAAAGAGAACAAAAGTTTATCCAACTTGATGGTCAGAAACAATTTTAGTTACCTCTTCAATCGCTTTTTGTCTTTTGTCTTCCACATCTTTATCTATTCTATATAAGGCAAAGAAGAAATAACCATGCCATTACTTCATCTAGTTGGAGATTTTTAAAAACTCTTATCAAAGTAGCAATTTTATTGAATGCAAAAAAGTGAAATTTTAAGATTCATTTTACCAAAAAACTAGCATCTTGACTAATGTGTGTACTTTAAAGTATTAGTGTCTTACTGCTCAGTGTTTGCCTCCTTTTATTAAAATATAGAATTAGAACAATTTCTTCTCAAAGAGTTTTTTATTTATACAATAATTTCTTAACATATAAATTCATGTGAACAAAGTGTCCTCTTCAATGCTAATAAGTGAAATGTTACAGAAAACAAAATAACCATCTAAATTCCTTCTTCATTTTTCAATATACAAATTTCAATAACTTCTCTCACATGATCAATTATACTGTGTCTCTTGCAAGTTCTAAATATCAACTAAAATTTACAATTATGAAGTGAACTTAGGTATAAAAAGTGAACATTTATTCCTATTCTTTCTTCACCTTCAATATGTTATATAAAACCAACAACAAACAACTACTAAAATAAACATGTGTGTGTGTGTGTGTGTGTGTGTGTGATTATGGCAGCTCTTAAGTAATGGTTAAACATGTCCCAATGGCTGGGGCAATTGACTTAAAGACACATAAAAAAATTATAATAAATAGATGTTAAGCTCCCAATGTGTACAGAACATTTTATGTATGCACTAAGTGGAAATAATAACCAATCCCTCCACCAGAGGCCATGACATCTATAGTAAGTAGAAAAGACAAGGCATTGCTAAGCATGAAGACAAGAAAAGATTCAAAAGCTCAACAAATCAACAGATATCTTTTCACATTCTATGTAATCAGGAAGAATGAAAAAGAAAAGCAAGACGACCTCAATGCGAAAACAAAGAGATTGAAAGGAATCATGAATGATATCAGGAGGATGAAAACATGTGATAGAAAAAAGAAAAAGGAAACCCCTGAACAAATGGAACTAAGTAACAGAAAGGAGACTATTTCAGAAAAGGGCTTAATTAAAAAACTTATAGGGCACAGAATTCAAAAAAAGTAGCTAGCAATCAAATCCATGATCTCAGACATCTCACAAATGCACAAAGAATGTCTAATAAGATACTAATAAGATACTAGAGATCATAAAACAAGGAGTTAAAGTTGACTTCATAAATAAAAGATCTGATGGGATAAAACCTATGAATGGAGCTTCTTCTCACTCTGATTCTTTATTCATCAATGTTAGCTCTCTTTCTTCTTTGGCTTGGATCTTCCTTCTCTTGTTCCTACTTCAGTTTGAGTTAGCCCTTCCTTTCCTCTTCTTTTTTCAACTCAGCTTATTTTTAACTTCATGTCTCTCAAAATTTCATTGCCCAAATTTATTCTGGTTATCTTCCTAATGCCAAGTACTTGAAGATCAACTTCATAATTTCTTCTCCTTCATTTAAAAAAATAAGTTTTAAAGCTCAGAATGATCTGAGACTGGTTAAGTAAAAGTTTCTTGTTTTTGAAGAGTATCAATGACATTATACAGTGTTGATTTGCATGTGAATTGGACTTAATAGAGACAGAGTTGCACAAAAAAGTCTCTCAGCCTTACCTAGCAACTGACCTAAGAAGGAGTTAGATTTTCTCAATGGAACTCTAGGGAAAGGTTCAATCACTACTGTCAGTTATGTTAAAGAGAATTCTTGTTCAGGTACAAGTGGAACTAGGTGATCACTGAGGTCTCTTCCAAATCTGCAATTCTTTGAGAAAGCCAAAGGAGAGAGAATAGAAACTCTTGAGAAATACCCATATTAAAGAGTCAAAAAAATAGATGAAAAGTCACTGATGACATCAGAGGACTGGTCAGAGTTGCAAGAACCAGGAAAGTATAGCATCACTAAAATTAGGAGAAAATGAATATCTTAATATCTAACAGGAAAAAGTAAAAAATGACAAAAACTACAGAGAATGTAGACAAAGATTTTAAAAAAAAAAGGCATTAGATAGGATAATGAGATCATCATTGATCTCAGAGAGGGTAAACTCAGTAGTTGTAACAAAAACCAAGTACAATGGGCTAAGAGGGAAGGGGATAGTTTAAAAAACAGAGCTCCATCAAAAAACTGTGTTTCTTCAATTTATTGTGGTGGGGTAGGGGAAGAGTCTCATCTGATTGAGGATGGAGTGATTTCATTGTTTGTTTCCCTCAGTTTCCTTATCTGTAAAATAAGCTGGAGAAAGAAATGGCAAGTCACTCCACTATCTTTGCCAAAAAATCTCCAAATGGGATTTTGAAGAGTAGGATATCTGACAATGACTGAAATCACAGAACATTAACAACAAAGCTTGTCAACCAATTTCATTTTACTTTTTGAAAGCCAATAGTCATCAGGGATATGCTGCTAATTGTTCACAACCACTAAGTCTTTCCATTACCTTTTAAACTGTATATGATTTAATTCTTTCAAGATCTTTGTGTTATATGTTCATCAGTGCCACTAGTAGTCTAGAATCAGAAAAGAAGGGCTGTTGGAGCATCATGAAATTTGGCACTCTGAAGAGCACTGCTTAATAAAAATGGAAATGAAAACAGTTAACACCTGTGAGTCTTTAGTAGCAATGACCCAGATGGAGTTCATTACCCTACCTCTCTAGCCAAAAAGGAAAACAATACCTACCATTATCCAAAGACAAATATGAAATCACTCAAGATTTCAATTCTCAATCAGATGAGACCTTCCCATATCTCCCTCCATCCCTCTCCCTCCCCCCCCCCCCCCACACATACAGGATAAACTGAAGACTTACAAGATTTTTAAGGAAGGAAACTAGCAATTAATGAAGATTATAAAAAGGCATGATAGGTGATAACTGAGCTGACTTGTGATGACTTTAGATGAAAACAGTATTAGGTAGGTGTGAGGTAGAATTACTTTCTAGCCAAAATAGAAGCAAGAAGTAGATGGAGAATGGAGCTGTATAAGGCAAGGAAACCAATTAGGAATCTAGTTGAGAGGTGATAAGCACAGATTACTAAGATAGACGAGGCTAGTATTATAGAAGTGATTGTATTTGAGAGATTATGTGGAAGTAGAAACAGCAAGATCTGACTACTGACTAATTTCTGTATTTGATCTTCTACTCTGAACTTCTCTCCCATGTCGGCTTAAGCCATTCTTGGAAAATGTATATTATTTTTATATAGTACTCTATATTATCTCCTTCTTAGATACTATTTTGCATTTAATTCTTTGTGAGTTTGAGACATTGTATCTGGGACAGCCAAAGCTTCTTCTCATCTATCTGGACACTGATTCTTCTCCAGCCTTTTCAACCCACTTCAATTCCACAGATACTTGCAACCCATTAGAATAATTCATAAGTATGTCTATCTTAAGTCTCAATCCATAATTGAAAAAATGACCTGTCTCCCTCACTGCCTTCTTGGGAAAGGCTAAAAGTCAGAAAATCTGGTTGCTTTCCATGACAAGGGTTAGCCTCGGTGAAGAGAGATAGTAGCTTACTATAGCACAATAGAACAAAATTATGTGTAAAAAAAAAAAAAAATCTACATAAAACACTTTCTATTTATAATATTTTAACATTTGCAAAGTCCTTTCTTTACAACAATCCTATGATATAGTGCAAATATTATTTCTATTTTAAAGATAAGGAAACTGAGACTTAATGGGATTTACCTATGCTTACATAGTAACATCAAACCAAGATGAAAATCTAGGTTTCCTCAAGCCACCTCAGTACACTTTTCTCTATATCACACTATCTACATATGTAGATAAAGATTTTCATTTGGGGTAAACAACTCCCCTCATATCAAAGTTTTTATACTCTGCAGGAAGTTCCTAAGGTGTTTGTTTCCTATTTCTCATTTTATGGGGAAGAGTCAAACCAGTCTTCTGCTTCCCACACATTGTGAAAAATAGCATACGTATCCCCTAAAACCAATATATCTTAATCAGATGTGTTTTAAAAATTCCCTTCACAATATCCTTCATACAACTAGGAAAAATCAACTGACTTAAAAATCTGCAAGACTAAGTTTATCATCATGGGGAAGGATGTCCATTCATAATTGAAACAATCTCTGCCCTCTAAAAGTGAATCATTCCAGTAATACATCTCTATATGGTATAGTGAATGTGCACAAATTACTCCATATTGCTGCCTTTATAGCAATTCAAAGGTTTCACTTTCCACTACTTTTCAAGAGCAGGTTGTTACACTTCAAGGCAAGTATTGGAAAACTTACCCAGAATGACTTAAATATAAAGCTTGACGATGAATGTCTTCTGGGTCTATTTCCACAGGATTTATGACTGCAAGTTGATCAATAGACCATCTAAATTTCCCTGGAGTCTTAACCAAAAAAAGAGATAGAGAGAGAGAGAACATTTATGAATAAAACAGTGAGCTGTACAATGTTTATTATTCTATCAAAAAATGAATAAAAGTCACCTTCAAGACTAAGAGCAGCCAATATTTAGCACAATATTCTTGACACATTAAAATTAGGGTTTTCTTTAAAAGGACACAGGGGGAGCCAAAAGGGCAAGACTTATGATTTGATCAGAAAAGGGAATCCCTGGCATGGAAACTCTCTTCATGAACCTAGATGAACCATTTGGCTGGGGCACTGAAAGGTTAAAACATGAGCCCATGGTTAGTAATGCCTCAGGCAGGACTGAACACAGGTTTTCCTAAATTTCTTTAACATACACTATATCTTGCCTTTCCCAAATTAGGATAAAAACCAATAAAATTAGGAACAAAAGATGATTTAACATAGACAAACTGATTAAATTTGTTTTAAATAGTAATCAAACACCTCACAGTGTTGATTATGAGGAAATTAATGGCAGCTAGTCAGTAAATAAGAATTTAAATGTTTGATATATCCAAGAATTGTGCTAAGTGCTAGGGATACAAAAGAAGGGCAAAAAGACAGTTTCTGCCCTGAAGAAGCTCACAATCTAATGGATTTGTGGAAATATCAGGATTGACCTTTCCTAATAAAGAAATATCCTAAGAAAAAACTGTGGATGTGATGAAAATACCACTGGAATTAGAATCAGAAGAAATTGGTTCAATCTCTGCTATGTTCTATGAGTTTATAATAAAAAGTTATATGCAGTTTTTTCAGTTATTTTCAGTCATTGTCAGTCACATTTGTGTCTTCACAACACTGTTTGGAGTTTTCTTGGCAAAGATACTGGAGTATTTTTGCCATTTACTTCTCCAGCTAATTTTACAGATAAGGAACTAAGGCAAAGTTAACAGATTTGTTAAGAGATCACACAGTTATTAAGTGCCTGATCCTAGATTTGAATTCAGGTCTTTCTGACTGCAAGCCTGGTATGCTATCCACTGTGCACATTCTGAGAACGTGCCCATATTAGTTATGTAATTTTAAACAAATCCAGTAACTTCTCGGTACCACTCAGGTTCCTCAATGGTAAAATCAAGTAAAATAAAATATATGAATAGAGTTGCAAGGAAGAGATATTAAAAATATCAGTGAAATGAATTAGAGGAAAAATAGGAAAAATCATGTAGCAAAAAAGAATAACAATAATTAAAACTTTGTATAATATTTTAATTTTTTTTTAAAAAATATTTTGTAAAGCACTTTACATATTATCAAATTAGAGCTCCAGGATAAGGTGAGATAGTTATTCTATGTATTATACACCCCTCCTTAAAGCTGAAGAAACAAATCTTAGGACAATGTGACTTTCCCAAGAACACATACATAACCATTAAATGTTATTGAACAGTATTTAAACTTAAGTTTCCCTGAGTCCAAATCCAATACTCCATCCCCTATACCATGCTGCCTCCCCTAAAAATTGACATTTATATAATGCTTTAAAGTTTGCAATGCAATTTATATAGATTATTTCAATTCTCACAACAACCTCATGAGGCAAGAGGAAAATGAAGTGGTTAATGGCTTAACTATGGAAAAAAGATAAGAGGTTTCAGAGGCAGGTTTTGACTTAGGTTTTCCAGATTCCAACTTCAACATGCAACCCACACTAATGTTAACCATATAGCTTTTGTCTTTGATTTTATGGACCCCACCTTGAAGAGATGTGAAGAAGGATCCCATTGCTTTGGATAGGCTCTCATTAAGAATTCACAGGACGTGGTCCAATCTTCCAGGATGAGAGCACATAGATAGGTTAAAAGATATATTTCTGAAATACCTACAATGATCAGTCTGTTGTTGACTAACTTCTTCATAATGGATGCTGAAAATCATTGCAATACTACTTAAAAGGTTTCTACCTTAGTGCATTATCTCTGGAATCTGTGAGGTTAGGACTTTATGATAAAATTTGTCAAGTTAAAAGATTAAGTAAGAAGAATTTTTATTTTTTTTAATGCCATCCACAAAGCTTTATTGAATATTACTAAAATAACACATAAATAAAACTGAAGAAACCTAGGAAGCGTAAATAATTTCATATTTTTTCACAAACTCCAATAAGGGAAGAAGCAATAGAGATTTAGATATAAAATGATTTTGAAAAAAAAAGACCTAAATGTGACTGCAGGCAAATCTAAGTTCAATGAATTCATCTGTAAAATGGAGACAATACACTGCTGATGACACAAGGCTGCTGTGAGACAAAGAGCTTACAACTGTAAAGCATTATATGTCTAAGACATTGATTATTTTTAATAAACAACCACTAAGTGTCCGCTATTATCTGTAGTGAGGAAACAGTTTTATTTGAATATCTATTTTTATAAGTTATATGATTCAATTCTTACTGATGAAGACTTTGTTGATTTAAAAACAGAAGGACTGGAAACGATTTGTTCTTGAAGGCTAGAATAATCACTTGGACTCTCAAAAGGATTTAGTACAGTGATCTTCCCTGGAGTTTCCGGTGTTATTTGCATTTTAGCTTCTTTGACATCTCCCATAGCACTGTGATAAAACAAAGAAAATAACAGGTTCATCAGCTTCTAGTTTTTAAAAAATTGATGATGGCATTCATGACAATCCTTTACAAAATAAGAAGAAATGACTATAATTTTTTTAAAATGTAATTTCAAACAAAAGGATGGCCAAATGTCATGTGAAAAAAATAGAGTGGGGGAAAAAAAAGTAGCCTTTTCCCATCCACTGAGGAACTTTGCCACATGTCTAGTCAATTAGGTTAAACTTAACAGTTTACTAGAATCCGTAAGATCCCTGGGTATTCTAGCAAACTCTACTTTCCCCCTACCCCGCCCCCCGCGCCCCCTTACTGTCAATCAATGAATATTTTATTCTAGAGCTACTATGGGACAAGCACTGGGCTAAGCAATGATACAGAGAAAAGCAGAAGAGTCCTAGCTTTGAAGCTCAGTCTAATGGGGGAGAACATATGCAAACAATTATACACAACGAGATAGTCGCAGGACAAAGTGAAGATTATCAACAGAGGGAATGAACACACCCTCTCAACCTAAAGTCCAAAGACAGTTGTACCAGTCTCCCCTTCCCCCACCCTCTTTTTCTCTCTATCCCAAATTAGGTTCGACAGAGCACTTCAAATCAAAATGCTTGGTCAGGGCTCGGCCATTCACAGGCTCACGTTCCCCTAAGTGGTCAAGGTGTCCAACGCTTCCATGAGGAGACACAAGGTTGCCTCCACTCCAAGACGGAGGTACGATGGACGGATACCCAGAAGCTCACAAGGAGAAATGCTCCTCGCTAGTAGTTCCACAAAGGCAGTCTCAGATTTCCGGAAAGAGGAAGTTCACGGAGAAATCTCCCCTCTCCCTACTATTCTAAGGCACATTGGGCGCGGGCAGACCGGCAAGCAAGGAGCCCAAGGAAAAGCGATCTCGTTACAATTAGGGAATTGAAGAGGAAGCCCCTTCCAAAACATGTACCTATATAAAGCAGTGAATGAGAAGCCACGATCCTTATGGTCGGGATCCGCAGAGATCGAGAATCCAGGTGGCTCTCCCCGGGGTACAGCAGCCACAGGGGCAGCACCAGGCAGCTACTCTTTAACTCCCAGATTCCGAGATGCCTTGGGCCAACCAGGGCTCGGGGCTTCCGGGAGCTCAGCCAATCGCATCTTCGAACCGTCCTCGAACTGGCCAATCAGACAGCAACCGCGTAGGAAATTCGAATGGAAACTTCGCGCTTCACGCCCCCATAGTAACGAGGCTCCGGGATTCAAATGAACGCAACTTTATGGAGCGTCTCACGGCGGCAGAAACACAGCGCGAGGGGCGGAGCCTTCCTTTGGCATGAGGAAACAACGTACGGCCTGATTGCCCAGGAGAACAGGACACTCCCTCCAGTTCCGGGTCAAACCGTTCTCCCGCTTTTCCCCCGCCTTGGCGGGCAGTCGCCATGGCAGGGAGTAATAGTGGTGCTGCTGCTGCGGCGGCCGCGGTGGCCAATCTAAATGCGGTGAGGGAGACCATGGACGGTGAGTCTCCATCCCAGTCCCTTCCTCTCCTCTTCTCTCCATTTCGCAGGCAGACTCGGAGGCCACCGAAAGGGGTTGGTTCTTTTGGAAGCCTAAGAATAACCCTTCCTTGTCCCGGACTGCTTCATCCGACACCCCCGAATTGGTCGACGCCTTCCCTTCGAGAGGTGCCTCTTTGGCATCTACGTAGGTGATCGTGCGCGCAGTCGTGTTTTACCACGTCGGATTCGCGAGCCCCGGGCCCGGAAAGTACGCTCTGCCGGCCCGCTCGAGGTCCGTTATCCCTCCCGGGATTGGAACCAGGTGGGCCTCGGGGCCTTTCCCGCTTTCTTCCCCGCCTCTCTCGGTCTGCTCTGCTGCAGATACGAATATGGGCAAGGTTGTATGTGTGTGTACGTACACACTTTTGAGTGCGGTGAGAATGAAAGGAACGCATATCGTTTCTGAGTATAGACGCGAGTGATGAAATGAAAAGAAACACGTGACTGTTATAGGTGTGATGAATTTCATAAGTGTATGGCTGACTCCGTATAGACTTATGTAATGAAGTTGAAAGGGAAAAAAAGTTACAAAGTGTAATGAAATTCATTATGCTCAGCTGGTTTAAGTATTAACTATGAATAAAATAATATCCATACATAAGTCGGAGTGAAACATGCTGATTGCCACTCCACCTTTATCCTTGCAGACCTGTTACTTATTTCCAGTATCTCCTGAATATAGCTTGTGTGGTGTGGTGTGGTGTGCATATTATCTTGAAATCTCATTAGACCCAGCTCCTTGAAAGCCGTTTTTTACTAAAAATGCGCCCTAGCATGTGGCGCAATGTCTCGAAAATAGTAGATGATTAATAAATGTTATTGACTGTACTTGATTGACTTTACTAGTACTTTTTTCTATTATACTTATCACTTAAGTTCTTTTTACAGGCATGTACAGTACTACTTGTGCTTTTAAAAAAATAGGCACTCACAGAAATCTACCATCCTTTCATTCTTTCAGCTTGTGGATCTGACTCTTGCAATTTATAGTCAAACTTAAGAAGTTCTTTATACTCACTGCCTTCACTTTTTCCTCAGTTCTTTAATTCTCGAAGTCTCAGAGTCTCATCACCCAACTGACAGTTATTTTCAAGATTAATGGTGATATCTTAAATGCCAAAACCAATGGCCTTTTTCTATTCACTTTCATCTTAAGCTCCTTAGAGCATTTTATACTCTCTTTCCTCCTGGATACTTTCTTGGGTTTATTTACTCAATCCTTAGCTCTTTTTCAGATTCCTTTGCTGACAGCATTTATATTCTTTCCTCTATTTAAGATCTATCCTCTAGGTAGGGTTCAAGGCCTTCTCTTATTCCCTTCTCTCTCTGGTCCTAAAGCTCCCATGTTTTCAGTTAATATCTCCATGCAAATTATATGTGAACAGAGCTGAGGTCTCTTATCATTACCGAAGGGACTCCATCTTTAGGGTCTTCCATGTTTCTTACTACTCCTTTTTAATCTTTTCTGCTAGATTATTATTATTATTATAATATCATCTAACTGTGTTTGTTCTTAGCACTTCTCTTTGAGTCTCTTCTGCTCCCTTCTCTAGAAGCATCAGATTCTATGGATTTAATTATCACTTGTGATCATAATTCCTGGATCGATGTATCTAGTTCCAGTTTCTCCTCTGAATTAAACATGATCAGCTGCCTATTAGACCTTTAAAATGGAATATTCTAGAGATTTCTTAAACTATACCTATCTAAAACAAAATTAATTACCCATCTCCCCCACCCTTCAGCAAAAAAAAGTATCCTTGTTCCAAATTTCCTATTTTCTAAGGCATTTGACTACACTCAATTCCACATATCTAGCAGGTTGCTAAATCTTGGTATTTCCACCACCATAACATTTTTTTTTTTTCATATAACTCCTCTCTGCTCAGACCACTTCTTGAGAAGATGATAATTGCATTGGTCTCCCATTTGGTCTACTTGATTTGTTTTTCTTCATTTCAGTCCATTCATATGCTATCAAAGTAATTTTCCTTAAGCACAAGCCTGATCACATCACTCCTCTAAACTCCAAGGGCTCCCTATTACCCCCCTTCCCCAAATAGAAACTTCTTTCAGCCACATTGTATATCATTGTTATTCACTCTTTTGCACTTCAACTGATATGTCCTTTCTGTTCCTTATACTCAAGCTCATTTTCCATCTGTCCCTTTGCACTGGCTGACCTCATACCTGAAAGACATTTACAAGGTCATAGATTTAGAACTAAAAGGGTCCTCAGAGGCTATCAAATCCAATTCCCTCATTTTATGGATCAAGAGACCTAAGGTCAGAGGTTTTTAATTACTTAGCATTCCTAAGCAAGTGTCTGAGGAAGGATTTTTAATCAAGGGCTCCCTAATCCAGGTCCAGAGCCCTGTGTGTTACCTCAATGGCAAATTCAGGGATTGCAGATGGCTGCCAAACTTTTATGTTCAGCCAGAACCAGATTAAAATGTATTTGGGAAACACAGAATAAATAAAAATACATTTTGTTGTTTCAGTCTTGTTCAACTCTTTGGATCCCATTTGTTTTGTTTTGTTTTTGGCAGAGATATTGGAGTGGTTTGTCATTTCGTGCTCCTGCTCAATTTATAGATGAGGAACCAGAGCCAAACAGGATTAAGATACTTAGCCAGAGTCACATAGCTAGTAAGTGTCTGAGGCCACATTGAACTTAGGACTATGAATCTTTTTGACTCCAGCTTAAGTATTCTATCCAATGTGCCTAGCTGCTGCCTCTCCCCAATAGAATAACAAGGTAATGTTCATTTGTGACTTTTTAAAGTCAATTTCAACCTTTAAAAATCAATTTCTCTTTGAATTTGATACCATTATACTACATCACACCCTTCTCTCCTCCACTTCATAAAATCCCTTTTTTTAGAATGCAGTTTAGCTTCTTCAGGAAGCCTTTTCCTGATTCTTCCAACTTTTCATGCCTTTCCTCCTTTACGTCCTCTTATTTAACTACTTGTATTTATAATTTAATTAATAATTTATATGTAATTGTTTATCCTATAAATGCATAGTTGAATGTAAATATTCTAATTTTATTCTAAACTATGATTTAGAGATGAGAAAGGCACCTTTTATGCCTAACATAATCAAGTTTTACTACTTTAAAAATGTACTTTTAACAAGTTTGGATTTGTGCTTTTGTGTAATACTAGATTAAAAGAATGTATGTAAAAATATTTTAAATACCTTTTTCTTACTTGATTCTTTCACCTAAAAGATATGAAGCTCTCTTATCTCTAATAAGAGATAACTAATTAATTTTAGTGAGGAAACTTATACCCCTATCCTAAGAAAGAGGGCTTAACACTGCTGACACTGGGGCCACTTATATACTTGGAAAGGATTGTCCTGCAATCATTCTTAGATCTTGAGATAGTTCTTATGGTTAGCATGTCTTAAGACTATATAGTTGTTTTTGGCTTCCGTGGGAACAGCCATTGCTTCAATTTTTGGGGGATGGAGGGTGTCTTGGAACCAGAGTTTTTTGCTGGAAACTGGAGTACACTATTTGTGCGAGATAAGGAATAGGTATTATGAACATATGATGGATGACCCTGGGAAATAAGGGGAATTGAAGCCCTCAGTGAATACCTGATGCTTGTCCAAGCAATGCACTTTGCCAGAGGTTGATACCATTCTGAGCTCAAAGGATACAGTCTGTTTGCTGGGCCTTGTTAGCTCAGGGAAACAGGGTATCCCCAAAGTATTTCAACATTTTACAGCTAAGAAACTGGTTTCTGCAGTATGTGTCTGAAGCTAGATTTGAACTCAAATCTTTTTTTTCTTTTTTTTGCTGAGGTAATTGGGATTAAGTAACTTGCCCAGGATCACCCAGCTAGGGGGTTTAAGTGCCTGAGGCCAGATTTGAACTTAGGTCCTCCTGATTTCAGGGCTAATACTCTATCCACTGTGCCACCTAACTACCCCCAAACTGAGATTTTTTTTTTTAATTATAGCTTTTTATTTACAAAGCATATGTATGAATAATTTTTTCAACATTGACCCTTGCAAAATCTTTCGTTCCAAATTTTCCCCTCTTGCCCCTCACCTCCTCTCCTAGATGGCAGGTAGTCCAGTACATGTTATATATGTTAAATGCAATATATGTATACATATGTGTATGTATACATCTTACCGCACAAGAAAAATTGGATCTAGAAAGAAAAAAGAAAAAATCTGAGAAGGAAAACAAAAATGCAAGCAAACAATAACAGAAAGAATAAAAATGCTATGTTGTGGTCCATACTCAGTTCCCATACTCCTTTTTCTGGGTGTAGATGGCTTTCTTCATCATTGAACAATTGGAACTGGTTTGAATCATCTCGTTTTTTGTTTGTTTGTTTTTGATAGCATTTTTCATTTTTTTTTAATATAGATTTTTATTTACAAATTATATGCATGGATAATTTTACAGCATTGACAATTGCCAAACCTTTTGTTCCAATTTTTCCCCTCCTTCCCCCCATCCCCCCCCCCCCCCCCCCCCCCCATGGCAGGTTGACCAATACATGTTAAGTATGTTAAAAGTATAAATTAAATACAATATAAGCATACATGTCCTAACAGTTATTTTGCTGAACAAAAAGAATCGGACTCTGAAATAGTGTACTATTAGCCTGTGAAGGCAATCAAAAATGCAGGTGGACAAAAATATAAGGATTGGGAATTCTATGTAATGATTCTTAGTCATCTCCCAGAGTTCTTTCACTGGGTATAACTGGTTCAATTCATTACTGCTCTATTGGAACTGATTTGGTTCATCTCATTGTTGAAGAGGGCCACGACCATCAGAATTGATCATCATATAGTATTGTTGTTGAAGTATATAATGATCTTCTGGTCCTGCTCATTTCACTCAGCATCAGTTCATGTAAGTCTTTCCAGGCCTTTCTGAAATCCTCCTACTGATCATTTCTTACAGAACAATAATATTCCATAAATATTCATATACCACAATTTATTCAGCCATTCTCCAATTGATGGGCATCTACTCAATTTCTAGTTTCTGGCCACTACAGAGAGACCTGCCACAAACATTCGTGCACATACAGGTTCCTTTCCCTTCTTTAAGATTTCTTTGGGATATAAGCCCAGTAGAAACACTGCTGGATCCAAGGGTATGCACAGTTTGATAACTTTTTGAGCATAATTCCAAATTGCTCTCCAGAATGGTTGGATGTATTCACAATTCCACCAACAATGTATTAGTGTCCCTGTTTTCCCACATCCCCTCCAACATTGCGCATTATCTTTCCTTGTCATTCTAGCCAACCTGACATGTATGTAATGGTATCTCAGAGTTGTCTTAATTTGCATTTCTCTGATTAATAATTTATATGGCTAGAAATGGTTTCAATTTCTTTGAGAATTGTCTGTTAATATCCTTTGACCATTTATCAATTGGAGAATGGCTTGATTTCTTATAAATTAGAGTCAATTCTTTATATATTTTGGAAATGAGGCCTTTATCAGAACCTTTGACTGTAAAAATGTTTTCCCAGTTTATTGCTTCCTTTCTAATCTTATCTGTATTGGTTTTGTTTGTACAAAAACTTTTCAATTTGATATAATCAAAATTTTCTATTTTGTGATCAATAATGATCTCGAATCATCTCATTGTTGAAGAGAGCCATGTCCATCAGAATTGATCATCATATAGTCTTATTGCCATGTATAATGATCTCCTGGTTCTGCTTATTTCACTTAGCATCAATTCATGTAAGTCTCTCCAGGCCTTTCTGAAGTCATCCTGTTGGTCATTTCTTATAGAAAAATAATATTCCATAACATTCATGTACCATAATTTATTTAGCCATTCTCCAATTGATGGATATACACTCAGTTTTCAGTTTCTTGCAACTACAAAAAGAGCTGCCACAAACATTTTTGCACATGTGGGTGCCTTTCCTTCCTTTAAGATCTCTTTAGGATATAAGCCCAGTAGAAACATTGCTGGGTCAAAGGGTATGCACAGTTTGATAACTTTTTGAGCATAGTTCCAAATTGCTTTCCAGAATGGTTGGATCCATTCACAACTCCACCAACAATGTATCAGTCTTCCAGTGTTCTCACATCTATTCCAACATTCATCATTTTCTTTTCCTGTCATCTTAGCCAATCTGAGAGGTGTGTAGTGGTATCTCAGAATTGTCTTAATTTGCATTTCTCTGATCAATAGTGCTTTGGAGCACCTTTTCATATTACTAGAAATAGCTTCAATTTCTTCACAGAAAATTGACTGATCATATCCTTTGACCATTTATCACTTGGAGAATGGCTTGATTTCTTATAAATTTAAGTCAATTCTCTATATATTTTGGAAATGAGGCCTTTATCAGAACCTTTGATTGTAAAAATGTTTTCCCAGTTTATTGCTTTATTTTGTCTGCATTAGTTTTGTTTGTACAATACCTTTTTAACTTAATATAATCAAAATTTTCTATTTTGTGATCAGTAATGATCTCTAATTCTTCTTTGGTCACAAATTCCTTCCTTCACAAAGATAAGAGGTAAACTATTCTATGTTCTTCTAATTTATTTATAATATCATTATTTATGTCTAGATCACGAACCTGTTTTGATCTTATCTTGGTATATGGTGTTAAGTGTGGGTCAATGCCTAGTTTCTGTCAGATTATTTTCCAATTTTCCCAGCAATTTTTGTCAAATAGTGAATTCTTATTCCAAAAGCTGGAGTCTTTGGGTTTGTCAAACACTAGATTGCTATAGTTATTGACTATTTTGCCCTGTGATCTTTTATAATAGATCTGCTTTATAAGAGTTTTAAATGTGGTACAGCTAGGCCACCTTTAATTAATTTTTTTTTTCATTAGTTCTCCTGAAATTCTTCACTTTTTGTTCTTCCAGATGTATTTTGTTGTTATTTTATTTAGGTAAGTAAAATAGTTTCTTGGGTGATTGACTGGTATAGACTCATCTTTTTGACTCTGATTTCTGTGCTCTATTGACTGCACTACCTAGCTGTTTGTAAGAGAATATAGGGAAGAGAAATTCAAAGGAACTAATTAAAAAGACACCTTCCAGGTTAGAAAATTGCCAAAGAAAACATCATAGAGCTGCTGACAAAGTTAAAGTACCTGGGATTAAATCCTGACCTTGTTGCTTAGTTTTATATAACTTGGGCAAGTCATTTAATCACTTAGACCTCAGTTTTATCATTTGAAAAATTGGAGAAAGATGAGTAGACTAGATGACCTTTAAAGTCCCTTTCGGTCATTAAATCTATGACTTTAAGTATCTTAAAGACTTCAAAATAAGCTCCTCCCACCCCAGATTCTGATATCAATCATAGCTTACTAAGATTCCTCAAAGATCCCTCTATTAATGGTGCAATTGGTACAATTGGTGTATGTAAAAATATAGAACTTTAAGTCTGGGAGGAATTTCATTGGTCAGGTATGAAACAAAAAATACCTTAAGCAAAATTGTGATAATTTATGCATTGCATTATTTTATTTAATTCTCAGCCCCAATCCTCTGAGGTATTATTATTTTCCCATTTTACAGGTAAAAAAATAAATGATCAGAGAGGTTAAATGATTTGCCCAGTTAATGGCTAGAGTAGAATTTGAACTTAGGTCTTACAAATAACTCCCAGTTTCAACATTCCACTGCCCCATACCTTTCATAGTCAACAGTTCAAAATTTTTGATGGACAGAAAATACTTTAAAGAGTATGTTTGGAGAAACAATTGGTAACTTCTATAATACTTTACCCTAGGCTGTTGTCTTATATTTCATTTTCTTAATAATAAGCACTCGTTCTTTAAATAATTCTGTACTTCATTGAAATTACATACACCCTACTTTAAATTGAATTTAGATGAGATATATCCTCATTTTTAGGTTTTTCTCTTTAGCACCTAAAGGTCTGAGTGGTTAAGCTTTCCTTTGGGAGATCAAGAAATTACCTGATCATAATCAGTATTCTTGTTTTTCATATTAAACGTTTTATAGGACATTTTTTTCTTTTAAAGGTACCATCCATGTCCAGTTCTAGATCACAAGGAGTATAAATATCCACATATTCATCTGAGCTAACACCAGGGTTTGGTTTGCACTGTGATATGGAATAAATGGCAGATATACTACTGATGAAGCATTCGTCAGAAAAAATCACATTAAGACCTTACTTAGATCTTATTCCCAGAATACAGGAATTATAAGAAAAACTTAGCTCAAGTCTAAATAAATTGTAGGTACAGCAGTCCTTTAATTTTAATTCTTTTAAGTTTTCCAGTGGTAAAATCCTTCAGTTTAAACAAAACTTTGGTAGAACACTTGTAGTAAAATCCTCTAAAATTGTAATGCTATTAAATAACATGTTATTAAAAACAAATTTAGTATATTTCACGATTCCTTACATTAGTATAAGGAACATAAGAAACTGTATGATCTATGAGTTTAGTAATCCAGAATAAAAAGAAAATCATCTTAATTTGGCAAATTTATTTTCAATGATATATTCACAGATGTCACTTTTAATCTTTTGTAAAAAATATTTAAAGGAATTGAAGTTAAGCTAATTAGCCTCTCATTCAGGGATGCTTTTCTCTTTCCCCTTTTTTGAGGGGGAAGAATCAGGTCATTTGCCTTTCTCCAATCTGTAGTACTAATTATATTCTCCTTTGTCTTTAAAATATCATTGACTCTTGCTCAGCAATTTTACCTTCTATTACCTTAGGTTCCAGTACATCAGAATCAGGTGATTTGAAGTCACTAGGGGCAAATAGATGCTTTTATTATCTCCTTACTTTCTTGAGTACCAACTCTATTAGCTATTAACCAGCAATAGCTGGTTCTAAGCTCTCCCATTTAAAGAGAAACTTTGGCCATTTTCATTTTCCATTCTAAGTAGTGGTTCTATCTTTTTTTAATCAGTCAGTCAATAAGCATTTATTAAGTGTCTACATGTGCCAGACATTGCTCAGAGGGAGGGATACAAAAAGAGATAGTGCATAGTCTCTACCCTCAAGAAGCTTATTGTCTTAATTCTCTTTTCATTATAGCATATAGGGTCAGGTTGGGAAGAAGAAACAAAACTCGTATTGTTGTCCTTGGCTTTTCTAGCTCTCCTCAGTTTCTTGAACTTTTGTGTTTTTTTTTGTTTTTTTTTTTTTTAATAATAAATTTTATTTTATTTAATAATAACTTCGCATTGACAGAATCCATGCCAGGATAATTTCTACACGACATTATCCCTTGCAATCACTTATGTTTCGTTTTTTCCCCCTCCCTCCCTCCTCCCCCCCCCCCCCAGGATGGCAAGCAGTCCTATATATGCTAAACATGTTGCAGTATATCCTAGACACAATACATATTTGCAGAACCAAACAGTTCTCTTGTTGCACAGGGAGAATTGGATTCAGAAGGTAAAAATAACTCGGGAAGAAAATCAAAAATGCAAATAGTTCACATTCATTTCCCAGTATTCCTTCTTTGGGTGTAGCTGTTTCTGTCCATCATTTCTCCAATGAAACTCAGTTAAGTCTCTTTGTCAGAGAAATCCACTTCCATCAGAATACATCCTCATACAATATCGTTGTCGAAGTGTATAATGATCTCCTGGTTCTGCTCATCTCACTTAGCATCAGTCCATGTAGGTCTCTCCAAGCCTCTCTGTATTCATCCTGCTGGTCATTCCTTACAGAGCAATAATATTCCATAACATTCATATACCACAATTTACCCAGCCATTCTCCAATTGATGGGCATCCATTCATTTTCCAGTTTCTAGCCACTACAAACAGGGCTGCTACCAACATTTTGGCACATACAGGTCCCCTTCCCTTTTTTAGTATCTCTTTGGGGTATAAGCCCAATAGAAACACTGCTGGATCAAAGGGTATGCACAGTTTGATAACTTTTTGGGCATAATTCCAGATCGCTCTCCAGAATGGCTGGATTCGTTCACAACTCCACCAACAATGCATCAATGTCCCCGTTTTCCCGCATCCCCTCCAACATTCATCATTGTTTTTTCCTGTCATCTTAGCCAATCTGACAGGAGTGTAGTGATATCTCAGAGTTGTCTTAATTTGCATTTCTCTGATCAATAGTGATTTGGAACACTCTTTCATGTGAGTGGTAATAGTTTCAATTTCTTCATCTGAAAATTGTCTGTTCATATCCTTTGACCATTTATCAATTGGAGAATGGCTTGATTTTTTATAAATTTGAGTCAGTTCTCTATATATTTTGGAAATGAGGCCTTTATCAGAACCTTTAATTGTAAAGATGTTTTCCCAGTTAGTTACTTCCCTACTAATCTTGTTTGCATTCGTTCTGTTTGTACAAAGGCTTTTTAATTTGATATAATCAAAATTTTCTATTTTGTGATTGGTAATGGTCTCTAGTTCATCTTTGGTCACAAATTTCTTTCTCCTCCACAAGTCTGAGAGATAAACTATCCTATGTTCCTCTAATTTATTTATAATCTCGTTCTTTATGCCTAGGTCATGGACCCATTTTGATCTTATCTTGGTATGTGGTGTTAAGTGTGGGTCCTTGCCTAATTTCTGCCATACTAATTTCCAGTTATCCCAGCAGTTTTTATCAAATAATGAAATCTTATCCCAAAATTTAGAATCTTTGGGTTTGTCAAACACTAGATTGCTATAGTTGACTATTCTGTCTTGTGAACCTAACCTTTTCCACTGATCAACTAATCTATTTCTAAGCCAATACCAGATGGTTTTGGTGACTGCTGCTTTATAATATAATTTTAGATCAGGTACAGCTAGACCACCTTCATTTGATTTTTTTTTCATTAATTCCCTTGAGATTCTCGACTTTTTATTGTTCCATATGAATTTTGTTGTTATTTTTTCTAAATCATTAAAATATTTTCTTGGAAGTCTGATTGGTATAGCACTAAATAAATAGATTAGTTTAGGGAGTATTGTCATCTTTATTATATTTGCTCGGCCTATCCAAGAGCACTTAATATTTTTCCAATTATTTAAGTCTGACTTTATTTGTGTGAAAACTTTTTTGTAATTTTGCTCATATAATTCCTGACTTTCCTTTGGTAGGTAGATTCCCAAATATTTTATGCTATCAACAGTTATTTTGAATGGAATTTCTCTTTGTATCTCTTGCTCTTGGATTTTGTTGGTGGTGTATAAGAATGCTGAGGATTTATGGGGATTTATTTTGTATCCTGCTACTTTGCTAAAATTATGAATTATTTCTAATAGCTTTTTAGTAGAATCTCTGGGGTTTTCTAGGTATACCATCATATCATCTGCAAATAGTGATAGTTTGGTTTCCTCATTGCCTACTCTAATTCCTTTAATCTCTTTCTCGACTCTTATTGCAGAGGCCAGTGTTTCTAATACAATATTGAATAATAATGGTGATAGTGGGCAACCTTGCTTCACTCCAGATCTTACCGGGAAAGGTTCCAGTTTTTCCCCATTGCATATGATGCTTACTGAAGGTTTAAAATATATGCTCCTAACTATTTTAAGGAAAAGTCCTTTTATTCCTATGCTCTCAAGTGTTTTTATTAGGAATGGCTGTTGGATTTTATCAAATGCTTTTTCTGCATCTATTGAAATGATCATATGGTTTTTGTTTGGTTGGTTGTTGATATAGTCAATTATGTTAATAGTTTTCCTAATATTGAACCAGCCCTGCATTCCTGGTATAAATCCTACTTGGTCATAGTGTATTATCCTGGGGATGATTTTCTGTAATCTTTTTGCTAATATTTTATTTAAGATTTTAGCATCAATATTCATTAGGGAGATTGGTCTATAATTTTCTTTCTCTGTTTTCAGCCTACCTGGTTTAGGTATCAGTACCATATCTGTGTCATAAAAGGAGTTTGGTAGGACTCCTTCAATCCCTACTTCTTCAAATAGTTTATTTAGCATTGGAGTTAATTGATTTTTAAATGTTTGATAGAATTCAGATGTAAATCCATCTGGTCCTGGGGTTTTTTTCTTAGGGAGTTGATTGATAGTTTGTTCTATTTCTTTTTCTGAGATAGGAGTGTTTAGGATATTTACTTCTTCCTCTGTTAGTTTAGGTAAGCTATATTTTTGGAGGTATTCTTCTATTTCATTTAAGTTGTCGAATTTATTGGCGTAAAGTTGGGCAAAGTAACTCCTAATTATTGCTCTAATTTCCTCTTCGTTAGTGGTGAGTTCTCCCTTTTCATTTTTAAGACTAACAATTTGATTTTCCTCTTTCCTTTTTTTAATCAGATTTACTAAGGGTTTGTCTATTTTGTTGGTTTTTTCATAGAACCAACTCTTAGTTTTATTAATCAATTCAATAGTTTTTTTACTTTCAATTTTATTGATCTCTCCTTTTATTTTTTGAATTTCAAGTTTAGTGTTTGATTGGGGGTTTTTAATTTGTTCCTTTTCTAGCATTTTTAGTTGCAAGCCCAATTCATTGACCTTCTCTTTCTCTATTTTATACAAATAGGCCTCTAGAGATATGAGATTTCCCCTTATTACCGCTTTGGCTGCATCCCATACATTTTGGTATGATGTCTCATTATTATCATTTTCTTGGATGAAGTTATTAATTATGTCTATAATTTGCTGTTTCACCCAATCATTCTTTAGTATGAGATTATTTAGTTTCCAATTATTTTTTGGTCTACTTTCCTGTGGCTTTTTATTGAATGTAATTTTCAATGCATCATGGTCTGAAAAGGATGCATTCACTATTTCTGCCTTACTGCATTTGAGTTTGAGGTTTTTATGTCCTAATATATGATCAATTTTTGTATAAGTTCCATGAACTGCTGAAAAGAAGGTGTACTCCTTTCTGTCCCCATTACATTTTCTCCAGAGATCTATCATATCTAATTTTTCTAGTATTCTATTTATCTCTTTGACTTCTTTCTTATTTATTTTGTGGTTTGATTTATCTAATTCTGAGAGTGCAAGGTTGAGATCTCCCACTATTATAGTTTTACTGTCTATTTCTTCTTGCAGCTCTCTTAATTTCTCTTTTAGGAATTTAGATGCTACACTACTTGGTGCATATATATTTAATATAGATACTTCTTCATTATTCATTCTACCCTTTAGCAAGATATAGTGCCCTTCCTTATCTCTTTTGATTAGATCAATTTTTGCTTTAGCTTGATCTGAGATCAGGATGGCTACCCCTGCTTTTTTGGCTTCACCTGAAGCATAGTAGATTTTGCTCCAACCTTTTACCTTTAACCTGCATGTATCACCCCGCTTCAGGTGTGTTTCCTGTATACAACATATTGTAGGATTCTGGCTTTTAATCCATTCTGCTAACCGCTTCCTCTTTATAGAGGAGTTTACCCCGTTCACATTTATGGTTAAAATGACCAATTCTGTATTACTTGCCATCTTGTTAACCCCGGTTTATGCTTTTCTCCCTTCTTACTCCCTTACCCCCTCCCTTACCCCCCTTCCCAGTATTAAGCTTGTGAGCTCCCCTTGCTTCTCACAGCCCTCCCTATTTCAGTATCCCTCCCCCCCCTTAGAGTTCCCCCCCCCCAACTTACCCCTTTCCCTCCCAGTTACCGTATTCCCTTCCACTTAGCTTATTCCTTCCTTTTTCACTTTTCCCTTCTCACTTTTCAATGAGGTGGGAGAAGTTTCACCATAGATTGAATATGTCTAAAATTCTTCTCTTACTGCCAATTCTGAAAGCAGTAAAATACTCACTATTTTCATTCCTCTCCATTCTTTCTCTCAGATTTACTAGGTTTTCTTTGCCTCTTCATGAAATGTAGTACCCCCACTTTCCCTTTTTTCTAGTACAATGTCCTTTCCACAACTAGTTTCTAGAACAAGGTATACATGTATTCTTTATACATCTTTACAGCCGAAATATAGTTCCCAAGATTAATCTTTACCTTTTTAGATTTCTCTTGAGTTCTGTGCTTGTAGATCAAATTTTTTGTTAAGTTCTGGCTTTTTCATCAGAAATAGATGAAATTCGCTTATTTCGTTGAATGTCCATCTTCTTCCCTGGAAAAAGATGCTCAATCTCGCTGGGTAAGTTATTTTTGGTTGCATACCAAGTTCCTTAGCCTTTCGGAATATCATATTCCAGGCCCTTCGATCCTTTAATGTGGATGCTGCCAGATCCTGGGTGATCCTTATTGTGGCTCCTTGATACTTGAATTGGGTTTTTCTAGCCGCTTGCAGTATTTTTTCCTTTGCCTGAGGGTTCTGGCATTTGGCCACTATATTCCTTGGTGTTTTGATTTTAGGATCCCTTTCAGTAGGGGATCGATGAATTCTTTCAATGTCTATTTTACCTTCTGTTTCTATGACTTCTGGGCAGTTCTCTTTGATAATTTCCTGGAAGATAGTGTTCAGGCTTTTTTTTTCCTCATACTTTTCTGGAAGTCCGATGATTCTCAGGTTGTCTCTCCTGGATCTGTTTTCCAGGTCTGTTGTCTTCCCCAGAAGGTATTTCACATCCTTTTCCATTGTTTGATTTTTTTGGATTTGCTTGACTGATTCTTCTTGTCTCCTCGAGTCATTCAATTCCAATTGTTCGACCCTGATTTTCAGTGAGGTATTTTCTTCACTCACTTTTTTAAGATCTTTTTCTAATTGTCCAATTGAGTTCTTTTGTTCTGTGGAATTTTTTTCCATTTCGCCAATTTTGTTTTTTAGAGAGCTGTTTTCTGTTTCCAGTTCACTAATCCTATTTTTCAAGGATTTGGTTTCTTTATCCACTCTCTCTTTAACTGACTTCTCCAGGCTCTTTTGCCAAGCCTCCCTCTCCTTTTGCAGAGCCTCCCTCTCCTTTTCCCATTTTTCTTCTAGCTCCCTTGTGAGAGCCTTTTTAATTTCCTCCATGAGATTCATCTGTGCTGAGGGACATAAGGTCTCTTCCTTCGGGGATTCACCTGGGGACTGTTTGTTTTTAGTCTCCTCAGGGTTTGGAGTCTGCTCTTTATCTGTATAAAAGCTGTCCAGGGTTAAATTCTTTTTCAGTTTCTTGCTCATTCTGTCTATTTATCAAAGACAAACTATCAAAGAAACAGAAGGAAAAAAAACCCCTTGAATGGAGGCTGCTTTCTTTGGGGGAGGGGCAGGGTATTCGTGAGGCACAGGTCCTACTGTGCTATGGCGCCTGCGCGCTGAGATCCGAGCGCTCTGAGATCCGAGCGGGCTAAGACACTGTGGGGGAGGGGTGGCCAGGTCCCGAGAAACTCCCGCTGTTTGGGATTGTATTCTTCACCCCCGGTGTTTTTAGCTTCTCTGCTGGGCTGCTGACTTGCTCCTATAGCAAAGCTCTCACTGCAGAGACGGCTGCGCTCGCGTCCTACCCCCTCTCCGCTCCACCCGGTTCTGAGCTGCTATCTGTGCTCTGGTTGCCGCTGCTGCCCGCAGACTGCTTCCAAATACCGTCCCCGCCCTCGTGCAAAAACAGACCTTTCTTGACGAGTCTCAAGGATGGTTTCTCTTGGTAAGTAATTGTATGGTTTTTTTTTTCAGTCGAGCATTAATTCAGAGGCATGAAATGAAATGAATAGTGAGAGAAAAACACGGAGATTACACAGAAGTGTATTTCCTCTCCGCCATCTTGGCCGGAAGTCTCTTGAACTTTTGAACTAACAATGTTTAGTACTACTATGCTTTGCCTTTGTATTTATGCTTTATTATCTGTTTTTGCTTTTATGTTCTGTTCATTTTTTTTCACATTTTAAATTGTTTGATAAGTTCTCTGTGGAGCCACATTTATTCTCCTCAAGCACTTCTCATTTCTCTTCCTTATTAAAATTCTTTTGATTTTGCTTTCTTTCTATTCCACACATACCTTCAAATAATTCTGTTCAAGACTACAGATCCAAGAGTTGAGTCTGTGCAGGTCTTATGCTAAAGTAGATCACAAAAAAATTGGAGTCCTTTTAATATCACTCATCATGAATAGGTCATAAAAGGAAAAATGCAAGATTTCGTAGAATTTCTTTGTTTTTAGTGCCTTCAATTATCGTCTTAGGTGTCAGAGATTGAAACTTCGAGGAAAAGGAAATTGTCTTGTCGGCCTTAAATACAAATTGAAAAACAAACTAACTAAACAAATCAAACAAACAAAGAATCCTTCAGAATAAGATATATATATATACTTTCAGTCCAAATTGTGTAAAAAAAAAAAAAAAAACTTTTGAGGAAAAGAAATTTTATTATCTCTTAGATACTTGCATTATAAACTAAGTATAAATGGTTTCTAGTAATCACATGAATTAAAGGGGAAAAATGAATTGTTTATTATTTATAATTATACATTATTATTAACATACATCTTTTAGCATATAAAAATTGTTGGGTTCATAAGAAGATTTTAACTGAATGAAATGACATACAGAGCTCATATGTAGAATTATAGGAATGTAGATTCCAACCTAGAATAATGTTATAAAGGCAATAGTGGGTTTTTTTTTTTAATGAAGTGAGAAAATTGATATTTGAGTGACATATTGCCAGTACAGAATTAATAGTCATTTGAATTTTTGTTTTATTAATTTAATAAATTAATATGCTAAGCATAGTCTAAACAAAGGGCTAAGAATCAGCAAAACTGGTCCCCTAACTGACTAAATGAAATACATCACTAACTCACAGTATTGCCCCATTTGTCAGATGCGATTAATATTATTCTTATCTACTTAACTCAAATTACTATTATGATTTTTTAAAATGAAATGATAGATATGGATGCATTTGAAAAAGTTAGGAGTATTATCTATGTGTTATTAGTAAATTCCAGTCTTAATTCCCACATCCCTTAGGAAATTATAGCCTTTTTTTTTTTTTTAAATTTTTATTTAATAATAATTATATTGACAGAATCCATGCCAGGGTAATTTTTTTTACAACATTATCCCTTGCACTCGTTTCTGTTCCGATTTTTCCCCTCCCCTAGATGGCAAGCAGTCCTATATATGTTGGATATGTTACAGTATATCCTAGATACAAAATATGTTTGCAGAACCGAACAGTTCTCTTGTTGCATAGGGAGAATTGGATTCAGAAGGTATAAGTAACCCGGGAAGAAAAACAAAAATGCAGATAGTTCACATTCGTTTCCCAGTGTTCTTTCTTTGGGTGTAGCTGCTTCTGTCCATCATTTATCAATTGAAACTCAGTTAGGTCTCTTTGTCAAAGAAATCCACTTCCATCAAAATATGTCCTCATACAATATCGTTGTCGAAGTGTATAATGATCTCCTGGTTCTGCTCATTTCACTTAGCATCAGTTCATGTAAGTCTCGCCAGTCCTCTCTGTATTCATCCTGCTGGTCATTTCTTACAGAACAATAATATTCCATAACATTCATATACCACAATTTACCCAGCCATTCTCCAATTGATGGGCATCCATTCATTTTCCAGTTTCTAGCCACTACAAACAGGGCTGCTACAAACATTTTGGCACATACAGGTCCCTTTCCCTTCTTTAGTATTTCTTTGGGATATAAGCCCAATAGAAACACTGCTGGATCTAAGGGTATGCACAATTTGATAACTTTTTGGGCATAAAGGAAATTATAGTCTTGTGATAATATCTGGATTAAAAGACAGCACCTACATAAGATAAGAATTCTGAATCAAACTTTTGTATATGTGTTTCAGTTCTGCTTGAGATTTCAAGAATATTGAATACTGGCTTGGATATGGAAACACTCTCTATTTGTGTACGTCTTTGTGAGCAAGGAATAAACCCAGAGGCCTTATCCTCTGTCATTAAAGAACTTCGCAAGGCCACAGAAGCATTAAAGGTGAGGAAGACCACCTCTTTTTTTTTTCTTTCTTTTTTTTTTTTTTTTTTTGTTTCCATGCAAGAGGTTCTTTTAACTTTTTTTTCCCCCCAAAATTTTTATGAACAGTAAAATTAGGTTATTAAGAGAATAGTTTGGGTAATGGCTAAACAAATTGCATAAGCATAATAGAATATTGCTGCACAGCAGGAATCTACAAATATGAAGAATTTAGAGAACTAGGAGAAGACTTATGAACTGATCAAGAATGGAGTAAATAAACTCAAACCGTGTATACAATGAATGCAACAATGTAAAAAAGCCCCAAATTTGACATTATGTAATAATGACTAGACTTGATACTGAAGATTTTATGTAATTTCCTCACCTTTTTCAGTTGGGATAATATTTGTTTGGAATATTATGCAAATTTTCAGAAAAAGTAATTGTGTTACTTTTGCCAAATTACTTTGTTTCTCCTTTTTTCTTAAAAGGGTTGACTCTTGGCAAGTTAAGATATAGTCAAAAATGAAAGTGTAAAAACAAGATTGCCCAATGAAAATAAGATTTTTTTTTTAAATCATTAAGAGAATTATCCAAGTTCAGGACAATACGAGGACCCTATTCCCACAAACCTCTTTGCAGGTACTCTTTATTCAGTATTCATGAAGAAATACCCTTTTTTCCTTATCAAGGCCAGCATGTACCCTTAATTCCTTCTCCTCTTGTCTTTTCCAGAAGATTGTCCTCCACTACGATACCCACTTTATCTTCAGTTACTCTCTATTTAATGAGTCTTCTGCTACCTGCAAATTTATCATTGTCCCCTCTATAATTAAAAGCTGACTAGATGCTACCATCCCCACTAGTTATCCCATAGTTTCTCTTCAGTAAAACTTGAAAAAAATGTCTGTTTGTTTCCTCCTCTTTTTTTTTCTCTTTGTAAGCTGGTTTCTGACCTCTAACTGAAACTATTCTCTTTAAAGTTACTAATGATCTTAATTGCCAAAGTTATTGACCTTTTCAAAATATTCTTCCTTGAAGTGTCTGCAACATTTGACACTATTAATTACTCTTTTCATGTATACTTTCTTAATTTTTCTTGACATTGCTTTCTCCTGGTTCTCCTAATTATTTTATCTTCCCAGTCTCTTTTGCTAATGGATGTCCCTTAAGTGCTTTTTATGAGCCTTCTTTTTTTCCTTTTATGTTCCCTAAGAGATCTCAGCAGCTTCCATGGATCAAATTATATTTTCTATAGATCTCTATATGTAGTCTTAGTCTTTCTTCTCAGGTATAATGCCACCTCTTTACATATCTGAAACTCAGTACTTCTAAAACATCACATCTTTTTTTCCTCCACATTCCCCATTTTGGATTTCTCTGTTATTATTAGACACTACCATCCTCCTACTCAATCAGCAAGTATTTATCAAGTTCCTACTATGAGCTGTAGTAGTCCTAGTGTGGCTATAACTACAATAAATGTTATTCCTTACTTAAAAGAAAGGGCAACTCAGTGGCACAATGATAAAGTACTTAGCCTGGAATGTACAAGACTTAATTTCTCAGTTCAAATGTGACCTTAGATACTTCCTAACTTTGTGACCCTGAGCCAGTTACTTAACCATCTTTGCTTCAATGTCCTAAGCTGTAAAATGGACTAGAGAAAGAAACTGCAAACCTACTGCAATCTTTGCCAAGAAAACCTACATGAGGTCATGAAAAAAACAACTGAACAAGAACTTATAAGAAGCTTAGATTCTAATGAGTGAGGCAACAAGAACACTTAAATTTAAAGAAAATTATTTCCTTGAATACAATATTTTATCTCCTCTTTCTGTGCTTTTGTATTAGTGTGACCTCCTCTACCCTTTCTTCTCCCCTTCTCTTGCACCACCTCCCCTCAATTTCTGGAGTTTTTTCTCTAACATTTCTTCATAATTTCCTTGGCTTCACATCTCGACTCAAAACTCAGCTTTGATAGGAAACCTTTCCCTTTTCCACCTTCATTCTCATTTCTTCTAGCTAGTTGCTAGTTCCTTCCCTTCTGAAATTACTTCCCAGTTAGAGATAAGATATATACAGAATCTCAAACACACCTCTTATTTACATCTTATCTCTCTCTCTTAATAATGTGAATGCCTTAAGAATAGAAAGTTCTTACTTTTCTTTTTATCCCCAATAGAATGTTTGGTACATGCTAAGTGCTTTAAAATATGATTTTTATATTATATTGATTTATTATGCCCACAACAAGTTGCATTTTAATGAATAATTCTCAGATGTTTCCAGTTTGAGCATCTATATGTAACATCCAAATATTGAGTAATCTTGCTCCTTGTTTCCACATCCCTTTGCTTGTTATTAGTTAGTATTAAGTTGATTAAGAAAATGCATGATGGCAAAAACTTAGGAATCCAGTAATAGAAAACTCTACTAGTAAATGTCATTATCTTCTCTGCAACTTAGAATTCCAGAGAGGTACCTAAAAATGTTTAGTGACTTTCTGGGATCAAACATCCAATATTTTGTTAGGGGTAGGATTTAAAACCCAGGTCTTCCTGGTTCCAAGGCCAGCATTCTGTATGCCATGTTGTCTCTCAATATGTACTCAGAGATATTTTAAAATGAATTCATGTTTTACTAATCACTGTTGTAATACATATACACATTGATGTATGTGTTCATGTATGTACACACAAATGCGCATACCTATACACATATATACATGTATACACATATATGAGAGACATATTCAAATAATACTACTTATTGCATATATAGGTTCTTAGACCACTTCTACAGAGATCTGTATCCACAGATTAGAAAGTGCTAAGTTGGTTCTTTTTCTGTTAATTTCTTTTGCTGAATTTCTTTGTTTTTCTCACAATTGAATCTCAGTCCCTGGCTATCTCCCTCTCTTAGTGATAAAAGGTTGTATATTCAAAGCTTTCAGACATTCATAAATTACTGAAATTGGAAGAGCTTTTGAAGGCTATTTCACCAAGAACCTTGTTTATAGATGAGAAAATTTCATCCTAAGGAATTAAATTGTTTTGCCTAAGGTTGGAAACCCTGGTTTTATTTTCACAGTTAAGTAGAATTATCTCACCTTGAATCTCTTAAAGTTCCTGAGTCTTTTAAAGAGAATTCTCCTTTCCCTATCTCCATTTTCACTTTGATTTCTAATAAAAGAATCCTTATTATGATAGTGAAGCGTAATAAATAAGTGCCCTCACATCTTGAATCCTGGTGTCTTTCCCCTTATGACCAGAGGGAAAAAATTGAGAATAAAATTGCTCTATAGTTCTTTGGCATGGTTTGCTAGCATGAAACTCCATAATTTGTAGTTTTTCCATTTGGTTTTCTTCTTAGGGTCAAAGAAATTTAGAGCCCAAATACCACCTAATGAAAAACCTCTCATCCTCATTTTATAAATGAGGGAAATATTTTAGTCCCAACAATAATTTCAGTCTCCAATAATGATATTTATATAGGTTCTTTAGGTTTTACAAAGCCCTTTGGATATATCAACTCATTTGATCAGGAAGCACAACCCAGGAGACTTCAATAAATTTCCTTGAAGTAAGGGGGTTTTATCATTTTTTTTCTTTATATACCCAGCACTTAGCACAAAACCTGACATATAGTATGTGCTTAATAATTACTTGTTGATTGCTTGAAAGGTTCAGAGACTTATTCGAGTCTCTGAAGTTGGGGCCCTCTGATTCTAACCCATTATTCTTTCCATTATCTTTATTAGTTTTACATCTTTCTGTTTGAAGAGAATATTTCCCTTTTTCCTTCTTCTGTCTATCCCTCTCTCCCGTCCCTTCCCCTTTTAGATCTTGGTTACTGGTCTTACAACCTGTCTATATTGTAACTAGTTTTAAAAAAAAAAAAAAAAAACCACTTTCTAGTAAACAAAATTCTTACCTTTACTAAAATAAATTTTAAAATCAATTTAAATGTTTTAAAATCCAGATTTAATAGGGTTTTTGAACAGAAAAATAGTGATTTCTCTGTGGTTTGCAGAATCGTAATCAGGTCATGTCAATTTTGAAAGATGGCATTAAACACCAATAAAATAGTATTTTTAGTTACTCTTCCTTTCAGTCAACTTAGAAGGATATTATCACATTCCAGAATAGCCTAGGAAGAATCCTTTGACTCTTACTCTTCTCTGCTTTCATTTCAGTTCTGCATGAGAACATAGCTAATACTGATTGAAACAGCTGGAGTTTAATAATGGATAGAAAGTGTTGTGCACAAAATCTGTCTGGGCCCTACTTGCAAACTGGCCTGGTTTTCATTATGAAAGGACTATAGGAATAGGGACTGGACCTGTGATGTCATTAATATAGACAATACCTGAGTTAGGAAACTTCAGTGGAGGTCAGCAGGTATTTTGTGGCTTGTGGTGTTGGCATTCTATAGAGCAAGGCTTCTTAAACTTTCCACTTGTAATACCTTTTTGCCCAAGAAATTTTTACATGATCCTGGGTATATAATTATATAAAGTAAATATACAAATCAACATTTACTGGCAATAAATCATAATTTCACAACCCCATATGGGGTCTTGAACCATAGTTTTTAAGAAGCTGGGGTCTAGAACACTCAGAGGGAAAGTAACAATCTGAATTTGTCAGAGGAGGGACCTGAACCCAGGTCTTCCTGACTTCTAGGCTAGAGCTTTACGATACTACTTTTTACTGCCCTTTATAAAACACATATGCATGCGTACACACACACACACACACACACACACACACACACACACACAGGATTATTACAATTTTGTGTTGATGTTCAACATAGCCTTGCCCCTTAATCCTGTTTTCACCCACCATGGATTTCCTCCATACATCTTACAAATTGCTAACTCTCATCCTCTTCTTTATCCACTTTTTTCTTTTAAATATGACATCTCCATACAAAGTAGGTTTCTGCTTGGTTATGCGTTTCATTCTACCAAATCCTAATGATGTATTAGGTCAGATATGCTTCCCTGCATTAGCATTATACTATCTTTAGTCTTTGTTGGAAATCCAAAAGTAGGCTTGGCATGATTCAGCCTAGTCTGGTGTTTCATGTTTGGAATTAGAATCAGATGAAATGTTTATATTAAGAAGTGTGCCTGTATTTTTGACAAACTGCTTTCCATAAATTAAAAAACAAGGAACTTTGTACAATACACTTATAAGTTTATATTTGCATTATTAACATTTTTTCCTTGCTTGTTCCCAAAATGTTGGGCATTTGAGTTTTAACATTGGCTTTGTTTTTGAATTTTTCCCCATGATCACAAACTTCTAAGTCTTTTAACCACTCTCTGTTGTTGTTGTTTCTCTGCATGGTGTCTAGCTTGGTGGATATACATTGGCAATGTTCCCTCACCCCATTTTTCTTCATTTAAAAGCCTTTCTTTAAATAATAGATTTGCAAAATACTGAACAAATACATTCTTACTAACTCTTATTAAGGATACTCCTTCCCTGTTGAGGAATCATGATCTAGAAATTCAGATGCTATTTGAAGCAGGCTTGGCATGATTCAGGCTAGTCTGGTACTTTATGCTTGGAATTAGAATCGATGAAATGCTTCTAGCAAAAGATGTCCCAGTAAATGTTTAGCAAGCACCTCTCCACAAATTAATAACAAACAAAAAATTGCATAGAGCACATTTTCAAAGTTAATTTGCATTATTAACATTTTCAACATTACTTCATTAAATCTAGACAATCAACCAAAGAATAAATCATGCTTTTGGTTTACCTATTTCTGAGGTATAAATGTACATACTAGGACTTTGTAACATTGAAATTTTAATTTTAAGCCTATAAACCAATACACGCTGGGTCCAATACATCCCTGCTTGTAGCTCATCTAACAATTAACAAAATATTTATTTAACCATAGTATGGAAGGATACTCAGCAAAGATACTTTATTGGCAGCAAACAAAAAGCTTCTTTGATCATGCTGGTCTAATAGTCAAGCCTAACAGTCCTGCTTCTTCATGGCATAGCTTGTGTAATTAGGTTTTTAGGGAAGCTCCTGAGCCAATTAAGTTTTGGTGGTGAGTTTAGCACCTTTTAAGGGAAAATTAACCTAATCTGCTTGGGGTAGTTGTTGCTTCTGTGATAGCATTCATTCTCATTGCTTTAATCAGTTATTCTTTTTCTAAATAAGTTTTTCTCTTTTGCACCTTTTTCTTTTAGTGAGTCACAGGATAAAACTATGGTCTGTGCGTTTTGAATGGCCTTCAGTTTTCTTGCCTAAGATTCTTGTAATGTTTTCCAACTTCTTTCTTTCTTTATATATATATATTTATATATATATATATTATATATATATATATATATATATATATATATATATATTATAATAACTTTATATTGACAGAATCCATGCCAGGGTAATTTTTTTACAACATTATCCCTTGCACTCGCTTCTGTTCCGATTTTTCCCCTCCCTCCCTAAACCCCCTCCCCTAGATGGCAGTCCTATATATGTTAGATATGTTGCAGTATATCCTAGATACAATATATGTTTGCAGAACCGAACAGTTCTCTTGTTGCACAGGGAGAATTTCCAACTTCTTTCTAATAATACTTATATTTGAATGACCATAATTGGGTAATAGTTATGTGATTGGAATGGAAGATTCTCTATTATGTCTTGATAATATGATCCATCAAGCAAAGCCATTCTATAAAGCACCAGCAATAAAGAGATTAAAATGAAATTGCCTCTGCCTTCAAAGAACTTTTAGTCTATAAGGGGAAAGAACAGGTACTCATATAAATATGTACAAAATAATTAAAAGATGAGTAGAAGAAAACAGTATCAATTGAGAAACTCAAAAAAGACTTCAAAAAAGGAGTTGTATTTGAGCTGTTCTTTGAAACCTAGATTTTTAAGAGCCAGAGGAGAGGAAGGATAAGCAAATTTCCCTATATTTTTTAATCAGGACAACCAGTAGCTAACTTCATACCCATAAGCAAGCAGTCACCAATCATCATTACTGTTTTTTTCCTTTTGGTCCTTATTACATTCTGAAACCTGAAAAACACCTGTGAATTTGAGCATCTGTGCTTCTTCCTCTTCATAAAGAACCTCTGATTTGTTTCTTTTTGTTTGTTTTAACTCTTGATGTTTAATAGATTTTTCCTTTATTTGACTTTTTTAGTCTCTGACTTCCAGATGAAGTGGTTTCTCTTTTGCATAATGGGTTTGCTTTAAAAAAACATTTTCCCCTTCCACATTAAAGCTTTCCTTCTTTTTGTCCTTGATAACCTTGAATGTAGATAGGTATTTCTTAAGCTCCTTCATCTTTTTTTTTTTCATAGTAGAGATCACTCAGCACTTTTATCATTCTCCAATATCCTTGTTCTTTTACTTTTTTACTTCAGTTAAAATTGTTCTTTCTCTTCCTTCTGCTTTGTAATGATATCACTTTTATGGTTTTGGTCAGGTGATGATAAAGTTGATGAAAATGAAGTACCATTGAAGGTTAATCCAAGCATGTAAATCAAAATTTTTTCATAGTAATAACTTTAAATATATTATTTAACATTGCAATCTGTTAACTGAGGTTGCAAGAAATGATCATTTTGAATTGACAAAATTATCTTTAAAATATCTCTTGGTTTCATTGTAATGAATCTAATTTTCTCTTTGTAGGCTGCTGAAAATATGACAAGCTGATTTTGTGGAGAGATCTTTTGATAAGATGCATATCAAGATCTGGAAGATTTGAAGAGTACATACTGGAATGAAATTGCTTTTTATAGCAATGTAAAATTAACAAACCATAGCTTTATACGTAGTAGAAAGTAGCTTATTGAGTTATAATTAGATAAGTGTTTAGTTCACATCTTTTTTTTTTAAACAGTCCTAAAAGTTTACAAATAATACGCTATTTATATATTCTTTATTTATTGCTTTGAAAGTTTTAATTTTACAGTCTGTCAAATATTGCACATTCTCTGAGCCTTGTTGAAATCATAGTGGAAGTATCAACACTGATGTAATAGTTATGACTTGTTGACATTTCCATTATAAACTCTAATTTTGAATTATTTATGTCTAACAACTTTATGGTTTTACTTTTCACTGGGCTAGAAGTTGGCAGAATTTCAGATATCCTCAAAGAGTGTGTCAGTTTTTATTTAAATTCATTGTATATGTCAGTTTTGTTTTGTATAAGAGCATGTTAATTTCTTATGGTCTCTACTATTGTAACTAACAGACTTAGTTTTTTAAACACAATTTAGCTGACAATGAATAATGTAAACTAGATCACTTTTTTATTAGAAATAAAATTTTGGAAACAGCTATTAGTTGCTGTTTTGATCATCTAGAGCTAATGAGAGTATTTTAATTATGTTTTGCCTTTTAAGTTTTATACTATTATTCAAAGACCTCAGTAATAATGTATTTTATGATAAAGTAATAATGACCAACATGCATAATCTTTCAATTAGTAAAAATAATTTTATTGCTGAATAAGAAATTATCAAACAAAAATCTTTGTCCATTTTATGTAAATTCTTTTGAAGTTTAAATTTAACTTTTTTTTTTAAAGAAATAAGAGAAAAAAAGATTTCAAATCATTATACAAAGATTAAAATAAAATAGGCCAAATATTAAGAATTGTTAGACTGTGCCTTCTTAAAATCACTTGTGATATTATTTTATCCTGATAGTTATGTTTCTGAGTGGTTCAGTAAAGAGGGATTTCTAGAAAGGACAGAATATAGAAATAAAGAACTAGTGTTAGTGATTTTCTCAACATCATTACTTATTTTTATGATGTGTTAATGTGCTTTTTAAAAAGACTTCTCTTCCACTATTGTTTTCAAAACATAAATAAAATTTTGTTTTCATCACTTTCAAATAAATGTAGAATTCACTGGAAAATTTCTTGTGAATAGGAGGAATAAGTAGTAGCCAGATCTGTTCTATAGTTTCTATAGTTGTCCAGAGATGGAAGGAGGGGGTTGAAGGAAGGCAGAGAGTAATAACTTGTAATATCAAGAACATAAAAACTGGATGTTAATGTTTTTAGATTACTAACATCTACAGAAAATGAACTCTTTTGATCTGCTCTTAAATAAAACAAATTTTGTATCTAGCTCTTAAAAATGAAAAGCAATTTAGTGCATTCAATCTTAATTTTTTTTCTTTTAATGTAATGGCCTGAATTCAGTTTATAAATTTATAATGTCATAAATTAAGTTATATGGGAAATGCAGGAAAAAAATGTAGAAAGAGGTCTATGTTTACAAAGGGCTTCCTGAATGTGTTATATTTCTGAAATGTAAATCTATTTTTTTAATGCATATTCATAATCTTTCAGAGGACATTTAAGAAAATGAAATAGACAATAACTATAAAATTACAGTCTTATGCATGTTATCACTGACAGTAAAACTGATTGAATAGTCTTGAAAGGTACTTTTGATTTGTTTCCCATGTATTATGTATTGGGAAAAAACCCAACCATGTAAAGTATCATCGTTATTTTATGCTTATGTGTGAGTATTCCTAATATCTCTATTATAAATATTTATGTACTTCCTTATTCATGATTTCCTTAATTCCATAGAAGTGCTGTGTCAATGTGTGTCTTTTTTTTAAATAAATTTTTATCAATAAGTTCTGTTTATATGTCACCTGCCTTTCCCAATGTATTCTTTTTTTCCTTCTCCCTCCCAGAAAGTTAACCCTTAAAACAAAGAATAAGCACAAAGAAGATGGTGGGTGGGAAAGCAGTTCAGTAAAACTAACAAAACACTCAAAATATCTGAAGTGAGTAGTATTCCACATCCATAATAGTCCAACTTCAAAGAAGTTGGATGAGGTGACTTCTGATGACTTCTATCTTTGGGACTAAATCTGGTCATTCTAATTTTGCACCACTTGCTTTTGATTATTTTCTGATTATTCTTTCCCTTTCCATTGTAGTTGTATATAGTATGCTTTTTCCTGCTTGCTTCACTTTGTATCAGTTTATGTATTTTCCCATGCTTTTCTATAGTCATCATTTCTTATAGTTTAGCAATACTCTTTTTCATAGGCCATAACTGATTTTGTCATTTAGAGACATCAGTTTTATTTTTAGTTCTTTGACACTAATGAAAAGTAATGCTGCAAATAATTTGATTAGAAAAATTTACAAAATACTGATTTTTTAAAAGAAAATTTGTTCTGTCATATTCTTAAATTGTAAAGTTATATGAGTTAATTTGCTTTTTTCATTTGTTTAAGGGTTTTTTTTTTGTTGTTGTTGTTGCCAGTTTAGTGTAAATCAACACTGCTTCTGCAATTAACTTTGCTTAAACTTAGGAAACTTTTCCTATCGACTCTTCCCACTCCTGCTCCTGACTGCCCATTCTTTCCCTAGTTCCAAGGTTTAACTTTATTCATGTATTGCTTTCATTATGTGTTTTCTCTTATGTCCCTTCCCTTATCCCTTTCAGTCAAGTGGATAGTTAAAAATCTCCCTCTCCTAACTTCTTTTTTCTGGGATTTTTTCCCTAACTTTTCTTTCCTTTGATATGTTCTGAAATTGTATTATTTGAATTGTGGTCTATACTAAGATTTATTCATTTCTGTTCTCCAGATGATTGCATATCTGAAATAAGTGAATGAGGCTTAAGCTTGTTAATTATCTTTGTAAATTTTGCTCCATCAATTCTCATTTCTACTTCAATTTTAGGAGTATCAAATTAAGAGGAAAGTAATGTTGGGTAGCACTAGTCCCATGTACTGTCAATTTGAAACAATCTAATTTGTGCAATCTAATTTTGCCCTGTCTTTTTCATGATCTTTCCACACAAATTCCATCCCAGCTAGGATGTGGAAGCAAGAAAATGCTCTCCCAGTGCTTCATCTCCTTTCTAAAAAATACTCTAGGTGGATAGAGTGCTGAGGTTGGTATCAGGAGACCCAAGTTCAAATCTAGCTTCAGAAACTTCCTAGCTGTGAAACCTCTTTTTGCCATTGGAAAAGGAAATGACAAACCATCTCAGTGATCAAAACAACTCCACAGACAGAAAGCTGTAGGATCTTGAAGAGTTGGACATGACAAACAACTGATCAGCAAAATTTAAAGAAAATTTCTCAGATACTTTTTAGGCTCATTTATAGGGCATGACATATATATGTATATATAATTTTTTTTTTCTTTGTAGGAACATCTCATTTGTAGGGCATATTTTGTATTGCTGCTTAAACCCCTTTGCTTTCAAGGTAGACTAATTCCATCCCCTCCTACAGTGTATCTTGTTCAAGTTGCCTTTTTTAAAAATTGGTTTGGGTATGCATGGTAGAAGCCAGATTATAAGAGAGTGACCCATGACTCCACAGTTAATGTAAAAATCTTGAATTAATGTAGACAGCAAAAGAAGCTCTTAACGATCTAATGGAACATGATCGTGGGCCATTCTTGACACTATGCCTTCCTTGTTCTGGTTTGTGTGTAATACTTAAAATACTTGACTTGGTCTGAGGCTGGTTATGGGTTCTACCTTCACCTGTTCCTTCCTAGGACTTAGCTATGAGTATTCCCCTAATTAACCTAAAATTAACCTAAAAATGAACAAGTCTACATACATACAACTCATACTGGGTGTGGACTGCCCTCCAATACAAAAGTGCTCTTTCAGAGGGTCGGCCACCCTATAATTGGCATAATAAGTGCAGAACAGGTCTTGCATCTTTACAAGATGAGAGTAAGTTCTCTTCTCCTTCAAAATGAGAAGAGGACAAAAGGAATGCCAGAAGTGTAATGCCAGAGAAACTGAGGCAAGATAGAGATTAGAGGGTTTTAATATTTTATTTGGGTTTCAGAGAGGGAGAGAATCGGGGGGCAGAGCAGAATCCGTTCTGCCTCCAGGGCTGAGTTGGACTTTTCTTCTCAAAGAATCCTGCATTGAATGTGAAATTCCAATGATTTTTATAAGTGGCTCCAAAGATCAGGGGACACAAAGGTAAGGGATGGAGTCCAAACATTGATGAGAGTCCCAGGCAGATGCTATCAATTCAGTTCTGACAGATTGCAGGTGGGGTAGGACCATAAATTCTAATAACTTGGGAGCCAGGATATCTGAACTCACCCTTATCTGAGATTAAATATTTACAGTTTATAACCTTTGAGTAGCCAGTCCTAAGTTTTATCAAGTCCTAATAGGAAGGGGGGTGGGGTGGGGGGCAGTTTGCAACCAGGGGGATTGAGGTAGAACAATTCAAGCAACTGAGGCAGAACAATAGAAATGGCACAACAGAAGGAATCACAAGCAGGATAGTTTTGAAAGTTACAAATTGAATTTATGTATGCATATATGTGTGATTTCATATTTATACATGTGTGTGTATACACACATTTTTTTAAAGCAAGGCCTATACTGTAGTGGGCTGGAACTCTGGAAAGGTATACTTGAATCACAGCAGGGTGCTTATGGCTGCACGTGCTCAATGTGATGTGAGGTAATTATACTGAGGGATTTAAGGACTGAGGGAGGGACACAGCACTCAACCACAGCCCTTAGCCAGAGAAGATTAAAGGCTCTAGAGTCCAGACTCCATCTTTGACCAGTCATGTGGCATCTCTCCTGTTTCCTTCCCTTCTCCAAAGACTAAGGACTCTGGCTGATCCTGAGGTCCTCCAGAGAGCTAGCCCGGACATTGGACATTACATTATACAATAGAGATTGTTTCATGTTCTGTTGTGCCACAGTTCTCTTTTATTGTCCTGACTCAGTTTCCCTAATTGGTTCTGCCTCAGTTTCCTTCAAAACCTGTAAGATTCACATTATTTAGTGAATAACTTGATAACTCCATAAAACATAACTTACAATGTTAACAAATAAAACTGAATCAAATCAAATGCAGATTTTTTTACAAAAGTTTTTTTCTGCCTGTGTCTGACAGCAATTAGCATCTCTCTTATCTGTCCAGGAAGAGCTTGAATTTTATTGCTCTTTCCCTTCCTCTTTAGTAATAAAGGTATCAGTATTCAAACAAATTCCAAGATCTTATACTCAGAATAAACAAATCTAGCATGCAAAGGCAATAGCAAAATTATTTCCCACTAATTTCAGAATCATCCCAAAGTTCCTAATCAAATGTTTTTTTCCTGCCTGACTTTTGATCGGATAAGGTTTTATTGCCCTTTACTCTAGCAGGCTCTGAAAACTGCTTTAAGGGAAAAACTTTCCTGTCAGTTTAAAATAGCCAAGTTCCATTTACTTACAAATTAGTACAACAGGTTAAAAAGTTTAAAATCACAAGCAAATTTTCAAATAACCAATTCCCAAATTTCTTAATCATTGTTCTTAAAACTTAACAGAGCTCTTAAATTAACAAAACAGACAAATCACACAGACTGCAGTTAGAACATTAAACATTTAACACATACAGACTAATGTGTTTCAGCTTGAGATTCTTTCTTTCTTTCTTTACAGAGTCCAAACGGAGCTTCTCTAAACTTTCAAGCCCATTTGATGGATTTCTGTGCCTTCACAGAGAATACCTAAATATAACCAGAGGCAACCAGAATCAGAACCAGACTCAGATGGTGTCAGAACACCCAAGCAGATTTATATTCTAGAACACCCAGAGTTGTCACTGGCACACAGAACCAGATGTATCTTAGAAGTCACTCAGAGGATATCTTACAACATCCCAGATTGATATCCTCGGAATTTGATGCCCGTCGGCATTTTATTATTCTGAGAATACAGATGCTAGCATAGACAGACAGAACAGGGAAACAGATCAGATGTCCTAAAACAGACATGTAAACTTATTCTCCAAGGCTAAATATGAAGGTGTCTACTGTTGGGCATGGCAGCAACTGAAAACTGCTCTTTTCCCTGGAGACTCTGGAAACAAATCCAGAGGGCTAGCCTCTAGGTCCAAGAACTCAGATATTTAGCCACCCCATGGCTGAAGGTAGAGACCCAAAGGTCTCTAATCTCTACTCCCCTTCTCAGTTTCTAATATCTCGGTGGAACCTCCAAATATAATGCTGGAGAAACTGAGGCAAGATAGAGATTAGAGAGTTTTTAATATTTTATTAATTGGAGAGTATGATTGACTGGACAGACTCATTTCAAAGTATCCTGTGGTGTGTGAGTTCTCAATGACATATATATGCACATGGCTCAACTACAAGGGTACACCAAGGCAGGGGTGGATTCAGAACATTAAGAGTGGGAACGGACTATCAGTCTGGTTCTGACGGGGGTGGAAGAGAGTGGTGGGGGGTAGTGGGAGGGAGGGGGGAATTAAAGCCAGAGTCAAGATGTCTGAATAAACAGAAGTAAAAATGTCAATGAGGTATCCCAGATAGTCTTATCTTTTGAAATATTTAGAGGGGGTAGTGCCATAAATTCTTGAGGACAGAAGGAGTTAGGAGCCAGGCAGTCTGAACTCCCCCTTATCTTGAGTCTCATATTAACAATTTATAACCGTTCTAAGGTCTTAATGAACTGGAGCAGGGTTTTACAGCTAAGGGAATTGAAGCAGAACAGTTAAGGAAACTGAGGCAAAACAATTTAGGGAAATTGAGGCAGAACCAATTAGGGAAACTAAGTCAGGACAATAAAAGAGAACTGTGGCACAACAATACAAACCTTTCCTATCTTAAGATAGGAAATCCTCATGAGAAATGAATAGTCAAACAAAATAGCTTCTCATGTCAGCTATACCCAAACATGTATATCTCATTGTGCATCTTTTGCCCACCTCTCTGTCAACTTATTGTGGTTCATTACATTGATCAGAGTTCTTAAAAGTTAAAGTCATTGGGGGCAGCTAAGTGGCCCAGTCAATAGAGCACCAGCCCTGAAGTCAGAAGGATGAGTTCAAATCTCATCTCAGAAACTTAATACTTCCTGGCTGTGTGACCCTGGGCAAGTCACTTAACCCCAATTGTCTCAGCAAAAAAAAAAAAAAAAAAAAAAAAAAAAGTCAAAGTTGTTTTTCTTTGAATTGTTCTGATTTTCATTTCACTCTGAATCAGTTCACATTTTCCTAAATTTCTCCAACAATCTCTTGGAATATTATTCCCTTTTATATTTGAAGGTCTTTTTAAAATTTATTTTTTGATTCTGCATCAAGAGCTCTGAGTTCTGAACTATAATGAATCCTCATTCTTTTATGAATTTAATTTTCTCTTTAAAAATTATTCTGTAATTTCTTGTGTTTTTATACTCTTAGAGTCCAGCATTCTGAATCAGACATTGCAGACATTCTTTTTTCTCATAATAGTTAAGAACTTTGTATTTTCCTTGAGGATTTATTGCTCATCCCACTTTTTTTCCCCCTTTTGCTAAATAATAGTTTAATAGTAGGTAAAATAGGCATTAGAAATGGCAAATATAAAATAGAGTTGGGAGAGCAATAGGACTATTGTTATCAAAGAAAGGAATTTGAAAGAATCCATTAAATGCCATTGATTGACTTGCAAGTTAGCAAGTTTAGCAGGAGAAGTTTAGCAGACTACTCAGAGTTAGCCATAATGAGAAGGGCTAGAGGGAAGAAGACACTGAGGGGAAGAGAAAGAGTAAGCTCCTAGTGGGCTTAGCAAAGATTTTAATCCAGACTAGATTTTTTATAGGGGTCTGTCTCAAGGACACCAAAGAAGTAAAGGGGGGGAACTTGGAGGTATCAAGGAGCCAGATGAGATGCACCTGGCAGACCAGATCCCAGACCTGTCTAAATTTATGCTAATTAATGTCACAAAAGGTTGTTTAAAGATACCCAGAGGTTGGGGGATACAAACAGGATAGTCTGGGAATTGGTTATATTTGATAATAGTCAGATGGGCTTCTTCCTGACAGGAAGAGAGTAAATCCATATCATTCCCCACTCTTTGATTTGCAAAAGAAATCTTTCAAAAAGTTGGGGGAGGGGAGTTGTCACTAACCAGGATGGAGTTTAGGAGACATCGCTAAAATCGTTGAGGCCATTTTCTAGGCCAAATCCAGAGACACTTGTTATACTTAGCAAGTAGAGGAGCTGCATCCTATTTTAATGTTGTAAAACTCCTGACTGCTGATTTATCTGCTTAAGTACTGGGCCTTTATAGTTTTTTTGAGGTAATTTGTTAGCCTTCTTAAAAAAATCCCTTTACTCATTCAATTTTCTTGTCCTTCTTTCCTTCCTGGTGTGTATAACCCCTAAGGTTGAATTATAAAGCAGCTTCAGTTTACAGCTGATGAAATTTCATCAGCCAAAGTCTCTACCCTGAAATATGGTCTGGTGGTACAGACCTGTCCGTAGCTGAGTTTCATTCCTTTAGACCTATCGTAAACAAACAGGCTGCCTTGTCCTCCTTCTACTCCCTATCCTATTTTCTTAATTTTCCTTGTGCGCAGACTGCAATACTATCTAGTGCTTTTTGCAGAATTGTGGGAAGATAGGTCAGACTATGCACTCAACTTTTGGATGTTCCTAACCTAGGGTTCAGTCCCAGTCAACACATTTTTATTTTCCCCTCCTCCTATGGTTTAGCAAAGACAATGTCAGTTACTTTTTTAAGGATAGGAGGAGAGCATAGGGTGTGCTGTGTTATTGTGGTGGTCCAGCCTGATTTTTTCTTAATTAAAACTTTTTATTTTCAAAATATATACCTGGATAATTTCAACATTCACCCTTACAAAACCTTGTATTCTAATTTTTTCCCTTCCTCCCCACCACCTCTTCCCCTAGATGGCAAGTATCCAATATATGTTAAACATGTGCAATTCCTCTATACATATTTCCACAAATATCATGCTGCACAAGAAAAATCAGATGAAAAAGGAAAAAAAATGAGAAAGAAAACAAAATGCAAGCAAACAACAACCAATAGTGAAAATGCTATATTGTGATCTCCACTCAGTTCCCACAATCCTCTCTCTGGGTGCAAATGGCTCTCTTCATCACAAGACCAGTGGAACTGGCCTGAATTCTCTTATTGTTGGAGAGAGCCACATCTATCAGAATTGATCATTGTATAATCTTGCTGTTGCTGTGTACACTGATCTCCTGGTTTTGCTCATTTCACTTCTCATCAGTTCATGTAACTCTCTCCAGGCCTCTCTGAAATCATATACAGCCTGATTTCTGAACAGTCCCAAAGCACAAGCCTGCAAGAAAGCTTATGTTAGTGCTGTGTGGTTTGGTTATTAATGCTTAATGATCATTTTAAGGTTTAGTGTTAATTTATAACGATTTTACCTTATCAGGGGTCTCTTATTTGTCCTGTGGTTCCAGTAGAATTGCATCTGACATGTTACACTTAAAAAAAATAATGATAGCTTTTTATTTTTCAAAATATATGCAGATAGTTTTTCAACATTCATCCTTGCAAAACCTTGTGTTCCAAATTTTTCTCCCTCTCTCCCTCCCCACCACTCCCCTTTCCTAGGGTTTTTATCCATTTCTAAATCTAAATAGGAAGATGAAATAAAACCATATTCTACAGTGCCCCTATCAGTAAGGGCAACATTAAAATTGTTTGACCAGCAATAGACTTGTGCTTATCTATCCAGATCCTCTTATTTCCTTAATCAGTAATATACCTTTATGAGAATTGTCTTAAATACATAGTGTATGGTCATTGAATCACATAAAGCTTAGGCTGCATTATTAGAGGCATTCTATTAGTATAAAATGGGTACACAATCTATCAATTTATCAAGTGTTATTAAGTACCTACTATGTGCCACATACTATGGTACGGAGATAAATACATTAATAAAATTTTTGTGAATGAAATAATCTACTAATAGGGAAAAAAAACTAGGACACATATAAGAATATAAAAAATTTAAAAAACAGAGCAGACATTAGCAAATGAAGGGATTGAGAGAGGCTTCATATGGCAGATTGTGCTTGAATTGTTCACTGGAAAGAACAGAGAGATTTTATGAAGTAGGAGAGGAGTAGATAGTAAATTCTAGGTATGAGAGGTGACTAATGGGAATCATGGAAAAAATGAGATAGAATGTCAAGTATGAGAGTCAGAAATGACCAGTTTGGCAGGATTCTAAAATAGGGGACAGGAGTTAGATCTAATGAGGCTGGAAAGATAGATTGGGATGTGGTTGTTAAATTTTCAAAGTCAAGCAAAAGTGTTTATATTTGTTCCTAAAGACAATGTAGGGTCACTGGAGTTTGAGGTAAGAAATGACATGGTTAGATCAATGAGATGAGGGAGAAAGTACTCTTCTAGCAGTGTGGATATAGTGAGATCAATATCCCAATACCATATTTCTTATATCTATCTACATTACAGATTAGACTAATTTTTCCTTCAAAAGTATTGAAGTCATCCTTAAGGCTGCAGTAATTCCTGCAACTATAAAGGTCCAAATTATTAGCATCATTTCTTGATTGTGGAATTCAATCACAATTCAATCAAGGGTTGAATGAAAAACAGCCCTTAGGAACTTTGTATTCTCTGATGCTTGCCTGGCAAACCAAGATGGGTCAGTCAGGGGAGCTTCACTTAACTGAATGAAGTTAGAATATCCTCAGTATATGTTTTTATTGAATTTTTTTTTGTTAGAACTAAGTAAATATTTTGTTAACTGTTGAATGGCCCACAGGATCTCATTTCATCCTAAAATTGAACATAAATCACCAGTGGACTAATTTGAGTCAAGTCTAGTCTAAAATGATGGAAGTTGGACAGAAGTGAGGAGAGACTTCAGGCAGGAATACCAATGAGGAGACTGACCTGTAGTCAAGAAGTTATGAGAGTATGAATTAACTTAGTGGATACTTGAAATATGGCATAAGTAGAAACATGATTTGCTAACTGATTAATGTGGTGTGAGGAAGAATCAGAAGTAAAGAATAATGCAAAAGTTATTAATCAAAGAGGCTGAAAGAATGGTAATGTCTATGTGTATAAATGTCTAAGTATATATCTATATCTAGGTAGGTAGATAAGTAGGTAGGTAGGTAGATAAGATAGATAGATAGATAGATAGATAGATAGATAGATAGATAGATAGATAGATAGAGTTTAGCTGTTTTTCAATGGTTTATCCTGATTCTCCAATCCTAATTATAAGTTAGGATTTATACTACATTGCTATGTGACAACAAAACAATAAGTATGTTAATAGGATTAAACATTGCCTCAATATAATTGCCATGGGAAGCTGGAATAATAGTGTTGATTTCATTAAGAACCCTTTCAATAGAAACCCATTATGTGAGAAAGTAGTAATTCTTATGGTTAAAAATATAAATGAACTTGGTGAGAAAAAGAAAGAATAAAAAAGATAAATATAAAGAATGTTCAAATGAAAAAAGTAAGGGGAGAGCAAGACATATTTTGATTTTTAGTGTCAGATAACAACAATGTGAAAGGAAGAGCAAAAATCTAGGAGTAACCTATGTGGGATGAGGGAAAAGAAAAGAAGTCAATCTTTTTTGGGAAAAAATAGAGATCCTAGAAATTTCGAAATTGATCACTGATGTATATGAGTTTGAGTAAATATATGAAAAATTGGGATTGAATTGGTAATAATGAAGTAAATATGATTGTATTCCATGTTGCTAAAATAAATAACAAAATGATAGGAAAATTAATGTTATAATCAAGCATAAATGGGATAAATACTTTAATTACAAAAAAAGGAGAAAAAATTACAGAATGGATTTTTTTTTTAATTTTTTTATTTAATAATTACATTATATTTACACTCATTTCTGTTCCGATTTTTTTTTCCCCTCCCTCCCTCCACCCCTTCCCCTAGATGGCAAGCAGTCCTTTATATGTTGGATATGTTGCAGTATGTCCTAGATACAATATATGTTTGCAGAACCGAACAGTTCTCTTGTTGCATAGGGAGAATTGGATTCAGAAGGTATAAATAATCCGGGAAGAGAAACAAAAATGCAGATAGTTCACATTCGTTTCCCAGTGTTCTTTCTTTGGGTGTAGCTGCTTTTGTCCGTCATTTATCAATTGAAACTCAGGTCTCTTTGTCAAAGAAATCCACTTCCATCAAAATATGTCCTCATACAATATCGTTGTCGAAGTGTATAATGATCTCCTGGTTCTGCTCATTTCACTTAGCATCAGTTCATGTAGGTCTCTCCAAGCCTCTCTGTATTCATCCTGCTGGTCATTTCTTACAGAACAATAATATTCCATAACATTCATATACCACAATTTACCCAGCCATTCTCCAATTGATGGGCATCCATTCATTTTCCAGTTTCTAGCCACTACAAACAGGGCTGCTACAAACATTTTGGCACATACAGGTCCCTTTCCCTTCTTTAGTATTTCTTTGGGATATAAGCCCAATAGAAACACTGCTGGATCAAAGGATATGCACATTTTGATAATTTTTTGGGCATAATTCCAGATTGCTCTCCAGAATGGTTGGATTCGTTCACAACTCCACCAACAATGCATTAGTGTCCCAGTTTTCCCGCATCCCCTCCAACATTCATCATTATTTTTTCCTGTCATCTTAGCCAATCTGACAGGTGTGTAGTGGTATCTCAGAGTTGTCTTAATTTGCATTTCTCTGATCAATAATGATTTGGAACACTCTTTCATATGAGTGGTAATAGTTTCAATCTCATCCTCTGAAAATTGTCTGTTCATATCCTTTGACCATTTATCAATTGGAGAATGGCTTGATTTCTTATAAATTTGAGTCAGTTCTCTATATATTTTGGAAATGAGGCCTTTATCAGAACCTTTAACTGTGAAAATGTTTTCCCAGTTTGTCGCTTCCCTTCTAATCTTGTTTGCATTAGTTTTATTTGTACAAAGGCTTTTTAATTTGATGTAATCGAAATTTTCTATTCTGTGATCAGTAATGGTCTCTAGTTCATCTTTGGTCACAAATTTCTTTCTCCTCCACAAGTCTGAGAGATAAACTATTCTATGTTCCTCTAATTTATTTATAGTCTCGTTCTTTATGCCTAGGTCATAGACCCATTTTGATCTTATCTTGGTATATGGTGTTAAGTGTGGGTCCATGCCTAATTTCTGCCATACTAATTTCCAATTATCCCAGCAGTTTTTATCAAATAATGAATTCTTTTCCCAGAAGTTAGGGGCTTTGGGTTTGTCAAACACTAGATTGCTATAGTTGACTATTCTGTCTTGTGAGCCTAGCCTTTTCCACTGATCCACTAATCTATTTCTTAGCCAATACCAAATGGTTTTGGTGACTGCTGCTTTATAATATAATTTTAGATCAGGTACAGCTAGGCCACCTTCATTTGATTTTTTTTTCATTAATTCCCTTGAGATTCTCGACTTTTTATTGTTCCATATGAATTTTGTTGTTATTTTTTCTAGATCAATAAAATATTTTCTTGGAAGTCTGATTGGTATAGCACTAAATAAATAGATTAGTTTAGGGAGTATTGTCATCTTTATTATGTTCGCTCGGCCGATCCAAGAGCACTTAATATTTTTCCAATTATTTACAGAATGGATTTTAAAACACACAAAGCAAATCAACAATATATTTAGCACAAGAAATTGTCCTAACAAATGGTATTTGTTCTTTATCAAAGGGTCAAAATAGTGCATTTCTAAAATCCCATTAAACTCTGAGTGTCTAGATTTTATAGGTCCTAAATTAGAATAATTCTTAGATTTTATAATTAAAAACCTAAAAGTAACTTTGTGAGCTACCTTTCTTTCTTTCTTCCTTTTTTCTTTCTTTCTTTCTTTCTTTTTAAATAAGAATGGTATCTACAATGTCTATTGCAAATAGCATCTGCTTCAAGACCTCTAAAACCATGGAGTTCAGAACTTATAAAGCAACCTATTCCACTTTGGTTTGGCTCTGATTGTTAGGATAATTTTCTGGAGGCTATTTTTGTTCATGTACTTAATGACCAGATTTGCTATTATGACACTTTGTTGAATCATATTGAGAATACAGTTCCCAATGTCACTTATGCAGCTAAAAATACTGGTGACAAATATGAAAAGATATAGGAAAATATAGGAAAGCTTTAGATTAACTTGTTTTCTATCTAAATACGTACCTCTAAACATGGCATGCATAATTCTTTAGTAATCTATTGATTACAGACAAAATTTCAGAAATTGCAGTATAATGAGAAGATTCTTCAAGAGAAGTTCTGATGGGAAATATAAAAATCTAGTCAACAAGTTATATTTATTGGAAAGAATAACAAGTTCCACAGAACAATCATATTGATGCAGAGAGATGTACACAATATTTCACTAAATGTAGCTAACAAAGCTTTCTGAAAATCCATTTAAAACAGATTTGAAGTTCATTAAAGAGAGACTTGAGATAGAAAATAGTGAGAGATATTAAACAAAGATGAGCATTTGTGGCTAAAGAAAAGAAAAGGAGAAGCAGATTATCACTTTTATTACTCAATCTTATTTTTGGTAGCATTTGCATTTAAAATAATATTTTTTTCAAATATATTCTTTTCTTCTGCTACCCAAAAAATCTTCCACTCTTACAAAGATTAAAAAAAAAGTTCATCAAAACCAACCAAAAAGTCAACTGTATGATAGCCTATATAAGTTTTTATAAACTATATGTAGTTTTATATATCCTCCAAACTATGCAAAAGGCTTGGGGAGAGAGTAATTTTCTCACTTCTTTTCCAGAGCCAAGGTGGTCATTATGACTATATATTGTATAACTCCAGAATATTTTGCTGCTGTTTCATTTTCATTGTTGTATTCATTGTATATATAATTTCCTGGTTGTTCTTATATAACACTAACTCAATTCTTCCCATACGATAGATCTCTGTATTTTTCATATTTATTATTTCTTATGGCTAAGTACATTTTCATTAAATTTGTGCAGCATAATGTTTAGCTGTTTCTCTGATCAATGGCTATTGGCTTTCTTTACAATTCTTATGCATCTCTTTTAATATTACTGCATATTCTTCATAGAACCAAATATAGAAAAAATAGTTTTATTAACCAAGAGGAAAATGTTAAAGAAAAAGATCTGTTATTAAATAATACAATTAGTGAGGAGACTAACTTGGCTTAGACATTGGACACATTTAAAAACATCTTTCATGAAGAAAATGAAAAAAAAATGGAGCAATTAACAAATAGTGGAAATTTTTTAAATGAGCTATTTTCAAGTATAAAGATTATTGCTTTTTAAAGTCAGCATGTATAGAATATATTTTGGATTTTTAATGAAATTCCAGCAAAAACCAAAATATTTCTTTGATGCCAAGAAGATGAGGGTGGTGAAAGAAGTAAAAGTATTTCTTACTTTGAAACAAAGGTAAAGATAATAGGAAAAGGTAAAAATTGCCAAATCTGATGCCAAAAATTAGTTGAATGATAAAATAATACTAAATAAATTAGTAGCTGAAAGATAATAAAGACATAAACAGTAAGCAGCATTGAGGCTAATAAATGGAAAATGATTTTTAAACAAGATAGATGGTTATGACTATAAAACTATTAGGAAATATTATTGCCTTATATTTCTATAAGGATTTATAGTCTATAGTGCATTCATATATATTATCTCATTTGATCCTCATAACAACCTTAGAATGTAGACAGGGCAAATATTAATATTCTCATTTTAAAATAAAGAAAAAGAAATAAATAATACATGTTCTATTTTGTAGGGCATTTTTCGACATTGCATAGACTATGATATCTTGGGATTAATAATAATATATACTATTATATCTTAAATTTATATTTAAGTTGTATTAGCACTCCATACATTTTTATTGTAGTTTTCTGTTTGTTTTTCTTATGTATGTGTGTAGAATCACTTCTTTTCTCTTTGTTTTATTTTTATGGAATATAGGAGGAGCCGGACTTCCTTTCGTTCTCTCACTTTGACATCTCAGATCAATATTATATAGTTATATATTCTTATTGTGGCTCAAATGATGGAAAGATCTTCAGGATCAGGTGTGGGCTAAGAAGATTTCAATAAGTGGCGTTTATGCTAGATATTGAAGAATAGGCAAAGAGTTGGTTTAGGTAGGGAATAAAGAGATGTAATGAGGAAAATTGTGGAAGGAAAGAAAGCATAAAGTATGTTTAAAGACAATAGTCCAAATATCCCAAAATTCATAAAACTGTGCATTTCATTTGATCCAGCAGTGTTGCTATGCTGTGTCTATATCCCAAAAAAATCATAAATGAAGGAAAAGGACCCACATGTTCAAAAATGTTTGTAGTAGTTCTTTTTGTGATGGCAAGAAATTGGAAACTGAATAGATGCCCATCATTTGAGGAATGGCTGAATAACTTATAGTATATGAAGTTAATGAAATATTATTGTTCTAGAAAAAATGATTAGCAGACTGATTTCAGAAAAATCTGGAAAGGCTTACATGAACTGATGCTAAGTGAAATGAGCAGAACCAGGAGAACACTGCACATAGTAATAGCAAGATTATGTAATGATCAACTGTGGTAGACTTGACTCTTCTTGGTAATACATCAATGCAAGACAATTCTAATAAACCTGGGATGAAAAATAGGCATCTTCATTCAGAGAGAGAACTGTGGAGACTGGATGTGGATCAAAGTATATTTTTACCTTTAAAAAAAAATACACACACACACACACACACACACACACACATACATATTCCTTTCTCATTTTTTCCCCTTTTGGTCTGATTTTTCTTGCATGACAAATATAGAAATGTATTTAAAATGATTTTGCATGTATAACCTATGTCACATTGTGGCTGTCTTGGGGGGGTGTTAGAGTTCAAATGTTGGAGTTCTTGTTCTTCTCAAAACACAGCTGGTTTAGCTTAGAGGCTTAGAGCCCTCCGAATATCTCCAAATCCAAAGGTTCTGTCCTTCAGCCTCTGCCTCTGCTTTCTTCAGCCTCCAACCAACACAGAGATGGAATGTCTCTCTCTTGTCTCCTTCTGGGGAGCTCAGCCACCAACTACAGTGGTCTGAGATGAAGATGAATCTGGTTGTCCACTGAACTCTCACTCGGAGCTTTATCCTCTGAAAGCTCTTCTCTGCCACCAGCCAGCCAAGTGGAAAAAAATGTATTCTGGAATAGATCTCTCTCCTTATATGCGAGTCTTCTAAGAGAATGGGATTATGGGTTTTCTCCCATAGTGCTCTCTGGCCCAAAGAGCTTTAAGGGAGGTGTGGACTCCCTTGAAGTTAGAAAGTTTACTTTGGCCTCATTTCCAAAATATATAGAGAACTGACTCAAATTTATAAGAAATCAAGCCATTCTCCAATTGATAAATGGTCAAAGGATATGAACAGACAATTTTCAGAGGATGAGATTGAAACTATTACCACTCATATGAAAGAGTGTTCCAAATCATTATTGATCAGAGAAATGCAAATTAAGACAACTCTGAGATATCACTACACACCTGTCAGATTGGCTAAGATGACAGGAAAAAATAATGATGAATGTTGGAGGGGATGCGGGAAAACTGGGACACTAATGCATTGTTGGTGGAGTTGTGAACGAATCCAACCATTCTGGAGAGCAATCTGGAATTATGCCCAAAAAATTATCAAAATGTGCATATCCTTTGATCCAGCAGTGTTTCTATTGGGCTTATATCCCAAAGAAATACTAAAGAAGGGAAAGGGACCTGTATGTGCCAAAATGTTTGTAGCAGCCCTGTTTGTAGTGGCTAGAAACTGGAAAATGAATGGATGCCCATCAATTGGAGAATGGCTGGGTAAATTGTGGTATATGAATGTTATGGAATATTATTGTTCTGTAAGAAATGACCAGCAGGATGAATACAGAGAGGCTTGGAGAGACCTACATGAACTGATGCTAAGTGAAATGAGCAGAACCAGGAGATCATTATACACTTCGACAACGATATTGTATGAGGACATATTTTGATGGAAGTGGATTTCTTTGACAAAGAGACCTGAGTTTCAATTGATAAATGATGGACAAAAGCAGCTACACCCAAAGAAAGAACACTGGGAAACAAATGTGAACTATCTGCATTTTTGTTTTTCTTCCCGGATTATTTATACCTTCTGAATCCAATTCTCCCTACGCAACAAGAGAACTGTTCGGTTCTGCAAACATATATTGTATCTAGGATATACTGCAACATATCCAACATATAAAGGACTGCTTGCCATCTAGGGGAGGGGGTGGAGGGAGGGAGGGGAAAAAAATCGGAACAGAAATGAGTGTCAATATAATGTAATTATTAAATAAAAAATTAAAAAAAAAAAAAAAAAAAAAAAAAAAAAAAAAAAAAAAGAAAGTTTACTTTGTGAAGCTAGCATACTTGTGAACTCCAATGAGTAAAGGTGCGAACACAAGCCTTGTATTAATTAGTTCTACTTAGTACCTTATTTCAGGTTCTGGCCAAAATCTTCTTGTAAGATTAGATCAACTCTAATTAGTTAGCAGTTAGTAAGGATTCCAACAGGGGGGAAGTAAGGGAGGGAAGAAAAAAATTGGAACACAAAATCTTACAAAAGTGAATGTTGAAAACTATCTTTACATGTATTTAGGAAAATAGAATACTACTGAGGAAAAAAAAAAGAAAATAGTTCAGTATGATTGGAATGTAGACTAAATATCAATAATTACTAAACACTTATTAAGCACCTACTATGTGCCAGGCAAAGTACTAAATGCTGGGTATACCAATGTTAAATTAAAATGTCTGGGAACAATTTGAGTTAGAATTGGAAAGGTTGATGGAGATCAGATTATAGAGGAACTTCAATGCTAAACTAAAACATTTTTGCTTTTATCCACTTGACAATGGGAGATGAAAATTTTTGAATGGAGGGAAATGACTCAAGCACTGTCATGAAAAGTTTAATATATCAGATACGTGCAGGCTGGATTGAAAGCCTGGATAGTCTGGAGGTCAATACAGTAATCTACTCCCAGAATAAATATGAAAAATGGAACTATGAAAAATACCAAATCTGGTCCTCTTCTTTTTAATGGTATAAACATTAACACATTATATTTAATATTATTACTCATACATTTTGAGTATATTATGTCATGTGGTATAAGAAATTTTTAGCAGCTCTTTAATTCTACTTCATTTATTCATTAATTCATCTATTCATCTATTCATTTATTGTAATACTAGCATTTTTAGAATGTCAAGTTATAGTAAGGAAAGATGTCCTTCATTTCCTTCTATATTTATACAAAAATACATCTAGTGTTTATAGCATAAAATGCTAGATTTTGACTTCAGATTGATATTCTGCCCATGTTTGTTGGGTTTTTAGCATAAATTGATATTGTATTATGTAATAATGTGATTTTGAATGTTTTTATTTTAAATATGATTATGTCATTTTAACTAATGTTGAACCATCACCCTTACATGCATAGTTTATGTATAACTTGATCATATTAAATGATTTGGGGTGGTCTATGAATAAATACTTTTGCCAGGATTTAAAAAAAAATTAGGGCTAAACTTTGGTAATGAAATTTATCTATAGTTTTTTTCTCTGCTTGATCTTTCCTTAGTTTATATATTAAGATTATATCTGTCTCAGGAATTTAGTAGTATTTTCAGTTTAATTTTTGAGATTTATTTGCAGTATAGATATTCTTTAAAAGTTTGACAGAATTTTATAAATTCATCTGGATCTATTTTTCTCCTCTCTGTCCTCCCACATTGGTAATTTCTTTTCACCTAGTCTATTTCCTTTTCCCTTTCCCCCAGAAACTGGCTCATGATCTCTATTTGGTGTTGCTACTGTCTGTCTTTTTGCAGTCCAAGTAAATTTTACTTTATGGATTCCAATGCTATGCCATTAGCATGCTATTTATGTTCAATACTGATATTTGCTTATTATCTATGATTCCTTTGAGTATAATATAATTTCCTTCTTTATTTCTATTGATATTGTGAATTTTTATTTTTGCTTCATCTAAAAACATGTTTCTAACTCTTACTTTTTTTTAGATTCACTTGATGAATAATAAATTTTGTCCCAGTTTCTCATTTTGATTCTCTGTGTATCTTTAAAGGTATGAGAGTTGAGTGAATTTTTCCTTCATTTTTTTTTTAGGGTTTTTAAAACAGATTTTAAAAAATTCCCTTCCTTTTTAAATCTAATACTTTGTTTCTGCAATTAAGTTTGCTTAAGTTTTTTTGCTGCAACTCCCTTTCCACTCTTGCACCCAATTGTTTTTCCTTTCCCTACTCTGCAGGTTTGGCTTTATCTATTTCTTCCATTTAATTATGTTTTCCCTTTTATTGCTTCCCTTTCCCATCTCTCAGTTAAGTGGGTGGTTAAAAATCTCCTCCATTAGCTTATATTTGTAATTTTTCAGCTCTTCATTAATTTTTCTTTTCTGAAATTCCATTCTCTGAGTTGTAGATTCTAGATGATCTAAGAACAACTTGAAAAATATGTACTAAGTTATATCAATAGAGGAACTAGATAGTGTACCAAGAGTTGAAAAATAATAAATGCAGAAAATAGCACCTGCTCTGTCCTTTGAAGGAAATCACCCATTTTAAAAAGGGAGGAATAAGAAGGGAAGAGTCTTCCAACAATAAGGAACTAGCCAACTGGATAGTGCAATACATAGAGTACTGGGCCTAGAGTCAGAATATCTGAGTTCAAATTTGTTCTCAGATATTTCCTTGCTGTGTGCTCCTTCCTGGACAAATCACTTAACCTCTTTTACCTCAGTTTCCTCATCTATTTAATGGAGATAATCACAGGATCTAACTCCCAAGGTTGTTATAAGGATGAAAAGAGATAATTTGTAAAGTACAGTACCTAGCTAATAATTAGGCATTATATAAATGTTAATTATTATAGATATTATTTGCAAAGACTTTGAGAATAAAAATAGGCCAATTTAAGTGGCCTGTATGAAAGGTAACAATGTGCAATCAGTTTAGAAATGCAGCTAGACAGGAAAGGACTTAAAATGGCAGAATTTGCAGGTATTTGGAATATAGATTGGAGAAAGGAGCATCTTGAAGGAGAGATTCAAATTAGAGACCTTTCACATAGTCCAGATGAGGCTCAAGTGAGAGCTAATTAAGGTGGTGTTCGTGGTGCTACAAAAAAAAAAAAGAAAAAGAGATTATAGATGTGTTTTTCAGAAGTGCCTGAAGTGAGGAAACATATCTAAGAGTTATTTGTGCTGATATCTCAAAGCTTTCCAAGTATCCTCAGGGCAGGGTCAATGTCTTATTTCATCTTTACATCTCCTATACCTAAAGATGTATTTAAGTTACAAACCTAGGAGACTAGAAGTACAGAGGTATCATCAGCTGAAATAGGGAAGTTTTGAAAAGGGTTGAGTTTTGTTGTTTTTTTTGAGGGGGAGTTTGAAGGTGTATTATAAACAGTATTTCCCTGTTGCAGCTTCTTTCCTCCCACTAACAACATGATAAGGCTAAAAGAAATCAAAGCTGCCACCAGAACCTGGTTGACCCCAGCTTCTCTGGTGCAACTTATAGGTCATCTAAGGGCATAGACAATCCCTAGTCCCTCAGGATTTCTGAAGACCACAAAAATCACCTTGTCCTTTGCCATTTTCCACAAGTCCAATGACCACTTTGCTGTCCAATAATTCATGAGTGCTTCATTTCTCTCAACAATGAACTTGGACTCAGGGTGATAATACTATTAGAGTTGTCTCTTACGGAGGAGAAGAGAAGAAATAATGAATTCTATTTTGGACATTTCAAATATTCAAATTTGACATGCCAATGTGACATCCATGTCCAGGAGGTAGTTCAGACACAAATTGAAGTTCAAGGGGTAGCTAAATGGCATAAAGGATAGAGCACTGACCCTGGAGTCAGGAGAACCTAATTTCAAATCAAGCCTGAAACACTTAACACTCACTAGCTATGTGACCCTTGGCGAGTGATTTAACCCCAATAGCCTTGCAAAAATATAGTAACAGAATTGAAATTCAGGAGAGAGATAAGAGCTTGATGAGTAGATTTTTGAGTGACTTACATGGAGATGATAATTGAACCTATCATTGAATCATATTGTATTATTGAACTATAATACTTGCATTTGCATTGCCTACTTCATAGGGGTATTAATAAGGAAAAACATCTTGCAAAATTTAAGGTATTATATAAATATAACTATTGTTGTTATTGTTATTTTTTCATTCATTGCTTTGTACATCCCTGAAATTCTCTGTTGCTCTTAGAATTATCAAACATCTGACTAGCAAATCCTCCTAGTGGTTAAACAAATATAATTAAAAATTCCTTATTTTTTTATTCAAGGTCCACCAGAGTCTGGCTCTAATACATCTTTCTCTCTTTCTTTCTTTCTCTCTTTCTCTTTCTTTCTTTCTTTTCTTCTTTCTTTTTTCTTTCTTTCTTTCCTTCTTTCTCTTTCTTTCTCTCTCTCTCTCTCTCTCTCTCTCTCTCTTTCTTTCTGGAAATATATGTTATTTCCTTATTCTCTCTCTTTTAAAAAATTAATAATAGTTTTTATTTTCAAAATATATGAACATTCACCCTTGCTAAACCCTGTGTTCTAAATTGTGTTCCCCTTTCCCAAAATAGCAAGTAATCCAATATAGATTAAACATGTGCAATTCTTCTAAACATACTTCCACATTTATCATGCTGCACAAGAAAAATTAGATCAAAAAGGGAAAAAATAAGAAAGAAAAAAAAGCAAGCAAACAATAACAAAAAAGTGAAAATACTATTTTGTGATCCCATTCAATTCCCATAGTCCTCTCTTTGAATACAGATGGCTTTTTTTTTCATCACAAGACTACTGGAACTGGCCTGAATCATCTCACTGTTGAAAAGAGCTCGACCATCAGAATTGATCATTGTATAATCTTGCTGTTGCTGTATACAATGATCTCCTAGTTCTGCTCAATTCACTTAGCATCATCATGTAAGTCTTTCCAGGCCTCTCTGAAATCATCCTGCTGATCATTTCTTATAGAACAATAATATTCCATTACATTCATATACCGTAACTTATTTAGCCATTCCCCAACTGATGAGCATCCACTCAGTTTTCCAGTTTCTTGCTACTACAAAAAGGGGCTGCCACAAACATTTTTGCACATGTGGGTCCTTTTCCATTTTTTATGATCTCTTTGGGTACAGACTTAGTGGAGACACTGCTGGATCAAAGGTTATGCACATTTTGATAGCACTTTGGACATAGTTCCAAATTGCTCTCCAAAATGGTTGGATCAGTTCACAACTCCACCAACAAGGAAGTAGTGTCCCAGTTTGTCCCAATGTTTATAATTATCTTTTCCTGTCATCTTAGCCAATCTGAGAGGTGTGGAGTGATATTTCAGAGTTGTCTTAATTTGAATTTCTCTGATCAATAGTAATTTAGAGCATTTTTTTCATACGATTGGAAATTGTTTTAATTTTGTGTGAAAATTGTTCATATTCTTTGACCATTTATCAATTGAAGAACAGCTTTTATTCTTATAAAATTGAGTCAATTCTCTATATATTTGAGAAATGAAGCCTTTATTAGAGGTCTTGGATGTAAAACATTTGCCCCAGTTTTCTGCTTCCCTTTTAATCTTGACTGTATTGTCCACCTTTATTTCAAAGAACTTCCATTCCTCTTCTTCAGTTCTAGCCAAAATAGACTATTCGCTTTTCTTTGTTTAGACTATTTTTTCTTAGGTTTCTATACATTTTTCAACATATTCACCATTCCAAAAATGGAATACTCCACTGTCAAACATACAAAATGAATTGTATTTTCTTCCTGCAAAATATAGTTCAAGGTTCTGATTCCTTCATAGTACCTTCCTTGACTTCTCTAGCTATAAATGCTCCCCCTTGAATTTCTAGATAGTTATCATTTCTTAACATACATTTTAGTTATTTGTGTAAGAATCTCAATCTATCATGAGGTTGCAAACTTTTTGAGGACAAAGAACTTTATTTATTTATTACATTTATATTTAATTTGTATTTATATATATTCAGGATATTTATATTTATATACAATTATCTTAAGGGGTATCTCTTAAGAACTTTAAAATCAATTGTATGACATGAGAGACACTGGGACAGAACTGCCCAGCATGTCATGCTCTCATTAGAGAAGGTGCTGTGCTCCATCAGCAAAACAGAATTGAATTAGTACAAAGGTAATGTGAAATGCACAAAATTAGAGAAGCTATAGCAAATGTTCATTTGGACTATTTTGTGTCTGACCTGTGGCAGAACATTCCGAGCTCATATTGGCCTGATCAATCACAGTCATATACCCTGTAACTAGACTGTAACATTGTGATATCATTTTGATCCTCTTTGAAAGCAAAGGACAATAACCAATATTTATTCATAATTTTATTGCTTATTTTAAAAAGCATAGCAAGATGTACATAATAGATTTGTAGTTTCATATATAATAATCTATTTTTATACTATTTTATACATTTATAGAAATGCTTGTTTTATTCCATTAATTAAAAATAAAAACAAAAGAACTATGCTTTATTTCATCTTTATGTCCTCTAAGCCTTTCACAATACCTTGCAAACTTGTTAAGTTGGACTGAATTAAATTGGAATGCACATTCTTTCCAACTCTCAGGTATAATTATTAAGTTTATTCTTTGGATTGATCTATAATCTTAGCAGAAACATTGTAGCATAATGAGTAGAGAGGATTAACAAAAAGTCAAGAGGATCTGGTTCAAGTCTCATCTTTTACCCATAATGGCTGTGTGACCCTGGGCAAGTCACTGACAATAATTTCTAGAAAAGATTCCATCACAAATTGATAGAGGGAATTTTCATTCCTTGGAGTATATTAAATCAATAAACTTATAGATCTAGTTCCTATCCCTATATAGAATCTTTACTAAATTCTTGTGTATTCTAGGTTTTTTAAAAAAATATACTTTTGAGGCAATTGGGATTAAGTGACTTGCCCAGGATCACACAGCTAGGAAATGTTAAATGTCTGAGTTCAGATTTGAGCTCATGTCCTTCTAAATGCAGAGCCAATGTTTTCAATCCACTACACCATCTACCTGCCCCTTAGCTATTCTAAATATAGTTCAGTGCCCTGAATATCTCCAAAATATATAACCTTTTCATCAGCAGAATTGAACCCAATGTTTTAATAAGTATTCATTTAAAGATATACTTTGGGAGCATAAACTAATTATTTTGTTTAAATATATATGTACTAAACAGGGAAAAAGATAGTTATGTCATTATCAGAAGTATAAGAACAAAAATTAAGTGTTAGAGACTTGCATAATCATTGAGGGGAACCTCTGGAAAAAAAATGTGTTGGGGAAAGAACTGAGGGATATGAATAATTTTAAAATCTCTATTTAACATGAAAAGAACTCATTGTTCTCAGTTGCTTTAGCTGAACCCAGTGGGGATATCAGTGATTTTGTACCTGTCGAATAGCAGGACCTTTTATGTAAAATAGGAGCAAACAACTGGCAAAACTAATGGAGGTTTGGAGGCTTGCTGGTACAAGTGTTTTGCCACAGTTCTCTTTTATTGTCCTGAATCAGTTTCCCTAATTATCCTGACCCAGTCCTGACTCAATTTCTCTGCTTCAGTCTATAATTATCAGCTCAAAGCTCAGACCTGCAAAACCTCCCTTTCCTTTTTATCAGAATATTTAATAAAAATAAAAGATCTTATGTTTTAGAATATCAGAATGCCTCTCTCAATCCCAAGCTATCAGAATGTCAGATACTGTTTTATCAAAATGCCTCTCCCCATCTCCGGGTGCCTCCTTCCCATTATGTCATCCCCCTCTCCAGTGGCTCACCTCACCTTGTCAGAGTCCCATTCCCAATCTCAGCACTCTAATTCCACCCCAGCCTCAGTATACCACCTGAGTCTGAACCATAGGTCATGGAGAACTCACATTCTTTGCTGGATTCTTGGAGATGCTAGTCTCATTCAGCCCTGGGAACAAACCATGGATCCATTTGGTCCCAGTAAATCTCTTCCTTTAAATAAATTATTAAATACTCTCTAATCTCTATCTTACCTCAATTTCTCCAGTATTACATTTTGGAGGTCCCACTAGGATGTTAAAAAATGAGCAGGATTAGAGATTAGAAGACCTTTTTTTTTTTTTCTTTTTTTTCTTTTTTAAATAAATTTTTATTGACAGAACCCATGCCAGGATAATTTTTTACAGCATTATCTCTTGCATTCACTTCTGTTTCGATTTTTCCCCTCCCTCACTCCACCCCCTCCCCCAGATGGCAAGCAGTTCTTTACATGTTAAATAGGTTACAGTATATCCTAGATACAACATATGTGTGCAGAACCGAACAGTTCTCTTGTTGCACAGGGAGAATTGGATTCAGAAGGTATAAATAACCCAGGAAGAAAAACAAAAATGCAAGCAGTTTATATTCATTTCCCAGTGTTCTTTCTTTGGGTGTAGCTGCTTCTGTCCATCCTTGATCAATTGAAATTGAATTAGCTCTCTTTATCGAAGAGATCCACTTCCATCAGAATCCTCAAACAGTATCGTTGTTGAGGTATATAATGATCTCCTGGTTCTGCTCATTTCACTTAGCATCAGTTCACATAAGTCTCGCCAATCCTATCTGTATTCATCCTGCTGGTCATTTCTTATAGAACAATAATATTCTATAGCGTCCATATACCACAATTTACTCAACCATTCTCCAATTGATGGGCATCCATTCATTTTCCAGCTTTTCTTCCCCTTGTGTCTCAGGGTGGCTGGAAGCCAAAGATCTGGATTCTTTGCTTGGAGAGGCCAGCCCTCTGGATTTTCTTCCAGAGCCTCTGGGAAAGAGCAGTTCCCAGCCACAACTGTACCTAACACCTGATGGTAGACACCTCCATTTGGCCATGGGAGAATCTGGTCTGAAACCCCTGCAGGGTAATTTCTTTGTCTGGTCTGATTGCTAGCTAATCTGGTACCCAGAAAAAGTTGGGCTGACAAGCCATACAACTCTGGGAAATGCCAGTAGGATGCTACGTGGCATTAACTGGTTCTGAGTACCTTTTTGTACTACCTGACTTTAATCTGGGCATTCTCTGTAAAGGCAGAGAAATGCACCAAGCTGGGAAGGAAGACTATGGAGCTGACAACTTCCTTCCCGGTTATCCTTTCCAGATAGCCCCTGGTCTGTGTTAAAATGTTTTGTTTTGTGTTGTAACTGCTCAGTCAATGTCTGTGTGTGACTTGTTTGTCTATTCTGTTGGTTCAGAACTCTGCTAAATTAAGAAATTTGGGAATGACTGTTTCAATGTTATAATTGTACTTAGTATGAAATTTGCTTGTGATCTTAAATTTTTAAAAACTGGCACTCAGATAGTTTAAATTTAGGCATGGCTTGGACTAAGCTACCCTAGATAAGGCCTCTGAAAAACAAAAGGAGTTTATACTAATTGCTTTGAACTCTGGCTGGAGAAAACATCTGATTAGGGATTTTAGGATGATTTTAAATTTGAGGGAAATAATTTTACTGTTGCCTTTGCATGCCAGATTTGTTCTGAGTATTCTTTTGGGCTGTTTTAAATTGTGGGAAATAACTTTACTATTGCCTATGCAGGTTAGATTTAGTTATCTTTGAATGTAAGATCTTAAGAACTTGTTGGAGTGAAATTCTGTTAACTTACCTGAAAGGGGTCATGTGTCTCTATTGGTCTGACTTTTCTAAAGACTTCAACTCTGGTCATAGCTGGGGCTTAAGAAAAGTCCATTGGGAATAAGGACCTCATGGGCCAGAGAGAAATTTAATATTTGAAATAGGAAAAGCAGTTTTATATTACTGGGAACTTACTGTATTTGATTGGATTTTAAGTTAAAATATAAGCTTTTTTTTATACTTATAACTTTTTATTGACAGTACATATGCATGGGTAATTTTTTACCATATTATCCCATGCACTCCTGTTTCCATTTTTCCCTTCCCTCCTTCCACCCCCTCCCTTAGATGACAGGCAGTCTTATACATGTTAAATATGTTATAGTATATCCTAGATACAATATATGTGTGCAGAACCGAACAGTTCTCTTGTTGCACAGGAAGAATTGGACTCAGAAGGTAAAAATAACCTGGGGAGAAAAACAAAAATGCAAATAGTTTGCACTCATTTCCCAGTGTTCTTTCTCTGGCTGTAGCTGATTCTGTCCATCATTGATCAATTGGAACTGAATTGGATTTTCTCTTTGTCGAAGATATCTACTTCCATCAGAATACATCCTCATTCAGTATTGATGTTGAAGTGTATAATGATTTCCTGGTCCTGCTCATTTCACTTAGTGTCAGTTCATGTAAGTCTCTCCAAGCTCTCTGTATTCATCCTGCTGATCATTTCTTACAGAACAATAATATTCCATAATATTCATATACCACAATTTGCCCAGCCATTCTCCAATTAATGGGCATCTATTCATTTTTCACTTTCAAGCCACTACAAAAAGGGCTGCCACAAACATTTTGGCACATATAGGTCCCTTTCCTTTCTTTAGTATCTCTTTGGGGTATAAGCCCAGTAGTAGCATGCTAGATCAAAGGTTATGAACAGTTTGATGACTTTTAGGACATAATTCCACATTGTTCTCCAGAATGGTTGGATTCTTTCACAACTCCACCAACAATGCATCAATGTCTCAGTTATCCCACATCCCCTCCAACATTCATCATTATTTTTTCCTGTTATCTTAGCCAATCTGACAGGTGTGTAGTAGTATCTCAGAGTTGTCTTAATTTGCATTTCTTTGATCAATAGTGATTTGGAACACTCATATGAGTGGAAATAGTTTCAATTTTATCATCTGAAAATTGTTTATTCATATCCTTTGACCATTTATCAATTGGAGAATGGCTTGATTTCTTATAAATTAGAGTCAATTCTCTATATATTTTGGAAATGAGGCCTTTATCAGAATCTTTAACTGTAAAAATGTTTTCCCAGTTTGTTGCTTCCCTTCTAATCTTGTTTGCATTAGTTTTGTTTTTACAAAGACTTTTTAATTTGATGTAATCAAAATTTTCTATTTTGTGATCAATAATGATCTCTAGTTCTTCTTTGGTCACAAATTCCTTCCTCCTCCACAAGTCTGAGAGGTAAACTATCCTATGTTCCTCTAATTTATTTATGATCTTGTTCTTTATGCCTAAATCATGGACCTATTTTGATCTTACCTTGGTATATGGTGTTAAGTGTGGGTTCATGCATAATTTCTGCCATACCAATTTTCAGTTTTCCTAGTAGTTTTTGTCAAATAATGAATTCTTATCCCCAAAGTTGGGATCTTTGGGTTTTTCAAACACTAGTTTGCTATAGTTATTGACTATTTTGTCTTGTGAACTTAACCTACTGCACTGATCAACTAATCTATTTCTTAGCCAGTACCAAATGGTTTTGGTGACTGCTGCTATATAATATAGTTTTAGATCTGGTATAGGTAGGCCACCTTCATTTGACTTTTTTTTTTCATTAATTCCTTTGAAATTCTTGACCTTTTGTTCTTCCATATGAATTTTGTTGTTTTTTTTTCTAGGTCATAAAAATAGTTTTTTGGGAGTCTGATTGGTATAGCACTAAATAAATAGATTAGTTTAGGGAGTATTGTCATCTTTATTATATTCACTCAGCCTATCCAAGAGCACTTAATATTTTTCCAGTTGTTTAAATCTGACTTTATTTGTATGGAAAGTGTTTTGTAATTTTGCTCATATAATTCCTGACTTTCCTTTGGTAGATAGATTCCCAAATATTTTAAGCTATCGACAACTATTTTGAATGAAATTTCTCTTTGTATCTCTTGTGGTTGGATTTTGTTGGTGATGTATAAAAATGCTGAGGATTTATGTGGATTTATTTTGTATCCTACAACTTAGCTAAAGTTGTGAATTATTTCTAATAGCTTTTTAGTAGAATCTCTGGGGTTCTCTAAGTATACCATTATATCATCTGCAAAGAGTGATAATTTGGTTTCCTCATTACCCACTCTAATTCCTCTAATCTCTTTCTCGACTCTTATTGAAAAGGCTAGCATTTCTAATACAATATTGAATAATAATGGTGATAGTGGGCAACTTTGTTTCACTCCTGATCTTACTGGGAAAGGTTCCAGTTTATCCCCATTACATATGATGTTTACTGACAGTTTTAAATATATGCTCCTGACTAGTTTAAGGAAAAATCCATTTATTTCTATCCTCTCAAGTGTTTTTATTAGGATTGGATGTTGGATTTTGTCAAATGCTTTTTTCTGCATCTATTGAGATGATCATATGGGCTCGTTAATTTGGTTATTGATATAGTCAATTATGCTAATAATTTTCCTAACATTGAACCAGCCCTGCATTCATGATATAAATCCTACTTAGTCATAGTGTATTATCTTGGGGATGATTTTCTGTAACCTTTTTGCTAATATTTTATTTAAGATTTTTGCATCAATATTCATTAGGGAGATTGGTCCATAATTTTCTTTCTCTGTTTTCAACCTACCTGGTTTAGGTATTAGTACCATGTCTGTGTCATAAAAGGAATTTGGTAGGACTCCTTCAATCCCTATTTTTTCAAATAGTTTATATAGCATTGGAGTTAATTGTTCTTTAAATGTTTGGTAGAATTCACATGTAAATCCATCTGGTCCTGGGGATTTTTTCTTAGAGAGTTGGTTAATAGCTTGTTCTATTTATTTTTGTGAGATGGGACTGTTTAGGATATTTACTTCTTCCTCTGTTAATCTAGGCAAGCTATATTTTTGAAAGTATTCTTCCATTTCATTTAAGTTGTCGGATTTATTGATATAACATTTGGCAAAGTAACTCCTAATTATTGCTCTAATTTCCTCTTCGATTAGTGGAGAATTCTTCCTTTTCATTTTTAAGACTAACAATTTGATTTTCCTCTTTCCTTTTTTAATCAGATTTACTAAGGGTTTATCTATTTTGTTGGTTTTTTCATAGAACCAACTCTTAGTTTTATTAATTAATTCAATAGCTTTTTTACTTTCAATTTTATTAATCTCTCCTTTTATTTTTAGAATTTCAAGTTTAGTATTTGACTGGGGGTTTTTAATTTGTTTCTTTTTTAGCATTTTTAGTTGCAAGTACAATTCATTGATCTTCTCTTTCTCTATTTTATGCAATTAGGCCCCTAAAGATATAAAATTTCTGCTTATTACCACTTTGGCTGCATCCCACACATTTTTGCATGATGTCTCATTATGGTCATTTTCTTGGGTGAAGTTATTAATTATATCTATGATTTGCTGTTTCACCCAATCATTCTTTAGTATAAGATTATTTAGTTTCCAATTATTTTTGGTCTATTTTCCCCTGACTTTTTATTGAATGTAATTTTCATTGCATCACGGTCTGAAAAAGATGCCTTTCTGCCTTACTACATTTGAGTTTGAAGTTTTTATGTCCTAATATATGTCAATTTTTGTATAGGTTCCATGAACTGCTGAGAAGAAAATGTACTCCTTTCTGTCTCCACTTAGTTTTCTTCAAAGATCTATCATATCTAATTTTTCAAGTATTCTATTTATCTCTTTGACTTCTTTCTCATTTTCTTTCTATTTTGTGGTTTGATTTATCTAATTCTGAGAATGCAAGATTGAGATCTCCCACTATTATAGTTTTGCTGTCTATTTCTTCTTGCAGCTCTCTTACTTTTTCTTTTAAGAATTTAGATGCTACACCACTTGGTGCATATATGTTTAATATTGATAATGCTTCATTATCTATGCTACTCTTTAACAAGATTTAGTGCCCTTCCTTGTTTCTTTTAATTAGATCAATTTTTGCTTTTGCTTGATCTGAGATCAGGATGGCTGCCTGCCCCTGCTTTTTTGGCTTCACCTGAAACATAATAGATTCTGCTTCAATATTTTACCTTTACTCTCTATGTATCTCCGTGCTTCAGGCAAGTTTCTCTGTAAACAGCATATTGTAGGATTCTGGCTTTTAATCCAGTCTGCTAACCGCTTCCTCTTTATGGGGAAATTTATCCCATTCACAAAATTACCAATTCTGTATTACTTGCCATCTTGTTAACTCTTGCTTATGCTTTTCTCCTTTCCTTCCACCTTACCCCCCTTCCCAGTATTAAACTTGTGAGCACCACTTGCTTCTCACAGCCCTCCCTTTTTAGTATGCCTCACCCCACCTTAGAGTTTCTCCCCTTATCTTACTCCTTAAAATTTCTGTATTCCCTTTCGCTTAGCTTACTCCTTCCCTTTTCACTTTTCCCCTCCCACTTTTCAATGAGGTAGAAAGAGTTTTACCATAAATTGAATATGTCTAATATTTTTCTCTTTAAGCAAATTCTGATGAGAGTATGATACACACTATGTTCATCCCCCTCCATTCTTTCTCTCAGATATAATAGGTTTCCTTTGCCTCTTCGTGAGATGTAGTACCCCCACTTTACCCTTTTTCTGGTACAATTTTCTTTCTGCCTCTAGTTTCTAGAACAAATTATATATGTGTTCTTTATATATCTTTATGGCAGAAATATAATTTCCAAAATTTCTATTTATCTTTTTAGGTATCTCTTGAGTTCTCGATTTGGAGATCAAACTTTTTGTTTGGTTCCGGTGTTTTCATCAGAAATAGATGAAATTCACTTATTTTGTTGAATGTCCATCTTCTTCCCTGGAAAAAGATGCTCATTTTGTCTGGGTAAGTTATTTTTGGCTGCATACCAAGTTCTTTAGCTTTTTGGAATATCAGATTCCAGGCCCTTTGATCCTTTAATGTGGATACTACTAGATCCGGGGTAATCCTTATTGTGGCTCCTCTATATTTGAATTGATTTTTTTCTAGAAGCTTGTAATATTTTTTCTTTGGTTTAATAGTTCTGGAATTTAGCCACTGTATTTTTTGAGTTTTGAGGGTCCCTTTTAGTACATGATTGATGAATTCTTTCAATGTCTATTTTACCCTCTGTTTCTATAACTTCTGGGCAGTTCTCTTTGATAATTTCCTGAAAAAAATAATGTCCAGGCTTTTTTTTTTTCATCATATTTTTCAGGGAGTCCAATAATCCTCAGATTGTCTCTCCTAGATCTATTTTCCAGGTCTGTTATTTTCCCAAGAAGGAATTTCACATTTTTTTCCATTGTTTTATTTTTTTGGTTTTGCTTGACTGATTCTCGTTGTCTCCTCAAGTCATTCAATTCCATTTGTTCAATTCTGATTTTCAATGAATTAATTTATTCACTCATTTTTTAAATATCTTTTTCTAATTCTAATATCTTTTCCAATTGAGTTTTTAAGTGAGTTGTTTTGTTCTATAGAATTTTTTCCACCTTGCCAATTTTATTTTTTAGAGAGCTATTTTCTTTATCCAATTCACTATTTCTGTTTTTCAAGGATTTGATTTCTTTATCCATTCTATCTTTAAATGAGTGGGATGACTTATCCAGACTTTCTTGCCAAGCTCCTTTTCCTTTTCCCATTTTTCTTCTAGCTCTCTTGTGAGAGCCTTTTTAATTTCTTCTATGAGAGTCTTGTGTTTTGAGGATCAGATCATATCCCCTTTTGGAGATTCATTTGGAGACAGTCTGTTTTTAGTCTCCCCAGGTTTTAAAGTCTGCTCTCTCTCCATATAGAAGCTATCAATGGTTAGAGTCCATTTTAGTTTTTTGCTCATTTTGTCAGAGAAGAATCAAAGGGAACAAATTGGCAAAAAACCAAATGCAGTCTGCTTTTGGAGGGGGAGGCTGGATGGTATTACTGAATTTCCTCTACTGACTGCAGGGGGCAGCAGTGAGGCACTAGCAGGTTAGCAATGGCCATGCTGCATCTGTGCTTTGAGACTCTGAGATGCTGTGAGCTTGCTGAGACACTCTAGATGGGTGTGGCCAGGTCCCGAGAGACTCTAGCTTTTCGGGGTTATAGTCTTTACCTCCTGTGTTTACAACTTCTCTGCTGATTCTGGCTTGCTGCCAGGGCAAAATATCCACACTGTTGTGAAGTCCACAGAAACGGCTGAGATCACACCCCACCCCACTCTGATCCACTCAGTGTGAGCTGCCTGCCATGCTCTCTCTGCTTGCCCTCAGCCTGTGCCCAATCTGACTGTCCCTGCCCACGAGCAAAAACAGACCCTTTCTGGTGAATTTCAAGGATGTCTTCTGTTGGTAATTATTTGTGGATTTTTCTCCCAGTCAAGCACTAATTCTGAGGCCTTATCATGAAATAAATTCTGAGAGCAAAGCCAGAGATTAAGTAGGTGTGTATGTCCTTTCCACCATCTTGGCTGGAAGTCCAAAATATAGGTTATTAAAACAAAATGCCAGTAGCTTACCTTGGGAGGTCGTGTTTGTATTTCCCTACATAGAAGATATGTTGCTTTCTAGAAGTATTGGTTAATTTGTAAACTATGCTCTGTTGGGCATATGTATTAAGTTTTATGAAATTTGGTTTTTAAGTTTAAAAAATGATTTAAAAACAAAGGACAAGAAAGATTGATTTGCAAAAGCAATTAATAGTTTAAACTGAGCATCTAGTATTGGTTTGGTAGTGTTTAAAGCATGTTGGAGAAGGTTTGAGCAAATAAGCATTGGGAGGAGAGAGATAGAGAAGGGACAGGAAGAGATGGTGTGAGAGAAAGAAGAAGAGAGAGGAAAATAGTTTTCCAGAAATGGGGAACAAAAAGGCACAAATCCCTAGTGAATTTGCCATTTGCCATGGAAAAGGAGATACCCCATGTGTTTGGGGCCTATCTTTTGCTGGCAGATTCCCCCCAGGGGATCCTGGGGGAAATGGTATCCTAAAAGTTAGCTGTGAGAAGTTGGGGACAGTAAGCATGGTGGAATGGGAGAAGGGTGACCACGTGGAAAAGTGGCAATCTAATCCTCCTCGCTGCATTAAGATGGTGGTTTATTTTTAATGAACTGAAGCACCTTGCTGGTTCAAATATTAATTGCTTCTACTGTTTAATTGATATTTTAAAGAATCTTTCAGATTCTTTTATGTAGAATTGGATATTCTGTATAAGTTTAATTGATTGTCTGGTCATCCTGAGATCATTTGAAGAGCCTCTGAAAATAATATTTTTTTGTCCTTCTGAAAATATTTCTGTTATGGACAATATGTAATTTGGAATATTTGTCTATATAATGGGTATTTTAAAAAGCAAACTGATTTGTATGTATAATGTTCACTTATGGTAACATCTATTTAGATATGAAAGAAGTGAACTTACTGAGACAAATTCTTACTGTCATAAATATAAGGTTATGGTAAATATCTGTTTAGGATATGTCTGAAACTTGGTTAATAGAATTTGTTATTAGAAGTAAAATTCCTTGGGCTTGTAATTAATGCCATTTTGAAGTTTTAAAGCACCACAATTAGTGGGACAGTTAACAGTAGTAAAAATGAATTAAAGCTATTTTGTCCTGTTTTGTTGAAAGTTAAGTTTTAACTGCTTATGTTATGGTCGTATGCCTGCATTTTTTCCTCCTGTGACTGATTTCTATGATCAGAGCAATGGTCAATAGAAACTATTAATGCAGTTCAATTATGTCATACCTTGCTGTTTCCAAGCTGGTTGCATATAATCATTATATCCTAAATACTTGGCAAATGACTATTTACTCTGGTCATCTATCTGTTACTGAATATTTGTGTCTCTGGATATTCAGGTTTTTAAAGGTTTCTAAATAATGAGAGGACAAAAGCCTAACTACTGTTTTATCTTTTGGGAAGCTGCTGGCCAATTCATACTGGCCTCTTCACGTTTTGTATCAGTCTGTTCTATCATTTATTTGTTAGATTTGTGTTTTTTTCTAGATTTTGGTCAAATTACAAGTATTGCTTTGATTGTCAGCAAGCCAGGCTACATCACGTGTAGCCTCTGCATAGACTGAGAGTCTCCTGCCAGTGTCCAATCTGAAACAGTTTTCATCCCTTGCCCTTGATGGACTGATATGAAGAATTTAGGAATCCTGACTGTGTCATCTATTACTGTGTGTTTAAAGTTTGGGATGGATTTGTTAAAACTTTAACTATTGCTGTATGTTTCAGGGATTTTTAGGGAATTTACTGTACTAATCTGTTAGGTATAGGAATTTTGATTCACTCTTGGGATTTATATGTGGAATGGTCATTGGATAATTCTTTTCCATGAAAAAAAAAAGGGAGGAAGGAAATTGGTTGAAACTGGTCAGGAAATTGGGAAAAATTGATGTATTTTTTTTAGGCTTTTCTGCCCTGCCCCCATTTCATTAGTTCAGATTGAATTGGAAATTATTTTAAACAGTCCTTTTCGTTTTTGCTCCTTGCTTAAAATTTACTGGACTATGATTTGCTAGTTATGTTTTAACTTTGAAATCCCTTATTGTGCTGGAATTACACTGGCAAATTCAGTTTTGGGGATTATTTTTTAGAAACAACCAGAAATCAGATACTTGTCCTGGGACTGGCAGTCTCTCTGATCTGTGTTTCTCCACTCCTGTTACTCCAGTTCCTTAATTAGTATTTCAGCATATTTAAAAGGACCTTGCAGTATTTATATCTGGCCTCTAATAGTTTGGGGTTGCCTGGCTTGGTCTAACTGCATAATTTGCTCAGAAATCTGTTTCCTTAGTAGCAGCTCCTATTCTATTGAGAAGGGACAGGTGGAGCTACTTCAAGCCCCAATTTTGTTCCCCTTTTTGAGTTCCTGACAGACTTGGGGTGACTCTCTTAGGATGGGCAGCAGGACTATCTTGAGCACTGCTACTCATCAGAGGCTGAGTTAAATGCACAAATGACCACAGACCAAACTCAAAGTGAGTTAGGACAATTCACTGTGTCCATCTCAAACTGGATTCTCTGGCTGAGATGCTCCCCAACTGCAAAGGAACTGCTATTTTTGCAACAGAGAGGTCCGTGTGTCTTCCTAAATAAGGAATGCTGTTTTTATGCTAATAACTTTGGGGTTATCAGGGAAAGACTGGTCCTTGCCATAAGTCTTTGCATTTTTCTAAGCTTTATTTTGGTTTATTTGTTTTACATAGGGTTGGTCAAAAATTATAGTGCTAAGACCTTCTAGAGGAAGATAATTCAATGATTTGAACATTCAGAAGAGAGAGAGTGGAATGTTATGCTACAGTTCTCTTTTATTGTCCTGAATCAGTTTCCCTAATTATCCCGACCCAATTCTGACTCAGTTTCTCTGCTTCAGTCGATAATTATCAGCTCAAAGCTCAGTCCTGTAAAAATCTCCCCTCCCTCTTTATCAGAATATTCGATAAGGATAAAAGATCTTATATTTTAGAATATCAGAATGCCTCTCTCCATCCCAAACTATCAGAATGTCAGATACTATCTTATCAAGATGCCTCTCTCCATCTCTGGGGTTTCTCCCTCCCATCTCCGGAGGCTCACCCCACCTTATCAGAGTCCTGTTCCCACTCTCAGCACCCTGATTCCATCTCTGCCTCAGTATAACCCCCTGAGTCTGAGCCATGTGTATATAGGTCATTGAGAACTCAGTTGTTTGCTGGATTCTTGGAGACAATAGTCTCATTCAGCCCTGGGACCAAACCATGGATCCATTTGGTCCCAGTAAATCTTTCCCTTTAAATAAATTATTAAATATTCTCTAATCTCTATCTTGCCTCAGTTTCTCCGTCATTACACAAGTTGGCAAAGGATTCTTTAAAGTTTGTGTTCAAACCTAGAATAAATACTACTCCTGTTTCTCTAGGCCTTTATCTAATAGAATTTGAAAGGTTTGTATCAATCAGAGCTAAAATTCAGCACAGAAAACACTTAATCCTCAGCATAATTATGGAAATAAAGGGAGGAAAAACCTAGTAAAACTGAAAGTGTATGCACCCTGAAAAGAAACTAATATAGAGGAATCTGGAGTGCCCTGTAGTTGTAGAAAAATATTTCTCATAAATCTGTCTTTTCAAAGTAATGTCTACAGAAAACTGAATAAGAATAGAGAATTTTACATACTTACATGAAAGCAAGGTTGAGTAATGGGGAAAAAATCCAAACCATAGACTTCAGAGTCAAGAGATCTGGATTTATATAACTGACTAAATCACAATCTCAGTTCTTTGTCTATAAAATACACACCATAATACTTGATATCACATGGTGATTGTACAGAAAAAAGTGCTTTTTTTTTTTTTTAATTGCAAAGAGTTATAGTAATAACACTTTAAGATATCTAGATGGTATAGTTGTGTGCTAGGTTTGGAGTCAGAAAAACTCATCTTCCTGAGTTCAAATTTAGCCTCAGATATTTTTACTAGCTGTGTGACTCTGGGCAAGTCACTTAACCCTGTTTGATTCAGTTTATTCATTTGTAATATGAACTGGAAGAGAAAACAAATTTCTCTAGTATCTTGGCTAAGAAAACCCCAAATGGAGTCAGACAGAGTCAGACAGGATTAAACAATTGAACAACATGACCAAAGAGTTATCAGCCTGCTTTTTCAGGAAGAACTGAAATGGTTAGCAAATAATCCTAGGAAGATGATACTTAAAAGACTGGAGGGAGGGAGAGTTTATGGGATATTCATGGAAGACTAACACTTCTGGTGTTCTGAGCCCTTTTCAGGGTTGACCATCTACCTTTGGGGTCCACATATCACCCAATTCTCACCTATAGCTCCAAAAAAGTGTAGCATGGGCAGCAGCTATATGCTTGTAAAATTGTTTCTATTATTCCTTGTTTAACTATGCTTTTTCATTAAACATCTTTATTTTGAAATAATGATATCCCATAAATAGCTAACAAAAATAAATGCATGAGTAAGAGTCATCATTTTTAATGGATAAAAACTACAAAGAGTACTTTGAAGGTGGAGTAGCTATTCAGGATCCCCATATTTGAAAGTTCTACAAATGTCAACATAAACATGACCAATTTTTTATAGTTTTCCTTACATTTAGTCTTAAAGTAGTAGATAAAATGATGATATTGTATGGATTTGGTACATGTACATACATTATGGTTTCCCAATATAGATTAGGCTAGTTTTTCCTCAAAAGGTAATAAAGTTGTAACTGTTCATTCTGGTGTGTCAAGGATCAACTTAAGCCTTCTTGAGTCAGTTTCCTGGTAGCCTCTGCTTTTATTGTCTTGATTTCCTGGTCACCTAGGATATAAAAAGGCCCACCATGGGTTCAAGGCTCTCCAAACTTGGATAATATCTCAAGACTATGAAATTCATATACAGCTTGCTCTGTTTCCATATAAAGCTGAGAGGACCATGTCTATACTATGTTATAGCTAAGAAAAATTTCTTTTGTTAACTGTCGAATATCCTATTAGTCCCAACATCTAACCTAAACTAACAGGATATAATGTCTTTATATGGTCTTTAACAATGAAAGATCAATGAAAGATTACATTTCTAACAAAAGTAAATTTGTATTGATAAAGATTTTTGGCTTCATTTAAAGTCTCTTCTCAAGTTCTAGAGGGTTCCTATTCAAAGAAGTTCTCTATTTTTGCTGTTGTTATTCAATTATTTTTCAATATGTGGGACTCTGTCATCCCTTTGGGGTTTTCTTGGCAAAGATACTGGAGTGGGTGGCCATTTTCTTCTCCAGATAATTTTACAGATGAGAAAAGCGAGATAAACAAGATTAAGTGACTTTCCAAGATCACATAACTACTAAGTATCTGAGATTGGATTTGAATTTAGTTCCTCTGAAAGCCAATGCTCTATCTACTACTATAACACCTAGCTTTTTTTCATCATTAACTTTTTCTTGAAACTGTTATCTCAATGTGTCCACCCCATGTTAATAAAGACCATTTATACCCGCCCTGTGACAGAGCATTATTTGTGTGAGTAACCACAGTTGGACACACTGTAACTTGACTCTAACATAACTGATAACATTTTAGTCCTCTTTGAGAACTAAGGATAACAACTAACCTCAGTTTCTGCCATGTGAAAGGGTCCCCAAAAGACTCAATTTCTATTTTATTTTATTTTATGTATGACAGATCTCTTAGGTTCCATTTCACTTCCAAAGCTGAGATAATGTATATCTCATCCCAGTGAATGACTATGACTCTGGTAAACAACTCTAGTTCCTTCAATTAATTCTGCACATTGTCTCCACATTAAACTTTCCCCAAAACTCTATTATCACTCATTAGTTCAAAAACTTTCAGGGGCTTCCCTTTGCTTACTGGTTCAAATTCAGATGACAAAACCCATCATTCATCGCTTTAAAGGTAAAGGAATCCTAACCTGGTTCTTATATCTGCCATTATTATCTTCTACAAACTCTGTTCCAGCCAATCCAAAGTACTTCCTGTCCTTCAAATAACCTTGGATTTTTCCTACTTGTATATAGTTTTGCCTAAGAGATCTATATCTATATCTATATCTATGTATTTTTATTTGAAATGTTCTTACCTACTCATCTTTATTTTCAGGCCTTAATTCAAATCTATCCCCTTCAGGAAAACCTTAAGAGGATCACCCTAGCCAGAAATTCTCTCCTGAACTCATGTAGTCTAGGGAAACTATTGGTTTGTATCTGATAACTGTATTTGTTATTTGAATCGGTTGTCTGGAATTCAGATAGGGCACCAGCCTTGAAGTTAGGAGCACCTGAGTTCAAATTTGGCCTCAGACATTTAACACTTCCTATCTGTGTGACCCTGAGCAAGTCACTTAACCCCAATTGCATAGCAAAAAACAAAATAACAAAAAACACAACCCTCTAAATTTTTAAGTTGTGTGATCCTATCAGTAAGAAAATTTATTGAATATGATCCTATATGGGTATAATTATTAGTTTATTAATTATATAGGGCAGGTAGGTGGCACAGTGGATAGAGCACTGAACCTTGAGTCAGTAAGACTTGAGTTCAAATGTGACCCCAGGTACTTTCTACTTATATGATCCTGGGCAAATCATTTAACCCTGTTTGCCTCAGTTTCCTCACCTAAAAAATAGACTGGAGAAGAAATTGGCAAATCACTTCAGTGATGGGGTCATGAAGAGTCAGACGTGATTGAAACCGAACAAATGTTAATTTTAAACATGTATTAAGCAACTAATTTTGCATTTGTATATATATGTCCATGTGTATCTCTCTCTCTCTCTCTCTCTCTCTCTCTCTCTCTCTCTCTCCACACACACACACACACACACACACACACACACACACACACATGTAAAATGGGAGGAAGAGAGAGAGAATATAGCAGAGTACAATTTTCTCAAGAAGTGGAACCATATTTAATAAAATCAGAACACCTTGGGGCAGAAGAATTAGATTTATAAGGAAAAGAAACATAGAGATAACTCTGTCCAACTCTAATTTTTTTTTTTTTTTTGTATTTTTTACTCTGCCATATACAGCATTAATTGACTGTTTGATTCCCAGAAAGGACAATGGGTAGTTTCTAAGTCCCTGCTCTGATATTGCTTTATTTGAACCCATATATCCTCATAGGCTTGACTTAAGTAAGGATTTGAATCTTCAACAATCCTTAAAGAAATTTAGTTTGATAGATATGGCTCCCCAGAGTAACTAAACCAGAGTCAGTAGTCTCTGGTTGTAGCCTCTTGCAAGTTCCTGCCAGTTCAATATTGCACATTTACATATAGTTATCAGGGACCTCTAAGGTTTCATGTAACATTCATTTCACATACAATATTCACTTTAACTGAAACTCCCTAAAATTGGAAGAGGCACCCATTTACTGAAGATCATTTCCTTACCCCGATGAGACCTAATGGCTCACATTAATCTGGAATGCCCAGAAAACTTGAAAAACTTGAAAAATCCCCCCCAAAGGGGAATCAATATGATTAAGCAGAAATGACCCTAATGTATAAACAAAAGGCATCAATATTTTTTAAGGCAATAAAGAAAAAATAAGAGAATGAGAGGCAGCACCTGCCAGATTTTCCTTTTTCCCTAAATAAAGCACTGGCTATGGCCCTTAAATGTAAAAATGAGCTACAAGAAGGAAATGGTAAAACATTCCACTATCTTTGCCAAGAAAACTCCAAATAGGGTCATAAAGAGTCAGACCTGACTGAAAATGAACAACAGCAAGACAATCCCTAGAACAATAGAATTTTCAATCTAGAAGTAATAAGCCTGCCCTAAAGCTTAGAGATCATCTGATCCAAACTACTTATTTTCCTTATGGGAAAATTGAGATCCAAAGACAAGAAATGACTTCTTCAGCTAATTAATAGAAGAATCTGGAGTCCATGTTTCTATGTTGTGCTCTTTACATGGTTTGTCTCCCCTGCTAGTTCGGTGTTAATCATGTAAATTGGTATCATCTCAGAGACCTAATGGAGTACTGGTAAAACTGATGGCTGTGAAAATCTTGGGGAAGAAAATTTTCTTTCTTCTCTGTCCACCAGGGCAATGTGAAAGAATCAGGCAGATTATTTTATAATGAAAAGATCTCAAGCGTATTCTTAGTCACATTCCCTTTTAAGATTGAAGTGAAATCTTTGTAGTTTGATTTGTCATGATTAAATCACTAAACTTCTAGTTATCTGTGAGATGAGGGGGGTTGGACTGAATGATCTTATAAGCAACCTTCAAACTCTAAACCTATAATTCTATTATCTTACTCCTAGTCTAGCCTGGAATATTCCTGGAAGAAGCACAATTAGTATCTTTTCAAATGTAAACCAACTTAATCTGAGTTATTGAGGATTGAAGTTTGGTAGAGAAGGAACTTGCTCAGAATTTTGGCAATGGGTGAGGATTATTTATGCAAAACAAAAACCATTTTTTTCTTAGACAATAGCTCTAGTATGTTTTATAAAAAATCAGAAACATTTATTCCCTGTCTCCAATTTTGGGGTCTATGTAACTTTAGGGTACATCAGTATTATAAAATATTGCCCCTATCTAGTTTACTTAAGAATGAGAGAGAGTCTGAGAAGAGGCATAGCATTTTTTCTCTTTTTCTATAAATTTGAAACAGACCCTTTGTTAGGCATTTTAAGAGACAATAGAATACATTATTTGATATTAGCAATGTAAATGCTGTTAAATTCTTATAGTCCATTTCTCCACTAGATGGCACAACAGCATTTATAAATAGTATTTCATTACCTTGGTTTGTTCTTTAATCTGAGCTCCAGACTTTAATAATTTTGTTTTAGTTTTAACGAACATGATTATAAGTACATTTATGCTTTTAAAACTAATTTAATTATATAATATTAAAAAAAAAACTTAGATTAATTTGTATGCACACATACATGTGTATGTCAGTACATTGAAAATAAGTTGTCCTTTCATTAAAACTCCATTAGAGAACTGACCTATTTTCTTAAGGAAGAGGGAGGAAAGAAGGAGGAAGCCAGGAAGGAAGCAAGGAAGGAAGAAAGGAAAGAAGGAAGGATGAAAGGAAGGAAGGAAGGAAGGAAAAATAAAAGGAAGGAAGGAAGGTAGAGAAGGAAAGAGGAGGAAAGAAGGGAGGAAGGGAGCAAGAGACGGAGGGAGGGATAGAAGGAAGGAGGGATAGAGAGAAAGAGGGGAAGGAGAAAAGAAAGAAGAAAGGAAGGAAAGGAGGGAAGGAGGGAAGGAGGGAGGGGAAAGGAAGGAGAAAGAAGGAAGAAAGGAAGAAGGAATGAAACGAATTAAGAGAGGGAGGGAAGGAGGAATAGAAAGGAATGGCGATGAAAGACAAAAGGAAGAAAGTAAAGAAGCAGGGAGGAAAGAAGGAAAGAATGATGGAGTGAAGGAAGAAAAAGAGATCAACTAAAGGAGGAGGGAAGATGGAAGAAAGGAAGGGAGGGGAAATAGGAAGAAAGGATGGTAGGATGAAGCAAAGAAAACTGGGAGGAAGAATTGGAGAGGTGGGGATAAGGGAAGAAATGAAAAAAGAAGGAAAGAAGCAAAGAAAGAAGGAGGGAGGGAAGAGGGAGGAGAGAAAAGGAAATAAAGGTGAATAGGAAGGAGAGGAGGAAAGAAGGAAGGAAAGAATGAAGGACTAAATTGATTCATTCAACAAATATGTATATATATTTGATCATATTCTGTGAGGGCCATAGTAATCACTAGCATTTATATAATACTTTAATTTTTGCAAAGAACATTATAAATTTTATTTTGTTTTATCCTCTGGTGTTATTATTATCATATTTTCATAGATGAGGAAACTGAGGCAGAAAGAGAAACTAAGTGACTTTTCCTGGTCACATAGCTTGCATCTTTGTGACTTCAGGTGCAGAACTCTATTCACTGTGCCACCTTGCTGTCTCATTAGGTAATGTGTGGGCATATGTATTTTCTGTAATTCCATCTATAAATAATCACACAGATTATAATACACTGCATATGAATATTAAGTGATATAAACAGAAATATTTATCTATCTGGAAATAAATTTACTCAAAATCTGCTAGGAACTTAAAAAACAAGAAAAAAAAACAGGTACACATGAATGATATTGTATAACCTAAATGTAATATATAATGGAGAGCCCTGCCCTTGATTCAGAGCACCTGCAAGTATATGTTGATTATTTCTGATCTGCTTATAGCATGGTCTGCTTACTTTTAAATGACTGTTTGATCTGGGACTGAATGGGCAGACAAAAGGGTCCAGCAGAGAAATCTGATCTTTTGGTGGGGAGATAGTACAAGTGACCTACTCTCTCCATCTGGTCTTCCATATATAGCCATTACTCTGCACACAGTCCATCTCCCATTTCTGTGTCTTTGGTAGCTATGACTATCCTCACTGTCTGGAATATACTACTTTCTTTTGTCTTTGAGAATTTCTGCTTCCCTTCATTCAGAGCTCCTGTTGGCTCCTAGTTGTACTCCTTCACCAAACTACCTTATATTCACTTTGTATATAATATAAACATGAATGTATATACATATATGTATAAATATTCATATATGTACATATGAGTGTAAGGTCCTTGAAAACAAGGACACTTTTATTTTCATCTTTTTATCTCAATTGCTTAGCATGTAGGAAGCATTTAATAAATGCTTGTTAATTGATTGATTTAAGGAAGGTGGTGTCAGTAGAAAGTCACCAATTCATTTTGAATACTTCCATTATTCCACAGAAGCTGACCAAAGTCTCAAAAGAGGGGGCAAAGGAGCCAGAACCCAGAAGTGAGTTATGTTTCTGAACAGTTCAGATTCCTTTTTTCCTTATCATGGGAAATGGAGGTCTACTGTTTTCCTGTTTCTCTTTCCCATACTCTTTCAAGCACTAATTTCAAAAAGATATCACAAAACTGATGAATTCTTTAGCAGAATTCATTCATCATTTCTAGAATCTAACATCTTTATGGCAACACTCTTAAAGAGGTAGATAGGGAGACAAACATTATATGGAATAAAAGAATATTGAATAAGATCTAGACATAAGAACTGAAGTTTTTTATTAGGTAAAAAAAAAAGATAAAACCAAAAAAGTTCTCCTAAAACAATATTAAAACTAAACCTTAAAAACTTTAAATGGGTTGATAGAAGATTTGCACATTTGTGCCTTCATTCTGAGGCAGCTAAGTGGTATAGTGCCATGCCTGAAGTCAGGAAGACCCATCTTCCTAAATTCAAATCTGGCCTCAGACACTTTCTACTTAAGTAACTTAAACCTGTTTGCTTTAGTTTTCTCATCTGTAAAATGAACTGGAGAAATGATAAATGACTCTAGTATTTTTCCAATTAAAACCCCAATGGGGTTACAAAGAGTTAGACAAGACAACACCCTCATGCTGTTTTTCTTTTTGTTTTTGTTATCTTCTGCCTTAGCATTAGCCATGGAGCAGTACTATGGTGTAGTTGGAAGTGAAAGCAGAAAATAAAGATTAAGGAAAATGGGAAGTGATGAAGGAGAGAACAGAAAGAACTAGGAGATGTGTCAAACACTAGCTGCAATGCTCCCAAATGAAGCAGGAACTAGATTAAAATGTAATTTGGAAATAATTAGCAAAATAAATAAAAATTCAGTAGAACATAGGTTAACTGTTAATATGTGGTTTTCCAAGTCAATATGTGGCCCCCAGGGATCCATATCCACAGTTAAGTGACTTCTATAGTGTCTAAATTTGACACCATTGAATAAAAGCAATTAAGTGAAAGGAGACATAAAAAAGTACACTGCTGGTAGTGATACTGGTATTAAATTGCCATCACTCTGTGCTCCATCACTAGGTGGAGTATGCTTTTACTATCCTTCACTTCATTTCCCTTTCCTACCTTCTAAATCTTTCTTCCCAATCAAGCTCCCTACTCCTATTTATGCTACCAATCACTTTCAGGTACCAGAATGTATGTTCTTTGAGGAAAATAATTTTTAAAGGAGAATCCTGGGAAATACTGAAAGTGTTGCGAGTCTGGAATGGGACTCTCACACAGAATTATGTTGCCACAGTTGAAGGTGTGGAATAAAGCAAAGACCTACTGTTTTTAGGTTTTAAAAATCCTACATGGTATGTCAAGATGAGCAAACAAAATGTCTGGGAATAATCTGCTCTCAAAGTACAGTGAATTAGTTTCTGGGACAATGTAATTTCAGGGTAAATTAACCTCCTCTGGTATACCAAGTAGAAGCCTATTCTTTTGCCCTGTGACTATGTAGATTTGGCTCTCATCTTCTTCTTTTAAATGCATAGTAAAAACTTAAAACATTATTGCTATCTTTAATTTTTTTACATCAATTTTACTTCTAAATAAATTGCTAAATATCTCCACCCTCCAAAAAATCCTCTATAACCATTTTTTTAAGAGAAAAAAAATTAAGTTGAGCAAAACTAATAGTCTAACTATGTCTTATGGTGTGTGCAATGTTAGATGTTCATAATATGTTTTTTTTTTTTTAAAAAAGGAGGTACTTTTTCTCATCTCTTCTTTGAATTCAGATTTAGTGTTAAAATTATGCAGTGCTCGCTTTTGTGCTTTGTTCCATCTATATGGTTGCTATAATTGTGCATATGGTTTTCCTTATTTAATTTTGTTTCCATTCATATAAATCTCCCAGTACTTCTTTGTAGCCTTCATATTTGTTGTGTCCTACAGCAAAATAATGTTTCATTATATTCCTATTGATATTACATTTATGTATATATTATAGTCACAATTTGTTTATCCATTTTCAATGACTATTTTGTTTTCAGTCATTTACTATGGCAAAATGTGCTACTTTAAATATGCTAGTATATATATGATGTCATATACTTATGTCTGTCTAGCAGTGGAATCTCCAGTTCAAAAGGTATGCACATTTTAGTGATTTTCTTAGCTTAATACTAAGATACTTTACAGATTGAACATAGGGGTCTTTCTAAAGGTCACTTTTTTTATTACTGTGGTCTAAACATAGTCTTTCATGAGATATTGCACCAATCCTACTGTGTATCCTTCTATGATATTGATCAGAAGAGAAAGGGAAAGAATAGGGCCCATATCAAATCCTTTCTGAAGGATTTCTCCTCCATATTCATGATAAGGAAGTATGGGGGCTTCTTTTTTCCCTGGATCCTGTTCTTTTAAAGGAGACCATTGTAGAAGTGTGTATAATGCTTCCAACCTTGTAAGAAAGTATATTGGAAATGGGTGCCTCTCTATGCTTCAGCTCTGGGAGTAGGCTTTCCCTATGTTTATTGAATGTTTGTCCCTGATTGGCTAAGGAAAGAATGTGGAATTGGATCTTTCAAACTCTTGGGGAGCTACATTCAATACATCTCTAACGGGGTTAAGCCCTGGTGACAGTTGTGACTAATACTATGGCAATTTCCCAGATAAGATAGTATCCTAGTGTGGGCTACATTTCCTTCAGAGTTGCTAAAGCCATTATTATTCTTTGGAGAGGAATTCTATGAGGAGGAAATAGCAGATTTAAATGCCTCCTGTCAGTTGCCGAAGAAATAGTTACAAAATGCTGTTATAATAATGTGGAAAAACTGTCCATTGCTCTGGATCATACTTTCTCATACTCTTTCCAGGCTCCCTCCCTGTCTTCCACATTTGATTGGACAAAAAAGCAGGGAGAACAAGAGAGTTGTAATATTAATAAAAACTTTCTTTGATGAAGGGATTCTGGAAAGTGATTGTAGAATTATGGTCCATTTTCAGATTGTGTGTGTGTGTGTGTGTGTATGTGTGTGTGTGTGTGTGAGACTTTCCTTTTTAATGGCCCCATAATTTTTTCTCATCTACCTCTTAAACTCTCAGTCTCCTAGGAACCAATATTTCTGTTGTCCTATGTAAAAGCACTGATTAAGTTTCCTTCCAGAATTAAAGCACATTCAGAGTAGGATGCAGAATTATTAGAAGGGAAGATATTAGGCTGACCAGTTAGAAGGCTATTGTAATTATCCAGGCAAAGATTCATGAGGATCTGAGTTTTTAGTTAGTGGGAATCAAAGTAGGTTTGCAAAGGAAAGGACACATAAGAGATATATTATGGAGATAGGTTCAGTTTTCTGCTTTAATTCATTTGGTTTTTGATTGCCCCTCTTGACATCTTACCCTCTTCTGTTTTGATTGCCACTTTGAATTATTCCATCGATTTCTGACATTTATCTGCTTCTTTTCCTTTCTTGAACATGACAAGATTAAACTCTCTCTAGAAGTCTGGATGTCCTTTGTTATAGTTTTTAGATTGAGTTGGCTTTTTAAAGAGGGAGGGCACTTTGAGTAGCCATTTCTTCATTTTCCACCTATCTGTACTAATTTGGACTTCTCCAGTATGTCCCCAAATCCAGACTTTCTCTTCTTCTCTTACTCTACCTTTTATGTATCATCTTCCCCATTACATCATGGTTCCTTGAGAGCAGGGACTATTCTTTTTTTAATTTTTGCTTTACCAGTCCTTAATTCAGTATGTAGCTCTCAATAAATTTTTATTTACTGACTGACTGATATTAATTCCTTATCTCCTATCCGATGGTATGATGGTATAATGGGTATATTCAATAGAGATTAGATGCAATTGGCAAAAGACAGGAAGACTAAAAGAGGACTTCAAATTTTTCGAACATAAGTTACTAAGGAGAATGTTCCTATCAACATAAATAGGGTGATCAGAAGAAAGAGCAGAAAACTGGAGACAGGTAAAATGCATTCAACTCTGGATACATTGAGTAAGAAATACAGGCATGATAGTTAGGGAGAAATGTCCAAGATGAGGGTAGAAATTACACTTGGACCCTAAGGTTAGGAGCTAAATATATATAAACTTGGAAGTCTTCTACATAGAGATGATAAAGTTCTGAGAATGGTTGATTTTACCATTAGTAAATGGTAAAATAGTGGGGGAACATTAAAGATAGAACCTTGAGATCTGTCTAAATTTCAGAAATGGAGGAAGGAGAAGATATAAAAAAAGAAGAAAGATTGAGAAAAAGGAGAAAAGTGAAGTATTTGTGAAAACAAGTGAGGAGAATTTCAAAAAGAGTATGCTAATAGTGTCAAATAATGCAGAGAATCAAAGATAATGAATACTAAACAGTAGATTTGGAAAATAGAAAGATCAAGTGAAGTGTGCATTTTTCTTTTTTTTTTATTTTAAAATTGGAGAACTGAGCATGGTTATAGGTTAAAAGAAGGCATCAGTAGTAGAGTGACTAAATATATATAAGCAGGAGAAGGAATGATTGTTGAATCAAACATTAAAGTGGGATCCATAACACAGATCTCAAAAAGTTAGTCTTAGTGAATGAAGAATATTTTTCTTCAGAAAAATAATTCATTGTATAGAAGAAGATGGTTGAAGATAAAGGAAAAGTGAGATAGAAAGAAAGAAATTTGAGAAAATGCAAAATTGTATGCTTTTGATTTCAGTAAGAAAGTGAAGCAGTCACTCACTTTTGGACATTATTAAGTATTTACTATACTATGTATACAGATATTATGCTAAGTATTGATATACAAAGAAATGCAAAAACAGTCTCTCTTCTCAAGGCAGTTCCCATTCTTATCAGGAAGATAACATAGAAATAACTAGGCATATACAAGGTATAAAAAATCAATGGAAGGTAGTCTCAGGAAAAAAAAAAGCACTAGCAGAGTGCAACTAAAGTAAAGGGAGCTAGTTTAGAAACTTGGGAAAAAATGGAAAAATTATAGAATAACTTCTGTAACAGTGACTACTCTGGTCTTTGTTGCCTGAAAGCCATTTACATTACATTTTACTCCTTCCCCAGGATTTTCTGGTATCTTTAAGGGGGATTGGGATTATCTAGACTTTGCCATTATCTCAAGCATCCAGTAATGATTGTCTCCCAATTTTAGGGTTATTCTATACTCTAGTTTCATTTAAACAAAAAGTGATAGTCTTTACAAAGAAATATTTACTTCAAAAGTATAATAATAACAAATATACAAACATCCTTTCAACACATATATAATTGCCTTTACCACCTCAGTTTCTGAAGAGAGAAGGTGGATCATGCTTGTAAGTATAATTCAGTATCTATGTGGTACAGTCTCACAAAGTTCTAAGAGCAAAGCCCTTCTAGGCTTGAGTCTTGGTATTAGAGCTTCTCAGGAATTTATTGCTGGGCTGGCAGTGGTATCTGTCCTGGAATCCTGCCTCTAAGGTTACTATGGTTTAAACTCTGGGGCCTAGGACTTTACTACTTCCACTCAAAAATGAAAGGACAAATATACCCAATTGGAAAGGGTTGGGGTGGAGAGAAAGACAGAAACAGAGTCAGAGAGATGGAGAGACAGAGAGAAGAAAAAAGGTGAAGAGAGAAAGAGGGAAGGAGGGAGAAAAAAGAGAGAGACACAGAGATGGGGAGAGGAGGAGAGAAGGAAAGAAGAAGACAGAGAGGCAGAGACAGGGACAGAGACAGAGAGAGAGGAGACAGGGAGATAGAGATAGAGAAACAGAGACACAGAAAGACAGAGAGAGAGAAAGGCAGAGAGGGAAACAGAGAGAGAGAAAAAAGAGAGAGAGAGAGGAGAGAGAGAGAGAGAAGAGAGAGAGAGAGAGAGAGAGAGAGAAAGAACAAGAACAAGAACAAGAACAAGAACAAGAAGAAGAAGGAGGAGGAGGAGGAGGAGGAGGAGGAGGAGGAGGAGGAGGAAGAGGAGGAGGAGGAGGAGGAGGAGGAGGAGAAGGAAAGAGGGAGAGACAGAGAAACAGAGAGATAGAGAGACACAGAGAGACAGAGACACAGAGAGACAGAGAGAAACAGAAAGAGAGAGACAGAGAGGGAGAGAAAGAGAAGGAGGGAGACAGAGAGAGACAGAGAGAGAAACAGCGAGACAGAGAGACAGAGATTCAGAGACAGAAAGACACACAGAGAAAGAGAGAGGAAAAGGAGAGAGAAACATAGGCAAAAATAGAAAACTGAGAGAGGATATAGATTATCTTTTTTGAAGTAACTCCCTGACATCTCCCATGTAGGCATCCCTTCTTAAGTAAACTGGGCATGTGTCAAACCCCTCTTATACCTGCAATGAGAAATAAGATAAGAATCATATATTTAGAGTTTGAAAGAAATTTAAAGATCATCTAGTTGAATCCTCTCCTTTAACAGGTATAAGAGAGATTAAATGATCTGTCCAAGGTCTTACAAATGGTAAGTGACAGGAGAGTCAGAAATCTTGGACTTTTTCTACTATACCACAATTAATTTCAAAGGTGCACTGAAGGATTTGCTGAGATTTGTAGTGGATGCAAACTCAATGTTATGACTTGGGAGGGGGGACAGGTAATGCTTGACAGCCTAAGACCTGGAACAGAGAAAGTGAATGGTAAAGGTTAACTAGTATTAGATACTGATAAGGCAGAATAGTTAAAGGTCAATGGATATGAGATTTTACCACTAGGTCATCATATAAATAGCTAACTGTGATTGTGAAGGAAGCAAGACAAAATGTATAGGCCTAGTGGAAGATGAACCTCTCAATTTCAAAATCTCATCTTTCAATGTTCATTCTTGTATATACAACTTTTATAGATCTAAGTTCCTAGGTTCCTCAGCCGTGGGACCTAGGGCAAGTTACTTAACGCTTTTTGCCTCAGTTTCTTCATCTGCAAAATGAACTGGAGAAGAAAATGGCAAATTATTCCAGTATCTTTGCCAAGAAAACTCCAAATGGGGTCATGAAGAGTTGGACATGACTGAAAAAGATTGAACAATGACAACAATGTTGTTCCAGAGTGTTATGGGAAAAGCACTTTTTAAACTTTAGTTATTTAATTTAACTTTTAAAAGATAAAAAAACAGGAACTGTTATTTGTTAAGAGTCCTTATCAAGGTGTGAAACAGCCTAGGTTCTGAAAGCTTATATCAGTAAAACATAACCTCTGGAATTTCTTTCAAGCTAGAAGTACTTCAGGTATGGAAGTGGTGAGATTATAGAGCTATTCCTGGACTAATATTGTCTATTATTTTAGGACCAATTTAGTTTGGAATCAAGGGAGATCAGATATACTTCTTCCACTGACATTAGATAGCTATGAGTGAAGGACTACTTAGCTCTTGTCTGTGTCCTCAGTGCTTAGCATAGCGTCTGGTACATAGCTGGCTATTAGAGATTATTGTTTGAGTTAATAAATGAATAGCACTTTTATTAATTTTTATTTCTTAAATTAATATATCAGTTTTTTCCCAATTCTGTGATTAGCTATGCAAAGATGCTCAATGGTTTTTCTCTGTGTATATAATCTAGAAATCAAAAGTGATTTAATTCATAGTTTCTTTCTAAACCTATAGTGTGACTCCAAGTGAACTATTATGGTAGTTTCACATACTACTTATTAAGTAACTTTTACTAGTCTCTATTTTTATTGATGTTATTTATTTTCTATGATGTGAATAAAGTCTTTATTTTTTTTAAAGAAATCTACAGGTTTAGGGGTGGGGAGAATGGTATGTTAAGCTTCCCCAGCTCAGAAAGTATTAACGTTTCTCTATTGGTTTGAGAATTGTATGCACACTGAATAAGTCTTTCTTCTTTTTATAAGAATGAACTCCCACTTAGTTGGCCTTAGCGTTCTCACAGTATTAGTCTTTGTCCATTATTGATTAGTATATTGATGCTGATTTGGGGCCTTTTTACCTTATGAAATATTCACACATACTTATCTCTCCCCAAAGGCATCCTATATAGCATCACTGCACATGAAGGTCCTGCATCTTTTTCTTTTTCTTTTTTTTTTTTTTCTAAGTCAAAAAAGGTCTTTTGAAAATGAATACCTTAAAACTCTTCTTTGGTAGGAGAAGTTACATGATCATAGGGACACTATGCATGGAGCTCTTTAAAAGTCATTCAGTTGCTGTTTTAATTTGTTTTATGTTTTAGCAAGGGGCTCTAATTTCAACTTGTGATATCTCAGTTTGGTCCTGACATTTTAACCTATGAAATTTTCATTGTGGATTATTATAATTTCCTAGTTTCTACCTGCTTGTAAAACCCTGTGTTCTGCCTTATATGGAATATGGTACTGGACATGATCATTCATCTCACACAAAATTAAAACATATCATCCTAGCCTTTGGATACAGGCTCTGGCTGCTCATCAGAGAAATTAACACTTTTTCCCTATAAAAGCTCAAGTGATTTGCTGCATTATGCAATTACTATTTTAGAAATGTTGGTATTTCAATAGCAAAATGTCCTTAAATTGATTGCATCTTTAAAAAAAAAATCAAATTGGACTTAAAATCTGGGCTGAGTAAGTAGTATGTAATTCTTTAATAGGTCTTGCTTTTGTCATTAGATAATTTATGTGATTCTAGATATTGGGAATTCAAGAGACCCATGAGGTTGTTTAATTCATATTATTTAACAATGTTACTAGTTTTTAATTATTATTGAATATTAGTTGATAGCTATACTATAAATGTTGAATTATCTTATATCATAATTGCTTTATAAATATTAGTTCATTAAAGCCTAGTAAACCCTAATAGCAGGAGAGGAAAACCAATGGTTCGCTGATTTGTGGAAAAGAATGAGGCCCTCTCAGAATCATTATATCGTGTTTCTCAGAAGAAAGTAAGAAGAATGACATTCAAAATCATGAGAAAATTGTAGATAGGGATAATATAATTGCTTGATTTGGAATTTGGCCAAAAGACTACTGTTAACAGTGTTATCATCAAAGAGAGCTCTGATTGACTCTTTAATAACCAAACAGTATTGAGGACTTCTGGTTTTTCGTTTCATCAGAAAGAGACTTCCACATCAACAAATAGCTCCTGATGTGACAGGGGTGAACCCTGAAACTGTGTCCCCTTTAATCTGTAAGAGAAGGGAGATTTGGGGTCTCAAGCTCTCTCCTGGAAAAGCATACCTCTCCCAGACAATGCCCTCTTAAGTGGTCTCATTCATTTGGAGATCTCAGCCTGATATTCGTATTGAGTGGCTTGAAACTGGAAATCTAAGCCTGGGGGCATTGACAACATTGAGGGATTCTCATTCAATTTTGAATGGAAGCCTGAGCCTCAGACTGCTAATAAAAGACAATTCTGAATTCCAAATCTCTGCAGAAGTTCAAAACAGAATTATGCCTTGCCAAGGAAGCTCTCTTCTTGGCACAGCTGCCAGCCAGAACTTTTGCCCATTGTGAAGATATAATCTTCTCAGTGTTTACCTTTGCCATTTTCCCTGACAAGATCTTGCCACTAAGAAGTCTATCTTCCTAGCAAAACTGGCTTCACAGTGCCAATAAAATTCCCTTTTGCCTCAGATTTTCGGGTTTGAGAATTCTTTCGCATTGGACCTGCATCTCCAACCAGAGTGGATTTCCCCACCTCAATTCTCACCCCACTAGCACCGCATCAATATTATGTATAAATATTAATTATAGATTCATAGCTTTTTGTTGCATCATGATCAGTGTATAAATAAGAGGAAAATATATTGACAAACTTCTTTTCAGCTTTCACTTTTATCTTTCACTTAGACATTTTAAAAATGAGTTAACAAGACTATCTTTTATATATATTTCTGTCCTTTTCACCTTAAGAAAATAAGATGCTAAAGAGTAGAAAGTATGAGGACATCATGTTATTTGAAATATTAACACATTTTAAATCTTAAATCATAACAGGAGTATAAATGGAAGCATAATTTCTGTAGATTTTTATAATTATTGTTCACTTTCCACTCTCAGCTCTAACATAGTTATGGGTTATTGATAGTATTAGGATATTCCATTTTCCTTATTGTGATACTTAAGAGAAGTTGTAAGTGTCCCATTCTGTCAGAAGAAACCTTTAAATACAGTTATATGCCAAAATCTGTCCAATCATACTATTTCCTTTTAGACAAAAATGGTAGAACAAATCTCCTTATAAAAAAAAAAAAGCATAGAGAAAAAACATTCATTATAGCTAAAAACTAAATATAGGTTTCTGCAGTTATTTTAAATCTTCTAGGTTTTGTAAAAACAAAACCATATATTAAAAAGGTTAATATAAGCTAACATTACACTACAGTGTATCCATAATAATGGATTAGTATTATCCACTATATAGAGAATATTTATATACTACATGTTAGTTGATAGCCATGTTACAAATATTGTAATCTTCATATGTAGTGAATACTTTAAAATTCATTATAGTATTAAGATGGATAATACTAATCTACCATAATAGTTTAGTGAATATTGTAATATCTGTTGATATAATTTATTCAATGAGTATTTATTAAAGACTTATATATGCAAAGCATAGTATTATCCACATTAACATCTATGATGTTACTCTTAGTGGATGTTATACTTTGGCAATAATGTTCAACTTTTGAAACCTTCAAGGGAAATTTTATAAGAGTCTGGCTAGCTTGAACTATCACAGATTCTCAGAGTTAGAAGTTATCAAAAGCTATCTCTTCTACCTCACATCTGAACAGAATCCTTCTTCTAGAGAATCCTTGACAAGCAGTCATTGAACTTCCTCTTAACTTCCAGTGATGAGGAATTTTCAACCTTTTGAGGGATCCTATTCTCCTCTTGGATGATGCTAGTTGTTAGGAAGGAATTTTTTTTCTCTTTCACTGAGATGAAATCTATTTTTCTCTGTAGCTTCTTTCCCCTGCTCCAGATTCTGTCCTCTGGGATGAGTAAAACAAGTCTAATTTTTCTTCCATATGACAAGCCTTCAAATACTTTTGGAGATAGCTAGCATGTCCCCAGTAAATTGCTTCCTTGTGAATTCTCACCAGGGAGACTAAGTAACTTGAAAGTACTACAATAAATAAAATAATAAGGATTTGGCAAATTTGGTCAATTACTTTAGTCATCTTTGTAACTGAGTCACATCATTGCACAGGTAATATAGCTAATGACAGTATAAATTGATCATGAAGACAGACAAAAAACCAAAAAAATACAAAAAGCAAAAGAAACCCCCCAAAACTTGACTGGACCAGTCTGTCACAGATATGGTTGTTGTTTGTAGACAGGGCCTTAGTCTCCACATAAAATCAACACATTTGATTTATTCCCTCTGATTACTAAAATTTAAAAGCTAAGAATTCCTCACTTCTATTGAGCTTGAAAATGGCCTTTGTTAATGGGCATTTAGTATTTCAACTCTTGTTTCCCTAAATGGATTGTTCTAATCTCTAATTCTAATAAGTCAAATGACCCAGATCTATTCCCGAGGCTATTTGGAAAGTGGGAATGTTTGTGGGGAGGATTTAGCCTTCTTCATTTCTCTCTGCCTAATTCCACATATGAGTTTTACAGATGTCTCTTTTAGGAGAGGAGAGGATTAGGGTATTTGCTCACTAATCCATGGTTCCCAGCTTTCCTGCGGCTATCAAGCTTCTATACTTTCTTATTCATCATTGATACCCAACCGGTATTAATTGGGAGTAGAAGAGATAGGTCAGTTAGTCAATGAGTTGTAAGTGAGTGTGTCCACTCTGTGCAAACATTGAACTGAATGTTGTATTAAAAAGGGAGAAGCCTCAGTTTCAGTTTATGTAGTAAGGTACACTGTTCCTTTAAGATGCTGCTTTATTCATAATATCAGTTTGATGGTAAGACATAAAAATAATTTTACCTGGAGCGAAAAAGTTTTATCAACTATTAAAGGTTATGTAATGTTGCTATTGTGAAGGAAGATATTGATATAGATGAAACATTTTGATTTCTAAAAGTGTTAGGAAAAGAGCTTATATTTAATTTTTAAAAAAGGTTAAATTATGTATATGAAGAATTTACAGCTTTCAGATGAGATTTTAGCAGTTTAATATAGAAAACGAACTGTGACACAAATGTGAAGACTCAAATCTCCTTGAATGATATAGAATGATGCATTGCTTGTATATGAAGTTTAATGACTTTAAAAGGGCAGAGAAACTTTTATTTCTTAAAGTGAAAATGGAAAAATATAAGTACAAAAAAATACCATTCAAGTAATAAGGTTCTGGGTTGTGTCCCCAAATGATGAGGTTTGGTACAGGGCAAGGAGTTGTGGGAACCCCTTTCTGGCAATGTACGTCCTTTGTAAATGAATTTATGAACCCAAAAAGTTAAACTGGTAAAAAGAAATTTATTATTGACATTGGGAAGTCAGCCTTTGCTAGAAAGACTGAATTCCTTAGTGCAAGGTCCCAATAGAGGGATAGAAAATATTTAGCAGAAAAATCCTATCTTAGCAGAGAAAGTGAATAAGCAGAGAAAGTTAGGGATAAGAGAGAGAGAGATAAAGAGGGAGTAATGCTGAAGGAGAATATCATTTCAGCAGACAGAGGGTTGCAGCTCATACCAAGGGGAGAGAGAGGTTCCTTGGCATGGTATGTTAGGTCCTTTGCAAAGAATGATGCCTCTTTTTTATAATTGAAACCTTGGCTAGAAGCTGGGGGCAGCTCTTGATGGGGGCTGGGAGCAATATGAGCTGGAATCAAAATAGAAAATCTTGGAATTGAATGAGTATCTCCGGGCTAATCTCCAACTCAATACAGTTGGAATCTCCAACTTGGGCTAAGTAGGAGTGGTCCTATATTCAATTAATCCCACCCAGATAACAGAATGAAACCACTTTATCTTGATTCCTTGGGGCAGGTCTCTTAGGGGAGAGCTTAGTGTTCCCCCCAAAGTCAGAGAGAGAGAAAGAGAAAGAGTTTTGTGGCTCTCCTCGTCACAAAGACACTGAATGAGTTGGAGTACTGTGTTGAAGACTTTATGGCTACAATGGATAATGATATCTCAACTTGTTTGCATATAACTTATGACGAAAGAAGGTAAAAATAAGACATGAAAAATCATATCAATATTTGGTATTGAAGGCATGGTTAAAAAGGGACTATTAAGTTCATTTTAGATAACATTTTAATTGATTCCTAAGAGTCAGGAATCTTTCATTTAAACTATTGAAGGAAGAGGAAATCTAACATAAGGAGCTGAAGAACTGAAGACATAGAACAGACTGTGTAAACCATTATCAGCTAGAAGCAGTTACCTAATAGTTTTTCCTCCTTCATTTTGAAGAGGACCCATGATATCACAGGATGATGTCTTTATGCATTAACTGTATTTAAGTGAGCTAGAGCTGCACAAAGTCATCAGCTTTACTCTCTCTTTTAGAGTTATCAGAGTCCAGTGGTAAGACAAAAGTCAGGGGATGACTGGGATCCAGTGGATGATCTTGTTGTCTCCAGTGTCTGACCAAGTTCTAAGCACTCCACAGGACCTCCTCAGGTGCTTCATGGTTGTTGGAACACATTGTTTTCATCCACTCAATCTATTGGTAGAAGTCTTCAAATGCTTGGGGTAGATATCCTCCTAATTTATTGACTGGTTTAAGGTCTGTCAAGTTCTCTATACCTGGTTTATTGTACCTACCAAAAAAGTGTGGCTACTGAGCAGGCGATAACTATTAAGTGAGATATCAAGGACTAGAGAGGTGACTGGGAAAAGCATATTTCTGTTCAACACATTTCCATTAAGACCCTGAACAAATTTGAGTATAACCTTACAGTTATTTTGGGAACCCAGGCTTTCCAGAGTTAGTAGATTGGAATAATTAAACAAACCCAGAAAATAAGTGTCAAAATGTCAGTGAGAGAGGTGAGGTTCCTAGAATTGTTTGCACCAACCATCATAATAATTGAATGAAGCAGAGAAGGCAAACAATAACTCCTTTAGATTCTTACTCCCTTTTCTCTATTCATTTTACTCTCTTCAAGGACTTTAGTTGCTACTACATAAATTTATACTTCCCACAATTTTTCATTGGGAACAAGGGATTCAGATGACGCTTCATAGAGACCTGTAGTGGGATTTCTCCCATCGAGATGGTCTATGAATCTATATTGTTTATTTACATTACAAGAAATCTTTGATTTGAAAGCACCTGATTTAAAGAACTATTTCAAATGGGTTAATACAGACATTCTAATTTTAAAACAGTCTTTGCCAAAAAAAAAAAAATTACCTTAAGTCCGTTTTTTTGGAGAGCAGAAATGCATTTTCTGAATCATTTTAACAAAGAGTAGTTATGTAACAACTAAGTCCCCAAAGCCTATTTAACTCATAATGCAGCTTAGCCCTTGAGTCTAGTCCTGTAAAGTCATAATCCTGAACCTCTCTAAGTATTAATTGTCTCTGAACAAACTTCTGTGTTTTCATTATCACATTGCTAATAATCACTAATAAAGCAAAATTCTAGCTGCAGTTAAAATGAATAGAGGCTTTCCTGATTTGATTTATGTTCATACATCACTCATTACTTACTAGATGTTCATTCATCTAAATTTACCCTGGAGTAATGGAAGTTGTTCACCAAAAATATTATCAATCTATGTATTTAGGGATTATGTAAAATATCAGCTTATGATACACATAAATTGTTGCCTAATTAAGAAAGAACATACATGATTTAAAAATATTTTTGGCTCATTTCTAATTTTTTTCATGAGATACTGATAATATTGAAGTAGTTGAAATTGTTTTTGAGATTGATCTTTTCAAATTCCTTCCTTTAAAAATGTTTATAATAAGTTTTGAAAAGGTATTTTTAGTATATGTAATTTTCCTTATGAGTAGGATGAGAATGCATTCAATCCATATAAACTACTATGATTTGGTGGTGATGGGGTAGTTTTTAATCTACTAAGAGAAAGAGATAATCATATGGTTTAGGATTGGGGTAGTACTAAAAAGAGAGCAAAATAAAAAGAAAGGAAGAATACAGTGAGATGGGGGATGTGATGGAGTTTTCTTCCAATATATGGGGCAATCAATAGTGCAACCAGCTCTTCAAACCCACTTTTCCAAGGTAGACTATGAGAGGCCAAAGAGGCAAATAGCAAGAGCCATGCTATTGCCTTGCCTCAGGAGATTAGCAAAAAAAACTAAACTATCCAAAGTCTATCCAAGCCATTCTTACTCCTTCTAGAAGAGATTATACTTATTTCCCACTATCCACAGTTTGCTAGGTCAGCCTAGGCAATACTTACATCTGTAATGCCTCTTTTTGTCTTGTAGCAAAGTCTAGCAAGAATATAAAAGTCAAGAGTTGGAGTGGGAAATCACCTCTTCAATCAAATAGAGACTTATAAACCAACCTTTAAGCATCTAATTAAATTAAGTGTTTTTATTTATATTTTGAATTTTTATTATCTTTAGTTTCCTCAGTTACATGTAAAAACAACTTTTTTGGGGGTAATACTTATACATTCATTTTTTTAAAACAAATTTCCTTGTGAATCATGTTGTAAGAAAAAAATTAAAAAAGGAAAAAAAAAACCATGAGAAAAAAAATAGAAGAAAGGGAAAAAAGTGAACATAGCATATGTTGATTTATATTCAGTCTCCATAGATCATCCTCTCTGGATGCAGATGGCATTTTCCATTCAAAGTTTAATGGGATAGCCTTGGATTGCTTAACCACTCAGAAGAACCAAATCTGTCATAGTTGATCATTGAACAATCTTATTGTTGCTGTGGACAATGTTTTTCTGGATCTGCTTGTTTCATTCAGCATCATGTAAATCTTTCTAGACCTTTCTAAAATCATCCTGTTGATCATTTTTAAATAGAACAATAATATTATATTACTTTCAAATATCATAACTAATCCAGCCATTCCTTAATTGAAGGACATATACTCAATTTCCAATTCTTTGCCACCACAAAAAGAGCCACCACAAACATTTTTGCACATGTGAGTCCTTTTTCCCTGTCTTATGAATTTTTTGGGATATAGACCCAATAGTGGCACTGCTGGATCAAAGAGTATGCACAGTTTAATAGTCCTTTGGGCATGGTTCCAAATTGCTCTCCAGAACAGTTGGATCATTTCACAACTCTACCAATAATGCATTAGTGTCCTAGTTTTCCCACATCCCCTCCAACATTTATCATTATCTTTTCTTGTCATCTTAGCCACAGGAGAGGTGTGAAACAGTACCTCAGAGTTGTGCTCATCTGCATTTCTCTAATCAATTTTCATATAACTATAGATTAATTTCTTCATCTGAAAATTTTTTGTTCATATCTTTTGACCATTTATCAACTGGAGAGTGACTTGTATTCTTATCAATTTGACTCAGTTCTTTATCTATTTTGGAAATGAGTCCTTTGTTAAAAACTCTAAGTATAAAAATGTTTTCCCCAGCTTTCTACTTCCCTTCTAAAGTGCCTTTATTTAATGATAAATTCATTAATAATAATAATTTCCTTCCACCTCTTGAGTTTATATTTGGAAAAGATATCCTTCCTTTTAACTTCAGTATCTTGATGTTTAATCATAGCCTAGAGATGAACTAGTGTTTTCAAAACCTGTGACAATGGAGTGCCAAGTCTGGCTAGTTCTTTCACAATGGAAAGGCTTTCATTATGGTCCTGGCAATAGACAGTCTGTTTTCTGAGGATCAACTTGTTAAGTATAGAGACTGTCATCACAATTGGCTAAACAGTTGGAGAGGAATTCTTTGATCCTGACAACCCATGTTATGAATTAGTTGCCTCTTTGAAGTGAGCATCTACATTAATGAGATTATAACACTTAAGTATCTGTTTTTCCTTAATACTTTTACAAATCTAAACATAGGTTATTAGAATGGTTATTTGTGTGCTTTTAGTCTTGAATTAATATTAAACTACCAACAAGTTTTTGATGAAAGCCTATTATTTATTAACTTACCATGCATTTATTTAGCATTTGCTGTGTATAAAATACTATATTAAGTGCTGTGACAGGATGCTCTGATGCTATCATGTTAATAGTTCAGGTATAATATTAGAACTAAATGAAATAATCACAAGTTATTGAACTATTAGCAAAAGAGGTTTACTGTGCCCTAGAACAGCACTATGGAGCACTTAGAGCTTGGTTAGACATTGGATTCTAAAGTCATCCACTGCATCCTAGGCTATTTTTAATTGTCTTGACTTTTTTCTTGCCAGTGGTCTTTGATGACCCTGGAAGAGAGAATGAGGCTGACAACTTGGTGCAAATCTGTCTTACTTAAAACCAATTCATGTCAAGTCAAGACATTAACTCTTGATGTCATTAGTCCTCTTTGAAAATGAAGGACAAACCTCAGCTTTTGGGACAAAAACTTCTGGGAAATTGGAAATTAGTATGGTAGAAACTAGGCAGTGACCCACACCTAACACCCTATACAAAGATAAGATCAAAATGGGTTCATGATTTAGACATAAAAAGTGATATAAGCAAATTAGAAGAACAAAGGATAATTTACCTCTCAGATTCTGTGAAGAAGGAAGGAATTTGTGGCCAAAAAAGAACTTGAGTACATTATTGAATGCAAAATAGATAATTTTGATTATATTAAGTTAAAAAGGTTTTGTACAAACAAAACCAATGCAGACAAAATTAGAAGGGAAGCAATAAACTGGGGAAAAATTTTACATTCAAGGGTTCTAAAAAAGGTCTCATTTCTAAAACATATAAAGAATTGACTCAAATTCATAAGAAATCAAGCCATTCTCCAATTGAGAAATGGTCAAAGCATATGTGTGGGCAATTTTCAGATGAAGAAATTAAAACCATTTCTAGTTATTTGAAAAGGTGCTCTAAATCATTAGTAATCAGAGAAATGCAAATTAAGACAACTCTGAGGTACCATTAGTGACACAGTTTTCAGAGAGGCTAAAATGATAGGAAAAAATAAAAACCAATGTTAGAGGGAAAGTGGGAAAATGGATACTAATACATTGTTGGTGGAGTTGTGAATTGATTCAACTGTTCTAGAAAGCAATTTGGAACTATGCCCAAAGAATGATCCAGCAATGTTTTTACTGGCTTGTAGCCTAAAGAGATCATAAAGGAGGAAAAGAACCCACATGTGTGAAAATGTTTGTAGCAGCCCTTTTTGTAGTGGCAAGAAATTGGAAACTGAGTTGCTGCCCATCAGTTGGAGAAAGGCTGGATAAGTTATGGTATGTGAATATTATGGCATATTATTGTTCAATCAGAAATGATCAGGAGGATAATTTCAGAGAGGTCTGGAGAGACTTGAACTGATGCTGAGTAAAATGAGTAGCACCAGGAGATCATTATATACGACAATAGCAAGATTATCTGATGATCAATTTGGATGTACATGGCTCTCATTCAGTTCCAGTGGTCTTGTGATGAAGAAAGCCATCTACTTCCAGAGAGAGGACTGTGGGAACTGAATGTGGATCACAACATAGTATTTTTGCTTTTTTGTTGTTGTTTGCTTGCATTTTGTTTTCTTTTTCATCTTTTTTTCTTTTTGATCTGATTTTTCTTGTACAGCATGATATTTGTGGAAATATGTATATAGGAACTGTACATGTTTAACATATATTGGATCATTTGCCTACTGGGGGAGGGAATGGGGGAAGGGAGAGAAAAAAATTAGAACATAGCGTTTTGTAGGGATGAATGTCGAAAATTATCCATGTATATATTTTGAAAATAAAAAGCTAAGATAAATTTAAAAAAAGAAAAAAGAAGAAAATGAAGGACAAATATGAAATGTAACACAGAAAGGATACTTATTGCATATAAAGAAGCTTTTAGCTTCTTTAGATAAAGTTCTCTTGTCTCCATATGGAAGCATGTCTGTTTATCAGGACAAGATATGATGTAGAGCATGGTATAATAGTAGTTTTCAAAAACCCACTAAGATGGTAGGGCCCCAGCTGCTCATGGTTAGGACTTTTTATTTCTTTAGGTGACAAGGAAACTGCCTTGGGGAAGCCTGATTTAATCAGATTCCCAGGACAGTTTTGATTGCTTTTAGGGAAAATTGTGGAAGAAGGAAAAGGGGAGAGGATGGGTCTACTTTTGTTGTAGGAAAGAAGCTGAGTCAGGAAAATATTAGTAAATATTAGTCATCACAGGTGCTAAGAGATATAGTATATATTAACATTTTGGGAAATACAAAAGAAAACATGGTCCATGTTTTCAAAGATCTTATAATTTAGTTGAGGAGATAAGATAAAAATTCATGAACAATTAAGTTGTAGAAATGCACAATACTTACTGTAAGTATCAGCATATGGTACTTACTGTAAGTGCAATAGTTCAGAGAAAAGAAAACAGCTGTCACTGGGGAGGTGGTGCTTGAGCTCAAAAGGATAAATAGAATTTGACTAGCTAGGAATGAGAGGGGATTAAATGGGGAAGATCTTTGTATCATAGATCTGGAAGAGAACTCAGGGTATATCTATTCCAATTTACAGATGAGGAGATTGACACTAGATGTTGCAGAGGAAGTAAGTGGGAGAGGCAGAATTTAAACCCAGGACTTCTGAATGTAATTTCTATGCTCTTTCCACAATTTCCACAAAAAACCTGAACAAAGACTGGAAGGTGGAAATTAGTGTGGCATGTGTATAGAGTGATAGCAATAACTAATTTACTTCTTTATGAAAATGATCTTTTTATATAGTGAAAATATCCTTGATGAAAATGTGAGTATGATACTGGCAGACTTTCATAATTTTCTATGCAGATCATATCTTTATATAGTGGATCATATCTTTCAGCTGATTGAAAGGTATAAAGTATTCAAAAATCTGCTGTGTTTTTATTTGTTGATTTTTTTGGGAAAGAATTGGAAATAAAGAGATGACCATCAATTGGAAGAATAGCTAAACAAATTATTGCATATGAATATAATACGATATTATCTCATTATAAGAAATGGTAGAAAGGATGAATTTAAAGAATCCTGGAAAGACTTGTATGAATTGATGCCCAGTGAAGTGAATGAAAAAGAGAGAAAAGAATTATAGAATAACTACAACAATGTATAGGAAAATGACTTTGAGAGATATAAGATTGATGGTGAAGCATACTTATCATCTTATGGCAGAAAGATGAAGAACCACAATTGCAGAATGAGATATACATTTTAAAACATGGCTAACATGTGAATTTGTTTTACTTTATTTTGCACAAGGAAGGTTTTTTACTTTGGAGGAAAGAGGGAAAATTATTGAGAGACATGGTTGGGTAGTTTAGTGATGTAAAAAAAGAAATGAAAAAAGGGGAAAAAACATTAATGAAATATTAAAAACATCACAAAAAGAGTTGTAGAAAATTTAGAAGGAGATATATATGATTAGGGCAACTTTGTTCCTATCCTGTTAAATTTACTATACAGTTTTAAACAACTATAGTAGAGAATCATAGTTCCATATAAAATTGTCTTTTCTATTCCTGATATATTGAATTCATGTTGGTTGATTTATGATTTTAAATGATGGTAAAAAGTCATCTGATTCAGCAGAGCAAAATTCTGCCTTTTTGCAAAGGTAATCTTGCATAGATATTAAGACTGTACAAGATCCTTTATTATATTCAATCAAAAAGATAACTCTTTAACAATCCTCTGTTATTGATTCTAGTGAGGTATAAAACAGGACAATGTATTCTCATCAACGTTATTTTACCATTGTCATTGAAGGGGGTTCTGAAAAAGGTTCAATATAAAAGAAAGATTAATGTTAGATAGTGAAATCTTAATGATGCGCTGGATGATAGATACCATTGTGTTGATTGCATTAAGTCCCAGAACTTTATAGAATTGCCTTAATGAAATGTGTGGTGATTCAAAAGAAATAAATGTAGCAATCCATATATGAAAAACTAGGTGGATGAAAGATATCTGTTATTCAGATTATAGCATTCATTTGAGAATCTGATATGCTGAATTAATTTGTCAGTACTAATCTTAGGGACAGACACAAAATCAAAATTAACCATGCCCAAATGAACAGGAGGAAGAAAGTAGATGGCATTTAAGAAACTATGAAGTGTCTTTTATCATCCCAAGGGGTTTTTCAGTACAAAAGCCCAGTTTTATAAACACTATTCTGGTGATGTTTTTTGAATGTAAATCTTAAAATTGAACAATTTCTGGAGTATCAAAATCATTATTAGTTCAGAGGTTAATAGAGAAAAATTGGGTGGATAAAAGTTGCACATAACCATGATGGTTCAAATGGAAAAAAAAAATAAAGAAAATTTTTTAAAAATCCAGAACTGTGATTTCATCAGGGTAGAGATCCATTGGCTTGGAAATTTCATGCACCATGGCAGATCAACAACACACCTTTAACTTTAGTTGCTTGAGGCATCAGGTTTTTAAAAAAAAAATACATTTTATTGATTTGAAAACTTTTTTTTACACTACATTTTTTAGGGTACAGTTGGGTTTGAGCAGATCAATAAGAATTCATGAAAGAGCAATTTAAGTTTAGATAAGGGGAATGACATATTTAAAACAGTGTATTAGGAAGATTTGTCTGATGGTGCTCTCCAGAGAGAATAGGGAGAAATTACTGAAAGAAAGATTAGCTATTAGGCTATTGAAGTTATCTGGGCTTGAGGTAATGAGTACTTGGTCTAGGGTGTTGAAATCTGTCTCCAGTCCTCTTGATCTATATGTTGCCACTGGACCCAGATGGTTCTGGAGGGAAAAGTAAGGCAGGTAACTTTGCACATGCCTCCCTCATTTAAATCCAATTCATTTGCACATCATGGCATCACCTCCCTAATGCCATATTCCTCTTCGAGAATGAAGGACAAACAACAACAACAACAATGTCCAAACACACTGAGCAAATATTATATTCACTCTATTTTAGACATATGAAAAAATTTAAGACCTTTGAAAACTTATAATTTAATAAGAGAGAAACACAAAAAAATGATATACCCATGAAGCCATTAATATGAATGTAACAAATTTCTGAAGTAGGATAGATTTTTCTTATTCTTGAGGATTATGGGAAATATAGTTCTAGGTCTCCAGAGTGATACCAATGAAAATAAGGATTGGAGACAAACTCATGGAAACTAGAAGTAAAGGAGAGAGATAGGCAGAGGAAAGTAGGGGACTAGCAGCAGAACCTAATTGAGGTTGTAGAGAAGTAGCAGTAGTACAGAAGCTAATTTTCAAGATTCGCTAAGATTAAGTGCCTAAACATACAGTATGCACATTTTATCTATACCATTTTAGGTAGGGATCTTTCTAAAATGTGTTACTTTCCTGCTTATTACAGCAAAGAGCAAGGAGTGACTTTTCTTCCACATACATGCTTTCATTTATATTCTTTTTTCTTTTAAGAGTAAGAGGAAAGTGAGAAAAAAAAAAGAACAAGAGAGCCATATTAAAAGGATTCATAGAAATCTTCATAGTTAAAGCCCTTGGTGAGGTCTTTGAATATTTAGATGAGATAGCAATTGCTATCTCCTGTTTGAATGTACAAGTGTTCTACATGAGACTTGGTATTTAGGAGATCTGGGTTCACATTTCACTTCTGAATTGATTTGTGTAAGCACAGGAATCATTTAACTACTCAGAATCTCTGTTTTCCATATGTGTAAAATGGATGTAACCCAGCTCCAAAGCCCATTAGTTTGGGACCCTCTTCTCATTAACTGTGATCAATTTCCTGTTCTATTTGAGGGATAGGGTGGAGTTAGAAGGGGAGGAGAGAGAAAAACTCTCCAATTCCCTTTGGATTATTGAATCTCGTCAGACTTCTATCCTTGCAAGAGAAAATGGAAGCTGCCAACCTCACTTCAAGTTGCTGAAAGAAAGGACTTGGGAAAGAAGCTATCTTTAAGAAACTAGTAGTTTCCTGTAATGGGCTGAGGCTCGAGTTGATGCACTGAGGTCCCAAGCACATGAGGCTAAATAGTAATTGGATCATACTCGATTAATATATATGCTTGGAGAAAGAATGGCCCCCGCCCACTCTTTGTGCAAGTCCTGATGTGTTGTATAGGAAATGACAATTTTGTTGGGTGGAGGTAGGTGGGGCAGAGAAGGAAACGAAAAGAGAGACTGCTGGCTGGTGTCTTGTTGCAGATGCACACATTGCTATCGCAACTCCACTTCATCTCCGATTCCCCTTCACCTTCGATCCTTCTTCACCTTCACTAAGAATAAAGATCTACGATTTTCCCCTAACCTGAATTCCTGACTCCGGCTGGATTTTAAAATGACTGGCGCGGTCATCACATTTGGCGCCCAAGCGTGGGAACCAAGGACCTACTTTCACTGAAGAAGTCTCCAGTGACCAGGAATTCAGGTGAGTATTGTAATAGACAAACAGCGAACTTATTTTCTTAAAGACTAAACTAGTAACCTTTCTTGGCTGAAATGGGACAGATGCTAGCTAAAGATTCTCCATCCCACACCCCACCCTCCCAAGTCCCTAACCCCCACCCAGGAGTGGTGCTATAGAAAGTATGCTTAAGCTGATAGAAGGACAAGGGCTACTTATAACTTGGGAACAGATAGCTAGACTTCTGGGTACATTAAAAACTCACCTCCCCTTGGTTCTTAGAGGAAGAGCAAATCTCTCCAGATAATTGGACATTAATTGGGCAACAGCTCTCCGCATATTACAACAAAAATGGTCCTCATTCAATTTCCATCGAGGCATTCTATTTATACAATATAATATAGTTGGCCTTAAGAAAATTGTATAAGTTATAGAAGAAAGGAAAAAAGCTGTAGGAATAGCCAAATGGGGAAGCCTGAGATAAAGGAGGAAGACAATGAACAGATTAATGACCATATCCCCACAGGGCATGGAGACTTAAGTGAGGCTCAAGGATGTGGTGAATCTGAGGCAGCTTCAGCCCCACCTAAGGAGCAGGTAATTGACTCTCCTCCATCAACTCCACCCTCCGGGATGGAGAGAGGAGGGGTAATGGGGGAGGGGGGCAGTGACAGCACCAGCACCTCCCCCCCAGCATCCAGCTGCTCCTATGACTAGATTGCAAAAGGGACTAATTAAGGCCAAGGCAGAAGGGAGAGATGTATCGGAATTTCAACACCACATTTTCCCTGAACTTCAACAGTTTAATTCTTCAGGTCAAGAAAGTAGAAAAGATGCTTCTTTTGATACAGAAATCCTCAAAGACCTGAAAAAGGCTTGCACTCTTTATGGGACTACATCAGCTTATGTTAAGATGTTATTACAGAATTTGGCTTTTGAAATCTTACCCCCTAATGATTGGAAATCTATAGCAAGGGTATGCCTAGAACCTGGACAAAACTACTTGTGGCTTTCTGAATATAGTGAGCTCTGTAGGATACAAGCCCAACAAAATAGTCAAAGTGCTGTTCATGCTGCAATCACCTATGACCTGCTAACAGGTGTAGGTTCCTATGTAGACGTGGCAATACAGATTAATTATTCCATAGCAGTATATGAGCAAATTGCTGCTAATGCTATCAAAGCATGGGCTTCTCTCCACAATAAAGATGACAAGGGTGGGGCCTTCACAAAAATAACACAAGGGCCAAATGAACCCTTTGCTGACTTTGTGGGACATTTGCAGACAGCTATCACAAGAACTAGTGGGGAAAATGCAGTAACAGACAATTTGTTAAGGTAAAAAAAATGCTAATGAGGTTTGCAGAAGAATTATACTAGGACTGCGCAAGGATGCTCCTTTAGAGGATCTCATAAGATGCTGTGTCGCAGTGGGCACAAATACTTTTTATAGCCAGTCTATGATGCAGACTTCCCAAAATCCAAACTTGGGAAGACAGAATTCCTCCTGGCAAGGGACTTCCAGAGAGACTTGTAGATGCTTTCAGTGTGGAAAAGTAGGACATCTGAAAGCTCGCTGTTGGTAGAGACAGAATGGAAAAACAGGGTGGGAGAATAAAACTCCAAACCCCATGTCCAAAATGTAACCAAGGCTTTCACTGGGCCTCTGAATGTTGATTGACCCAGAGAAATGAGAGGCAGGGCCCAGCTCCAAGGTATCAATCAAAAGATAGGTGGTGCATGATAGCAACTGAGGTTACACCCAGAGAGTCTTTAGAAATTCAGGATGCTGATGTCATCAACCAACAGAAGAGCAATCAGGATTGACACAACAGGGCAGTGTCCAGTGCAAACAGCTCCATTACTTTTAGATAATCGCCAGATGATGTGGAGAGATCCAGAAAGTGGTAAATAGAAGGGAATTAGATAGGCTAACTGCTTGGGGAAGAGGGTTAGCTTGTATTTTTACAGGAGGAGAAGGAATCAGATGGGTGCCAACGAGCCATATTCGCCTTGTCCATCACAGAGAAATAGAGCAGATCCTTGAAATGAAGGAGAAGACCCAAGAAATATCGGGTGGTTCTGTTGCTGATTGTGCTCACCATTGAAAGAGTGTGGCAGTTATGGCATTTGATTCATGGACATAGAAAATTGTTGGACTTCAAAACCTTCAGGAATCATTGGATTCTCTGAGACATAAGATTGTTTTAGGACTTGAAAACCCTCAGGAATCATTGGATTCTCTGAGATATAAGACTTGAAAGCCCTCAGGAATCATTGGATTTTCTGAGAAATGATAAGACTGTTACAGGACTTCAAAATCTGCTGGAATCATTGGATTCCCTAACACATAAAAAGCCTTTTGAAGGACTTTAAAAACTTGAGGGGATCATTGGATTCCCTGGCATGTGAAGCAATGGACAATAGATTGGGTTTGGACTATCTCTTGGCTGCTGAAGAAGGCATATGTGTGACTGCTGTTTACATACCCTCTTTCTAGGACTTCTGGCAATCTTTTACAATACCATGTTGATTTATATTGTTTGTTATACCGCTACTTGCATGTACAATTCATGTTTGTTACACCACATCAAGCCTGCACTGACTGTAGAGAGAGTCATCACTAATAGCCTCTGTGTTATTGCTGTGTGCTTGTGTAATATCTCCCATGCTGACGGGTTTGTGCATACCTGTTTCTAATAAGACCCTTCAGCCCAGAAACCAGCTAGCAACCCCCAGTTCCCTTTGGTGCTTTTCATCTCCCTTTCTGAGATGTCAGGGAGGGCATGATTATCTCCTTTTTAGTGCTTTCACCTCTCTTCCTGAGAAGTCAGGGAGGGTGTGATCATCACCCTTTGGGGGCTCTGACCTCCCTGAGGAGTCTGGGATGGCATGACCACCTGTGTTCTAAAACAAAAGAAAGCAGGAGATGTAATGGGCTGAGGCTTGAGTTGATGCACTGAGGTCCCAAGCACATCAGGCTAAATAGTCATTGGACCATACTCTATTAATATATAAGCTTGGAGAAAAACTAGCCCCTGCCCACTCTTTGTGCAAGTCCTGATGTGTTGTATAGGAAATGACAATTTTGGTGGATGGAGGCAGGGGGGCAGAGAAGGAAGCAAAAAGAGAGACTGCTGGCTGGCATTTTGTTGCAGCTGCACACATTGCTATCGTGACTCCCCTTTCACTTTCGATCCCCCTTCACTTTCGATCCTTCTTCATCTTCACTAAGAATAAAGATCGACAATTTTCCCCTAACCTGAATTCCTGACTCCAGCTGATTTTAAAATATGCGATCATCACTGTTTCTATCATGTTCCTCTCTATCCAGCTGATTATATTAGAGTCTTTGGGGAATTTTTCCCTTGGATGAGATCTAGATCTTTCTCTCTTGGTTGAGTTGACCTACCTTGTTCCCAAGAGAAGAAATATTTCACTCTGTATTATCTCTATTTTCTTTTATATATACTTTCCTCTGTTTTTTTGGTTGCTTGGTTTTTTTTTTTTTTTTTTTTTTTTTGCTATCCACTGGAATAAATTAGTTTCTTGGCCACTTACTGTGTAGATATTTATTAAGTAATTGGTATTTGGTAGGAAAAAGGTCAAGAAATATATAAAGCTTAGGGTCTTCTTCTTCCTCAATAATGAATCAGCAATCAGAAGGTTGAATCTGAAAATCACATCCCTTAGCCTAATAATATTTAAGGAAGCAGATAGATATAATTCTAGCCCAGTATCCTCTCTCTGAAGAGAACAGAATAGTGGCCTCTGGACCCAATTTCCTATTTTCTCTCCTGACAGAAATTAGCCTCCTTTGTAAAAGGATGGGAGAAGAAAAGGCTAGAGATGTCTATTCTCTTTCCTTTCCAGGAAACTTTTGGGAAATATGTCCTTGTTTCATTTGTATTACATTTATTAAAGGATTATTGTGAAAACAAACAAATCCATCACTTTGCAAATCTCAATATTCCATATAAATTAAAAATTCTAATTATTTAAAAGTGATAACATTTGAAAAAAGGATAAACTTTGAATACAGCTAAGGCCAGTGGAATGATTTGGTATGCCTCTGCTTATAAAGATATTTATTTAGAGACAAAGGAAAGAATTTAGACTTCATTGGATGGCTTTCTAGTGGAACAGATCAACAGACTAGTTGAAGCAACAGGAGACTGAGAGACAGTCTGGGAACAACATGAGCTAGATGAGTCAAACTGTTTCCATTAACCGACTCAACCACTATCTTTCCTTATATCCTCATTGAGATAACCTAAGGACCTAGCAGACATAGATAGAACATCTAGGTGGTGCAATGGATTAGGTGATAGCCTCAATTTAGGAAGATTCATCTTCCTAAATTCAAATTCAGCCTCAGACATTTATTTACTAGTTTTGTGTCCCTGAGCAAATTACTTAACCCTTAATTATAAAATAAGGCTACTAACAGCACCTACCTTGTAAGTTGTGAATTTTGAATGAGATAAATGTTTACGGAATGCTTAGCACAGTGTTTGGCACATAATAGGTGCTATGTAATGCTTATTCCTTTTCCTTTTTAATTTTTCATCTATGCAAATCATCCCCCTCCCCCCAAAGTAATTTTTCATTATACTGGCAAGCAAAATTATTATTTGTCCAATGATTTTGGACATTACCCAGAAGAGAACAGAGAGGAGTTTAGTGGGAATGGGTATATTATAAAATATTCCCAACCAGGAATTATTCACAAAAAATACATAAAAGTTATAAAGGATTTGATTGGGAAGATGTATGGCTAGACAAGAAGATGGATTGATCATGTAGTGAACTCAAGGTCAGGACAGACCAAGTTCCATTGATAGCTACACAATGGTAGGAAATTTAAAGAAAGGTGCCTGCATATTGGGTGAAATTCTGAAATAACTGGACAGATGACAATTGCATAAAATGAGTAGCTGGGGATGGGATGGATTGCATCACTAGACAAAGTATTCTTACTGAAGTATAATTGGTACATCTTTGTGTTTATAACATTCGTATGTATAATTTATTTGATGCTGAGTCCTTGGTCTGGAACACAACCCTCAATCGTAATGTGCCTTTGGAGGATTATTATCTATTTTATGATGAGCTTCCTTCTAATGCATTACATCAAAAATCTGGCTGCTTGAACTAAGCATAATTTAACCTTTTCCTGACAACTTAGGAGCCTCATTTTGAACATCAATTTTTTGTTCTATATTGTAATACAAATTATTTACCCCTACACTGAATGGTCCTATGGGGCAATTCTTTGCTTTTTAAGGTTCATCTGCTTTGTAAAGATTTTTTAGGGGTCTTCCTGACAGTCCATATCATTTGTTATTCCTAGTCTTAGGAGAATTTGCCTCTTAGCAGTAATTTGCCTCCTAATATATACCTCTAATCTGATGTGGTCTAGAAAACCAAAAACCAAGTTCATTTAAATTGTGTCTAAATCAAGAATAACTAAATAGGGAAGTCCTAAGGGGTTTACTTATGAGTAAAGCATAGAAGTGGTAGTACATGGACTTAACATATTTTGCTTGTTCAGAGGCCTATTCCCTGAATTCCCCTATACCATAGAAATACCTTAACACAAGAGAAAGAGAAACTATGAAGGAAGTCATATGCTTGACTAAATACATTTATTTACTCTATTGATTCCAGATATTTGATTACCACTGTCAACAGTGTTTTTTCTAAGCAAGTTGTTCTGAAGGTACCATTTAATAAACAGGATGTTTTAAACTTCTGTACTTATTTATGAAACTACATGGCAACTGCTTCTCTTGAAAGGTTGGATTTTGGATCTTTCACAAATAGAATTCTAAACAAGGGGGTTTTTCTAATTAAAAATTCTCTAGTACAAAGAACTAACTTGAAATCTTGTCATTAGTCATTTCAATACACAATCCTGATAGCTATGGGTTCTTTACATTGTAGTTTCAGCTGCAATTCCCAGCAATCCTTGAATATTTAGTGGGTTAAATCAAAAAAGAAGAATGAGAATTTGTAAAATATATATATACTTAAGTGGTTATTCACAGTGGAGGATTCTAATGGATTGGTTGGCTGTTTATTTTCCAAATACTTTCCCTGGGGTTCTCTTTCCAGCTTCTGTATATCTCAAGTGGATTTGAATTTGAAAGCATTCTGTATTTTAGAATGTTAATGGATGTCACTGCACAATTACTCTTTATAAAAGGATATAGCTATCAAATAAAATACTCAGCTATGAGAAAGATACATTGTTAAGAACTCAATTTTTTTTTAAAGGGGCATTCTTTTATATATTAGGGCGTCTCTACAAATTAAAATGGAAACAAAAATAGTTTTAAAAAATTAATAAGAGCATTGTCTTACAGCCTATTTTTTGAAGTAATATATTTTACAATGGGGCTAAATGTTTCTTAATGGTTGACATATCATAGACTCAGATGAAAGGAAACCAGAAATTCAGTTACTCACTCAGTCTTCATTTAGAGAAGACTTATGAAAATCTAAAAATGGAAACAGCATTAGAGTTCAAACTACTTATTTTGGACTTTTGCCCAGTTTTATTTTGTTTGAGAGGAAATAACTATTTTCCTCCCTTCCCCCTGCCCCATAGCACTAACTTAATCATGTTTTTACTAACAGAAATAGAGGGAAAAATCAATTTTAAAAATATTTATTTATATAAAAGTCTCAATAGATAGAAAACATATGAACATTATAAGATTTTTTTTTTATTCCACATTCTTGATACTTGTTTGATTTAAAAAAGGTTTAAGTGGATAATCCAGTTCTTTGGGCTATGAAAATATTTTCTGTAGTGCTTTGTTACATTTACATTTTCATGAAAATGTCTTTATTTGGTATTTGACTTGGGGTAAAATGACATTTTTGGGGAGAGGGTCATTCTGAAAAGTCTGAGTTTATTTACACTTTGGAGTTGCAATGTTTAAGAAACTCTGGAAAATATAAATTCCATGAATTAAAAAAAAATGTCTTATCTTGAAAGAGAAAATTAAGAATTTAGGGGAAATTAGCCAAATTCTCTGTTAAATTGTAGATGAGATGTATAATTAGGAAAGTTTTTTTGAATAGTGTGTTCTAAGAAATGTGTGGAAGGATTCTATAGTGAAATATTTATGTGGGTGTTCAAGGAAAATATGTTTTACTTCTCAGTATTTCAAATAGTTACATAACTATGTTTTTCAAAATTAGTTCTCTTTTTCACTCTGTTTATGATTCTCTTTCCCTTTCCCTATGTCTTTATCCCTGTTTTTCTTTGTTGTTTTCTTTCTCTCCCTTTCTTCTCCCTCTCTCTACCTCTACCCTTTCTCTCTCTGATCTTTGAAGTGTGTCATTCTTTCATTTTGCCATTCAACAGTCTGACATGCAAAAGCTTTGTTCAGACAGTTTAATTTAATCACTGCCACTGGTTCAACAAGATGATAAAATCCCCAGTGCTGTACATCCACCATGTAGTTCACTGTTATCTGATACTGTTTGAAGCTTCTCTCATGAATGCAGGCTGATAGCACAAGAACTCCAAACATGTCATAAACAATATACTAGAACCTCTGCTAGAATTCAATCAGAATAAGAAGTAGATGAAGTTGAGACCATCCAAGCAGGCCAACATAATAAAATGTAATTTGGACTAATCTTCCCAAAGAATGTTTTGTGTTTGAAGCTGATTGTCTCCTATCACTGCAAAAGTAATTGCTTGTTGAATGCTCTGAGGACTTTTTTGAATCATGGGCTTTGTACTTCATGCACCTTCCAGGTGTGCCAGTATAGACAACTGATCCTTTTGTTTGAGTGGAAAGATACCTAAACAACAGATAGGAAAATAGACAGAGGCATATTTGATGAATGTTCCACATTGAAATGATCTTCATCTAAAGCCTGAGACAGAAGTTGTTTAATGTCTCAACAAAACAGAGAACTCATTAATTGAAGTGTTAATCCAGATAATTAAGTCAATAAATATTTACAAGTTTAAAATATACTAAAGTTATCTAAAACATTCAAGTGGAAATCATTTTAAAGTATTCTAGAATTTATAAAACTATTGAAGGACATGTAAGAAGCATTATAGAAATTATGGCTTCAGAACATTTATTTTTAATTCTTTGAAACATTTATATTTAGTAACAGAAATATATCAATTATTGGTGAACTGGATTATCTATTTCAACTTAAATGTGCAGTTCAACAAACATTTAATAAGCCCTCATTATATGAATAGCTTTGTATTAGGTGCTAAAGATGTATAAATGTATAAATATGCCATGGTCTTCCTCTCAAAAAGTTTGACTGAATGAAAAAGACAAGTACACAAATGACTGATATAATGGAGAACTCACTTCCTTGAAAGGGTAAAAGAGAGGATCAGGTAAAGTACTATGTAGAATATGAAAAAAGAACAAAATTTCATCTGGGGAATAGAATAGGTTAGCCTTAGTAGGGTCAGACTTTGAAGGAAGGGCAGGAATTTAGTATATGAAGAATGTGGTCTTGATAGGAACTTATTTTAGACATGCTAAACTATGTGCAAGGGCACTGCAGATGGAAGAGGATAGAATGAGAAAAACATGTAGATTTGTTCAATTTGGGTGAAACAAAGATGTAAAATGATAAAACTAGAGCAGGGCCTTGAATGCCAGACTCGGGAGTTTATGCTTTATTTGGCAGATCATAGAGAACCACTGATGTTGTATCACATCCTAATAACAACTAGCACTTTTTAAGTTTTGTGAAGCACTTTATAAATATTATCTCATTTGATGCTCACAATAACCTGGTGGGTAGATACTATTCTAATTCTCACTTTTATAGACTGAGGGAGATTAAGTAATTTGTCCATTGCCAAATACTTAATAAATGTCTGAAGCTGCATTTGAAGGCAGTTCATTCTGACTCCAAGTCCAATATTCTATCTATTGGACCATGTAATAATATATCACATGATAGAATTGCAATTGAAAGATTTTTTTAGAAGACTTTGTGAATGGTAAATTAGAGAAGGGATAGAGTGGAGACAAAAAGACCAATCAGAAGGTTATTAAGAGTCTTAGAAGAAATTAACTTGAGGCAATTCACAGTGTAAATGAAGGAGAACAAACTGGGGAAAATATTTTAGAGGTAGAGGTAGGACTTGGCAACAAGTTGGATATGTGAGTTAAATTAAGAAGAAAAGCATCAAACAGGATGCCAATATTGGGATCTATGAGACTGTGAGGGCTGTGTTGTTAATCACAGAAACAGAGAAGTTGAGGGAGAATCAGGTTAATGGAAGATGTCAAGTTTAGCTTTGGACATGGTGAATGTGACATTACCAATGGAACCTCTCGGTAGAAATTAAAAAACATGGATTGGAAGGTGGGGAAGAGAAAAAAATACTCTAAATCACTATTAATTAAAGAAATGAAACTCTGAGGTTTCATATCTCTCAGATTGGCTAAGATGACAGGAAAAGATGATTAATTTTGGAGAGGATGTGGGAAAATCGAGACACTGATGCATTATTGGTGGAATTGTAAACTGAACTAACCATTCTGGAGAGCAATTTGAAACTATGCCCAAAAGGCTATAATACTATGCATACTGTATAGTGACTGTAGTGGGTTTATATCCTGAAGAGATCATAAAAAGGGGAAAAACATCCACATGTACAGTTTGTGGCAGCCCTTTTTGTAGTGGTAAAGAATTGGAAACTGAGGGGATGCCCATTAGGTGAAGAATGGCTGAATAAATTATGATATATGAATGTTATAGAATATTATTGTTCTATAAGAAATGATGAACAAGATTATTTTTAGAAAGGCCTGGAAAGATTTACATGCACTGATACTAAGTGAAGTGAGTAGAACCGAGAGCCATTTCATACAGCAATGTCTGATGTGATTCAATTGTGATGGACTTGACTCTTTTCAACAGTGAGATGATTCAAGCCTATTCTTCTACACTTGTGATGAAAAGAGCCATCTGTGAGGTACTATTTATTCACCTGTAAAAACAAACAAGAATTGGGATAGAACAAAGGTCCTCCTGGGATAAAGAACAGCTGAAAAAAATTTCAAGAACAGAGTTTTAGCCCCTGTCAAATGTGAATGCCTCTTGCCTAGATTGCTAAAATAGTAAATTGGGATCCCTGGAGCTAGTAGGGTTGGGAGATAGCCTTGGCTTGTCTGAGTCAGATTGAGGTAATCACTTGTTATGAGTTCAAATGTTGGAGTTCTTGTTCTTCTCAAAGCACAGCCGGTTTAGAGGCTTAGAGCCCTTCGAATATCTCCAAATCCAAAGGTTCTGGCCTTCAGTCTCTGCCTCTGCTTTCTTCTGCCTCCAACCAACACAGAGATGGAATGTCTCTCTTGTCTCCTTCTGGGGAGCCCAGCCACCAACTACAGTGGTGTGAGATGAAGATGAATCTGGTTGTCCACTGAACTCTCCACTTGTAGCTTTATCCTCTGAAAACCCTTCATCTGCCACCAGAGTCGCTCCTCTCGAGTCCAGCTGAACTCTCTTCTGTGACCAGCCAGCCAAGAGGAAAAAAATGTATTCTGGAATGGCTGTCTCGCCTTATATGTGAATCTTCTGAGAGAATGGGATTATGGGTTTTCTCCCATAGTGCTCTCTGGCCCAAAGAGCTTTAAGGGAGGTGTGGACTCCCTTGAAGTTAGAAAGTGTACTTTGTGAAGCTAGCATACTTGTGGACTCCAATGAGTAAAGGTGTGAACACAAGCCTTGTATTAATTAGTTCTACTTAGTACCTTGTTTCAGGTTCTGGCCAAAATCTTCTTGTAAGATTAGATCAACTCTAATTACTTAGCAGTTAGTAAGGATTCCAACAATCACTGTTGATAATGAATGCTAGGCCTAGCTGGCATATCAAGACTGGCCCTGGATAAGAAGGAACCAGTACATGCCTAATGCAGAAACATGTGGTAAAGGAATGCTGATGACTTTGAGAATTTACAGGAAAGCAGAGTTCTTGGGTTCAAGCCAGAGGAAAGATCTGAATGAGGACTTTAGATCTGAGACACCATCCTCTATATCCCAGGATTAGAGGTGATTATACCAACAATCTGCTATAAATTTAAAAATATAAATATAAGCAGGCAAAGGAGAAAGAACCTAATAATTGAAAATTACTATGGGAATAGGGAAGACTGGGGTTCATCTTCAGAGGAGAATACTGACAAACAAACAAACCCTCTTCTACCTCAGAGTAATATTAAATGATTACCTGTTCAAAAAAAAATCTATAGAATAATTGTAAAAAGACTTTAAAAATTAGAAAGAGAAATTGAGGAAAACCTTTAAAAAAACGACCATCCAAAAAAGACAAGAAGATTATGAAAAGAAAGTCAAACAACTTGAAAAGGAGATCCAGAATCTTAAAGAACAAAAGGGTCCTTTCAAAATTACAATTGGGCAAGGTAAAGCCAGCAAAATTATAAGAGAGCAAAAAATAATGAAAGAAAATATAAAGAATGAAAAAAATAGAAGAGAATGTGAGATATCTCATAAGAAAAACAACTGATTTGGAGGACAAATCAAGAAGAAAAAATGTAAGAATAATTATACTTGAAAGGTATAATAAAAAAGGAATCTTGATACAATAATTCAAGAAATAATAAAGAATATGGCTCTGAAGTGTTAGAACAAGAGGGGAAAGTAGAAATAGAAAACATCTAGCAAGTTATCACTTAAAGAAGATCCTATAAGGAAAACCTACAGGGCTATTATACCCAAATTCTAACCCCCCCCAAGTCCAGCGCAAAATATTATAAGGTACAAGAAAAAACAATTAAAACATGATGAAGCCACAATGAGAATCACACAAGACCTAGTAACAGCTACATTAAAAGATCACAGGTCTTGGAACATTATATTTGAAAGAGCAAAATAATTAGGGTTGTGGCCAAAAATATCATAGCCAGCACAGTTATACATAATCCTGAATGAAAAAAAAAGATATTCAACAAATTGCCAAACTTTCAGAATTTTGTTAAAAAAGATCTGAACTTGATAGAAAATTTGACATATAATATTTAAGAAAAATGTAAGGTAAACTTCAAAGACTAATTTCAAGGGATTCGATGAGGAGAAACTATTTATAATTTTTACATGGAAATATAAGCCATATGTCTAAGACTGTCATTAGTAATTAGGTAAAAAGAAAAATTGGGGTAAATCTGAATAGGATGTGATTCTAAAAAACAAAACCATGCAAGAAAAGGTAAAAAAAGCAAATTATATTATATGAATGAAATGTGAGAGGAACTAGATGGGGAAGGAATCTTACATCAGCAATGATTTAAAGAGGGGACAATACATACAAGCACACACATGTATCTAGATTAGAAGAAAAAGGAATAGGATAAGGGAGGTGTATAGAAGGTTGTATAGGTATACAATATATTATATTATATTACATATATATATAATGGGAATGGAATAAAGAAAGAAGGAAAAGGTGGAGGAGAGGAAAGGGATGAATACTTGGATGGGGGTTGGGTTAGGTAATAACAAAGCAAGGTAGTAGATAGAAGTAGAGCAGAAGAGTCAGCAAGAATAGGAAATAATCAATACACACAAACATAATAATGATCAGAAATAGAATTTATTAAAAAAGTAAAGATGTAATCACTGATTTCAGACAAAGTTATAGCTAAAATAGATTTAATTAAAAGAGAAAAATAGGGAAATTACACTATGTCAGCGGTATTAATCAGTATACTTTTAGACTATTTAAAATAACTAGAGAATATAAGGTTAAAATATTACTATGGCATAGGAAATGACAAGTTGGTAGATTTAGAAAAATATTGAAAAACTTGGACTTATGAAGAATGATGTTATCCATCTTCAGAGAAATAGAGGACAAACAATTGAAGTATGACCTTACATAAATGTATATGAATGTATATAATGGGTATATGTGTGTTGGATAATAGATATCTATGCATACATTATATATGTGTGTGTGTGTGTGTGTGTGTGTGTGTGTGTGTATTTGTGTATGTACTTACATATATTTATAAATAAATATATCCATGCTTAATTGTAGCCTTCTTGGAGAGGCAGAGGGGAGGAACAGGGTAAAAAAAAATAAAGTGAAAAATACACAGCAGAAAATAAAAGAAAACTTACAAAGATGAACAACTCTGAACACAATGTGTACTATTTATTATTTAGACTTTCTTGAAATGGAAACTTAGTGTTTTTTATTTCAAATCTCTTATGTTCTGCTGGGCATATGGAAATTTTTTTTCCCTTTTTCTATTTTCTATTTAAGTTTTAAATGAATCAATATATTTAAAATTTTTTTTAAATGTGAACTCCTAAAAACAGGAACTTTTTTGTATCCTCAATGCTTAACACAGTGCCCAAATACACAAAAGATCTTAATAAATGCTTGTTGATTTATCCACTGATCATTTTTCAGGAGAGGCCAATTCTTTTGTCCTCAAATGCTGAAGTAACTTAATTGAGACTTTTAATATCTATCAATCAATCAATCAAATAACAACTCTATTAAGAATCTACTATGTGCCAGGTAGTCTGCATTCTAGAAATACAATGCTTTTCAGTATCTTATATTTAATTGGATATGATTCTATTAATCTATAGCACTTCACCTCTTTACCATGTTAAATCAACTCTAGACCCACACAGTTTACACTATCACTCACTATTTTTTTCTCCTGATAGTAAATTTTCTAAAGGGACACTTATATTGTTCTTCTCAGGACGTAAGACATTCTCTACTGGTTAGGCTAGTTCTTCAAATATCCCATTTAGTTTTTATGACTTTCAATTGGCTTTGCATTATCTTAGTAGCCTTAACAAGTTAACACATATTCTTAAGGCATAGGATTATGAACAGTAAATGACAGATACTGAGAAAAATCTTGCTCAGATTTTTTTTTTTATTCATTACAGAGTTTTTTCCCTTCGAACTTCTTGCTAGAAGCTTTATTACTATATTTGGCAAACTATATTTGATTCATCTTATTCACAATAGATAAGTTGGAAAATCAAATTGGATAGAAAATGGCTATATCATGTTCAGTATTTTTGTTTGTTTTTAGAATATATGGTTTTACTTGGAAGTCTTTCATCCTGTTTCTTTTTTTTCTGGGTAATCACTTGCATACATCAAAACAGTTTTAGTCTTCCTAATTTGGAGGCAATTTAGAGTTAAAGAGAATTAGTATTGTACAGATAAATTCATTAGAACAGAATTGCTTTACATATATTTGCAGTCCTTGGACTTCAGTGACAATACCACCACACTTAATGGCATTTAAAAAAATAAAACAAACTACTTTATAGATGTAGATTTCAACTTTTAGAAATTTATAATGTATATCAACAACTATTAAAGCACTTTTCAGGAAAGAATTCTAAGCAATTGATTGTTTCAGTTTTTCTCTTAGGAAAGTAACCCCTAAAATCAATCACAATTATTTTATAAATATGCCTACTATGCACCAAGTTCTTGTTTTCTGTTTTAACAAAATTTATCAATCCATTAAAGGATAGACAAGTGAACAAAAATGAATTGTCATTTGTGTTATTTTATTAGTGTCATATGAGATTATGGCATATTATTGACTTCTTCAAGAATATTTTACTCAAGGAGGCACAGTTTAAACATGCACAAATCAAGATCAATATTGGATATGCATTAATTTTTGCAAAAGTGCTGCAAGGCAATTTTTCTTTACAAATCCCATGGTGGTATTTAGAGTTCCACAAAACATTATCATTGTGACCAAATGATGGTTTAGCTATGCTTTAATTATAAAAATGGATTATTATTTGCATTTCTGTTTTGCATCCCAAATGTGTTATTTACCAACTGCTTTAATTTATTTGTTCACCCTTTTCCTAAAGTGAGGTTAGGGTATCTGCAGCATTTTTGCTGACTTTATTCTTTTAACTTGTGGTATCCTTTAATTAAATTAATTAATTTTGGGGGATAACAAGCAGTTTAGCTGCTTGTGTCTGAAACCTAGTTCCAGTGAATATGTAAGACTCATTGATACATACTGAAATCTGGTCAATTGTCCACATGATCTGCTGAAACTAGCAATTATACTGTTCAAATTCATTAGAATTAAATATAGAGATCTCAAATTCTCCAATTATATTTTTTCTTCAATGTTAGTGGAGAATCTAAGTTCAATTAACACAATGAACATGTTACCTTAATCAAGTATTCTTTGTGACATAGGCATGGAGATAGATTTGTTCTTGTTAATGATGATGACAAGAGTGAATAGTGGAGCAATCTTTCATAATAGAAGTATTTTTTTTAGTTCTGTATTTGTCAGCTGTAGGCCAAAATCTGTGTCCTTTCTTTCAGTTGGTTCCATTTATCACTTTCTACAGAGTAGTTTATTCACCATGATATCACTTTAGTGATCTTGTTCTAATACTTTGCATTTTATTTATTTATATTCTCTGCCAAATGAAATTGTATTAGTTATAGGATTAAAGGATCATAGATCTTAAGCTGGAAGGAACCTCAGAGGTCATTTGTCCAACATCCTAGCCTTCCCTTATTATATAGAGAAAAAAAATAAGTGATAATCAAAATCATTAAAGTTAAGAAGTAGTAGAGAAGGGCTTCAAATGCAGATCTTCACTCCAGAATCAACTTAACTCTTTCAACTGTATCACATCGTCTCTAAAAAGCAATCATTAACTTAATTATTATAAACAAAATGTCCATTAGAATGATGGCTTCTTGATACTGTTTATTTGTATCCCCAGGCTTTAGCATAGTATCTGTGAGTACCATAGTAAGGGTTTAATGAATGATTATGGGCTGGTGCATCTATTTATTGCTCTAGAGTTTAAGGTGAATAGTGGTTTAAGTGAAAGGGGAGGGATTGAGAAAAAATGTATAAGTGAAAAGATGACACACTTTTATTTCTTCTTCATTTCAGTCTTAACTTCGTCTATTTCTCCTTCTTAATTTCTTAAAATGAAAAAAAAAATCTGGAATATTTCTACATGAAAAGTGAAGCATCTTTTCAACTAACTTATAAATTCATTGTGGGCTAGGATCTACTACTTCTTGGCACTCCACTTCCCATTCCCCTACCCTAGGGCCTAGCACAGTCCCTTTCACAGAATAACAAGTATTTGTTGATTGTCTACATTCTGTTATTGTCATTCAAAGAATTAATTGGTGCAAAGAGTTCAGTCTGATGATGATTATAGTTCTATGGGTTTGCTATCTCAACCATGTGATTACTCATTCCAGCAGGGTAACCAGCAGCCTATTATTGCCCAAATCTTGTAATTCCTCCATAGAAGATCACCTCAGTGGACTGGAAGACTTCTTGCAGAGATTTTAATAGTGTCTGTCTATTTGTCACCCATCATGTCACATCATGACTGGTCTACCTATATGTCCCTGATGACATCTTTAACAGCATATTATCACCTTACTGATATGGGTCTCTCCATTGTTATTTGACTTGTCTGTAATTTTGATTCTTTGAAGATTATATTGTCCTAGAATTTGGACCTCTGTCACTGGAGGATATGTGTCAGAGAGAAATTTGTAATCATCGAAAGCTCTGTAAAAGTTCTCAAGGGCATACTAGCTCACTTTTTATTTTCTGGTCAATTATAGGCCCAAGATGATCCTTCACTTATTGCATAGAATATGTTTCTATTTGCTTCTCCCTCTTTTTGAGGTGGAGAAACACACATATATATTTATACACAAGCTCTTGCACACACACATACACACACACATACACACACACACACACACACACACACACACACCCCACTGACACAAAGTGATGTATCTGCTTAAATATGGATTAAAAATCTCAATTCTGTTTCCTGTCTCGGTGCTTAAATTATTTTAGCATAATTTAATTTATGCTAAAAATAATTTAAAACTTCAGATTACAAATATATTTCAGAAAATGCTTGGAACATTCAGCCAATCTGTTGATGGCCAAGCAATGCTGATGATCTCACTTGCCAGTTTAATTGAATCAAATCTCTACTGGTTTTCTTTCCTTCTTTTGCATCATTTCCTCCTTTTCCTGAACACAAACTCAGAATTTCACTCAAATTATTTTATAATCTTCAAACCATAGTAAGGAAAACTAAGTAACTAGTAGTCTCCTGGGAAGAGTACTTGCCATCATATCCCTTTCCTCTACCCCCAACTTTCTTATAGGCCTGCTTCAATCTTTCTGCACTCTTTTATCATCCATCTCTTTATTTTGCTTTACTTTACCTACTAAAGGAAATCTTTACTCCTGATTCACTGGAAGTTTTATGCAACAGATCTAATTCTGCCATAAGAATCTTTTCTTTTCAACATGGAAGAACTACAGCTTCCAGATTCTTTAGTGATTTATATCTCCTTAGAAAAAGTTAGCTCATCCTAACCCAGAAGCTGTTGATTCTCTCTAGTAGTTCAAAATTGCCTATTTATAACTAATTCATCCAACTATATTTATTAGTCTGGATAACAGACTTTTTTTTCTATTATTTATTCCTTTGGAGTAGCTGTGGATCTCTTTGAGGACAGTCTATAGTATTCTGGGTTTGATGTAATTGGTTTGAATGTCATTTAAAAATAAGAACACATGTAAGATCTGACAAGTGATAAAGTCTGCTTTCATTTGGATTCTATTTTTTTTAACTTTTTATTTTCAAAATAGATGCATGGATAATTTTCAACATTTACCCTTGCAAAACCTTGTGCTCCAAATTTTTTTTTCCTTCTCTTCCTCCCATCTCCTCCCTTAGACAGCAAATAATCCAATATATATTAAACATGTGCAATTCTTCTATACATATTTTCACATTTACTATGCTTCATGAGAAAAATCAGATCAAAAAGGAAAAAAAATGAGAAAGAAAAAAACCCTCCCAAAGCAAGCAAATAACAATAAAACAGGTGAAAATACTATGTTGTGATCCACAATCAGTCCCTACAGTCTTCTCTCTGGATGCAGATGACTCATTTTATCTCATTTAAAATCTAATAGAATTGGCCAGAATCACTTCATTGTTAAAAAAGAGCCAGGTTCATCAGAATTGATCATTGTATAATATTGTTGTTCCTGTGTACAATGATCTCCTGGTTCTGCTCATTTACTCAGCATCAATTCATGTAAGTCTCTCCAGGCCTCTCCAAAATCATCCTATTGATCCTTTCTTACAGAACAATAATATTCCATAATATTCATATACCACAATTTATTCAGCCATTCTCCAACTGATGGGCATCCACTCAGTTTCCAGTTTTTTGCCACTACAAAAACATTTTTGCACATGTGGGTCCTTTTCTCTCCTTTATGATCTCTTTGGGATACAAGCCCAGCAGAGACACTGCTGAATCACAGGGTATGTACAGTTTGATAGTCCTTTGGGCCTAGTTCTATATTGAGAATGGTTGAATCAATTCACAACTCCATTAACAGTATATTAGTGTTCCAGTTTTCCCACATCCCCTCTAACATTTATCATTATCTTTTCCTGTCATCTTAGCCAATCAGATAGGCAGTGGTACTTCAGAGTTGTCTTAATTTGCATTTCTCTGATCAATGATGATTTGGAACATTTTTTCATATGACTAGAAATTGTTTCAATTTCTTCATCTGAAAATTGTCTGTTCATATCCTTTGACCATTTATCAGTTGGAGAATAGCTTGAATTCTTATAAATTTGGGCCAATTCTCTATATATTTTAGAAATGAGTCCTTTATCAGAACCCTTGGATATAAATTTTTTCCCAGTTTTCTGCTTCCCTTCTACTCTTGTCTGCATTGGCATTGTCTGAACAAAAATTTTTTTTGCATACTAATAGCTAGTATTTATTTACATAATAAATGGGACATCTTTGGGAGGTAGATGCTAAGATCATAGATGTGAAAAATAAGGCAAACTAACTAAGCAAGAGTTAAACAGCTAATATGTGTCAGAGGCTAGCTTTGAATTCAGGTCTCTCTTTTTAAAATAATGTCTTTTATTTTCAAAGCACATGCATAAATAATCTTCAACATTCACTCTTGTGTTCTAAATTTTTTTCTCCCTCTCTTCCTCTTCCCCTCCCCTAGAAGGCAAGCAATGCCATATATGTTAAACATGTGCAATTGTACAAACCCTTTTTAATATAATCAATATTTTCCATTTTGCATTTCATAATGTGCTCTAGTCCTTTGGCCACAAATTTTCCCTTTTTCACAGATCTGAGAGGTAGATTATCCTTTGTTCTTCCAATAGTAGAACTTTTTTTCCCCCTGAGGCAATTGGAGTTAAAGGACTTGCCCAGGGTCACACAGCTAGGAAGTGTTAAGTGTCTGAGATCAGATTTGAACCCAGGTCCTTCTGACTTCAGGACAGGTGCTCTATCCACTGCGCCACCTAGCTGCCCCTAGTATCACTCTTTATGTCTAAATCATGAACCATTTCAACCTAATCTTGGTATAGGGGATTATTAGATATTGATCAATGTCTAGTTTCTGCCATACTGTTTTCCAAATTTCCCAACAATTTTTGTCAAATAGTGAGTTCTTATCCCAGATGCTGGGGTCTTTGGGTTTATCAAACACTGGATTATTATAGTCATTGACCATTTTGTCTTGTGAACTTAACCTATTCCACAGATCCACTACTCTATTTCTTAGCCAGTACAAAATGGTTTTGATTTAATTTGGATTCTAGACAGAATGTCCTCCATGATAGTGGTGAATACATTTAGTTTAGTAGTAGTTGTTGCACTGCGAGATTTGAGGGTAAGAGATCCCCTAACAGCAATGGATTCCCCTTGGCCGGGTTGTGCAGATTTTGTGAAAAAATTCACAAACCCCAATGAATACAGGCTCAAGGTTTGTGGCAAAGAATGTATTTATTTACGCTAAGAAAACAGCTTTCTTAGTGGGCAAGGTTCTGTTAAGACTATTGCAAAGATGGGCTTACACTGAGAAGAAAATATCTTCATCTGTGGACAAAATCCTTTTAGGACTTCTGCAACGATTGATTGACAAACCATTGGTTATATCTTGGCCTAGAGCTGGGGAGCAATTTGAGCCACTCAATAGGAGGACTTAACTATGCTCCAGGCTAAGATTTCCAATGAATGAGATCACTTATCTGGGAGTTGTCTGGGAAAGGTGGACCCCTGCCAGGATTTGAGAGTCAGGAGCACCCTTCCCCCCAAAGGGGTTACAGTTTACATCAAGGCCCCGCCAAAGGTTAAAAGGGACACAATTTACAATTTCAATGTTGTCTTAAACTTTTCACTCAAACTCTGAGTCAATTTGTAGCCAAGTCTTGCCATTTCTGCCTTGACAACAACTATCTTGTAGGTCTCCTTATTTACCAGCCACCCATGGCAGGCTTTCATTATCTCATATTGGGGATAATAAGGAGTCACTGGAATTCCCTGAGTCTGGGGATATAGTCATACTTGAATTTTAAGAAAATCACTTAGAGATCTGAATGGAAAAAGGATTGGAGTAAGTAGAGAGGAGATAGGGAAACTGACTAGAAGACCATTGAAATATTTCAGGTATATATTATTCATTTTTAATATATTAATAATTATTTTAGAAATAATTATATTATGGTAATATGTAATTATTTTAATATATTCATTATTCATTACCAAGCCTGGAGTGAGAAGATTCATCTTTATGAGTTCAAATCTGGTCTCAGATTTGTGTGAGTATAGGAAAGCCATTTAACCCTGTTTGCCTCAGTTTCCTTATCTGTAAAATGAGTTGGAGAAGGAAATGGCAAACCACTCTAGCATTTTTGACATGAAAACCCCAACAGGGTCTTGAGGAGTCAGACATGACTGAAAAGCAACTAAACAAAAATACTATATAAATTGTTCTCGAGGTTTTGCTTGTTATTTTATAAAAGTTCTTAATATGTTCATTTTTATAATATGATTTAAGGTATAAATTTTTCATTTAGGTTTGCTTATTTCACTACTCTCTGTGGATCTATGGGCTATTAATACCTATCTTCTTAACTACATTTGCGTTACTTGACCCCTGTGCTAGGAATGTTTTTCTTCATTTGTTACTCTTGGAGTCTCTGACTTCTTTCTAAGCTCATCTTAAATTCTATCTTTTCAAAAAGAAGCCTTTCTTAGTCCTCATTCCCTTCATGGCCCAGTTGCCTTCTCTCTCAGATTGTCTCCCATTTATTTCTTATATGTATATAATTGTTTGCATATTAACTCTGTCATTAGAAAATAATCTCTTTGAGGTTAAGAATTATGTTTTTGCCTTCTGTGTATCTCTAGTGCTACAGTGTTTAATAAATATTTGTAGATGTTAGTTTTGGTAAGCATGTGTTTTCATTTTTTAATCCTTTCTTTATACTGATAATCAGATCTTCAAAGTTATATAAGAGAAGAAAAACATTGCTTTGGAATATGGAAGGTATAAATGAAAAAGATTTATTTTGTGAAATTTATAAAATTATTTTCCTTAAAGATTTTTAAATCTACAAATAGAAATGAAGGAATCACAGCATAAGAGCATTATTCTAGCCTTCTTTTCATAATATAATAAGAGAAGTTTTCAGTATAGATTCATTTCTTTTTAATGTGCTGAGTTAAAACTTTTTTTAGTCAGACCTGTATGTTCTGACTTATATTCACCATTAACTTTTTATTTTGAGAATTTCATTTCTCTTTCATACCTATGGGTTTTATTTTTTCATTATTGTTCTATCTTCTTCATGGTCCATAGAATTATATATTTCATAAGACACTGTTCATTGTCCTTTGTCTTGTATTATTTGTTAATAGAGTTTTGTGTTCTCTTTGAAGATTTTGTTCTTATCTTTCCTTTGTGTTTTGGGCTCCTCTTTGTTTATTTGCTTGCATTTTTATTCAAGGTTTTCTCCTTGAAACTTTGGGTGGGTCAGCCTTTTTTTTAATGTGTTTCTGTGCCATTCACATTTTGTTTGTGGTTATACCTCTGAGGCTGCCAGCTTTCTTCAACATTCTCAATGGAAGTTACCAGTCTTTGGACTTCAGCCTTCCTTTCCTTCAGGACAGGTGCAGATATATACTCCTTAGTCCAATATATCATAGGAGGAAAAAAAAATCCTTCTCTTCTCTTAGGTAGACTTAATAAAACTTTACTTCTTTTTGTTGAATGGAGAAAGGGTATGATTGCCAGGAAGCATCTGAAACTTTAGGGTTCCCCTAAATGCTCTTTAATTTTTTTCATTGTCCATTGTTGTTTATTCATTTTCAGTCTCATGTGACATTTTGCGACCTTTTTAGGATTTGCTTGGCAAATATACTGGAATGGCTTGCCATTTCCTTTGTTAGCTCATTTTAGAAATGAGGAAACTGAGGCAAGCAAGGATGCCCCTGGGCACTGTTATTTTAGAATTTCTTTCAAGAAATGACTAGTGGATTATTTCTATTTTCATTTTCCCCTCTAGTTCTAAATAGATGTTGGGAGTTTTCATTTGTAATTTCTTGAAATATGCTTTAAAATCTATTTTTTAGTGATGGCTTTCAGGTATCAAAATCAATGATTTTGTCAAGATTATCTCTCTTGACTGTTTTCTAGGTAAGTTGTTATTGAAATGAGATACTTTCTTCACCTTTTTATCAAATGTTTGATTTTGTTTTAATAATTATTTTTCTAAAGTAATTAATTTCTATTTGATATAATCTAATTTTTAGATGTGTATGCCTTTATACCTTTGATTCTAATGTATTTATTCTCTTTCCTGAATTATGAGAAGATTTCTTATTCTGTTATCTGGTGATATAAGGTAGTTTCAAAGTACTTAGTGGTGTTCTTTGATATTACTAATGAAATAATGGAGTCTCTATTCAGTAGTAGATTAGTCTATATCTTTCTCTATCGATTTAATAATCTTGACCTATTGAGGCAAATTAATTAATTGTAGAGGCTATAACACATTATAAATGAAAAATTCATGGGAGAAATGACTTAAAAGTTGCCATTAGAAGAATATATGGTAGAAAAAAGGTGGGCCAATCATAACAAGAGAGTGGTATAGTTAATAGATAGCTGGTGTGTTATATTGGTAGCCTTATAACATCAAGAAGCCTAGAAGGAAGACACCCAAAATATTGATTGAACCTCCATATCAGATTTTTTTGAAGGATATAGACTAAAATAGTACCAAATAGACAGGTATGAGTAGATTATATGTGCCTTTGGAAACTCATATTGATAAGATCATAGATCTATCAAGATATTGAAATGAGTAAGTTATACTTACTCATTAAAATTCAGATATTCACAAGAATGGAGGTCCACACAGAAATTTAGTGGGGTTGGAAGCATAGTTCCTGCCTCACTTTGAAAAAATGATCTTTGAGAAAATCATCTCTTTGTATCAAACTTTGAAAAAAATTTAATTTTATCTCGAGTAATACATTTCACCTTTTCCTTTGTTCTGAAGTTTATAGATGTTTCATTATTCCAAAAATATCTAAAGCACTACAAGTATTGCTAATGTATCTTGCCTATCTATTCAATGCAATCTTGCATTAAAAAATCTCTTTGCCTCTTCATTTCCTTCTGAATTTCCTTTTGATGTGTGTTCATGAAGCTGCTCTTAATCTGGAGAACTTCCAAAACCCACTCTGAATGGTGGTTTCTTTGCTTGCAAGCACCTGGCTCTTAATGAACTCCATACTTTAAGAGAATCATTTATTTTTAGATTGTTTATCTCTAGGATAATAGGCCTACAAGAAATCTGTGAAAGTCATGTAAAACAAAAATCATTCAGTGGCAATTCAATAAAACCTCACTCGTTTCTAATGAGTAGGATGAAAGCCAGTCTATTTTATTGAATACTCTGGATTAGAGAAGGTTGCAAGAGAAATATATCTCTATCTCTTTTAGGTACTACATTTATCATAAGCTAAGTCATAAGTGAAATCTAATAAATAAAATGAGGTAAGTTAATGAAAAATTACAATTCATAGTAGGTCTTCATTAATCTATACTCAGGCATCATAAATATAAAAAATCTTTTAATAATTGCTGGGCTTGAAAATCTGGAAGATGTTAAAAGAATCTTTTACTTCTTAAATCCTATATTTTGAAACACTGATAAAATTACTGAAAAGTTGCAGAGGAATAATTGTTTCAAACTTTTCCCCAAATAGGACTCCTGCACATGTCTAAATTATCACAATCCAATAATGATGATTAAGTTTGCATTAAGGATGTCTTATTATATTGCAGTGTTCATTATACACTTCCTCACTAGGTGATTTTCATCTTCTATATTTCAGAGACTAAGCAGCTATATACATTGGATCAAATTCTCCAAATATTACTCTATTCTTTATCTCATACACACCATTACCGTCACATTTGAAGCTGATGCTATATATTAATTTTTAGTTTTCCTTGGAAAACACTCCTTGAGTGATGGGAATACTAAATTTATCCCTTTGGGTACTAGATTTAGTTCAGCATCTTTGTTCCTAATCTCAGCTAAGTAGAGCACAAGTGATTAAAAGCAATCTCTACACATGACAATTTGAGTAGTCTATGGAGGATTAGACTCAGAGTTAAAAAGACCTGTGTTCAAGTTTTGTCTTTGACATATATGGATAATATCACTCTGAACAAGTAACTTAATCTACCGGTGCTTAAGACTGTAAGTTACTGAACAGTTGCTGATCTGCTTTGGTACAAGGAGTTTCCTCACAGGTAGATAAACTGCACAAATGAATTCACAAGGATAAACCGCTCTCTCCCAAAATTCCCAAAGCAAAAAAAAAAAAAAAAAATGGATAGAAAATGACATTGCACTGAAGGAAGAAAGAAGCATTTATTAAACACCTATTATATGCCAGATACTTTGTTAAGAATTTTATAGTTATCTCATTTGATCCAACTTGCTATCATTATCTTCATTTTATAGATGAATAGAATGAAATTACAAAAGTTAAGTGAATTATCCAGAGTCATGAATCTCTTAAGTGTCCGAGGTTAGATTTGAACTAAGATCTTTCTGATTTTAGCTCTCTGTGCTACCTCCCTGCTTCTAGGCTAGTAGTGTCAAACTCAAATAAGAATAAGGTCCACTGATCCCTAATCCCTAATCCCTAAGGATTCTTGTGGGCTACATATTGACTGAATTTAAAAATGTAATATTTTCAATGTCTTATTGTATTTTTATCTATTTTGTTAAATATTTCCCAGTTGCATTTTAATCTGGTTTGGGCTACATTTAGGGGATGTTGTGGCCCCACAGGCTGAAGGTTTGTCACCTCTGCTGTAGGTAGTTATTGTTACTTTTTTTCCATTTCCATCCATAAATTCACCTTGTGGGGTCTACCTAATATGCTAGGAATCTTCCTCGTATTCTCTCTAAATTATATGCATATTAAAGGAACATGCAGACCACTTATTAATAATCTTCACTCTCATTGGGTTTAGCCCATTTTTTCTCCCAATTTTAAGGTTTTTTTTTTTTTTTATGTGTGTCAACATCCTTTATGCTACTTTTCTTATGTATAGTGCATTATAACAGGTTCATGTTCATTTTACACTTCACCACTGGGTGATTCTCATCTTCCATCCTTCACAGACTAAGCAGCCATAGACATTGGATCAAATTCTTCAAATTACTCTACTCTTTATCTCATAGACATCATTACTGTGGCATTTGAAGCTGATGCTGCACATAAATTTTTAGCTTTTCTTGGAAAACACTTCCTGTATGACATGAATACCGAATTTATCCCTTTGGATACTAGATTCAGGTCAGCACCTTTGCTCCTAATCTCTGCTAGGTAGAGCACAAGTGATTAAAAGAAAAAAAAATCCATTATTTTAATGGGACAGACAATAATATTGGCTCTATAGTTTGCCAAGACAACAATGCAATTATAGGAGCAAATGGTGTACAACATTTAGGAAACAAGAATTGCAGCACAGTAATCCTTCACACTTCATATTTACTAATAATCTATGTGCCCTCCCAAACATTAATAATGAATTTAGGTAGGAGGTAATCTGTCAAACCAGATCACTCCTCTATGCTGCTAAACTAAGTGAGTGTTAATCGGATGTGGGCGGGGTGGCTCCAATACTGAACCCTCCATGGCTAGTCGAAGCTCATCTGGAAAGTGAGCTGGGGTAGTTCCAGCCTGATTCTTTTTAATGTCACAGTTCATTTGCAGAACCATAACTGGAATCAAGAATTAAAAAGCCTTGTATAAAAGTCAGTAACATTAAACCTTTAAGACTCATGTTTCATGTGTCATAAAAAGTCTATGAAAGGATTTTATATTCTGTACAGTGTTTTAGCACTTTCAATCATTTTTTTTCAACATAACTTTTGTGAACACTTTTATAGCCTCTAAATGAAAAACTAAACTATGTGTCATTCAAAAAAAGGTTTTATGGATCACAGAATTTAATAAAAGTTCTGCACCATAACAAGCAACTGATAAACCTTTATTAAAATTCATTAAGATATTGAAAAATATTCTAAGAGAATTTCTTTGTCTTACATCTTGGTAAATATGACTATCAATGCTCTTGAAGGAGTCAATTTATTTGCTCTATATGCAGATTCTTTAATGGTGAAACAAATCATTCTTAGAAATAATTCAATGTAAAGAAAAATATTTATGTATGATGATTTTAAAAATCCCAAGACCCTTCTTCATGAAATATGTAGAATTGCAATTTGAACAAACAAAAAATGAAAAAACGAAGAAAAATTGAAATTGTGTATTATAAAATTTAATCTAGTATCTTCATACATAATTACCACAATAGAAATGTTTGTTTTTTTAAGTTGTCACAGACTTATGCTGTAAGATTGTTATAGATGAGACTATTATAATGAGGTCTCTGCATCCCCCCAGCATCATATTTAATGCTTTAATGCAGAAGTTCCCAATCTGGAGTACACATACTCCAAAAAAGAATATGAGAAGCTTCTCAAAGAGGTATAAAAATATCTTTTTTTTTTCTTTTTGCTGAAGTAATTCGGATTGTGACTTGCCCAGCATTACACAGCTAGGAAGTGTTAAATGTTTGAGGTCAGATTTGAACTCAGGTCCTTTGACTTCAGGGCTGGTGCTCTATGTACTGCACTAACTAGCTGCCCTTTAATGTATCTTTTTTATTTTTTATTGTTATATACATATTGAACTTTGATATTTATTTCCTTTCATATTAAACAGAGATTATAGGAAAGTCAACTGAAAGCCAACAAGACAGAGATCCAAAAGGCCAAGATTGGGAATTCCTTTTGTACTGGATTGTACTTTTTGTATTGTACTTATCAAAGCTCCAAAGGACTGAAAATTGATTAATAAATTCTGATCTGTAAAATCATGGTATCATATAAACACTTATAAGAGCAGTTTTCCTAGTAGGGACATTAGAAAATTTCTTCTTGTTGCAGATTACCTGAGGAAGTGTGATATACATATAAAGAGTAAATGAAATCACATGGAGTCAGAAGAGCTGAATTGTAGTTCTGGATCTGTCACTTTCTAGCCATTCAATATTTAGCAATTTACTTAGTTGCCCTGGGCCTCAGTTCCCTCACCTATGAAATAGAGGCAAGGATATCTGCATTACCTATCACAAAGTGTGATTATGATGCTCAACCTAGAGAATAGGAAGGTTCTTTGTTTCAGTGAAGTGCTAAGAAATAAAATAATAAAATAAGAAATGCTTGAAAGTTTGGTAAGTACTTTACAAGTATTATTTCATTTGATCCTCACAATAATCCTGAGACATAGGTGCTATTATAATCCCCATTTTATAGATGAGGCAACTGAGGTAAATAGATTAAATTATTATGGCTATTACAAGTATTCCTTTTCTTTTTTTTTTTGCCCTTTCTTTTTTCTTCTCTTTCTTTTTTCCCTTCCCTCTTTTCCTTCTTATATCCTATCTCTTTCTTCTCCCCTTTGCTTTCCCCTTTCCCTTGTCTGTCTCCTTTCCCATTTCCTCAGAAAAGAACAAGAGGAAGACCTGCCTCAGATTGTGAGCATTTTTGTGTGTGAAAGATTTATGGAAAAACAAAGACAAAAACTACACAAAATGGGCAGACTTAGACACATGCCATATGCAGTGGTGGAGAGATAAATCCACTAGTGAGATTAAGGAGCCATTTCAAGTAACCATGGCTCCTACTCGTGTAAGAGATCCATGTTGGTGGGAGGACAAATGCCTCTTTCCTCTCCAAACTCAGGGCATGAAAGGGATTGATCTGACTGTGATTTCAGTTATCAAATGATAATTTTAGTCATATATTTCAGGTGCTAGATAGGCTTCTTCACTAATAGAGGCTTCTGTTAATGTATCATAGAAATATTTTAATAGGGGTCTTAGGATATAGAGCCTTTAAACTAATAAGGTTTTAGGTGTCCTTAGTATATTCTCATAACTCCTTTTAATGTCAGTGAACATGTATCAGAGAAGCAAAGACTTCATAGTAGAGAAGAATGCTATAAATGGTCCATCTATTTTCTCTGCAGAAATACTGAAGTAACTTTCGGCTGGATTATTTATGAAAAGAACACCCAGGGCTCACTCTCATTTCAGGTAGTATAAACTGAACCTGGTTTTGTGTTATGTTTCTAAGCTTCAGTGTTAATGTCTATAGGCTTGGCAGCCATCATAATTTATGCTTTTAATTATATTTTTGGGGCTGTAAAATCATATTGTTTCTTTACAGCAGTGAAGTCACTATGTAGCAATGTCCTTGTCATAAAGCAATGGGACATAATGAGAACATGATTGGAAAAATCATAGGAGGAGAATGATGACATATTTAAAGGTGAATGGAAAAGATTTCATAAGTAAATAAAAACAGTTTAAAATCCCACTTTATGGATAGAACCTGGGCACATGGCTTTTTAAAAATTACAAATGCAACATATTAATTCTATGAAATTATTGTATCTAGTTATTGTCTTCCTCTCCTTTTAAAATCACAATTTTATAAAGACAGGAGAGATGTAAAACATTTCCTTGGGCTGGACAGTATTGCATCTGACTTACCTGAAATATTTGAGAATCTCTTTGATCCAGGATGGTCAAACTAACACCATTATCACCTTAACCACCACCTCCTTCCTCTTACACTCAAGAGGCAAAAGCCCAGATCCCAAAAGCCTAAATTATTGTAAGGTTTCCCATTTAGGCCACCAGCTCTGTTTCAAGCCTAGCTTACACAACTATTATCTTTTTTTTTTTAATAATTTATTTATTTTTAAATTTTAATAGCTTTTTATTTACAGGTTATATAAAAGGGTAACTTTACAGAATTGACAATTGCCAAACCTCTTGTTCCAATTTTTCCTCTCCTTCCCCACACCCCCTCCCAGATGGCAGGATGACCAGTACATTTTAAATATATTAAAATATAAATTAGATGCACAATAAGTATACATGACCAAACCATTATTTTGCTGTACAAAAAGAATCGGACTCTGAAATATTGTACTATTAGCCTGTGAAGGAACTCAAAAATGCAGTTACATAACTATTATCAAATATCAAAGGCATTTTTATAGAACCTCACCATCTTCTTAAGGGGCATCTGGATTGTGTAGAAGATAGAATGATGGGTCTGAAGTCAGGAAGATCTGAATTCTAACCTGGTTCAATCTAATCTGGTATTTAAAATATATACAGACACTTACTTCCTCAGGCAATTCATTTAAACCTCTAACTCAATTTCCTAAACTTTAAAACAAAAATGATAATAGCCTTTGCCTTCCAGAGTTGTTGGGGGGAAACAAATGAGATGATCATACTTCATTAGACTATTAACTCTTTAAAGACAGGGACTATTTTTTTATTCTTTTAGTTTCCTAGTGTTTAGCATAGTGCCTGAACATAATAGGTGCTTAATAAATATTTATTTATTGACTGAGTTGTAAAGCATTTTGTGATTAATGCTTGTTTCTTTCCTATCTTGGCTATTACATTCTTAGGGTCATTGGGCCTTTTTATTGGGCTTGCAGATAATTTCTCTTATATGTGTTGTCCCTTTTATTATTTTATTTTATTCTATTCTAAGAATTTGAGCTCCTTGAGAGTAGAAATGGTTTTCTTTTTCCTTTTGTAAAATGGTTAAAGTTTTTCGTTGATTCATTCATTCATTTAATTCATTTAGACTTTTAGAAAAGATCCTTGATCTTCCCTGGTAACCCATGGCAATGTTTTGCAATGCTATCTGCCAGAAATAGTTCCCTAAGAACAAATCTTTCAGGTTACAACTTATGTTAGTTTACCCATGTTTAGTCTTTGTGGAGCTCATCTTCCACATAATCAAACACACTCTTCCATTTTCCATTTAAAGCTGTTCATGACCTGATTCCACCTTACTTTTTCAGCATTATTATGTATTATTCTCTTTTACATACTTTACAATAGAGCCAAACTGACCTTCCTGTCCCTTAAATGGTACCTTCAATGTCCCATCTTTATGCCTTTTCACAGGCTGTTCCATGAACAACCCCCGATCCCAATTTACTTCTTTCTTCCCTCTGCCTTAGAGTCCTTTTGAAGTTGTTCAGTCATGTCTGATTCTATGTGACCCCATTTGTTTTTTGTTTTTTAAGCAAAGATACTGGAGTGATTTGCCATTTCCTACTCCAGTTCATTTACCAGATGAAGAAAAGAGACAAAAAGGATTAAGTGACTCTACCAACTAGTAATTGTGAGAGGCTAGATTTGAACTCAGAAAGATGAGTCTTCCTAACTTCAGGTTTGGCAGGCCACTTAGCTGCTCCGTTGCCTTTAGAATAAATGATAAATTCCTCCATCTCTTTTGCAATCTCACCTCTTTCTTCCTTCCCAGGCTTCTTACATATTACTCTTCTCTACACATTCAACAATGCAAGTATAAGGACCTGTTTACTGTTCTGCACACATTATGCTATTCCCTATCTCTTGTGTCTTTGTCTGTCCCCCTATTACCTATAATTCACTTTTTTCATCTCTCAGAATTCTTAATTTCCTTCACTATTCAACATGAAGCCTTTCCTGATCCTTCCAGGAGATAATATAACTAACTGGTGTTCATTTTATATATAGTACAAACATATATTATCTCCTTTTTTAAATTAAAAAATTTTTAAAATTTAAAAAATTAGCATTTTTTCTTTGTATCCTCAATAATCAATACACTGTTTGATACCTAATATATATGTTATGTACATATATACTTTTATATTATTTGATCAAATCTTTCAACTCTCATTATCTTATTCTATTATTTGAGTCATTTTCAGCAATATAAAATATGTATCATTTCCAAAATAAAAAAGATAAATGTAATTTAAAGTTGTCAATGAGCAGAAATAGTGATCCAAAAAATCCTTCTTTGATAGGGAGGGAAAATGGTAAGGAAGAAAATTAGGAAAACAATCAGGAAATTTAGAGATAGGCTAATCATTTTGGTTCAGTAGAATGACTGAATCTAAAAATTCAGGGAAAATAAAGAATTCAAGCCAGTATCCCTTCTAAGCTTATCGACCAAGTTGGCACTACTATTCCCAATTTGAAATTCCTGTAGAGTCACTTGATTACTTCTCCCCTTAGGTGTACAGGAATAATATTAAGGGGTTGTGTCTTCTAACACAGTAGCTTCTGAGCCCCCACTAATGTGTTCTCCATTACCAAACAGTTAACTCTATTGGCTTTTATAAAAGAATTTCTTGAAAAAGTATAGCAAGACTGTCCTTACATGTAGCTCTGGAGTATGAGGATTGGGATTGTTTTCTAATGTCTTTAGCTAGCCCTTCTCCTCATCACTTGAATTCACAATACTATTGTCCTTGGATGATTATATTTCCATCTGTAGGCACTTCTTCTCCTTTACCCATTATTACTCCAAGCAAATACTGGTGTTTGGGTTTTTTTTTTTTTCCATCCTACACTTGCTGATGACTCATCTAAACCAAATAAATACAATTGTGTTTAAAAGAAATCTATGAAGATAAGTTCAATTACCTTGATGTTGTTTAATCTAACACTTGATCATTTACAAACGTGATAATTTAACTTAATTTTAGAATTGTTCTCTTAAAAATTGTAATAGACAAATAAAAAGAAAGAAAAGATTCATGATTTCCTTTACCTGTCAGTGTATCTATGGTAGATTCCATTGGGAATAGGAATGTAGCAGTTCAATTTCTTATGGAGTTAAAAAGTCCATTAAAACATAGCCTACATAACCAGAATTTTCAGTGTCATTCATGTTTTGGCTATGCCTACAAAATGCCCAATGATAAACTGAGGAAATTTTCAAGAAAGCAATAAGACCAAACTTTTTTCAATATTTGGTATAGTTTGGTTAGAGATTTTTTGATTTGTTTTATTTTGTTTTCAATCTCAAAGTATCTGACAGATGTCTTAATTTTCCAATTTGTTTTTTCTGTGTTGATTTAGGTCCTACATACACAATGCCAGAGCAGCTGTATAATATGGTGAAAAGAAATCAATTAATCTGGTTATTTCACTTCCTTGAATTATCCAGACTAAGCTGCATACACAGTAGGAAAAAAATCTTCCTCCCATCCCCTAATAGTTTAGATATGATTTAAATATACAAATATAAGAGAGTTGTTTTCCAAATGAAATTGTCTGTTCTTTACAGAAACCGTATTAAGAGTATTGGCTGTTTTTCTAGTAATTATTTTACTGACCATATAAATAGGCAACTTTTTAGTTCCAAAAATAACACATTGAAAGACATATATTCAACCACATTGGAAAATATAAAAATAACACACACACACAACTTGAAAAAAATTGCCTACTTTTAATCTTTGCTAAAAATCTTCATAGAGGTCATACGGAATGAAGGTAAATATGTGTTAGTGTAAGAATGAAAGCAGATATAGTGGTATATTCATTGCCATCCCCAAATATCACTTAAAATAGGAATTTTCAAAAAGGTTTTTAAATGAGTCTTATTTACAAATAAAGCTCAATTCTACCTACTAAAAACAGCTCATTTATTTTGTAAAGTAAGCCTTATAACTAACATCATAAAAGTAAGACATTCTGTACTTAAATGAAAACTATCAAATACTCATAATCAGAATAGGTGAACATTTTTTATAATTTTTCATTCAGTTCTCTCCATGCTTAAATTTCTATCTTTGTTGAATTTTCCTTAGAGATAATCAAATAAAGATGTTTTGTCTTTAAATTGTACATTCTCCCATAACTAATTAAAATCATTCTATCATACATCCTAGAAATTTGCTGGGTTTTTTCTCTCCTTTTTTTTCCTTACCAGGAGATGATTTCAGCCAAACACTCATGCACTTTTCTTTGTTTAAACTCATCTTCAGTTACAAAGCCATTTCTAACCTGAGTGTTACTTTTAAAGTGACTTGTACACATGCCAGTTTTTTTGCATGTTTTGACAAATGACACATTTCCTTTGGTGCTTCCTTGTGGGTAACAGGGTGTGAGGATGTAGCGGTGGAAAAATTTATTACAGTTATTTTGTAGTTGATATTAAAGAACGTGATGTATTATACCAGGTGTCTGACCTTTAAAGATCTTAGGACCTAATTCATTACAACATAAAATTTACATATTATTCAACTTTGCTGCAGATCTTTTATGAACAAGCCTTGGTGTATGTGTACATCAGAATGAAAAGAGAAAAAGTATAAAGCTTTGGCAAAGAAATCAAGGGCTACCTTTAGAACACAAATATGGGTACACTTCTATCGACTTAAGTGAAAGGTATGCAATTATCCATATCTTGAATTTGAGCCAAAAAATGCAAAGCAAAGTAATATGTATAGGATGGGTTCTGATTTCTAGTTTAAAATATGCCTAGCTTTTCACATATAATCAGAATAGGATATATTGTTAAAATGATTTGGGGATAATTCTTGATTTAAATAGAGTTACATGTCAAGCTATAAATCAAGGATAAAGAAAGAAATAGTCTCAGAAAAGTAACTCTCAGGAATTAGAAAAAGGTTATCTTTGTTTACTTTATAAGCCATCTGATAGAATATTTTCTCTCTCTCTCTCTCTCTCTCTCTCTCTCTCTCTCTCTCTCTCTCTCTCTCTCTCTCTCTCTCTCTTTCTCTCTCTTTCTCTCTCTCTTTAACCTCAGTCTACAAAATACGAGATGCTAGATACTTAAAAAAAAAAAAGAAAGAAAGAAAATGTAATTTTTACAGATGAATTATAGTACTGAAATAATAAAACAAATACATTCGACAATTTTGTGTTTTAGCAGATTTATAAAAGGAATAAAGTTTTTAGCCAGCAGTGACAAATTCTATTTTGATGATACAATTGATTTAGAGAAGTTGCTACACTATTATGGATCAAGATAATGCATTTACAAGTGTTTATATTTTTTAATAGAATTATTTTTCATTTTTTTTCCATAGAGAAGGCTAAGGCAATTATTTAGAAAATAGGAAGATCCTAATTTTAAAATATGCATATGCAGTTACATGCAGCTGCAGATGTGGTCACTTTTAAGGTCCAGTTGCAGATATTTTTGGATCACTGAAGAATCAGCAACTCTCTGAGTGATGTTAATATGCTGCCTAGAAGAGATGACTGTTTTGGAGCAGACATTTATATGTATGTTTCTTTAGTTGAAGATTATGAAATAAATTAAAACAATATGGGAGAGATTCTACATCTTAATATAACTTGAAAATCATTAAAAAATCTCACTTTGTATCACAGATATATCTTTATTTTGTATTTAATTGGAGAAGATGTATTTTCTCCTGCAAAGGGTGTTTTAAAAATAGTTGCTTTGCTGGACATCTGTTTAAAGGTATGCTGTCTCTCTAAGACTTCACAGCTTTTTTTTTTTTTTTTTTTTTTTTTTTTTTTACATAAAGCAATTGTGTATAACATAAAAATAGAATTCCAATAAGAATAAGTAGCAACTAAAAGTTAAAGTTGGTTATTATCAATTGCGCGCTCTCTCTCTCTCTCTCTCTCTCTCCCCTTCTCTTTCTTTCTCTCTCTCCCTCTCTCTCTTCCCCCCCTCTTTCTTTTTTCTCCTTCTCTTCTTCTTTCTCCTCCTCCTCCTCCTCCTCCTTCTCCTCATCCTCCTTCCCTCCCTCCCTCCCTTTTCTCTGCTTTCTCCCTTTCCCCTTTCTCCCAGTATCTCTGTCCCTCTGTCTCTCCCTCTCTCTCCCTGCCCCCTCTCCACCCCCACCCTACCTTTCTCTCTCTTCCTTTCTGGCTTTCAGTAGAGGGTGCTGTCTTCCAGTGCTATCTCAAGTTAGACTAGAAGGTCACTCAGCCTATTGATAAATCACGCTGCCGTGATTCCTAACTGACAGCTCAAACTAACATCAAGCTGGATGAGAGAGAACAAAAGGCCATCAAGCAGCCATTTTCTTGACACTTTTATTCAATCACCAGCAGATTGCTTACGACAGCAATAGCAGCTGTTTTGTCTTCATCTTTCCACATTTGATAAAAGGTGTCAACTCAAATTTTTGTAAATAATTCACTTACCCCTACTGCACACACCAGCACTGTTCAGCATACGTATTCTGTGGGAGTCAGATCACTGAGGCAGGTCAGGGCTCAATGATAGCAACTGAAGGTCATCTGTGATCTAAGAGGAAGCACTGATAAAACTATAACTTCTCTCAAGGTCAAAGATAACATCGATGTAGAAATATTTGTACTGTGGACAAAAGGTTAAACAATAGACACCAGAACCAGGTATTGTTTCTGTTAACATACTAATGATTTTCTTTTGTTAAAGAAACATCACTAATAGCTCATTTTGTCAATTATTAGTGCAAAGGGGTTGGAGGGTATATTTTGTAAACAGAAATAAAGGATTCAGACTTTTCCTTTAAGATTTAGGAAGATAAATTGTTTGTATTCTGCTAGACATGATGATTTTTACAGGGATCAGAATTACAATTCATATATATGTATATATATATATACATATGTATGTAAATATAATCTATGCATGCATTTATATATTTAATTCTTAAAGACTAATAAAAGGGTGATGAAAATTAATGCATCGGGGCAGAATCTTGTTTATCTAATTCATTTTAAATTATATCCTGAAAAGCCTTTAGGTTGGAGACCTACAGAAAAAATAGAAAGGGAATGTGTTTTATGTCGTAAGAGCTTCATTTATGTTAGGGGCTTAGAGAAACTAATAGAGAAATTCTTGAATTATTGCAAAAAGAGCTTCTATCTGGTCTTGCAGTAGCTAAAAGTGCTGAGATTAAAAATGATACATCTTTCAGTGTTTTTTTCCAGTTATGTTACTCACAAAATAAATCTAAATAACAAATAGTCACTATTTGGTTTATATTTTTTAATAGGAAAAGTCCATGTGCTTTTGAGATGCTGTCTTAGCTCCAAATGCTGGGGAATTTATCGCCTGTAATTGATGCCCGTGAAGGGCAAAGTGCAGCTTCCTTACATTTTCTTCTATTCATTCTACCTCAGGAGGAGAATGGCAATAACTCTTATAATTCTGTTGGCACTGTGTTAAAAGAATGAAATGAACCTAGGTAATGATAGTTACTCCTCTAATAATACTGAACTTCTTAGAAACTATTTTGCCTACAAATCTGATCTAAATGATTCTTTATTGAAATCAGTTTCTATGATCTTTGACTCTCTCCCAGAGGTCACTCTGAGTACAGAGATACTCTCCCAGACAAAAAAAAAAAAAAAAAAAAAAAAAGTATTATTCTCATTTATAGCTACAGAAAATATTCTATAGGCAATGGTTGTGGCAATGGAAATTCACAGACTAGGAATGAAAGCCAGTAGATCTGTCTGAAAAAAAGACTAATTTAGTGCTGGAAGGCTTTGGAAACCATTGAGTCCAACTCTTCATTTTACAATTGACAAAACTGATTTTGATTCAGGGACCCTAAGTAACCTGTGCGACATCACACCGTTTTAGACATGCTAAAAAGAGGTCAAAGTATTTAGGTGGGACCAATGTTGCAAATTTGTTCTGATGTACAGATGTCAATCTACCTAAATTTGGGCTACAGTTAATCACTGTGAATATGTAAATACGCTATGGGAAATCTTGGGAGCACACTAAAGAGCTATCCAACAGCTTAACTGTTGTCCTATAATGCGTTTCAAATTCCCCTTGTTTTGGTTCTTTTGGGTTCTAGCTTCCATTACTTTGAAAGAGGCCAATTGGAGTTCATATGCTGTGGGTCTGTGGTAATGTCCTGTGTTACTTCAGAGCAGGTACAAAGTACATCAAAAGGAAGATTTCAGCAGGTAATGATGTGTCCCATATTCATGCTAGAATGGCATATCTGATATTGGATCCTTAGAAACTGAATTCAATTCCCTTATCCTTAAATTAGAGCTTCCCGGTGGTAAGAACCAAAGTTTGATTCATGAGTGTTACAAGGGCATGGATAGTATTATCATTCCTGCAGTTGATTAAATGTAGAGTCTTTTTTAAAAAAATAAGTTAGGCTGATCCAACCATTCTGGAGAGCAATTTGGAATTATGCCCAAAGGACTATCAAACTCTGCATAGCCTTTGATTTAGCAGTGTTTCTACTGGGCCTGTATTCCAAAGAGATCATAAAAAAGGGGAAAGGGACCCACATGTGCAAAAAATGTTTGTGGCAGCCCTTTTGGTAGTGGCAAGGAACTGTAACCTGAGTGAATGCCCATCAGCTGCAGAATGATTGAATAAGTTAAGATTTATGAATGTTATGGAATATTATTGTTCTACAAGAAAAGATCAGCAGAATGATTTCAGAGAGGTCAGGAAAGACATGAACTGATACTAAGTGAAGTGAGCAGAACCAAGAGAACATTGTACACAGCAACAAGATTATGTGATGATCAATTTTCTTGGATTTGGCTCCTTTCAGTAATGAAGGCATTCAACCATTTCCAATAGACTTGTGATGGAGAAGACTGTGGGGGCTGAATGTAGATCACAACATAGTATTTTCACTTTTTTGTTATTATTTAATTGCTTTTTGTTTTTTTTTTTTTTCCTTTTTGATCTGATTTTTTGTGTGCAGCATGATAGATGTAGAAATATGTATAGACTCACTAACTCTGAAAGATTGGGATATGTATGTATAAATATGTATTTATTTATTTTTTATACTCTGGCATTTATTTATACACTCTGGCATTTAATAACACTGTCTTGGATTATAAATCAGCTTTTTGTATCTATGTCCTATTTTTCCAATTAGATTTGAATTGTCTTCTAGAGCAAGGGAATATATAAAAGATATATTTATATCCCCTATGCATAATAGCATGCTCTACACAGAATAAACATGTAAAATAGTTTGTTCTTTTTATTGATCCAAGTATTTGGTTATTTAACCAATTGACAAATATTTATCAATTACTGACTATGCACCAAATTAGAGATTATAGAGAATACAAATACACCCTGGTATATACTCTGTGGGTACTTAAATTACAATTGGGAAATGAAATATTTTGGGTTGTTTAAATATGATCACACTCCCCCAACTCCAATATAGTTATACAAAAAACCTGAGTGTAGTCCATAATTGACAATATTTGTATATGCCTAGATATTTCTCCCTCCCCTTATATAAAGATACCTTTTTAGGTGTACAACTTACATTCAGGGATGGTTGGGCCTATTTGTGTGCCAATAAATTTAATGGCTTATATTTGGTCTAATAAATTTGGTGTATCAAAAGATAACAACCTAGGGCAGCAAGTGATAAGTGCTATGTGAATTGCATAGACATTATTTTTTCTAGGATTTTAGGAGAGAAGACAGAGATCATTTCTCCTGAAGGGGTAAGGTAAGGTTTAAGCAGGGCCTTGCAGATTTTGATTTCATAGAAGGGAGTGGGGATGGTTTTTTATGAGGAGATAATAATATGAAGAAAGGCATAGAGTTGATAATACAATTTGCTATTGTGTTATAGGCCTTTGGAATCCATTATAGTTTTTGAACAAGGGAGTAAATGATTAAAGTGGTATTTTAGGGAAATTAATCTACCTTTTGTGTGTTGAACAGACAAAGTGATAGAGAGTCTGAAGATGACAAAACATATAAGGGGGCTATATAAATCCTAGTCTCCACAGTGAGAGTCTCATACCTTCAATGACCCAGGATTCTGGCCTTCAGTGACTGTAAACTTCCAACCTCTCTTCTCCTGTTCTAGTCACTGACCGCTTAGAGTCGTTAATTGAAATTCAGACACCCACACTAGCAGCAGTTGCATAGGCAAAATTCCCCAATGTGCTCACTTTCATTTTCCCAGCTCACCTGATCTTTGTAGGCAACCTTTAGTAAGCTTTGTGCAACTGGTGAATAAGGGCCCCATTCATTTCTTCTTTTGTTTTCTGTGAACAAAATGAATTACACAGAATGAGGAAGCTTGGAAGGGTTGCGATCTGAATTCCAGATACTATTACATTATATTTCTCCCCCCAAAATATTCCTCTTATAAATTTCCCTATTTCTTTCAAGGGTGCTACTATGCTTCTGGTCACTCAGATTTACATCCTTAATATTGTCATTATTTCTCATTCTCCACCGTATCATCTATCCAATTGGTTTCCAAGTTTTTTCAAGTCTACTTCCAGAATGTCTCCATCCACTTCCCCTCAATGAGGTTGGGCAATTGCTTCTTCAGTGATTTCCCTGATGCAAATCTAAGCCTATAAAAGACCTGACCATATCACTTTCTTACTCAATAAACTGATTTGGTTCCCAAGTTTTTCTAGTATCACATATAATTTTAATTTATCTCATTTTTCTTTAACTTAGATTTTTGTTCAAGTTTTATCATGGACACAATTATTAGAAAGTAGCATATGTGTACGTGTGAATATATGTATATGTAACATATACACACAAATATCTAGGATAGCTAGTTGATTCAGTGGATAGAATGCTGGGTCTGGAATCAAGAAGACTCATCTTTGTGAGTTCAGATCTGACCTTGGACACTTAGCTGTATGATCCCGGGAGGTTATTTTAACCCTGTTTGCTTTAGTTTCCTCATCTGTAAAATGAAATGGAGAAAGGAATGGGAAGCCACTGTGGTATCTTTGTGAAGAAAATGCCAAATGAGGTCACAAATAGTCGGCCACAACTGAAAATCATGAGTGAATAAGATATATATGTATATACATATATAGATAGATATAGATATGAATATGTGTATATGTGTGGGTATATATAATATATGTATATATTACATATATAGATTAAATATGAATGCTTAAACTTTTTACTGATTACAGTATGTCATCAGAAAAAATTGTAATTTATTAATTTATATGATAAAGACGAACTAGGGCAGAAAAATATTAATTTGACTGAAAAAATATTAATATGAAATAAAGATGACTATTATCTGCTTAGATAATTACATATGAAAAAAATTGACAGAAAATATGAAACAGAGGTAATAGTGTAGTGAAAGCACTCTGGAATTGGATGTCTGTTGTAAATCTGGCTCTGTTACTGTGAGACTATGGGTCATGGGTTCTGTTTTGCCCATGTATCATGATCTCTTGTGACAATGATAGCTGGTTGTTCAGGACTTTATTATTCCAGAAAGAGCCTGGTTTGGGGGATATATTGTACAACTGATAGGGAATCAGAGCATCTACGTTTGAATCTTAGATCTGTTACTGCCTCTGTGACCCTAAAAGTAAGATGCTCTTAGTTTTAGTTTCCTTAACTATAATATGGGAGAGGGGGGGCTAGGAACAGTGATTTTAAAGTCCTTTATGGCTCTAAATCCAGTTATTTTTTTTCTGTATTTGTAAAATGGTCTGCTCACAATATCTCTCTAATCTCCAACAGAGATTCACAGGTGAGCAGGACCCTTCAACCTAATTCTGTTCTGCCAGCCACACAAAAGAAACAAGAATCTCTTGAACTAGATTCCAGAATTGTAGTCAGTAGCAGAACTGTCACATTTAGTCATTTAAAGCATTTAAGAATTTACCAAATGAAACAGTTGTAGCATTTCTCAGGAATGTTGTTCTGTGGCATGAGTTTTTAAAGTATAACTGAGAATATTTGTTATTTTGAGGAAAAAATATCCCTTCTTACTACATTGAAGAAAGCTAGTACAAGGCTTGGAACTTTTTCATGGATCTTATTGGGAATTTGTGCCATATCTGATTAATATATTTATAGAGCTCTGCTTATTGACTAGAATTGTTATGAAAAGAGTAATATTCTTTGATCAAATTTCTAAAACAAAACAAAAGAACAGTGATATACCCTGCACTCTTCCACTGAATAGCCCCAGGAAAAATTCCAACAAAAACACCTTTAGGGATAGTACAAATATCTTAAATAATTTAAAGTTGCCAATATTATGAAATCAGTAATAAATAAAAAGAACAATGCTCATATTTATATAATACAATATTTTATCAAAATATTTATTTGAGGTAACTCAAAAGGGTTGGGAGTATAAATAATATCCTCATTTTATGAGATTTTTAAAGATTAAGTGACTTTCTTAGGGTCACACAGCTAGTAAAAGTCAGGACTGGAATTTGAACTCTATTTCTCTGACTCTTAAGACCAATGTTCTTTCCATTAGAACAAAGACAGACAAACAAGAAAATATAGACAGGGATGGAAAGGAGGAGAATTTTAAAGATAAGAAGATGCTCAAAACAAATTGAGAGTCAGAAACAATCATTTTGATTAATCACTTAGTGGAAAGAATGCAAAAAATAAGGTTTTCTATTAGAACTAAAGTCAGGATAGTTTAAAGTTTGACCAGTAGATTGTAGGTTCTTTAATATAGCTCGTTTGGAAAAGGTTATTACTCATTTCTGAACATCTCTAGGAGTGTTTTCCAAATAAAAATGAGGAAGTCACTGGATTTTTTACATGTTCCATAAATATTGGTTAAAAGGGAATATTTATTTTGTAATTATGGAAGGGGAAGAATTAAATAGTGACTGCAACTACTAAATTTTAAATGTTTCAAATGGTCATCAAAAGTAATTTTAAAAAGGATTCATTAATATTTTAAATTTTTTTACATAAGAGCTGTTTTGTAATTATTACAGAAGTAGAAAGAGACATTGAGTTCTGATCATAATAAGACGTAGAGGTCATAAAGGTCTTCCATTTTAAAATAGACAAAACCATAAACTCTTGGTATGTGACCTTGGCAAGTTATTTGAAACTATTAAGTGTCTGTGAATTAAGCTGTGAAACTGCATGCAAAGGCAGCCACTGGAAAGAGAAGATGTTGTATCCAACTCGAGACAAAAGAATTATGTACTTCTCTCTCCAGAAAGAAAAAATAAAGGCCAATATGCTTTCTTAAAACAGATGGTTTCAAGGTATAGAGTGTTATTCTTGTTTGTTCCTTTGCTCTTATCCATGTGGTTATTTCATGGCTTATTCTAAAAATTCTTAGTACATTATGAAAAAAAAAGAGTCCAACAAACAGGATGATGTTTCTGCTTCCATATGCAAATAGTAACTTGGTAAAGCATATTCTCTAAAAAATAAGTCAGTGATTTCTGTGGAATTCTCCAAGATTGGAAAGGTCACAGTCCTGCCCATGTAGCATTGCATATATTTGCCTGTTTTGACATGTATAGGCAGCTGTCAGCTTCCGATTATTGTCAGGAGAGTAATGGATTTTCAAAAAGGAGAAAAGAGTTGATTTCATGAAGTTATAGATTGCTAAACTTGACTTTGATGTCTGGCAAAATTCTAGAACAGATTATTATAAAGATTATATTCAAGCACTGGTAATCACTAAAGTGCTAACGTAGATTTTTCACTAAGAAGCAGTGATGCCAAATGGGTAAATGAATTATGTCCTCCCCATTCAGGTTCTCTAGAGTAGATATTCCAAGGAATAATTGTTTAGCAGCAACAATAATATGTGTGTTTGTGACTTGATTTAGTGTGTAGAAGGCCTGTTTTGGAGTCAGGAAGACCTGCCTTCAAGTCCTGTATCAAATAATTACTAATTGTGCACCTGGACAAGATACTGAATTTCTTAGGAGTCCAGGAACTCCCTCAGAGATGATAGGTCACAGAACAGCTGTCATTCTTCATTGGAAAAGGGGATTTTTTCATCAGGAATTCTCTAGAGTGATGAAATCACAGGTCTGAGTCAGGGAAAAAAAGCAACATATCAAAGGAAGAATCAAAAAGCTTGAATTTTAGTCCGAGTTCTGCTTTTACTTAGAAGTGTGACCTTAGACAAGTTTTTAAATTCTCTTGGGCCCAGTTAACATCAGGGGATGAATTTAGATCAGAGGCATCAAACTCACTCTTTATATAGCTGAAATGGATTAAAATAGAAACATTTAACAAAATAAATAAAAATACAGCACAACATAGATGATGCATTTGAGTTGGATCCTACTAGTTTAGATGATTTCAAAGATATTTTCATAATCTTTGTATCTTTATTGCTTTATGAAAAAAAAAGAATGTTTTAACCTGAAGGGGATATGATCTGATCATGAGTCATAGTAATAGAAAGATTATTTGGAAAAAAAATTGTCCTTTGTGAATATGATGACTTTTCATTGGGCTTGTTTTACCCCGAATCCATTGTGGAAATGTGTAGTCAGAAGAAAGGATTTTAAGGATAGTCTTGTGGAGAGGCTGCTCCTCAGCTTTGGTGCAACCAAACCAACATAAATTTTAATTACTGAGCTGCTTTCCAAAATGTTTGGTCTCTATAGTTCAATATCCCTTCTTATTTGCATAAGTTTTGCTTCTTAGAATTTTGTAATTGCAAGTGCTATCTTCCTTGCTCTGAAGAATAGAAATGAATTAATATTGCTTTCTATAGAATACACACATACATATGCATATTTATCTGTGGCTATGTTAACAAATAAAGTCTTGTTAGGACTTGGTTGATTCCCCAATGGACCTCCCCTCAGGAATTAGTACTCATATTTGAAATCCCGGTGAAGGTGTGAGGATGTAAAGGTGTGGGATTTGGGATGAGGCCATAAACTACTTTTTAAGGCCTTTGATTCTTAATAAAACAACTATAAGCCAACCTGCTAGGACATTCTGTATTATTTGGTGTGTTTGCATTAATTATCCCTTATTTCTTATTTTCACTAAATGGATCTATACATTTTCTTACTCTTTTCCTGATAATAGTCCCATAGACAAAGTAAAGATCTAGGGCCAAATGGTTCCTGACATCATAGATTGATCCTCTATAACATTTTAATCTTGAGTAAATCAGTAAAAATACCAGCCCCATAATCTTATCCCTACTAATCAGTTAGGGCTCTCAAAGATCCCATAGCATCGATCTGGAAGTGCAAGGAGCAAGTAGTACTTCTCTCCCCAGCAGTTTCTTTCCTGGAACCCCTGAAAAGGACCTAAGTCAAACAAAAGTAAGAGATAAAACTATTCTTATGCAAAAAGAGAAAGGTGGTAAGCTGCCATCTTTGGAGTTGCCAGATGATGACACTAATCTGAATACAGCTTTAAAGGTACACATCATTACAGTCTCTAGCTGGCTGCAAAGAATGTCCTTGAATGAGTCTCTTTTTGGACACTTAAGTCTCCTGGGTGGATTTCATGAGTTTCCTCCTGACTACTATAGATGCTTGGGTTACCATATGATCACTCATTTGGAGAAGCATTTGCTGCCAAATGAAGGAATTGAAACGGGCAGGAAATTCCTTGAAACTAAGGAGTTCTCATTCTCATTATTGTGGTGAGTAATTCTTCTTCACGAGGCAACATGAGCTCCTTGGGGCCAGGGACCATGTTTTTGTCTTTCTTTGTGTCTGTATTGCTTAGAACGTGTCAGACACATTATAAGTGCATAATTAATGCTTGTTGATTGACATACTGGTAGTGGGAGTTAACACTTATCAAAATGGGGATAATGAGTTATCACTGCCTCTGTACTAGATTCCTCCTCCTTCTTCTCCACTATGATCCATCAATAGTTATGTTCATAAATATTGAAGTCTTACATTGTGTGAATTAAAATTTACTAAAAATATTTTGTCTTTGTCTTTGTCTTACTGACCAGTCTGACTTTTGCATAGCTTACCCAATGCTGGGATCTAATACACTGGATAGATAAGTAAAGTTGGAATTTCAGAGTTTATTGATCTCTGTGTGCAATTGGTTTGCCTGTGTTAAAGTGTTGAGAAAACAGTATTTTCAATTCACCATTGCTGTCTTCATATTTCACAATGATAATGTGAATTTCACAGTGATAATGTACACTGACAAGCAAATAAAGGCAAAGGGGACTTTTCCTAATGTTTTTCTTTGTTAACTTCATAACCATTTCATAGCAAAATCTTCTTTAGTAAAGAGGAAGGAAAGAAGAATGTTGTCCTAAGAATTAACATTATTGTTTAAGTTTTTCCATTAATCAGCTGATAGGGAATTTAATATTTTTGAGTCTCAGTTCTCTCATCTCTAAAACAAGTGGAGAACTCAGATGACTTCTAAAGTTTTTTTTTTCCCCCCCAAGTCAGCATACTATGATTATATGATTCTAAATTAGAAGAAATTCATGGCCAAATTAATGATTCTCTTTTTAGCAATTAAATTGATTTAGCCACTTTTTTCTGATGCAAGATGTTCTCAATATTCACTACATTTCACTTTTAATATCTATGATTGGCAAAAATCAAAGAACTGGGGCAGCTAGATAGCGCAATGGATAGAGCACCAGCCCTGAAGTCAGGAGGACCTGAGTTCAAATTTGACCTCAGATACTTAACACTTTCTAGCTGTATGACCCAAGGCAAGTCACTTACCCCAATTGCTTCAGCAACAACAAACAAACAAACAAAAATACCATAGAACTTTTTAATTTCAGATTTTTAAAAAATGAGCTTTAATATATAACTATTATTTATACATATGTATATGTGTACATATACATACACATATATATATGTGTGTGTGTGTGTGTGTGTGTGTGTGTGTGTATTCATAACTGAGATCTGTCCTTGATAATGAGTTTAGGTTACATGTGTATGTATATATATATATATATATATATATATATATATCCCATATTGGTGCAATATACAAATGTATGTTTGCATATAAGCTGTACCCTTAAAATTAGGTCTATTTAAAGAAACAACATTTAGTTCTAAACAAGCAAAAAACCCCAACACCATTTACACCTTACACTCAGATTTTGATTTGCCAGACAGATTTTGGGGGAAAAAAATCCCCTTTTTTGGGCCAATATAATTTGTATATTGACAGATACTTTGGCACACTTTCAATTTGAATATTTTTCAGTAGGTGATGATCTCAGTAGGTTTAAGTTCAAGGTCAGCTTTTACTAGAGAAGTTCAAATTTTACCCCCTTATTTTTCTAATTAAATCAAATTCTCTATTAATGTAACAAATAATTCTATAAATACCAAATAAAGGTAAATATCCACAAACCATTCATAGCAATATATTATACATTAAATAAATGATTACCAAGAAAAAAGCTTGTCTGACCAAGCTTTTTTAATCACATGCTCTCACCTTTCCTCAGAGACTACAATGTACAAAGATCAGCTCTTGCAGGTAGAATCTTTCAGTGTGTCTCAGATCATATCTCTGACAATACCTATTGAGTCTATGTGAAAAGATGAGCACTTCTTTTCCACTGGAGAGATATTTATCATTTTATCTGGACTGAGACAGCAATAGCACTTAAATGGATGCAAGATGGAAAAGAATGAAGAAATGAAGGAAGCATATAAAACACCTCTAGATAGGCAAGGATACTTGCATGTTACTTTTCAAAAGTTTTGAGCTTAGCTTAATGAATCATCATATTTACCATGTATGAAAATGTCAAGAATTCTCTTGCTTCTGAAAAAAAAGATTATCTGGAAAATTTTAATAATCAATATACTTTTATTCTATTTTCAGAAATTTTTAAATTTTCATGTATATTACCATCTGTCACATCAAGAAAGAACTGTAGAACTCCATCATATACAGGTAGGCTTATTTTTCAATTGTCAGGCATGGACAATCATATACATACAATCTTACAATTACAAGGTAAATATGATGATCATTAAGAACAATTTGTGAATTACAAAGGAGTCAGTCAGTCAATAAACATTTATTAAGTGTTTTCTTTGTCTGATTCTTTGGAAACAATGGTGGTTCTGAATTCCAGGAGGATATTAAACCCTTGAGGCAGGGATTTCTATGTTTTATTTTGTTTCATTTATTTATTTGCTTATCTATATCTATTTATTCTTTTGTTTATTTCCTTGCACTCAAGATAGGGGATAACGTTAAACTTGTGATTTCACTGATATAGAAAACTCCTAGATAAGAATATTCTCTTTACCAGTGCTTATTCTTATCTTTTCTGTAGGTTGGAGTCCCAGAACATTAGAATACTTAGAATACTAAGTCTTAGTCATTGAGAAATTAAGTGTCTTGCTTAGTGTTGTTGTGCCTCAGTTTCCCTAAATTGTCCTGTCTCAGTTTCCCTAAATTGTCCTGCCTCAATTTCCCAAATTATTCTATCTCAGTTCCTTGAATTGTTCTGCCTCAATCCCCCTGGTTGCAACCCTCCTTTTCTGCTCATTAGAACTGGGATAATTAGGATTGTAGAGATCTGGCATTTCAGAAGATAAGACTCCAGATGTCCTATATCAGATACCTAATTGGCATTGTCTATATCTCTAAGTTTCAGACTTCCTGGCTCTAGTTGGACATCTCCTAAGTCCTCCCAATTTGTAAGAATTAATGGTCCTACCCCCAGCCTGAAGGAACCAGATTGATGGTCCCTGCCTGGAGATTCCCGCTCACCAGAGTTTGGACTTCACCTTCCCCACTTTCCTTGCTTCCCTCCTTTGTTTAGCTATCTGAGCTTAGAGCCATATATATGTCATTGAGAACTCACATTGGCTGCTGGATGCTTTGAGACATCAGTCCTGGGAGCAGCATGCCCCCAGAACAGTCTCTTCCTCTCAAATAAACCATTAAAAACTCTCTAATCTCAATCTTGCCTCAGTTTCTCTGGCATTGCAGTGCCAGACTGGCAGCCAGTATTGTGTTTGAGCTTGAACTTGAGCCCAGGGCTTGTTGGCTCTAATATCAGCTTTCTATACCACACAGTCTATATTTTCCCCCATGCCCAGCACCTAGTCCAGTGACATAGCAGGTATTTTTTTGTTTGTTTGTTTGTTTGCTGAGGCAATTGGGATTAAGTGACTTGCCTAGGGTCACACAACTAGGAAATGTTAAGTGTCTGATTTGAACTCAGGTCCTTCTGACTCCAGGGCTGGTCCTCTATCCATTTCACCACCTAGCTGCCCCATATAGCAGGTATTTTAAAAATACTTATTGAATGTATAACATATATTGGATTGCTTGCCATTTAGGGGAGGGAGTGGGGAGAAGGAGGAGAAAATTTGGGACACAAGGCTATGCAAGGGTCAATGTTGAAAAATTATCTATGCATATGTTGTGAAAATAAAAAGCTTTAATTTAAAAAAACAAAAAAAAATTTGTTGAATTCAATTGAGATGAGCATTTGCTGTATCAATATGTCCAAAGGCATCCAGCAAGAAATATAATCTTTTTCAAACTATTTGCAGTTACCTCAGAGGTATTATCCCACTTCTTTCATTGGATGAAGGATGGTGACATACTCACACCTTTATTTCTTGTGGATTGGTGTGTGTGTGTGTGTGTGTGTGTGTAGATGTGTGCACATTTGTGTGCAATAAAAAATTTTCAGTCCATATAAGAACCTATTCTGTGGGGACAGCTAGTGGTACATTAGATTGAGTGCCTGCTCTGGAGTCAGAGGATTTGAGTTCAAATTCTGCCTCAGACACTGTACTTACTAGCTGGACAAATCATTTACCCCTGTCTGCTTTGGCAAAAAAACAAACAAAAAATTCCATCAAAATTAAAAGAACCTACTTGTGGGGAACCTGCCAGTGGAAAATAATTACCCTTACAGATATCCATGAGGATATGGACAGCCTATGGGGAAAAGGGAATAAACCCTAGAGGTGGGTTAAATGACTAATAAAATAAAAAGGACTTGAAATTAGATATTCCTCACTCCACATCAAGGACTCTAGCTACTGGGCCATTGTGAAAACCAAAATAAAAATAGTCCCTATTTCAAGGATTGTATTTTCTAGGGTCTGGGAAAGAAGATAGATACATTTACATATTTATCTTCTTTCCTGCCCCCCCATATATGTAAACATATATATACATATACACACACACATAGAGAGAATATGCATACTATATAATATGTAAGAGAATATATAAAATATTCACATATAGAGATTATTTGTGTAATATATGGCATTACATATTACATTATATATAAAAAGATCATATAGTATTATAGATTATCTAATAAACAAAAAGCTATATGTAGAATATGTAATAGCACACAATATTAAATAATAAATGTAGAATATAGAATATATTATACAAAATATATATTATGAAGAACATATACATATGTGTATAATATTATATATTTTATATACCCACAGAGACAAGTTAAATTAATATAAAAATACAAAACAACTTTGAAATGTAGTAGAAAACTTTGGTACCAAAGATGTGCTTTGAAGGAACTTATGGTGAGATGAAGAGGGAAAACAATATAGGTATAGTAAGACATCTGTGAAAAAAGCATATAGAGAAGGATGGGATGCCATGTATGGGGAAGAGTAAGTAGATCATTTTGGCCAGATTATAGAATGTATGAAAGGAATAATAGATAATTAATCCAGAAAGATAGCTAAGACTCAGATAAGCAGCTAGGAAATGCAATAGATAGCATAATGGACTTGAAGTCAGGCAGATATAAGTTTAAATCCAGTTTCAGACATTGACTATGTGATTCTGGGCAAGTCACTTAACCCTATGTCTGTCTCAGTTTTCTCATCTATAAAATAGAGGTAATTATAGCATCTACATCTCAGAATTGGATTGGATTACTCAGGAGAGTAAATTAAATAGTATTTGTAAAGTACTTTGGAGACTTTAAAATGCAATATAGATGCAATGATGATAATGATGATGGTGATGATGAAGTGTTTTAAATGTTTAAATTACAGCACAATTACTATTTCACCTTAGAAGCAATAGGGAGCCAGTGAAGATTCTTGACAAGGGTATTGCCATGATTATAGCAATGGTTGATGATTATAATCCATATGATTACAGAGGTTCTACATCATGTTGTCTCTTATTGTTGGAACAAAGAGTACAATATCTTCTGAAAGATTTCTCTCCCCCAACTAAAGTTTGATCTTTAAAAAGAGAATCCCATAATAAATGCAGTTTAGACTATAAAATGCCATGCTTTGTTGAAATGACTTAATATGACGGCCTGGTCAACAAATATTTTGTATTTGGAGATGTGTTTTCATTTGTTCTTGCCTGTATCAATGATGAAAACAGTCCCATTTGATTCCACAGAGAGGGTTTTATTTTTTTAAAAATTAACACTTATATCCCAGCAATATTTACTTTCATGAAGTAAATATTCTTCCTTTTTAAAAAAAGTGAGATATTATGGTAAGATAATCTCAATGTTGTAAAATAAATATTAGCTTTATAATGAAAGTCATGATATTTCTTATCTGGTAAATGGAATCTGCATTTCTCTCCGGAGATGAAAAGCTAACATTCTCCTAAGACTTCCTCATGGGGAACATAATAATGCTGATTTTAATCCCTAATTACCCTTTGCAGCTCATCTGATAGTGACAGTTCATTGTGTTCTGCAGGTTCTAGTTTATTTTAAAGACAGATCTTTTTTTTTTGGCTCAGGTCAGAGACTGATTAATGTGATACTTCTGAAAATACAAGCAATGATGATTTGAGTCTTAGAAGGAACTCTTGGCAGGAAATACTAGACAGAATCAACATTAGTCAAGAAGGAGTCTTTTTACTTAAAAAAAAAAATGATCTTACTAGCACTTATTTGAACGAAAAGGTAAAATCCAATTAGAAAATGTTTGATCAGAGCTCAAAGGACAAATGTAAGTGACTTTTCCTGATAACTAGCTATTGCCTTGATAAAGTTATTGCTCTGGAAAGACTGACGGGCTCTACTTTTCCAGCACAATGATTGTCCATGCTTGGTATATTCTCGCTGTAGTTCCAGTTATGAATGCTGTTAGTGACCCATTAATAACCACAATATGAATGAAATGTGCTGCCTAGAAAATGAGGTTGCCTGACTCTCATAAAAGACCATTTTCTTCTCATAATTTATGAGATGTGTTGTCCAAGCAAGTGCACCTATTCCATGTTGGTCAGTCTTGGCACTGCCTCTGAGTGTAATGTTAATGTTGAATAATTTTAATGGTTGACTGACAAAATACTATCCCTAGCCGCACACTCCTTTCTTCCTTGATTATAAACACTAAAGATATCAGATCAATTTTCTTTCTTCTTTAAATTTCCTAATCATTATAAACAACTGAAATAACCCATACTTCAGACCAAAAGGGGTGGGATAAGAGACAAACCAATCAAAAGATATTTATTGAATAGTTAGTGTATTATACTATTTGGGGACAAAAAAGCAATAAAATTATAGTCTTTGATGTCAAGATTCTTATGGTCTTTGGAAGACAGAATTGACATACTTGGAAAAATTAGAAATGATAAATAAAAAGTGGAAATTTTTAAAAAGTTTTTTTATTTTAAAAACATATGCATAGTTTTCCACATTCATCCTTGCAAAACCTTATGTTCCAAAATTTTCTTCTCCCTCCTTTCCCCTAGACAGCAAGTAGTCCAACATATGTTAAACATATGCAATTCTATACATATTTCCACAATTATCATGCTGCACAAGAAAAATGAGATCAAAAAGGAAAAAACGAGAAAGAAAAAAATAAGCAAGCAAACAATACAAAATTGGAAATACTATGTTGTGATACACATTCTGTGATACAACCCACAGTCCTCTCTCTGGGTGCAGATGACTCTCTCCATCACAAGACCATTGGAATTGGCCTGAATCACCTCATTGTTGAAAAGAGCCAGGTCCATCAGAATTGATCATTGTATAATCTTTTTGTTTCTGTGTACAATGTTCTTTTGGTTCTACTCAATTTACATCAGTTCATGTAAGTCTCTCCAGTCCTTTTTGAAATCATCCTGCTGATCTTTTCTTGTAGAACAATAATATCCTATAACATCATTCTCCACCAACTGATCGGCATCCACTTACTTTCCAGTTCCTTGCCACTACCAAAAGGGCTGCTATAAACATTTTTACACATATGGGTACTTTTCCCTTTTTTATGATCTCTTTAGGATACAGAAGCAGTAGAGACATAGCTAGATCAAAAGGTATGCAGAATTTGATAGTGCTTTGGACATAGTTCCATATTGCTCTTGAGAATGGTTAAATCAATTCACAACTCCAACAATATATTAATGTCGCAGTTTTCCCACATCCCTTTCAAAATTCATCATTATCTTTTCCTGTCATCTTAGCCAATCTGAGAGGTGTGGAGTGATACTTCAGAGTTGTCCTAATTTGCATTTCTCTGAACAATATTTTTTCATATAACTAAAAATTGTTTTAATTTCTTCATCTGAAAATTGTCTGTTCATATCCTTTGATCATTTATCAATTGGAGAATGTCTTGTATTCTTATAAATTTGAGTCAATTCTCTCTATATTTTGGAAATGAGACCTCTATCAGAATCTTTGGATGTAAATTTTTTTTTCTCAATTTACTGCTTCCCTTATAATCTTGCCTGCATTAGTTTTGTTTATACAAAAACTTTTAAACTTAATATATTCAAACTCATCCATTTTGTATTCCATAATGTATTCTAGTTCTTCTTTGGTACAAATTCCTTCCTTCTCCACAGATCTGAGAGGTAGACTTTTTAAAGTGAAAATTTTGTGTCCATTTTCAACAATAAAGAGTGCTTTAAATAATTTAAATACCATCTCAGAAAAGCATGGGACTGTGAGCAGAAGAAATCTGGGGCAAACCCTGCTTTTGACAGTTGCTAGTTGCATGAACACGGGCAGGTCATCAGCTTTCTGAAGTTCAGTTTTCTCATTTGGGTATAATAATCAGTCAACAATAGTTTAAGACTCTATTATGTGCTAGAATATCTACATTACCTATCCTCCTCTCTTTCCAGATTGTGGGAATCAGATGAGATTTTATATGTATATGAATAAAGTGCTTTGTAAACTTTAACAAATTAACTATATAAGTGACAGTCACCCTTCTTATCACTTCATTTTTAGTATATGCAGAATTAAATATAAATATTCCCTTCACCAACAGAAATCAAAATTATTTTGCAATTCAGAGAATCTTTGAACTTTACTATCACTGAAAAACCATTAATAGACCTATATTGAAGTTAGTAGATGTTTCTAGAGCTTGTGTTACATTGTCATAACTTTTGAGAAATCAAGTTTTATATTCATAAGTTAGGTATTTATGAAGTACAAAGCATTTTTTAAAAAAATTAAACAAAGCAATCAATTTTGCACAGAGTTTGAGAAGTCTTTGCCTGCATGGCCAAGGAAATAAAAGAAAGATCTCATGTCCACTCAAACTATAGCAGTAGTTTTTGGGTTTTTTGGTAGTAACAAAGAATTAGGAACAAAACATATCCATTGACTGGGGAAGAGCTAAACAAATGTGGTACAAAAATGCAAAGGAATAAAATTCCTTATAAATTTGTTCAATTTATATATAAATATATAAATTTTTTATTTATATAAAAATGTTCAATTAAATGAATACAGAGTGCATGGGGAAACATATAAATTGATGCCAAATGAAGTAAGCAAAAGCACAAAAAGATGATAATAGCAATGTAAATGGAAAACAACAAAAACATTCCCAAAGTGAATGATCAAGTTTGTCCCCAAAGAAAAATGCATCTCCTTTCTTGCACTGCATGGGCTGTGTGTGTGTATATATGTGTGTGTGTGTGTATATATATATGTGTGTGTGTGTGTGTGTGTGTGTGTGTGTGTGTGTGTGTGTGTGTGTATAGGGAGTATGGCATTAGGGGAGGAAGAATGGAAGAGGGAACTGTGTATATGAAATGTTGCAAGTAGTATGTGACTCATTTGATATATCAGTTAATTTTGCTGACTTTTTCTTTTAATTTTTTTTGGTTATTATAAGGTGTGATCTTAAAAAATTGAGAGACATAGTTTCTAGGTAATTATACACTTTATTGATAATACTAGCATATTATTAATTAAAAATTATGGTCATTTGGCCATGTCTCTTGGACCAAAGATGGTTCATGGTGGTGGGCTTACAGCTTATATGACCTTGGAAGAATAGGTGTTTCTGAAGGTAGCAATTAACTCTGATTGTTTAACAAGTAATGAGAAAATGAACATTATAATTATATGTGTGTTTATTCCAATAAGGTCTTTGGGTTTGTGTCATTGAGCATCCAGTCTTGGTCAAAATGACTTATCAATTTCTACATCAACCATCTGACCAAAGGGAAAATACACATTTTCCCAGACTTGTCCCACCAATGGCTGAGAATCCATCAATTCATTTAACTTTATCTTCTGAACAGATCTAAGTTCTTCCTCTTAGTATCAACCTTGACCTTCAAAGTCTGCCTAGATAACTTACAGAGTGTGATTTCTGAATGAAGAAATAGAAAAGGGGAAAAACCTTCATTCAATAATTAGTTATTAAATACAAGAAAGAAATAATCATTTCTCTCAAAGGAAAGATTGCTTGATAATTGATAGAAAATGGAGAGGGATAAATTTGGAAATGTAGGTGATATAATAACAAAAAGTATCAAATAAAATGTTAAAAAGTAATTGTATGAAAAAAATTACATTTAGTATCTAAAATGTCCTTTGCTTCCTTGGTAGCTTCTTTGATCAGTGTAGAAGTCAGTATTTCACAGACATAAGACTGAGTAAAAATGTGTATTTCTCACAGATTCTACTTAGATGCTTTATAATATTGAGAACATTGAATTCTAAAAGGTTGCACTAGTGAAACACAAGTTCTGGAAAATTCTATCAACTTGGTAAGACTTTGAGTAAAGGTCAGAGTAAAGGCCTCAGACTACATGTCTGAGCCCAGCTAAGTATGGAGACACTTTTTGCTTGAAAGTAATTAGTTTTTTGAGGCCATGGTGACTATTGAAATGAATAAACAAAAGGATACCTCTGTGCGAGCTCTTTCTACTTTTGTAATGATGGTAATAGCGTATATGTATGTGTATGTGTGTGTGTTTTTAATAGTATAATAATCCTAAGTACTTTTGGTCTTCTTTCCAAAAGATCTTATCCAATGATCAGTGAGATTTTGTACTACTAGGAACTAGCAATACTAGAAAAGGCAGTACTAGCGAAGTAAAATGGCAATTGTTGGGGAGGATGTGGGAGGTGAGCTACATCAATGTAGGATTTCTATTCCTAATACAAATAAAAGCAGAAGACATAAAGACATTTTTTTTTTTTTTTAGCCAAATGCAACCACAGCACATAGCTTCTACTAGGGGGTGGGAAAAGAAAGGGAAGAGGTTGAATAAAAGAATTGTTTTAATTGCTTTCATCTTATGTCCAAGGGCAACAAGAATAATTTTATGTACCATCTTGCTTTTATTATAAAATGTCTAACCAGACAAAGGGAGCTTAGGAACAAGTGGTAGTAGTGTTGCTATATTTTGAAGGCAGTGAATATTCAGTAACTCTCAATTCCCTCTCTCTTCTTTGAAATGTGCTTGGTGTGGAAAGTCTGCCATGGAAGTCTTTCAAAATGAAGCAGTGGCAGCATTTACTCACAGGGCACTGCTTTCTGAACTCATGGTATCTCTAGAGATAGCTTTATATTGGTCTTCAGTAACTCTGGAAAGTTTATGTAATATATAACATCAGTCCTCTCTTTCCCTGTGTTACTTTCTATTTGATCTGCCTCAGTTTACTTTTACTTAGCAAAATATTTCTTCTCTGAAAAAAAGAAATTCCTTCTGTCTCTTTACCTCTATCTATTCATTATATAACAGGATAAATAGCTTGGTTTTGTTGGCCAACATGTTTTTTAATCAAATTTTAAATGTACTAGAAATGAATATGAGCATTTAGGAAAAGAAGAAAGCTTCTCAGCTCTGGATAATTACTTAGACAAACTAAAGAAACAATAAGAGCAGGAAAAAAAAGAATGACTAAAAACAGAGAAATTCTTTTCCCTGGGGAGGAAAAGAGAAGGGAATGGGAAGATAGTTACTGTTTCATCCATTTAGCTCATGCATTGGTCAGTAATATAGGGCACCATCCAACACTTTTTGTCTTTGCTCTGTGCCTCAAGTGAAGACCTTTAGTTAGAAGAGCCCCGTTATTGCAGCGACAACGCCACAGTTCTTCCTGGATCAATTTTGCACTAGCTTCCTGGCAGCTTCCTTTTCAGCAATCTTTTCCACCTCAATCTCTTCAAGTCTCTTGATTGAACCTCTTAACTTAGCTAGTCTTTTACCACATCTCTGAATTTTATAGGTTTAATATACTCCCTACTGTAGTGTTCTCTTCTTTTCTCTAAAATATGATGGTTCTCTGGGAGCAGGTTTTTCAGGGAGGTTCTGGAGGCAGCCTTAGTTTCAGTTCAAATCAATAATCACCTCAAATGCAGCCAGGGATTAAAGTACAATCCTTTATCGTCTCCTTCAAAATAACCCGGCAAGCTTTCCTTGGTTCTAACAGCTCTTGTTGCTAGTCCTTTGCCTCTGCTTCTGTCAGCTTCAGCTTCTCCTCTTCCAAATCCCCAGTTCTGCACGACTGCAGTTTCTAGCTTCTCAATCTCAACTCACTCCTGCTTTCTCAATCTCTTCAAGTCTCTTGATTGAACCTCTAAGAGCTTCTTATATATGATCCCTTAAAGGTGTGAACCCAAAGGTTGACTCCTCCTCTGAGAGAGTGGGATTGTGGGAGGTGTAAACTTGTGAATCTCATACTGAATCTTGACTTGTGAACCTCCCAAACTTGTGAACTAATGTGTGAGCTAATGTGTGAACTCTCAAAGGTGTAAACTTAAGCACTGTTTCTATCAATTCCATTGAGTTAACACCTTGTTTCAAGTTCTGGCTCATAACACCCTACCATACTTACTTTTGTACATAGGAAATCGAAACCTACACTCATTTCAAAATGAAAAAGTCTAAAAATTATAAATTACTAAGAAGTCTCATATGTATACAGTCACAGATTCTTTAAAAAGCTCCTAAAAAGGCTCAGAAATATCACCTCAGAGCAATGAATAGCACACAAAAGAAATAGAATTGACTATACTAACATAAAGAAAGATTAGTTATGGGTGTGGCAGTCATTTCAGATTTAGTTGTCTTTGTGTGGTCATATCAGCCACTGGTTAGAGCAAAATTCAAAATGATTGTCTAAAACTCTAGCAGTTTTAATTTGATTCTTAATCTGTTACCTTTAGTCTATTTACCACTTTTCAGCATTAAAACATTAACTCAGACTGTTACAAGTTCTGAGAAGTATAAATGCTGCGAAGATAAGAAAGAAATTGCCTAGAAACTTTATCAACTGATAAAACACTTAATTCCCTTTCTAAGCATATGAGTATGGTAGGAAGGTCAACATACTTTAAGTGAAAGTTACTATTTCTAAAATATGGAATCATTTCTTATTAAATGGTAAAATGATAAAAGAGAAGTAAGCCTCTAATTGAGGATAAAAATACTTGGATTAGATGAAGATGTAAAATAATATAGTAAAAAGACTATGGAGTTAGCAACCAAGAAATTTAGGATTCTAATCTCCAGTGAGCAAGGTGTTGGATCTTGAATTAAATTGCTAAACCTCTTGGGCCTGTTTGTTCAACTATAATGGAGACTTATTCTCTAGATTATTATCTAAAATAGCTCCTAAACTTGAATGTCGATGGCCTACTGAGCCATCTGGAGGTTACTTACTTCTGGGTTCAGCCAAGAGAATTCTAGCAAGTAGCTTTAGAAAAATAGATCTCTGTTCAGTTCTATTTCACAAACAAATCTTCATGAAAATACAAATTGGAGGAAACTAATGCGCAAGATAGCAACAATGCATTCTGTTTGATCCATTGCTTAATTTTCTTTGGACACATTGCCTGATTTTTTATTAGGGCAGCCCTGATTTCTCCTCTTGACCATGTACTTCCAGTGCCCATAAGTGATATAATGATGTCATTATTACATCCATGCTCTATGTTTTATAAATTTTAGTCAGAGAAATATTCCTAAGCACTTAATAGGGATTGGTTTTAATGATATGAAAGCTAATTTGTAAAGAACAGTAAGTTTCTTGGGGGGCAATTGATACAGTAGATATGAAAAGGCTTCATTTCCCACATTTTTTAAAGAGTGAAAACTCCATATGGAATCATGGGGTTCTTCAATGAGGTGTTTTCTTTGAAATGGTAATATCTGGAAAATATCCATGTGAGAAAGATGGAAATATTTGAGTGTTTGCTACTTTTCCTTTTTTAAATATATTTATTCTTGGCTCTCTGATTTTTTTTTTCCATTTTCCAATGCAACTATTTTTTATTAAATAACCTAAAGGTGATATTGACAGGTGAATCAAAGCTGTGAAATTTAGATCAAGTAAAACATTTTGTTTATCGTTTTGGGGGGTCACTGGGGGAGAAATGTTTTAAGCTGCAAACTTGATTATGAACAGATATTCCATTTGCTTTGTTCAGTTCATGCAAAAGACAAATCTGTATCTCCTTCCTGCTCCCTAGTTAACAATTAAGGTAGTTTAAATGAGCTACCTTGGAGTTCTTTCCTCTCGTTTTACTTTGCACCCTGTGGTGCTTATCCAAGCTCTTTAAAAGGAGATTTGTGCTTGTATCAGATCCATGAGGTGTGTTAAAAAAGATGAGAAACTGGCCACTCCTTGATTTTAATAGTCAGTTCTGGTGCACTGGAGAGAGGTGGGGAGAGAGCAAGAAGTAACCATTAATCTCTTTTTCTAGGTATCAGCTTCAGGAATCACTTTCATTGAGTTGAGTCCTATAAGTGGCCCTAATTAGGTGAGAAACTTACCCTCCAGCCCTATTATTTCCATTCTCTCCCTATTACCCTTGTTCCACAATTATCTAATATCTTCCTACTTATAATGATAATAACTCATATTTATAAAGTACTTTACAGTTATCAAGCATTTATTATAATATGTCTGACGTGATCTAGCTTCCTGGCAGCTTTGTGAGTGCATTATCACAAGTACCTTTTTAGCTCCACTTTACAGATGAGAAATATTAAGGTTAAAGTAGTCAAGTCAATATGCATTTGTTAGATACTTGCTATATCCCAGGCATTATACTAAGGACTTAATTAGTGTGGGAATACAAAGAAAGATGAAAAAAAAAAAAGTATCTGCCTTCATATACATAAAGTCAGTTAGTTGGGAAGTAGAAAAGGAGAGATCTGTTTTCCTTTCTAAATGCTCATAAACCAATCATTCCTTTAATTTTATAATTAAATTAAATTCTACAATTAATTTTATAATTTTCCTAGGAATCAACATTAAGTTTACGGACCTATCGTCTAAACTATGGTTCTTTCTGTAGCCAGCAATTTAACAAACATTTCTTAAGCGCCTTTTTTCTGAGAAGCATTTTTTTATGTTCAAGATCTATAACCCCCCCCCCCCCCCCCCCACCCCCACCCCCTATCCTTTTTGAAAATAAAAAGGTCTATATCACCTTCCCTGTATTCTCCATAATTCCGTAGAGATCTGTGTCTGAGTTCAGTCAATACTCCAGAAATTTCTTTCACTAACATGTCATTTTTCCAGACCAGGAGTGTTGAATATTTAGGGAGCATGTAGTACTTTAATTTCCTCTTAATTAGTTTAAATACATCAATCAATCAGTCAATTGATAAGCACTTATATTAAAGACTAGACAGTTACTAGCTCTCTTACCCTGGACAAATCACTTAACCTTGTTTGCTTCAGTTTCTTCATCAAAATGAGCGAGGGCAGGAAATGGCAAACTCCAAAATCTTGGCTATCAAAACCCTAAATGGTCTAACAAAGTTTTGGGTATGATGGAAACCACTTGAATGGGACTGATCGGATGAGGTTTTCTCAGTTTGAGACTAAGTCACATGATCCTATTCTCAGGCTTTGATCCCTATTTCCAGGTCTGGAACTCTGGGTTACAGGAAGTCATGTGGTCTCTAAAGGTCAGACCCACAGGAAGTGATGTGATCCACAGGAAGTGACGTGACCCACAGGAAGCAAACAACATTGGTCACGGATGGTTACGTCCTTTTAGTCTAACCAATGAAAAGGCTCGGGTCTTTTGCTTTTTAAATCCTGGACAAGCTGGAAGCTGGTCAGTTTCACTACTCGTGGCGGGAGCTGGGATGGTTCCTGGGTGTGTGTGTGTCTGGGTCTCACCCTGCAATAACTTAGATATTAAACAGCGCAAACTCTGACAGATCATTTACAGAAGTGTCTCTGCCTTCTTAGTGAAGGAAAAAAAAAGTTACAGTAGAAAGTGCATAGAATGATCCACTTTCTCTGCCATTTCCTAGTGTAGGCTCCATTCTAGTTAAGCAAAGTTCCCCTTATACGTTCTCACTACATGCTTCATGAGTTTATAAACTATGGTTGTTCTCTTTCTCAGTTACTTTTTGGATAATTACTGCCCCTATCTCCCTATCGCCAACATCAAACTATCTTTCCTTGTCTATTTTTTTAATCTCCAACTCCTGATTCTTATCAATTCTCCAAGTCTCAGCTAAAATCCCACCTTCTACAAAGAAGCCTTTCCCAGTCCCGCTTATTGCCAGCCATGTTTGCCCCAAAATCACCTGCTATGAGTCTTGTTATCACACACTTGTTTGCTTGTTATCTCCCTCATTATAATGAGAGCGCTTGAGGACAGGCCTTCTTTGTGTCTTTCTTTGTATTCTCACTGCTTAACAAAATGCACTTAATAAATGCTTGTTGATTTACTGTTTTAATTTTTTTTTTAAAGTGTCACTTGGACAACATAGAAATCTTCAACAATGAGATGATTCAGGCCAGTTCCAATGGTCTTGTGATAAAGAAAGCCATCAGCACTCAGAGGATTATGGGAACTGAGTGTGGACCACAACATAGTATTTTCACTCTTTTTGTTGTTGTTTGCTTGCATTTTGTTTTCTTTCTCAATATTTTTCTATGTTGATCTAATTTTTTTTTTTTACATCATGATATTTGTGGAAATATGTATAAAAGAATTGCACATGTTTTAACATATATTGGGATTACTTGCCTTCTAGGGGAAAGGGAGAAAAGAAGGGAAGGGATTATCCATGTGTATATTTTGAAAATAAAAAGCTTTAATTAAAAAAAGTATCACTTTTACCATTCATAATCTATGGTTATCTCAATCAATTAATCAATAAAAAGTTGTTAAATGCTTACTATGTGCTAGGCATTGTGCTAAGCACTGAATATACAAAAAGAGGCAAAACAGTCAAATATATACAAAACAAACTGTATCAGGATAAAAGGGAAATAATTAATAGAGGGAAATAGAATCAAATGTCATTTTAAAAAAATTTTTAGACAAGATATTTACTTTCTGCCATTTTCTTCCTCTTTAAGGTGTCTTCAGTCACATTTTCTTTCTGCTGTCATCTATTAGAATGCAATATATTTCTATTTCCATGCCTTCTCTTTCTTTCTTTCTTTGAAACTTATGACTTTCTTTCTAATGTTTAATGTCATTGTTATTCCTTTTTACTAATAGTACTCTTATTTGCTTTGTGGGAGACTTCCACTTCTTGAATGTCTTCAAGCAGAGTTAACTACTTATCTATAACAGGTCTGGTATAATGAGGATTACTTTTGAGTAAAGGTTGGATTAAATATCCACTGAAGTCCATTTCAGCTCTCAAATTCTGTATATGAAAGCAGATGTTATATGATGTGGTTATTTATCTCTCAGTCCCATTACTGTACCTAGACATTTGTGAAGTCCTCTGAGTTTACCCAGACGAATTGTATTTTAGCTTATACCACTGTGCTGAGGATGGGGGCAAGCAAAGTATGACATTTAAAATTAATGGAAAAATTGAGCATTCAGAATAAGCTTTTCCTTCTAGTTTAAAAATCTACTGGCAACACTCTTCCTAATCACCTTGGTCTAGATGCAGTATGGACCACATAGGAAGACAAGGATGTGCATATGAGTCCACTTGCTAATAGTAGTAGTTTGCAGTAATGTGAGCATTAGCTTTGGGTTGTGATTTTTTTTTTTTAAATAATTGTCTCATATTATAGAGACTGGATCAAATGACCTTGTTCTCTGAAATAGGCTTTGTAGTTCATTGATTCTAAGTATTATCTAGGTAGCAACTTATTATTCAATCTCTTTAGTTATCAGTGTTTCTGCTTTTCTGACCTTGAGGCCTCTTTTTGATATTTGTTCTCCTCTAGGTTACATTTTTAATTTCTCACCTCCCCTTCAGTTTTTATTTATTTATAGGATTCTTGTTTAGGAATTTGATTAGGAAAGAGAATTTTCTTTTTTTCAATTGTCTTCACTCCTTTCCTCTACAAATGTCTATTTTTTTTTTTTCTGATGATAACTCAGTGGGTAGAGATGATCCTGAGTTCTCAAAGGCTATCTGATAGTACAACACAAATCTTGATAATTCTTACTAAGTTGGAAAGTCTTCAAGTATAGTCATAGGTAAGGAGCCTAAATAACATTTATGAAACTGTGAAGTACTTTCTTTTAAAAGTTTTTACTTAACAATTATTGATTTAAATGACTTTTTATGTATATAGTAGAATGGAAAAAGAAGATTACATATGAAAGTGTGAATATCTATTGTAACTTTCAAAGGGATAGGTAGAGACCTTGAGGAGAAAAGAGGAAGTGTGAAATATCTACTGAGGGGAAAGTGAACTTTGCCTCATATTTTATTGGAAAAATTGAGGCCATTTACCAAGAGCTTCCTCTTATTTCCTCCTCTTCCTCCTCATCTCACATCACCCAGATGCCATCTGCCAAAATCTCATCCTTCAGCTCTGTCATGTGATGTGGAAACTCTTCTCCTTATCAAGGCATACAAGTGATTCCAATCCATCCTGTTTTTTCTAGTTGATTTTTGCACCTCTTTCATTTCCACTTATTCACTGATTTTCAATTTCATCCTTTCTATTGCCTCTTTTTCTTTTAGGCTTGTCTTCCCTATCCTCAAAAAACTCAAAACAAACATCCCCCCCAAGAAAACCCCCCAACAAATTCATCACTTGATTCATCTATTCCCTTTAGATATTATCTGATATCTTTTCTATTTTGTTGCCGAGTACCTTGAGAAGAAGAATATTCAATTGATGTCTCCATTTCCTTCCCTCCCTCCCACTTCTTAATTCTCAGCAATCCGGTTTCCAACCTTATTATTCAAATAAAACTACTCTCCCTAAAATACTAATAATCTCTTAATTTCCAAATCTAATGGATTTTAAAAAATTCTTATCCTTCTTGTCTTTTTGCAGTCTTTGCTTTTTTTTTTTTTTAAGTTAATCTCTTCTCCTTGAAATTCACTTTTCTTTAGGTTTTTGTGATACTACTCTCACCTATTTCTTCTCCTGTTTATCTGAACACTCCTTAGTCTCCTGATTCTTAGTTCAAGTCAAGTCCTCTAACTATGACTAGGCAGTCTGTCTTGGATCAATGATACTTTTTGGTCTCATCAGGTCCCAAGAATTCAATTACCTCTATATTAATTATTCTCAAATATACTTATGAATCCTAACTTCTTTGCTGACCTTTCGTCTTGTCTCCCAAGAGACATCTCAAACTTAACATATCTAAAACTGAACCCATTCATTTTCTCTCCTCCCCAACCATTGCCTTCTTTCTAAATTCCCTTTTCCCTTTTATGGTATTACCATCTACCCAGTCACCCAGATTCCCAGCCTAGGCATAGGTCTCATTCCTCACTCTCTTAACTTTCCACCAAGTTGCCAAGTTGTATTTTCCCCTTGCAACATGTTTTATGTAGAGCTCCTTCACTCTCTGATATTATCACCATCCATGTGCAAGCCTTCATTACCCTCACACCTTGCTTGCAGCCTCCTGATTAGTATCCCTGCCACAGGTCTCCCTATACTTCAGATTGAGCAAAGCAGGAAACTGAGGACTTCTCAGAATAATAACTGTGGGTGGGTTGGGACTCAGCACCAAGGATATGTTGATCATTAAGGCTCTGGAAAGAAGAGCAAAATACTTGCTCTTCTAGCAGAAATACCTGAGATACCCCCCTTGACCTTTACTTAACTGCTTAGAGAAGAACCTGACTAATTGTTTAATGGCCTGGAGATATTAAAGAAATCTCCAAACTAGCTACCTCTATTTGTTGATTGAGGAAGCCTGAGGTTAAACTGAGTCTCCTCGGTTATTCCAGAAACCTTTTAACCCCTCTGGCTTAATTGATTACTTATCTCTAACTGAATCTCCTTATTGTGAGGGATTATGTGATTTCTCATAAAATCATTAACTAAGTTAGATTGAACCTATAAGCCTAAATTTTATTTTATGAAGATCTAATGGGTTTGGGAAAAAATGAAATTCTTTGTACAAATCTCACAATAGAGTGCGCATATTAACTCAAACACACCTGCAAGCATTTGCAAACATAACAAATTGACCACCATAAACTTAGGCAAAAACATCTGCAATAAGTCAACTATATTGGCTTGATTAGAATTTAGCAAATCTTTGCTTATTCCATCTAAGCAGCCAGTGAAAATTAACCAGATGAAGGGAGGGGGTCACAGGTTCCTGTGGTTTTTGACTATTTAAATCATCTCTTGGCCTTTGTAGAATCAGCTCTCCTCTCTCTGAGACTCCAGTGAGCAGATGGCCCACTTCTTGCAAGATTCCAATAAAGTTTCTGTTCTTCACTTTGAGAAATCTCTGAGTAGTCATTTTGAGTTAGGGATTGCCATCCCACATAAGTCCATTCTCTACTCAGCTGTAAAGAGATCTTTCTAAAACATCAGGTCTCAATTCATTCAATGCTCTTGGTTCTTTATTATCGCAAGATCAAATCTAAAACCCCCTGTTTGGAAAATTCTCCCTAGCCTGTCTCACCCCCACCTTTCTAGTTTCCTTATACTTTAATATTTTCCCTCCCCAACTTCTTTTATACATACTCTGTAACCCCATCTCCTTATTTTAGGCATTTTCTCTGGTTTCCTTTTTGCCTGGAATCCTTTCCTACCTCATCTCCAGTAATTGACTTCCTTGACTTCCTTCAAGTTTTAGTTAAAATCCCAACTTCATCAGGAAGCCATCCCTAATCCTCCCTAATTCTAATGTCTTTTTTCTCTTGATTAAAAAAAAAATCCTGCATATATCTTGTTCATACATAGCTTTCCTCATATTGTCTCACCAGTTAGACTGTGAATCCCTTGATAACAGGATCTGTCTTTTGCCTTTACCCCCTTTTTTTTCTGTCTGTAGTACTGTGCACAATCTCTGGCACATAATAGGAACTTAATAAATGCTTATTGATTGACTAGTGCTAGGAATATAATAGATCAGTAAAATATTTTTTGAATCTAAATCAGTGGAATCTTGTTTCTGGTAAATAAAGGATTAATCACAATGGGTTGACACCAGGTAGCAGCAAAAATGAGAAAGCACTGAGACACTTAAATTATTGGCTGGTTCATTAGGTAGGTTCCAGCATGTTGCTTCTGGACTTGTTTTCTAGATCCTTTTCCATTTCAGTTATTATAAGACTCCTCTAAATCTTGTGTTTGGATACAAATCAGTATATATGTATATACACATACATATATACAAATATATTAATACACATAGTTTTAGTAAAAGCATTTTTGATTAATAACATAACAGTAACAGAATTGACATTTTTATGTTGGGAATATTTTTTTAAAAGATGTTAATGTTAAGGCAGCTAATTTAAACATCATTTTAAGAAAAATTTAAGAAATAATGATATCTTCATTGGCATTCTAAGAGGCAACAACATTTCAATTGCATTGTTGCAAACATTTAATGTCCCTTTGAAGGTAGGAGCTAATCATGTCTTGCTACAATGTGTGTAGCAGTCTACTTGTGTGAGACAATATTGTCCACAAAAACAGAGACTTTCAGAGTAAGAAAAAGCAAAAAAAAAAAAAAAAAAAAAAAAAAAAGCGTTTATTAAGATCTAAGAAAGGGCATCTTTTATCTGTTGAGGTATTTGTCAGCAAAGAAGTACAAAGCTTAAACTGTAAAATGTAGAAGCCCTCAAAGCCCCTATTCTACAAGGCTTTTCTCTCATTGTTTGGGGGAATCTAGGTTTACATTCTAATCCAGAAATCTAACCCAGAAACAAAAGAATACAAGTAATACACTCTTAAGAGAATTCAAGGCCATCATCACCTTTAAAAGAAGTACTTAAATGCTTATTAAGAGTTGGTGGGAAAACGGGAGGAGACAACACAGCAACTTTTAGCTATATCTCTATTTGTTATTATAAAGTCTTAAGTCCCAATTATAGTTTAAAGCTATATTTCCACGAGAGAGTGTCTTCATTCAGTTAATTCCACAAATTCATAGTGTAATTTTGGTAAATTTTCTGTCATTGGTTCTTTTCACAAATATTTATTTAAATCCCAATGGAAATCATTGCTCATCTGAAAGGGAGTTAACAATTCTCAATTGCCTCTTCTGATTTGATTGATATTTTTGTCACTTCCCAGGAAATAAACACGTTTCTATTAGCATACCAAATATGCTATGTGTCCTTTTACCTTTACTGGCATTTAACTGACCACTTACTTCAAATTTAAATATCCCACCTAGGAGTTTGTTGTCAGTTTAGGGTCAATCTTTCTAGCAAGTAAAGGAAAGAAATAGCTTTAACTATTTAACTGATTTAATATTGCTCATTTTAAAAAGACATGGGCTTATTCTGGTAACAAATTCCATTCCATGTAGACCAATGACTTATTTTTACCTCTAAAATAGAAGTCTCAATTTTTGTAGCCATTTTATATCAAGCAAAAGTGGAGAAAAATTTGGGATGATCAGAAAATAATTGCTGTCTTGCCAAAAAAAATTGTGAACCAATGTGATGAAAGAAAATTCTTGAAACCAAGGCATGGGGATATGGAAATCAATACGTCTCTCTAATAGACATATTCAAATAAGTTCTCCTGGTGTTTAAATGAATCCCTGGGAGGCATTTATGGAAGTGCATTTACTCCCTCAGGCCACTAAAGTTCATACTCAATTAGACAGTAATAGAGTGGACTGAAACAGGTCACTCTAGGGGGTACCTTAATTCTTTTAGGACACTAGGGTACTATATAGTTAAGCCATGTAACTGGGACTTACATGAAATAAGACGTGGATCTAAAAGATATTTAAGATATCTGACCTCCTTCCAAATCCTTTTTGACTATTTTCCATGGGGAAAATCTGAGTGTATTGCTATAAGCAAATGTTTGTGATATTTGAGCCAGTGACATTCTAGGGAATAAAATAATATAATATGTTGGAAGAAGAATGATAAATATGGAAGAACCTGATACAAAATATATAGATATATAGGATTGTAGTGGTTCTAAGCACTTTTTTCCTCCTTGTTACAAGACCATGCTTGAGAAGAGTTAAATAATGTAGCTCTTTCTTTATTCCATAAGACCATAGGGACTTATTTTTACCTCAACCACTTCCCACCATATTTCCATGAAGTACAATTCTCCCCCTGCTCCACTTTGGGAAGGAAGAACTTAATCAAATCAACACTACTTTTGCTTCTGAAAAGGATGTTCAGTGGGTGGCATTTTTGTTCCATTTATCATCTCTGAGACTTCCTAGACCTAATCTTTCTCTATCTATAATTCATCTAATATGTGTTTCCCTATTAGAATGTAAACTTCTTGAGGTCAGAGAATGTCTTGATTAAATCAGTTCTCTCTTTCCTACCCATTCTTTAAGCAACCAACTCAAATGTTATCTTTTCCATTATGAATAAATGAATGAAAATGAAACCTACCTTGATGTCCTTCCTAAGGTCAAATAAATGTGTGTAAAAAGAGGAATTTTGTGCTATACTTTATTCTTTTAGACACTATTTCTACATATATATGTAAATATACACACACATAAACATGCATTTATACCATATAATATACCATATACATAAACATCATTATACCATATAATTTAAGGCTTTTTCAGTCCTTTTACTAATTTTGAGCTTTGTCCACTAAAAGTCTCTGTTGTCTCTTCTCTAACATCCCTTCCCTGCCCTTAACTATTTTAACCACTCCTCTCTTAACCTGTATTTGTGAAGTTTGGAAGACAGATTTCTAGCACCATGTAAGTTGAGAAAAGAAACCCATTTCTTCAACCCATGGAATAGGCTGTTACAAGTCTACAAAGAGACATGAGCATATAAAGGATATCAGTTGTCTCCCTATCACTGTGGCAGCAGAGAGAGGATATATTTTTGTATCCTAAAGAACCAGTAAGGGAGAGCTGGGCAAATAGATATTGGACATAATATATTGTACATGATGGCTACAATGACAATAATGGTTTAGAACTTACTACAAAATCAGCGAGTTATTGTAGTGAGTTACTGATGGGGGTTGTAGAATTCTTTACATTTTAGATTTTAAAGACTAATCAATCAACTTTCAGAGACAGTTTAATTATATAGCTCTCTCAATTCCATGTTCTGGAAGGGTCACAGAATGCAGTGAATCACGTACTATCCACACAGTAAACAAGCAAAATTTCATTTCATTTCAATTTGATAGGCATTTCTTAAGTACTTGCTACATATAAGGCACTGTACTAGCAACAACAAAGTCATTTTTACTCTCAAGGAATTTATATTCTGGCTTTTGTATACAAATAAAAAACATTATTGCGTCATATACAGAACAATTGATTAAGTTCCATAATGCTATAGGTGGGAAATGCAGATCTTGGTTCAAGGTTCAGTTTTGTCACTTGAGTGAACTTGAACAAACCTCTACCTATTTTTCATCTTGCTTTCTCTGTAAAATGGAGTGGGAGTAAATAATCAATAAAGTTCTTTCCAACTTAGACATTCTATCATGATAGGTTTTAGACACCTTGGGATCACAATGCTGCAGTCAAAGTGATCATTCAGAATTGCAATAGTTAAGAATAGGAAGGATTAATTTATAAGGAATGATTAAAGGAGATAAATATGTAGCTAGGCGAATGATGACTAATGGGAATATTATAATATTCTACAAATATTTGAAAGGTGTAAAGGTGGCAGAGGAATTATTTGGTGTGACACAAGGCAGAATATAACTGGAAGAATGACAGAATTTAGTCTGAATCTCTTGAAGAACTCTTTGACATTGAAATTATGAGGCTCTCCTCTGATGGAAAATGAATTTTTATTGAAGCATAATTTTTTTCAGTTTAAAATTTTTCTCATTTTTTTTGCAACATGGCTAATGTGGAAATGTTTTGCATGATTTTGTATGTCTAATTGATATATTTCTTGCCTTCATAAAGGCTAGGGAAGGGGGCAGGAAAGAGGGAGACAATTTGGAACTCAAACTTTTTTTTTAAAAAAGTGTTAAACATAAATAAACAGTAAATTAAAAAAAAACTTAATAAAGAAAAAAAAGAACTAATGTCTTTCAAAAAAAATCTGCTCTGGGTGAAAGTGAAAGAATCTGATCTTTCAGAAGATATTAAATGAGACAGGAAATATCTGAAATTAAACAGGCACATCCTAATAAATAGCAAGATCAACTAGATTGTTGGATCTTTTATCAATTAATATAATGTAAACTTAAAAAGCCCTAAATATAAGAAATCCTGAAATACACTAATTGCAAACAAGCCTACCTAATCTCATGTATTGATATATAATCCATTCATTCAATATACATTAATTGGATGCCTACTATGTATTGTGCCATCCTTGGTAATATAGCATCCTTCTCCAAAAGAGAATCGAGGCAGATTATAACTTTATCTAGCTAGCTCCTGGTCCAACCATCTCTGGTTTTTTTTTTTTTTTTTGGGGGGGGGGTGGGGATGGGGGTGGGGGTGGGGGTGGGGGTGGAAATGGGGGTGGGGATGGGGAGAGAGAAGGCAGGGATCATTTAGATTTCTTCTCCTGTCCCAATGACCCTTGAACCCTATCTTGGTCTCTTATCGCTCCTGAATTCACAATTTGATGAGTTTCTTTCAAGAATCTCCATTTAAGGAAGTATTTAGATCAGTCAGACTCATTTTTAATTTGACTCACTTTTAACCAGACTCACTTTGGGATACTTTTTGCTTTCCCTCTAGTATTTATTCTCACTTTTGTTTCCACTTTTGTGGCCTACTATTTACATTGGTAAATTGGGACTATGGAAAACTTCAAATGGAAATTCCATTTGAGGAAGTACCTTTGCCAGACATGCTCAGTCCTAATCTGACTCAGTTCCTTCCCCCAACTCACCAGACTAATTTCCCACTTTGCTTTTCCCTTTTATCTTTCTAGTTCTGATTTACATGTTGTTTTCCCTTATTGGAATGTAAACTCCTTGTGGACAGGAACTATATAATCTTGCCTTTGTGTTCTCATCATTTAGCACATAATCAATTATGCCTGGCACATAATCAACTGTGGGGATAGCAGGGAGAGGGAAGAAAAAATTATATGAAAGTTTTATTATAGATTTAAAAGGAATAGCAAGTTGTCCATAATAGATTTGTAGTTTCATTCTCAAAATAAACAATTTTTAAAATGAATAATTTTGATCTCTAATCTAAATTCTCAGAGAGATCTTTCAAGGATGATGGCAAAATCATAATCTTGGGATTCTCAGCATGAAGGAGAAGACTCAGAGTATAAAACATAGCATTATTTTACCATGTCTTTATACTTTTGGGGTTCTCTCGCCACCTGAAGAAAAAAGATCTATGAGGAGTTTTAAAAAATTACTTGGGATTTCTTATTATGTATCTGGGTCATACCCATTAAAATATATTCAAGTATGTAAAATTATACTTTATTACTAAAACCAATAATACTACATGATATAGTTGGAAAGAGTGTTGGGTATATACCCAGTACCCAGTAAGACCTGGGTTCAAATATTTTCTCTGACATCAGTGATTGAACCTTTGGGAAATCACTTAACCTTATATGCTAAGATAATTCTTTAGGATTTACATAATAAATAAAAAATTGTTGTGATCTGTGTTCCTGGAGGGAATTCTTACACCAGGAATTACCCACATGACAAAATTATGTATTTGTTTCAAATTCTGCATTTTTACTAATTTTTTTCAACTTTTGCCTTTGTCAATGATGGAATTAAATTGGCTAAATAGAAATGGTTCATTATTATCCATAAGCATTAATAGAAATGTTTATTGTGAGGAACAGTCTTAGGTATCTATCCTCTGGGATCTTTGCTTATTCCAGTAGTTGATATAAAGATGATATGCAAATTCTATCCCTAAATAATCTTTTGGCTCTGGGGATGATGAGGTGTCTAGATTTGGCATAATTTTCAGAAACATTGTTGCGGATCACTTGTTTTTACATCATCTTTGTTCTTTGCAAAGATCATCATTTAAAAAGCTGATCTGGTTCATTTTGGGGAGGGTCCTGCCAACTTGTGGTAAAATTTCTAAATGGCTGTACACATTCCAGGTCACAGCATATGCAACTTAAGCATGAAAAGCAAAATGCACACCTGCCTAAAATTTTAAAACAGCGATTATTGCTTTGATCTTAAATTGGTTTGCTGGATGTAGTTTGACTAGTACCACAGAATATATTCACTACCTGCTACTTACTATACAGGAATATTTGGTTAAAATCTTTTCAAGTTGAAAAGAGTTTATAATATCCTCCCTTTAGCTTATTACATATTACATAAGCCTTTTCTATTTATACAGTAAAAAAGGATGTAAGTAGTCAATGAGTAGCCTTCTCAAATGATACGTAGTTAAAGTGAATTGTTTAGAAATCCTTAGTTCTTTTACAAAAGATTATCATTTGTCAAGACTATGTTCTTCATACTTGAGGGAATAATTGAGTGTGCTCTGCTTATCTGGGAAATAAGAACTAATTCACTTGTAAAAAAGGATAATCTGATTTAATTTCTTATAGTTGGTTTCACTTTTAGCCTGGATTAATAGTTTTGAGGTTTCTTTGGTCAAAAGCAGCATGGCTAAATGGTTAGAATGCTAGACCTAGATTTGGAAAGATCATAGTTTGAATTTTATTTATCGCAAACCAGCTTTGTGACAATGGATAAGTTGCTTAAACTCCCTGAATCTATATTTATTTTTAATCTTTAAAGTAGATATAATAGTAATTGTGTTATCTTCTTCATAAACTTGATACACTTAAATGATATATGCAAATCAATTTGGAAACTTTAAAATACCATATAAATAACTATTATTGTTTACATTATTTAAAAATGAATATTTCTTTAAAATAAAAATTATTTTGTTTAGTTAGAAAATTTCCACTTTAAAATACTTATTTCTCAAGTGGTACATGATTGATAATGACACAACTTTAAACATGATTAATTTAAACATGTAATCACAGCAAAAGACAAAATAAGTACAAAAAATATTACTGAATAGAAGAATCTAAAAGGAATCGGGAATATTGAAAAACTCAAAAGTTCAACTCTTCATTTTCTTACAGGGTTACTGTATGATCTTGGCAAGTCACAAGCTTCATTTGTCTTGGTGTTCCCATCTGTAAAATTGTGGTCATTAGATTTGACACTTCGTTTCTTAAAAGGTGATGTTATGAGGATGAATAAGGTAATGCTTTGTGGTAAAATGCTTTGAACTCCTTAGAAGAAAGGTGCTAGATAAATACAAAGTATTACATGAAAAATAGCTGGGATCCCCTAAATACTGCTTCTAAAAGGTACAATCAACTTCTAATCTATTTTTTTTTCAATGTGGAAAATTTCTTATATTAAAAGAAATGATGTTCATCCATTGATTGTCCTGTATATCATTGCCAATGATCTTGACTCTTAAACACTCTTAAACTCTGAACTCTTAACACTCTTAAAACTCAAATAGTCATCAAACACTCCATCAATCTTTCGATTCTCTAGACTAGAAACGTTGGAGTCGTCTTCAATTCCTCTCTCTTCTTTGAACCCCACCTACTCCCCCAAAGTTCTTCTAAGTCTTTCTTGGTAATATTTCTTTCATCTTCTCTCCATTTCCATTGTCACTAAATTGGTTCTTATTAATTTTGTATGTGGGTGATCATAGATTTCCTTGGAAGTTTTGAAGCTATCGTTTCTGCTTCTCTTCTTGTTTTTGCATTATGTTTATCTTAAGTGTGCTTGGCTTCTACTACTCTCCCTCTAAGAATTATGAATTGGAGTTCAATGACCATTTATATCTTTAATAGATTTAAAAGACCCTAACAAATCTGAAGTACTTCTGGTCTCATTATCAACTAACATCTTCAATAGACTTTGAAGAGATGACTTTCAGTGAAATTGGATTCTCTTCCCTGGTTTGAATTGATATCTTTTTTGTTGTTATTGTTCTAGGCCAAAGAGCTCATTCACTCCGGCATATTATTTGGTATATTATGATCAGTATAATTTGATTTCTGTTTGCTGTTTTGCTTTGATGAATGAGTTTACTTGATATAAGCTCTGTGATATTTTGTGTAACTGGTGGGGTTAAACTGGTAAGTATAAACTGTTACTCTTCCCTTAAAAGTGATCTGAGTTAGTACCTATTTTGTCCTGAAATTTGTACTCTTAGACTCAATAAGTATTTTAAGTGTGGCAGATAGCTATGTTTCTAGTCCAGTGCCCATCTTAAAGTGCTCAGCTTTGGCAGTGCTCCTGGCATTTGCTTGCCTCTCCCTTTCCTTATCCCAAGGTAAAAGTAAGGTTGATAAATTGGTTCAGTTCTGCCTCATGCTTAAATCCAATTCACTTGCAAGTCAAGACAACATCCTGTTGATGTTATTGGTATGCTTTAAGAATGAAGGATGAACAATAATCTCAAGGAAACATGCTGGAATTTCAAGAAATACCCTTGCTACTCCAACTCTTCACAGAAGTAGATCAGGACTCATATCATATCTCTTCATGTCACTTACAAACCATGTATATACATTTAAGACAACTCACGTGGACATAACTGTTTTATATAAAGAATGAGAGGGAACTCAACATGTAAAGAAAAGGAAGAAAATTGCTCAAGATCTTGATGCATCATAAGATATTACAATTACATACAATACCCAGGGATTGCTATATATAATTGCTATATTGCATATGATACCCAGGCATTATAGTTGGGACTACTCATTAAGTATTGTTTACTAATATGTTTTCCATGAATTCATTTGCAGATGTTTCTCAGGAAATTTTATTTTATTTTTTGCTTTTTATTTACAAGATATATAATACATGGGTAATTTTTCAGCATTGACCCTTGCAAAACCTTCTGTTCCCACTTTTCCCGTCCTTCCGCCCACCCCCTCTCCCAGATAGCAGGTAGACCAATACATGTTAAATAAGTTAAAGTAAATGTTAAATACAATATATGTATACATATCCATATAGTTATTTTGCTGCACAAAAAGAATCAGACTTTGAAATAAGGTAAAATTAATCTGAGAAGGAAATTAAAAATGCAAGCTAACAAAAACAGAGGGATGGGAAATGCTATGCAGTGGTTCACACTCATTTCCTTGAGTTCTTTCGCTAGGTGTAGCTGGTCCTATTCATTATTGAACAAATAACTGATTTGGTGCATTTTGTTGAAAAGAGCCATGTCCATCAGAATTGATCATCATATAATATTGTTGTTGAAGTATATAATGATCTCCTAGTCCTGCTCATTTCGCTCAGCATCAGTTCATGTAAGTCTCTCCAGGTCTTTCTTCTCAGGAAAATTTAGAGGGAGGCAAGAGAAAAATAAGTCGAATGCAATGCAATTGAATTTATCATTAAAGAAAGCAATAGTCCTATGTCATGAATGTAGGACAAAGATGGGGCTCTGCACACCTCTTCCAATGTGGTGAAGTGATTCCTGAAGATGATGGAAGTTTCTTTTTTTTTTTTAATTTTTATTTAATAATTACTTTATATTGACTCTCGTTTCTGTTCCGATTTTTTTTCCCTCCCTCCCTCCACCCCCTCCCCTAGATGGCAAGCAGTCCTTTATATGTTGGATATGTTGCAGTATATCCTAGATACAATATATGTTTGCAGAACCGAACAGTTCTCTTGTTGCATAGGGAGAATTGGATTCAGAAGGTATAAATAACCCGGGAAGAAAAACAAAAATGCAGATAGTTCACATTCGTTTCCCAGTGTTCTTTCTTTGGGTGTAGCTGCTTTTGTCCATTGTTTATCAATTGAAACTCAGGTTTCTTTGTCAAAGAAATCCACTTCCATCAAAATATGTCCTCATACAATATCGTTTTCGAAGTGTATAATGATCTCCTGGTTCTGCTCATTTCATTTAGCATCAGTTCATGTAAGTCTCTCCAGCCTCTCTGTATTCATCCTGCTGGTCATTTCTTACAGAACAATAATATTCCATAACATTCATATACCACAATTTACCCAACCATTCTCCAATTGATGGGCATCCATTCATTTTCCAGTTTCTAGCCACTACAAACAGGGCTGCCACAAACATTTTGGCACATACAGGTCCCTTTCCCTTCTTTAGTATTTCTTTGGGATATAAGCCCAATAGAAACACTGCTGGATCAAAGGGTATGCACAATTTGATAATTTTTGGGGCATAATTCCAGATTGCTCTCCAGAATGGTTGGATTCGTTCACAGCTCCACCAACAATGCATTAGTGTCCCAGTTTTCCCGCATCCCCTCCAACATTCATCATTATTTTTTCCTGTCATCTTAGCCAAGATGATGGAAGTTTCAAGATAACTCCCAAGGCTTTGGCACTAGTTGACAGGGGCATGATAGGAAGTGAAAGGAATTTTTTGGTGCAACTTCAATATCAGGGTACCCAAATAAATGTCCTTTTGTAGTAGGGAAATAACTATAATAATTATTATTACATTTTGATAGTTGCCTGTGGGTTCCTTATTTATTTATTTATTTATTTATTTATGCTGGTGTGGACACAAACACTAGACTAACAAAAGAGGTGAGAATATGTTGATTAGCCCCAGGCATGCTAGCTAGGCAGTCTCACAGAAATAATGACAATATTCTTTTTGAGAGAGAAATCTTAAAAGGAGATCAATGCTCCAGTAGATGGCAGCAACAGTCCAACCAAAAAACAGTAGTAGCAGAAACAGGTGAGTTTCAGTAAGTGGCAACTCTTTAGGGAGCAACAAAAGGCAGCTTTAGAGTCAGAGAAGAGTAGTTGGGAAGGTAGAATGAGAGTTGGTTGTTGGAAGATGAATGTGATGAGAGCTTTTGCAGCTGAGATAACAGCTTATGAACATAAGTCATCTGAGGAATTTATTTCTCCCATTGCTAATATGGGAATCAGTGGGAACTGGCACCACTTTGTGTTTATGTGTGGATTTTCCATTATTTCTAATTTTGCTCTTCTGTCCTAATTTAAAACTTTCCCTTTTGGTTTATGTTGTGAAGAATTATGCTGGCTGGGGACGTCAGCCATATATGCATAATTATAATTATTTAAAACATTCCCCTTGAACCTGGAGTATGAAAGAGTTCCAGAACTGTGTGGGACCTTTGCTAAATATAATATAAAATTACTGACAACATTTGGAGGAGTCATACATTCAACTCAATTAAATATATTTTTAATTCTCTCCTTTGCTCTCCATCACAATCTTATTTGTTGGTTAAATCTACAGTATCAGCCCCACACTAGAAAGTGTTATACTATAAATTTCTGTCCCTAGGTCTTAGACAAAGACAAAAACAATCTTCTCCAGTTCTTTATTGAGTCTTTCCTCTGACAGACATAGTATACGTTGTGTCAATTTTTAGTTAATTAGCCTTTATCACCAATTGCATTTTCACCTGTTCCCCCTGTAAATATGCAGAATTTGTATCCTGTCCAATTAGTTGCTTTTGTTCTAATCTGTAGTGAAAGTATTTTTCTCCAGAGGATTAACCCTTCCCCTGAAAAACCTTTGAATTTTTGTTAGCTAGTATTTGGTGATCATAGCTAGAAATAACTCATTTGAAGATAATAGAAGTTATATTTTTTCTTTCATTGATACCTGCTTTTAATTCCTCTATTTACCCCATAATTACTACCTCTTCCGCTATTCAATTGAGGCCTGCTTTATATCAAGAAAAAAAAAACGGTAAAGCATTATCAGTTGAAAGACAACTGTGCCTGACAGAGTATATAATGTTCTGCACCCATAGCTTCCCACTTTTTAGCATAAGGTGGCAAGTATCTTTCATCTATAAAGGATCTCACCCTCCTCAAGCTCAGATCACTTAACCTGGTGGCATTCTGCATACTGAACAACTTAAGTCTTTAAAAATGGCCATACTAGGATAGTTTCCTTACTGCAATATCCAGAAGTGGAAAATCACAGTTCACCTGCAGTGCAGGTGCCTTGAAATGAACCCTCTTTTTCTTTTATCTGATTCTGAAACATGGGTGCTAGTTTCTTTTCGGTGTCATTTGTAATTTCCAGTTTTAGGTGCCAGTTGTGATCTCTACTGCACTTAGAGGTTCAGACCATAGTGATAATTTTAGCTTGGATGGCAGATGACATGTTGCAGCCAGCCAGCCTTGAAGGGAAACCCTGAGAAGACTCAAGTCCAAAGCTGGTTTTGGACTTGGAACTGAGATTGTGGTTTATAGGAATTGAGCTAAATGATGAACCTAATCCCTTTCCCCTCTACAGAACCTGAGGTGATTCAAAGGAGAGATTTAATCTCATATATTGGGGAATAAATTTGTATATTTGTGATTATTCTTTTTGATGCAAATATTCCTCCATAAAAACCATCAGACTATTAAATGGTTAAATGGAAATAGGACATAGGGGATTGTCCCCTAAATTTGAGGGAACACTATCTGTAGAGGTTAGAGTCACAAATGAAAAACCTAGATAATCCCAACCTTCTTTAAGGTACTGGTGAACCGGGACCTGTATGTGCAAAAATGTTTGTGGCAGCCCTGTTTGTAGTGGCTAGAAACTGAAAATTGAATGGATGCCCATAACTTGGAGAATGGCTGGGTAAATTGTGGTATATGAATGTTATGGAATATTATTGTTCTGTAAGAAATGACCAGCAGGATGAATACAGAGAGGACTGGTGAGACTTACATGAACTGATGCTAAGTGAAATGAGCAGAACCAGGAGATCACTTTACACTTCGACATCGATATTGTATGAGGATGTATTCTGATGGAAGTGGATTTCTTTGACAAAGACTCAATTTCAATTGATAAATGATGGACAGAAGCAGCTACACCCAAAGAAAGAACACTGGGAAACGAATGTGAACTATTTGCATTTTTGTTTTTCTTTCCGAGTTGTTTTTTACCTTCTGAATCCAATTCTCCCTGTGCAACAAGAGAACTGCTCGGTTCTGCAAACATATATTGTATCTAGGATATACTGCAACATATTTAACATATATAGGATTGCTTGCCATCTAGGGGAGGGGGTGGAGGGAGGGAGGGGAAAAATCGGAACAAAAACAAGTGCAAGGGATAATGTAAAAAAAATTACCCTGGCATGGATTCTATCAATATAAAGTTATTATAAAATAAAATAAAATATTAAAAAAAAAAGGTACTGGTGACCCTAGGGGGAAGTAAAATGTAAACTATTTAATCTTCCAAGCAATGAAGGCCAGAGAAGTCAGTATTCACATTATTTGACTGAAGATGGTTATTATACTCAGAATTCAGAATCTTTTAGAATTAAAAAAATTTACACAATAATGTTTATGTATATTATTCACCTGGTTCTGCTGAGATGGTCATAGATTTTAAATCTTAAAAATCATTCTTATAACCCCTTCATTTGACAGGTGAGGAAACTGATGTCTGGAGAAGTAGAATGCCTTGTCTATAATCACACAGAAAGTAGGTTTCAGAGATGGGATTTTAATGGGGGGCTTCTTATTCCAAACCTAGTTAATTTTATCATGTTACTTCACTTTGAAAAGGGAGACTTTCTACAAATGCTGAAAATAATGCTATTCCTTTTTTCTATTGCAATCAATCAATCAATATTTATTGACTTCATAATTATGTGTACTATGCAAAGTGCTATGAGAAATTGACACATGTGTAAAAGAGATCATCTATTCCACTCTGGGCTTAATAAAGAAAAAAATTTATATTTATATCCACCTGACACTGCAGAACAATCACATTTATTTTTAGAAACATTCTTGAGTCCTTACTTTTATTTTTGGTCTTTTGAATAAAAAATTTTTATGATTGCTTTTAGTAGTATTCTCACCAGTTTTTCTATCTTTGTAAGGCACAAACTGTAACTGTATTACAATTGAAAGAGAACTACTTGCAAAGGAGCTCAGGATTTTAGAATTTGAAGGAATCTTATCTATCATTTAAGTCCATTCCATCATTTTACAAATAAGAAAAAGTGAGGCTATAAAGTTTTACCTATGTATGTATTCAAGGTCATACAAATGGTAGTATGAGCTACTGTATTGTACTGTACATAGTATGAGTACTATGAGCTACCTGATTGAGCTAGGATTTGAATCCAGGTCTTTGCTTCTAAATGCCATATAGTATTCCTACTACACTGCTCCTGCCTTCATCAAATATAGACAATTTATTAAACTTGGTTCTTGATGAGTTTGGATATTGGATATTGGTTATTGATAACCCTCACACTAACCCTTGTTACTAATGAGTTTTGCTACTATAAACTCACCATAAGCTACTGTGGATTTTCAACTCAAATTGCCTGTTAAAAAAAAAAAAAGAAGCAAAGTTTATAATTCCTCTGACATAAAAATCATTTCTCAACTTGTCACCAAATATCATTTTCAATGGTCAAAGCTCCTCCTCATTTCTCAGACTGAGTTCTACCTGAGTTCAAATTAATTCAACAAACATTTATTAATTACTTACTAGACTCAATATTCTGAATTACATATGGGGGAATATAAAGACAAGAATGAAAAACAGCTCTTTTCCTTGAAAAACTTTTACTTGATGGGGGGATATAATATGTACACAAGTGAATGTAAGTGAATGTAAAATTAATTTTTGGAGTAGAGCATTAGCAATTAGGAGAATCAAGTATAGTTTCCTGTAAGAGGAGGTATCTAATTACAGCCTTAATAAAAAACAAAATATTTTAAGAGGCAGAGGTGACAAGGGATCTCAAAAAAAGAACATTCAGTACAAATTCAGTAATGAATTTCAAGCTCTACAGTCAGTAGGCCATTTTTTTCATGAACATGGTATGTAGAGAGAAATATATAAGATAACAGATGAATTATGAAAACCTTTATAATTTATTCTAGAAACAAAAAAGATCCACTGACGATTTTAGAGGAGGGGAATGAACTAGTCATGACAGAAAGTGTGCTGGATTAGAAGTCCAAGAATCTGGGTTTGAATCCCATTTTTGTCACCTACTACCTAATTGACCTTAAGCAAATAAATTGACCTTGAGCACTTAACCTCTCTAGGTCTCGATTGCTTATCAATAAAGTGAGTTGGTTGGACTAGATGGCCTCTAATATTCTTTTTAGATCTAAATCTATGGTTTTATGATCATATTATCTTGGATTTTATGATTCAATGATTTTGGAAACTATATGAAAGATAAATTGAATCACTGGATGATGAGAATCCATTAAAAGATTGCTTCAGTAGCCTGCCTAGGCAAGAGGGGATGAGAGGTCTGAACTAGTGGCTATGAGAGATTGGAAGGACTGTGAGAGATATTTGTGGCAACACAATCAGTGAAACTTGTAACCAATTGCATATATACTGGGTTAAAGGAAATGAAAAGTGAAGGATATTGACTCTAAAGCTATGTATCCTGCTTTATTATATTATAATTGAGTTTCATTTTTACAAGATCACATTTCCTAACCTAACATGACAAGTAAATGTTAAAAAATTAATGATAAAACTATTTTAAATTTCTTTTGAATGAATGAACAGATGAAGTATATTTATTAAGAAATATGCCAAGAATTGTACCAATCATTAGGGTTACAAAACAAAATTGGAGACAACTCTCTTGCTTCAAGGAGCTTACGTTTTTTTTTTTTTTTTTTTAATTAAGTAGTATTCAATTTTTTCCCAATTACATGTCAAGAAAATTTTAGCATTCATTTTTAATAAGATTTTGAATTTCAAATTTTCCTCCCTTCCTTTCTCCTCCCCTCTTCTGAAGATAGTAGACAGTTTGATATAGTTTATACATGTTCATACATCATAACTATATTTTTAAAATTCAGAGTTGAAGAAAACAAAATTAAAAGATAGTGACATTCTCAATAGCACTAGAGAATTTTTCAGGATGTTTAATTTGGGAGAAAGACATAGAAATATGTCTTTTTGGAGTGGATTTCCATTTCTCCCCTAACTTCTTGATCACTCAGGCATCACCATCAACTTCTTGTTATTTTTTTTGAGAGATGATTTCTTTACACAGCTTAACAACCATTTCTCTCTCTATGACAAGATTCTTCCTTTCATTTTCAGATTGATACTTCTATAACTCACTGGGAGTGAGACATTGTGACTCCTATATTATCCGCTCTACAATATTGCCCCAAACATTTATTGTCTAACTTTTGTAAAGTATATTAGTAAATTTTCACAGAGCTAGTGAAAACTGTCTTCATTTATGATGGTCATTCAAGTGTTCAGTTCAGGTCAAATTGGTTGTTTAGTATTAGGTAGGCCAAGCAAAAGTAAGCTATTTACATGAAATTTTTACTTTTCAGCTAGTTGTACTAGCACTAGAAAGACATTGACAAAATTCCTGTCTCATGTAAAATTTTAAAATCTCTTTGGGACTAGTTGAATACTATTTATTTGACATATTTATGTATTTTTACTCTATACCAACTGTATTAAATGCTATTCATTCAAAATACCATTCTTTAAACAAATATGGACCCATATTTCTGCTTTGATAGCTTACCTATGTTTTACAAATTCAATAATTCTAAGCATAGTTTCTTTTCTATTTAATTGACCAGAACTTGGCCAATACCTTAAAAATTATAGGATTGAAGAAAATGTAAACTTAAAAAAATATGTTTTCATTTAAAAGAATCTCTGGTGGCTGATAACCTATAAATTATGTTTCACTCCAGTATGCTTTTCAATGACTAGAAGAAATACACCAACCTCCCACTAATCCTCCATTGTATTAGTGTTACTGCTGTGCGGTAATATTTTTTAATATGGTACTTTCCTTCTAGGGAAAAATTGGAAAGTGGTACTTAGACTAAAATATAATCCTATCAGTTTTACATAAAATATTGATAAGAAATAAAAATTTAGCATCCCTGGTGTGAATTCACTGGACTGCACGAAATACAAATATATGGATTAAGAAAAGTTAACATAATCCTTTTATGGGAACTAAAATCAATTACACGTCAGCTTTGTAGTATTATAAATGTATTTAGTCAGCATAGAATTTTTCCAGCAGTGTTTCCTGCAGATTGAAATTGACTAACCAGATGTTAAATATTAAATAGAACTAATCAAAGCATGGTTCAAGAGACTTTAAAAACAATGATCAAAGGGAGCTATTTATTACCTGATTCATGTTACCATTGAAATATTGGCTTTATTATATTATAACTGTTTTGTTTTTGCAAGATCACATTTTCTAACCTAACATGACAAATAAATGTTAATACATTAATGATGAAATTAAGTATATTTTTAAAATTCAGAGTTGTGGAAAACTAAATTAAATGTAAAACTTTATTCATAAAAGAAAACTCCTACTGAGACATCTGGTACAGATAAGATTTCTTGTAATACTGCGTATACCTTAAGATAGGAAACCTTGTTATGTGATGCAGAGGATATCCATGGGCCAAGAGGAGATCTCTTTAATTACAGAAAACCTGAGCTGTAAGTAATACTGAAGGGTCATCTGGCATAATTCAGGAAGGTGTTCAAGACAGATTATCTATTCTATTCTTGAAGATATCCAGAAAAAGGAATTCAGATAACAAAGTGTTCCCTAGTGGTGTCATAGTACACAGAATGCTGTTGCACAGAATGCTGTATTAAGGGTCAGGAATTCTCACAATCGTTTACCCTAGAATTTGATCACAGTGATACCCAAAAAGTATTTTTTTCCCATACTCAATCAAAATACCATTTGGAATTTATTGTAAGTCTATTTTCTTTTGTTTGTTTTGAAGATATAGAACATTTTCTTATAAAAAAATCTTCTCTAAGATGAACAAGTCTCAATTCTCTTACTTTCTTCCCTAAGAATAACACTTTTTCATTTTAGTATTCTGTTTTTACCCCTCAAGATTTTTTTGAAGGCTTCCTGACTAAGCTCCTTAATGAATAATATATTTTTAAAAATACCTGATTAGGTTAGACAGAATAGCTTAAACGTCAAACTGTGTCATGTTTTCTTCCATTTTTCTGAAAAGGCATTTGTAAATTTCTATAAGCAATATGATATGTTGGGGAAAGTATTCACTCTAGCTTCAGAGGACCTGGCTTTGAATTCCAATCCTATCACCTGTCACTTAGCAAAAATCCCTGACTCTTGACTATCCTATGTAAAATGAAGAGAGTGCTTTCTAAATTCTCTTTAGAACATTAAATCTATGATATTATTGTGATACAGGGAGCCTAGCCCAATCTCATTAGAAGCAAGGCTCCCCCAAGTTAACTTCAGTTCAAACTGAATCTCTTAAAGTACAGAACAGGAAGTGATTCTGTGGGTTTGGTAGTTTCTCCAGGCTAGATGAGGGTACCTCATCTGGTTTCTGAGGGGCTGATTCCAATCAAACCTGAATACGTAATCTCTTTTGGGAACTCCCCATTTTCATTTCTCATCTGAAGCTTTTGTTTTTTTTTTTTGCTTTTGTGAACTAAGCCTCCTTGTCTTTTTGCCAGGCCAGTTAAAAAAAAAAAAAAACTCCATTTAGAATTCCTTATGCATTGGTGAGGATCCATTGGGCTCATAGTATAAGGACTCAGAGTAAAAAAAAAAATGTCTGTCTTTTCTTTATTTGCTTTGATCAGATCAGGCTCTTTATAAGTAGTAGATAATAGTAGATATGAGAGGACAATGCTTGAACCTCCTTGGGATTCCAGGATTAGGAATATGGTTAGACCAAATACATGCCATATATACATATACACTCACATCTACACATAAATAAAATGTAGAGGCAGCTTGTAACACTCTGGATAGAACTCTGGTTCTGGAGTCAGGAAGATTCAAGTTGAAATCCAGCTTCAGACACTTACTAGCTGTGTGACTCTGGACAAAGAATTTAGCTTCTGTTTGCCTCAGTTTCCTTAACTGTAAAATAGGGAGAATAATAGCACTCGACTTGCTGGATAGTTGTGAGGTTAAAATGAGATAACATTTGTAAAAAGGGCTTAGTATGATGCCTGGCATCTAGTAGGAAGTTTAAAAATGTTTCTCTCTAGTACTGATCCAAGGTAAAAATATAAATTGCCTAATTGACAGTGCTTTAAACTTTTTAATGATTTGATTATGTTTAAATATCAGAATGGAAGAAATCCATATTTAGGTCATTATATTTAATACACACTTTGAGTCTTATATGATTATCATTATTTTTATATGTAGGAATATATATGTAATTCATATTGTACATTGAATAGGTTTTCTACTTCTATTTTTTCCCCTGCGAAACTAGCTGGGACTCATAAGAAAAAAGCATTCAGGGAATAATGCAGAAACTTTACCAGCTAAGGAATATTAGAATAAAAAGTTTAACCCATTTTCATTACAGGCCAGCTTCCCTAGGACTGATCCAAGTCAGAATTCATTCCAGGTTACAAAACAGGGAGTGGACATAGTACCCTAGCTTTACATAGGTCTAGCAACTATTCTTCAAAATTAGACAATGATAAATTATGCAAATGGCATTACACTTAAACATACTCCAGGAATTTGCAATTCTGAATACTTTTGTCAAACTCTGAATGGTCATTTTATCTAAATTATTTATTTTGTGAACCCTGATTTTTAACATTTTTGTGTTTCTGAAACCTAGTTCACTTTATGGAAGAAGTTGAAGACTTTTTGTTCTTCTGCTTGGATAAAGGAGTTTACTCCTTATTCACTTTTTATGAAGGTTTGTATGTTAAAAAAAAAGTATTTGATGGGGAAGGTCATGCCAGCAGATATAAATTTAGAATTTTTGATTTGAAGCCCTAAAAATACTCGTATCCCTAAATCAGCAATATTTAAAGAAGGAGAAGGTAGATATAATTATCATCTAATACCCCACTTAGAGACTACAGAAAAGACCTAACATCGCAATGACTCTTCCTTCTTCTGCTCCCCATAAGCAGAAATTACAATATGCTTAGGAAAATAGTGGGCAAGATTCAAGATATATCTATCAATGTTTTTGTGAGCCACATGTAGAAAATCCATATGAATCTATGTATCTTACATGGCCACATAATCTTATAATAAAATCTATTTTTGGTTCATAAATGTGCATATTTATTACTATTTGTGCCTGGATATAATCTCTTTAGCTATAAATTACAAAATAATATGGTTACAATTACTGAGGAAAGTATCTGTTACAAAGTAGAATTTGAAGGGAATAAATTAGCTTGCTACAGAATAAAGTATATTTCCTTAGTTGTAAGCACTTGTAAGAAATCTTGCATTTTTTTGAGTGACAATGCTCTATGTCATTGGTTTTATGTGGGTAACTGATTGTGCTTTTCTCATGTTATTCTTTCTCTTTGTACTCAGGGAGGAAAAAAAAATACATAATAGATTTTTTTTTTCCAGGATAACTATAAACCTCCTTAGTCAAACCCAGTTGCTCCTTGGGAGGTAAAGAGCGAACTAACCTATGTTTCTACAAGTTACAAAATCATTTACATTTATTACCCTTGCACAGTGAGGCCCCAAAGCCTCAGAGCTATGATTCTCCAAATCACTGCATTCTAAGCTTGACTGATTGGTTTAAAAGCTTGTGAGAGATTTATAATGATTCACTGTGTAAGCCAGTGATTTTATATTTAAGCAGGAGCCTACTTATAAATGACAGAAAACTTCAGACTCACATTGGACTCAGCAGGTGACCCACTGTTTTCATAGTTTTGGAGAGAAACAGCACTTCTTGTACACTGTTTGAAACCAAATCATGCAGTGCACACACTCACACACACTATTATTTATATGAGCATTATAATTTTAGCTCCCCATTTATGTTGTAAGGTACCTTTTGGGTTATTTGGCTTTATTAATATTTGCAAACATTTCTCACAGAAACTTAAAAAGCTCTGTTTCTTTTGATCTTTTTATTTGCTCTTGTAAACTTTAATTGCTTCCCAAATTCCACATTTGAAAAAAAAAAACCTATCAGGTATATTTAGGTTGACACAGTATGCCATATCTAGTTCTCAGTGATGTTGACATTAATGTGCAACTGCTCTTTCCTCTTCTGATTAGATTTATATATTAAATGTCTTGCACTTAAATGTCCCACATCATTCACAAAAATGTAATGTTATTGTTTAATAAATAACACAAGTACAGGTTCAAGGAAGAAGATGAATGGAGTAAATGGCAAAGAAAAGGCTGAGATTTTTATGAAATTCTCAGAATTAAGATGAACAGAGAGACTATAAGATCTGAAGGAGAAAATAACATGTTTTTATAAGGTAGGAAAGGTTAAAAATCAATAAATAAAGAAGTGGCAGACATACTGGTCATAACAGCCCCATAGCAAGCCTTGGTTCATGCCATTGATGAATTCACTTGTCCTCCACTGGAAATTAACAGAGACTTCACAGCAGAAACATTTCAACTGGGACTTTGAAAATGTGTTAAGACTAGAACATTCTCTTAAGAAAATTCTGTCCCATGTTGTACTTTTAATTCCATTACTGCTACATATCTCCATTATGTCTCCTTGATTCCCACTTTCTTCAGTCCTATTATCCTAGAGACTCAAATACACCCATTCCCTCACACTTTGTGGCTAGGTTACATTTCTTTTCAGCTCAGCCCCATTTCTTTTCTCCCCTGTTTACATTTTTTCTACCTTCTTCCTCCATACTCTGTGGAACTCCAGCTCATAGTGAGCTTAGAGGAGTGGAAAGAACAATGAATGTGAATCAGTAATCAGAGACTAAATCTTGGCTCTGTTTCTTAATACTTGTATGCCTTTGGGTAACTGCTAACTCATTTATAAAATGAAAGAGTTTATAGGTTTTAAGGTTCCTCTCAGTGCTAAAACTATGGTCTTATTAGCAAGCTTTAAACTTTCCTATATGTTTAAATCTCTGTCCTTCTGTCTCCCTCTGCCTCTGTCCCTTTCTGTCTTTGTCCCTGTTTCTCTATCTGTCCTTCCTCCTCTTTTTCTCGCTCCTTCTTTCTTTCTCTGTCTCTTTCTCTCTCTGTCTCTGTCTCTCTGTCTCGCTTCCCTTCCTTCTCTTTTTCTTCTGCCTCCTCCTTCTCTCTCCCTCTCTCTCTTTCTGTCTCTACTTCCCTCTCTATATTTTCTCCCTCCTTATTTCTCTGTCTGTTTCTGTTGCCTTTTCTCTCCTTCCCATTCTACTTCTTTCTTCCCCCTTCTTTCTCTAATTCTCTGTCTCTCTCTTTCTTTGTCTGTCTCTCTAATAGATCTTCAAGATGCTGCTATTTTTTAATTAAATAAATTAACCCAAATTGCAAATTAGTTTTGAATAAGTACTTTGCTAATTTGAAAAGAATTATAGTGCTTTGATCATTGGGTGAAGACAGATGATGAAATTTCCTGAACAGCCCTAGTCTTGTTTATTTCACTCTAGGCTTGATTTATTTTTTGTACTTCACCTGTTCACCAGCTGCTTTATAATCCCTTTCAACTGACCTGGGTTTTCCAGCTCTCCTTTATGTATTATTAGCCATCATTAGAATGTAAACTTTGTGAGGGTAGAGACTTTCCTGTTTGCTTCTAATTATTATATTTATTATAATTATTAAGAATAAATGCTTAATAAATTTTCTCTCTCTCTCTTCCTCTCTCCCTTTCTCCTTCCCTCCTCTTTTTCTCCCTCCTCCCTTTCTCCCTCCCTCCCTCCCATCCTTCCTTCCTCTCTCTCTGTCTCTCTGTCTTTCTTTCTCTCTCCCTCTCCCATATAGGAAATATCTTGTGATTGACTGAAGAAGATACACCGATGTGCCTACATATAAAATATCACTCATTGAGTTAGTTAAATAATGAACTGACCTATTAGTATATATGTGAATTAGGGAAGTAGCCCTAAAGAGGGTGTTAAATTTTTTTCTCCTTCCCTCTGTTCCTCTCTCCCTCCATCACTTCTTTCCTATGTCCTTCACTCCCTCCCTCCCTTCTCTTTCCATCTTTCCCTTCTTTCTCCTTTCCTTTGTTCTTTTGTTTCTTCTTTCTTTCTTAGTTTCCTTCTTTTTCCTCTCTTCCTCTCTCTTGTCCTCCATCTTTCTACCCCAAGGTAGGGTTATCTGTTTTTAGGGACCTCTATTGGTTTTTCAGTTACTTAGACATACTCAACCTTTTCTACCAACATTCATTATGATGATTCACCTGAATAGAAAACTAACTTTTCCCAAATGACATCACTTTTTTCTAAATCTGCACTAACAATTGCTGCTTACTCTCTCATTTTGTCTTTTTTTCCCCCTTTTCTACTTTCTTCCTTCCCAACTCCTTGCCAGACATACTTATATACAGAGGAGGAATTAGATTTTTATTTTCTCCCCAGTGCTACTTTCCCATTAAAGACTTCCTTTCCATTTACACTATATAACAGTATCTTCTTTTTTGAAGGCTTACCCATTTATTCCACCTTTTCTATATTTTTATCAATCTTGGCAACCCACCTTCATGATAAAATTTCAATCTGCTCTGGTTTTACTTTTTACCCTATTCCCTTCATCAACTTCATTGTTTTCAAAAACTATGCAGGTTGCCTATCTAACATCCTAATCTCTGTTGAGCTCAAGTGCAATGATCCATTTTTCTTTCCCTCCAGACACTGACTAACATATACATTTTGGATCATGTCTTTACAATTGTTCTACTTCCAACATCTTGATTCAGAGTTCTCCATTTATCTACAACCTTCTTATTTCCATATATCTGATTTCTTGTAGTATCTGTATCTATAGTACCTGTAGTATCTGTACTATCTTACATTGTAGTATCTGATTTTTATTTTCATTGTAAGCAACTAAAATTCAGTATGTCCTTTTAAATTCTTTTTAAAGCTCTATTTGTTAATCTTAATTTTACTTATTTTGGCTATTGAAACAATGTCCAAGTTCTGGTAGGTTTTACTAAGCTGGAAAGATTCTGAGTATGGGCAAAATGGTTGACTGTGTGTCTTTTGTTGCAGGGTGATTCATTAGCAGATGGACACTGGAGGATGAATTCTTTGGGAACTTGTTATTGGAGGCAATACTTGAAGTGATAAAATCACAGTACCTTCAAAATATCAAAGTCTTGTATTTATTTAGGATTTATATGCTGGCTAATTCTAGAAAGAATCTAAGGTAGCTTACAAAATTAAACACATTATAAAACAGGATAATTAAAATTAACAAGAATCTATTAAAAAGAGCAGAGAAATAGATGTTATGAGGTACCTGGGATGAGTTAGTTACTGCAGCTGAGAATTGAATTTAACTTCAAGTTTACTAGCAGTTAAAGAAAAAAGGAAACATATTGGCTAACATATTCCTAATTGCTAAGTGAAAGAAAATATGCAAGTTTATCAGGAGAGAAAGACTTTTTCAATAGAAAAATACTAGCTAACCTGATGGAAAATATCATCAATTTCAGGGTTTCTACTCTATCCCCACTCCACACAAATTTGCAGAACAATTTCTGTTCCAATAGTCATTTCCTATATTTATCCTCTATAACAATTAAAGATATTTCATTACTTCAGTAATGAAATTTACTCTAGTTGAGATATTTCTCTAACAAACTTGATAGCTCATCTACTGCTTTCTAAAATTTAACATTGTAGAAAGATCTTAGAGACCATAGATATATGGATGATTAACACGTCCTTTAGGCTGAATCTTTGGTACTTGTTGTATAGTAGTCAATTCATATTTAATCTTCTTACAAATGTTAAAGCAAGTCCAAATATTCCTTGTTGGTTTAAAAGATATTACATTATTAAGTCTTAGACATATGACAAGAAGAACTGACAATCTTTTGTGAAATGCAAACTCTGATTGGTATTTTTGCTATGACGGAGATCTTTCACTTATGTGTGAAGGTAGATTGTAAGAGAATCTTGGTGTAGGGCCAACACGTTCTTCACAAAAAAAACTTTGCATCTGTTAAAGGCTTTTTGACAAATATTTAGTTGGTGTGCCAGTATTGGTTGCCAAAGAATGTGAAAGAGTTGGTTTTAGCCTGAAAAAACATTTAAGGTATTGGTGTTATCATTCCAAAAAAAGCAATTCACTATGATTCCTCTAGAATATCTACTTTTGAATAGTACAAAATATTCAGATATAAATGTCAGGAGAATTAGCTGCAAAATGCACATGTAAATAGAGGAATAGGTTGACCTATTGATTGAAGTGGGTGTTTGTTTTGTTTTTTTGGTATTGCTTGTCAAATACAATGCTTTTAGTTTTATTATTGTCAAGGACCTCCATGGCTGAAAAAAGGAGTTGAGCATGTCACGTAGTGAGAGAGTATTATTAGTATTCCAATGGTATATGGGAAGTATCAAAAAATTAAAGGGAAGTCCCTAGCGTTTGGTAGTAGATTCTTGGTAAGAGATTTATGGAACGCCAATGGCACAAAATAAGAAAATAAAGATGAGACATGATCTGGTAAAGGCAGAATTGTAGTAAATGGATGAGATCACAGATAATTCCAACAAAATTTGGAGACGGGCAGCCAGGTGGCACAGTAGATAGAACACTCATCTTAAGTTCAAATATGACCTTCTCCTGGGCAAGTCACTTAACCTTGCTTAACTTGGTTTTCTTAGCTATAAAGATAGGCTAAAGAAGGAAATGACAAACTACTCCAGAAGAAAACCTCAAATGGGGTCATAAAAAGTTGTATATGACTGAAACAATTGAACAACAGTGGATATTAAGTTGATCTTTTTTGACAAAAAGTAACCAAATAAAATGTTTCTTAAATTTGCTCCTTCTGACTTCACTCATGTCTATTTGATGCTATGCTCTCTTCTAGCATTCAGTAAATTATATTTCAGCTTGAGGACTTCCTGGGAAACACTATGAAATTTTTGACTGAATATTGGATACTTTTAGAGACCATTCTTAATTAGGTAAACAAATCCATAAAAAGAACATTATTTCATGTTACCACACAGGTGATTTGATTAAAAGTCATTTTATTTTAAGTATACTTTAGGTGGATGACTCCCTAACCCATTGGCATGTCATCTCTTGAATGAGTCAGTTCTGCCCAGTCTAATCTCTTCTATTTCATACATAATCTGGTTAGTCTCAATTTTGAAGGACAATTTCTTCTAGGAGATGCACCTATTTGGGGACCTGTAACCAAATATCTAGCGAATCCAGATCATATCACTCTCCTGATTGATCACCTTTGAAAGCTTCTCATTGATTACCTCATTGCCTCTGATGAAGGCAGATAGCATGCTTATCAGATTTGCAGGTAACACAAAGTTTGAAAAGATACTTAAAACATTAAATGAGAGAGTCAGGTTCCTAACAGGCTGTGTTGGGCTGAATCTAGCATGACAGAATTTGATTGAGATAAATAGCAAGTCTTACTTCTGGATTACAAAAATCAGCATAATAAATATAAAATCAGCGAATGAATAGGCAGAAATTGATTGGAAAAAGTATAAGGATCTTAGTGAATTGTACTATATATAAATCAATATAAATATAATATAATTAATTATTATAAATCAATACATATAAATATAAATCAATATATATCACACAATATAAATCAATATATGGCCAAAAAAGGGGGCTAATTTTATCTTGGACTGCAAATTATCCAGGACTATTAAGGTGATAGTCCCTCTGTACTCTGCCTTGTGGCTGTGGCTAAATGGAGGAGCCACCCAGTTAGAAAAAATTAGATTTTAATCCTATATGAGACACTTACTAGCTGTGTGACCTGGGCAAGTCATTTAAGTTCTCAGAACCTCAATTTCCTCCTCTGATAAGTGGAGACTATAATATTATTTTCTCCTAGGTCTGTTCTGAAAATCCAGGGAAAGAATATATGAAAAGAGTTTTGAAAACCTTAAAACTCGATATAAATACACATTATATTCATTTTTTTCTTTTTCTTCTGTTTTTTTTCCCTCTCATGCTTTTCCCCTTTTGTTCCGATTTTTGTCTCCTAACCTGATTCATAAAGAAATGTGTATATAAAAAAAGAATGTATAATCAGAAAAAATAAAACAATGTAAAAAACCTCAATATAAATATAAGCTATTATTATCAGACTATGATATCATGTTTAGTTCTGCATGCTTTATTTTAGGAAAAACATTGCCTGTTGGTAATTCTCTAGGGGAGAGTGACTTGAATGGTGAAAGGACTGAAACCATGCCATATGAGAACTGTTTGAAGGAACTAGGGAAGTGAAGTCTGGAGAAAAGAAGACCTGTAGGCATAATTATTGCATTATTCAAAAGTGATCATATGGAAGGATTAGATTTGATTAGTTTGACCCTGGAGAACAGATTAAGGAGAAATAGATAGGTTTGAAGATCAGTTAGAGATGTTTACAGAGGTAAGAGTTGGACTAATTAGCTTATGAAGTCCTTTAAGATTCTTAGATTCTATAATCAAGATTCCAAGATATAAACTTTTTGGGGGGAAGGAAAGGAGGTTCTGAAATTTTATTGGTAAAGGGAATTCCTAATAAGTAATCTCCCTCCCATCAATGCAGATGGGCTTGCTACAAACATTGAAAAATTAGTTGCTTTGCTCAGGACCACACATTATGTGTCAAAGGCAGGACTTGATTCTTGGTCTTCTTGACTTCAAGACTGGTTCTCTGTCTACTATGTTTTATGTTGGATATAGCATATACTATGTTTATGCTATAATTTTTTTGACATTTGATTTATTTATTTAATAGTTTCCCCTAGTTAACATTTATAAGCATTTTCATACATATTTTTTAAATTTTGAGTTCTAGGTTCTCTTCCTCATCCCTATCCCAATTAAGAAACCACATGTGAAGTAATTGTGCTATAAATTTCTCCATCTAGAATCAAGGCACTATATAATCATGCCTCATTCTACTTTCTGATCCTTATCTTCCCCTATTCCAATACATATATTTTGTGTATTAACTAAATTGGAATGCTATATTGTTTCTGACTTTATGGGGCTATGCACCATTCTCTAAGTCTGAAACATTTTTCCTACTGTAGATTTAATACCAGGTCCTATATATATATATAATTTTCTGACTTACTCTACCATTTCCCCAGAATCCTCTTTGGCATTTTTTTTGACTTTATTTATTTATTATTATAGCTTTTTATTTGCAAATTATATGCATGGGTAATTTTATAGCATTGACAATTGCCAAACCTTTTGTTCCAATTTTTCCCTCCTTCCCCTCATCCCCTCTTCCCGATGACAGGTTAACCAATACATGTTAAATATGTTAAAGTATAAATTAAATACAATATAAATATACATGTCCTAACAATTATTTTGCTGTACAAAAAGAATCAGACTTTGAAATAGTGTACTATTAGCCTGTGAAGGCAATCAAAAATGCAGGTGGACAAAAATATAGGGATTGGGAATTGTAATGGCTCATAGTCATCTCCCAGAGTTCTTTCACTGGGTATAGCTGGTTCAATTCATTACTGCTCCATCGGAACTGATTTGGTTCATCTCATTGCTGGAGATGGCCACGACCATCAGAATTGATCATCATATAGTATTGTTGTTGAAGTATATAATGATTTCCTAGTCCTGCTCATTTCACTCAGCATCAGTTCATGTAAGTCTCTCCAGGTCTTTCTGAAATCATCCTGTTGGTCATTTTTTACTGAACAATAATATTTGATAGTATATTCATATACCACAATTTATTCAGCCATTCTCAAATTGATGAGCATCCACTCAGTTTCCAGTTTCTGGCCACTACAAAGAGACCTGCCACAAACATTTTGGCACATACAGGTCCCTTTCCCTTCTTTAAGATTTCTTTGGGATAAGCCCAGTAGAAACACTGCTGGATCAAAGGGTATGCACAGTTTGATAACTTTTTGAGCATAGTTCCAAATTGCTCTCCAGAATGGCTGGATGTATTCACAATTCCACCAACAATGTATTAGTGTCCCTGTTTTCCCATATCTCCTCCAACATTCTTCATTATCTTTCCCTGTTATTCTAGCCAATCTGACAGGTGTGTAGTGGTATCTCAGAGTTGTCTTAATTGCATATCTCTGGTTAATAATGACTTGGAGCATCTTTTCATATGGCTAGAAATAGTTTCAATTTCTTCATCTGAAATTGTCTGTTCATATCCTTTGACCATTTATCAATTGGAGAATGGCTTGATTTCTTATAAATTAGAGTCAATTCTCTATATATTTTGGAAATGAGGCCTTTATCAGAACCTTTGACTGTAAAAATGTTTTTCCAGTTTATTGCTTCTCTTCTAATCTTGTCTACATTAGTTTTGTTTGTACAAAAACTTTTCAATTTGATATAATCAAAATTTTCTATTTCGTGATCAATAATGATCTCTAGATCTTCTTTGGTCATAAATTCCTTCCTCTTCCACAGGTCTGAGAGGTAAACAATCCTATGCTCTTCCAATTTATTTATAATCCCTAGAGATATAATATTAAAACCAAAATAGTTTTTGGCTTCTAGGAACTTTCATTCTATTTGAGTATACAATGCACATTGATAAATTCATCTGGGAGTCACTGGAGGTTTTTGAACAGATCTATGCTTTGGGAATATCAAATTAACAGTTGTGAGAAAGAAGGATGAAAAAAAAGAGAGACAAATTACTAATTAGGAGGCCATAATAATAGTTCAGGTGAGAGGAAATGAGATCCTGTACTAGAGCGTTATGAATAAAGTAGTGTGATGGTAAGAAATGGGATGTGAATGAAAATAAAAGGGGAAAAAAAAAAAAAAAACCTTGGCAACTGGTTATTCAACCAATGGAAATGGAGAGAAAGGGAAGTCAACAAGCTGTATCCTAGAAGAATGGTGGCAACTTCATCAGAAATAACTTTTAGTGGAGAATTAGCTTTAGGGAAAAGATAATAAACTCCATTTTGGAGCAAAGCCTTTCTGGTTTGGAAGTACCTGCCAGAACTCCATGGATGTTGTGCTTAAGAATCTAGAGTTTCTTCCAAACACTATTGAGGGCATTAGAATAAGACTTAAGTGGAAGCTCTGTTCTCCTAAAGTCATTAACACTATTTTTCCTGAGGTCACCAATAACAGTCATCTGTTCATACTGAATGGGCTTTTCACAATCCTCATCTTCTGCTTTTCTGTTACATTTGACACTGTTGCAAAAGAAAAGACCGTTTTCTTTTGGTTTCTCTGAAATTCCTATTGTTGGGAAACTTTGTAAGACCATATGCTTAATTTAGAGAAGGGACCTTAGTACCCCATCTTCTTATAGATAAGAAAACTGAGGCTCAGATAAATTAGGCAAGTTGCTAAGGTTACACAGCCAGTAACTAACAGAGGCATGATTCAAAGCTAGGCCTTCCTAACTCCAGGTCTGGTGCTATATCCTCTCTGTCACATTCAATGCCTTTAATTGTTAACCTATACTACTTCTGCTCTAATCCTTGAAACCCCAAAGTAACTAGTGCTTCCCCTAGGAAGCCTTTCCTGATACCTTCTTTTAATATCAAAGTATTACTTTCAGACTTCACATAATACTTCATGCCTCTTTACATGAACTTTTCTCAACTGTAGTCATGTATTCCCTTCCCTCTCAAAAGAATAAAATTTTTGAGGATAGGAGGTGTTTTATTTTTTGTCTTTTTAAAAATCTTGCACATAGTAGAATTTTGATTGTAGAATTGGACTGCTGAAGATTTTTACATCATCTTTGACACTAGCCTAAGATCATTGTGATCCATACTAAGAAAATTATGGGATAGTATTAGTATGATGCTACAATTGGAATTCCTATTGTTACAGAGATCATTTTGAATTGTTTCAGTTATGTGCTATAGGAATTCTAGGATAGAGTTCAGTGGGAGTAGTTATGTAGTAATAAAGGACTGTAACTGGAAAGCCTTTTTTAATGGTTCTGTTTAATTTAAGCTATAAATGTTCCAAACATCCACAGGAAGCGTGAGTATGATACCTTTCATTAATAATTATGCCCCTCATCTCTCTTTAAGGATTGGATTAGTAAACTGAACTAGCTTTAGTTCCCTAAAGTACAGAGAGAGAAGATAGATTTTTTTTTTTTGGAGTACAATGTTTTGTACATAGTAGGCTTTCAATAAATATTTTCTGAGTGATTGATTTTATATTGAATATAACTCTAGCTATTTCTAGGCTATTAAATAGTAGCCTATTCTTGAACATTATGTTAAAATATACAAAATAGCCTTAAGGAAAAAAACCCATGACCCCAATTACATGTTAGAATAGTATTGACTTGAGAAAAATAAATGAGAACACAAAATTAAATTTTTCGAGCTTTGGCATATGCTGATACCTTATAAATTGACTGAGAGGTTGTGTGCTTTTTTGTAACTATTATATTTTACAAAGACTTTAATTTCAAATCTATTCAGTGTTTTTTATATTTGGTAGCAAATATAAGTGATTAATAATTCTATGTTCACAGAATTCTTGATTTGTTTCCTGTGTCAGAAATTTGAGACCATTAAGAGGTGATTAGGGAGGGTATCCTTGAAGTCTCCTTCACACCAGGAATCTCCCTTTTTTTTGGTTCACTTAACTTAATGTGGGAGTTGCCTGTGATATTTTCTACACTTCACCTTCTGAGGTTATGGGCCCCATTCATATGTCATATTTTCCTCTCAGATGAATAAGTATGACTTTTATGAATTTTTTTTCACTTGTAGAATTTAATTTACATGAATAATTAGAAAGGATCCAAATTAAACTTCTCTCTGACTGGACAAACAATCCTGGTAAAGAAAACTACTAAAGAAATTTTTTTTAGTACTCATTTAGTATCATTTTTTCTTAGTACTCAGATTTACTGTTTGTTTAAAGAACCAAAAAGAAAAAAGGCCAAAGAAATACAGGGTAATGCAACTGTAGCTATTTTGCATAGTGATATCTTCATTGTTACCTCAGGGTGTATTGAGTTGCAACATAAAATATCATTTCCTTAACAAATTTTACTTATCCAGAATACAATTAGGTATTTAACGATGATGTTAGAAGTGAATTTGGTAAATAACCCACAAGGGTTATATACCAGGAAAAGGGAATTTATTTATTTATTTATTTTACTGTTTCATACTAGAACTATAGCTTCAGCAATTAGTTTTGATATAATCTAAAATAGAATAATACGATGATTCAGTAGAATTCAACAAACATTTGCTGAATACTTGCTCTGTTCAAGTTGATAGTAGTAGTCAACCCTGGTAATAGTAGTAGAGGATTAACTTTGTAGTTAGGAAAACCAGATTCACCTCTTACTTTCTGATATACTAGCTTGTGATAATGGGCCAGTCAATGAACCTTTCAGTGTTTCAGACCACTCTTGAAAACTAAATAAATTACAAATGAGCTGCCAAATTGCATCCATCAGTAAAAGGAGTTTCCACACTGGAAAGTCCCATAAGTGTTGTAATTATCTGCTTCACCCAAACAGGAAAAAAAATGAATCTTTAAAGATTATTAACATGTATGTATTTTTCCTTGAAAGTCTATTTCAAATAGAATAATATGTTCAACATATAGCAATATCCCCTCACACACACAATTTTCTAATGTTGTGCCCTTCCACCTCTACTAGTTTCATTCCTGTCCTATGTAACAAAAACACACAAAAACACAAAAGCTGATAGCTATTGGTCCTGGATTTTGTCATTTGCAACCAAGGATAGCTACACTTGGAGCCAGTCAAGATATATCAGAAAACTTAACAAAAGTTATGTTTCTGCTGGAGTACTATATGTATTGAACTTGATGCTAAAACAATACAGGAAATAATAAAATAAGTGGGCATTTCATTTTCATTCTCTTTTAAGATGATTTAAATTATTTCAAAATTTCAAAATTATCAAGGTATTTCCAAAACATGAATTACAGGAAATCATGTTTTGGAAGAGAAAAATCACTATCAACACAATTTGTAGTATTTATTAAACACCTACTAAATGACAGACATTCTGCTAAATGTAGGGGATACAAAGAAAGGCCAAAAAAGTGTCTCTTCTCTCAAGGATCTCATAGTCTAAAGAGTAACATGTAAATAATTATGTCCCCAAGATTTTGGGATAAATTGGAGATAATTAGAAATTAAGTCAATAATATAAGGGTGATCAAGACAGGCTTCTTGAAGATAGTGGGGGTTTTTGTTGGGACTTGAAGGAAGTCACAAAAGGCAAGATATAGAGATGGGCAAGAAAAGGAGACCTGGTCATAAGCCAGTGAAAATGCTTAGTTAGGTGATAGATTGTTTTATGCAACAATAATGAGTTGTCCAAAATCATGGACTGAACAGTGTGTGTGTGTGTGTGTGTGTGTGTGTGTGTGTGTGTGTGTGTGTTGGGAGGGATTTGGATATGGGATTGGGAGTAGAAAAGTAGGAGAGGACCAGGTTATGAAGAACTTTGAGCATTAAATAGAGAATTTTGCATTTGATATTAAAGTTTATTGTATTGATGGGTGACTAGGTTGTACTTGAACTTGAAGATCTGTTTGTTTGCTGAGTGAAGGGTGACCTAGAGTGGAGAAAGACTGGAGTCAGGAAGACCAACTAGCAGCCTATTTCAAAAATCTCAGTGTGAGGTGATGAGGGCATGTACAAAGATGATAGCAGTTAGAGAGAAAGGGACTTATATGTGAGATATTACAAATGTAGACTCGATAATTCATTGAATATGGGGAATGAAAGAAAGTGAAAAGCTGGGGATTACATTGTAATGCTGGAGAAACTGAGGCAAGACAGAGATTAGAGGTTTTTAATATTTTAATAGTGGAGAATTTGGACTGGTGGCTGAATGGGACTCTTGTCACAAAGCATCTAGCCCTGAGCAAGTAATTCCAGAGACTTTTATAGGGCTCCAGTGATCAGGAAAACAAAGGCAAGGGGGAAGCAGAGCACTGGGTGAGTGGAAATTCCAAGAAGGACCAAAATTCAGTTCTGACAGGTTTGGGGTAAGGAGAAAGGATCATAAATTCTGATAAGAAGGTGGTCAAGAGGAGTCAGAAAGTCTGGACCAGAAGAAGCCCAGAAATTTGAGATAAGCCATCTGGAGTTTTATGACTCTTTGGAATGCCAGAGTGCCAGAGTTTGGCAGCCCTAATTATCTCGGTCTCAATAGCCAGAAAAGGGGGGGGGGAATTGCCACCAGGGAAACTGAGGCAGAACAATTCAGGGAAACTGAGGCAGGGAAACTGAGGTATTACAATTCAGGAAACTGAGGCATTACAAAATCTTGACTAGAAATTTGGGTGACTGGGAGGATGGTGAATTGATATTAATAGGAAATTAGAAAGAGAGAAAGGGGTATGTGTGTGTGTGTGTGTGTGTGTGTGTGTGTGTGTGTGTGTGTGTGATGATAACCTCTATTTTAGTGGAGAATGAAGGAGGAAGTTTGGAACTAAAATTTAATAGGAAAAAAAACCCAACAACAATAGTGTCTCCTCAATGCTATTAGTTCTCATTAGGCCCTGTATGATAAATATAATTTCTCTTTCTTGTAAAGTTCTTTAGATACTTAAAGACATTTGTATTTTCCATATTTCTTCTGTTTTCCAGATTAAATATCCCCAATTTTTTCAAACAATACTCAAATTGCATTAATTAGTCCTTTAATTATCTTAGTTTCCCAATTCTAGAGCCTCTCTAATTAATGTTGTCTTATAATGTGGCACTCCAAATATAATAAAAATATGACAGATATTGTAGGATTATGGTAAGGCAGAGTACAATAGGACTCTTCTTCCTTCTATAAATATGTGCTTGGCCCTTCTTAATGAAGAATTAACTTTCTTGGCTATCACTTTACATTGTTGGCTTATTTTGAGCTTGTAGTCCACTAAACCCCCAGATCATTTTCAGACACACTGCCTTCTAGCCACATCTCCTTCACCTTTCACATAATGAAGTTAGAACTTGAATTCTCTTTGTTAAATACTCTCTATGCCAGTGTTTATATAGTTCAATGGATTGAAGTATCCACTTCCATAAATAGGTTAGCTCTCTAGTTTCGTAAAATACTCAACCTCTTTAACCTCTATCACTTGACATCTCCTCTTCATTCTTCTCTTATTCCTGTCTAAAACATGATTTTGCTTGAATGAAAATGGTTTTCATTTTAAAGTCCTTGACATGATAATTGATTCAGAAAATTCACTAAATAAAAGCCCTTTTGCTTGTGGAATCCTATTAATAGCAACTCAGCACTGAAAATGTTGTATACTCTCCACATTAAAAAATAAAGAAAAACAAATTTTTAAACTTCTAAAACTTGAAAAGAGTTGACCTTAAAAATGTACAAGATATTTTTTTAGTTCCTAAGATGCTTAAAGGATATAGATATGTAGCAAGCACTTTATAATATAAGACTAATGCATGACCATGATCTCTGGGTCTTAATTATAGGGCACAGTAGAGACATTTTCATTGTTACTATCTCTTAAAAATATTTTATAGGAGTTAATGCCTCAGAGAAAATAATTTTCATCTTAAGACCATTTTACTCCTCAGGGAGCATTTTGTTTATCTTGGTTCACTCTAGAATCAGACAATTTCTATTTTCAATGCCATGAATTAGTTATTTTTTATCCTGTAACTTATGAGGAACACCAACATTATTATCTTAATTTTACAGATGAGGAAACCTAGACACAGGTTAAATGACTTACTCAATATTACATGCTAGGTTAGTATAAGAATCAAGAGTGGTGCAGAAGTCTTTTTGCATATATTGCATTCCCCAGGTCTCACTTTTCTTCACGTTGTGACTATAAAATAAATACTAAGCTATTTGTACCCCATGCCACTAAAATACAGGTATTTAGTACAGGATATGTGCTAACCGATCCTAAATTGATTTTTATTTATGTCTTATAGCTCAGATCATCTAAAAAAATAAAATAAGATAAAACCACTTTCTCATTTGCTAATGCTTCTAGCCTTTTTAGCTGCAGTAGCAAGATTATTAAGGAAATGTAAGTTGTCATACATTAAAAATCAATCTAAATAACATTTTAAACTTCAGGCACAGCAAATTGTTTAATTGAGAGAGAGAGAAACAAGATCTTGGAGGGATTACAGACAGGAATGTCTTTTACTGCTTGTCTAATCAACTAACTACGCAGTTGCTTTTTTGTTCAGTGGAACTGGGGATGGCATTTAGAGTCAGTAGGTCTGGGTTCAAAACCTGACTTTTACTACCTGTGTGACTTAAACTCTCTGTGTTTCAGGTTTCTCATCTCTAAAATGAAAGACTGGATCCAATGATCTCTTAATGGATGAATTGGGAAGCAAATGAAACTCATCCACAATGTTCCTGAACACTCCTTTTTCATTTTTGTTCATTACCCTGTCAAAATTCTCTTTTCTTTCATCATGTTTTCTCTCAAAATTTCCATCATGCCTTCCTAGTTACTCTGATCACTTTCTGATATTTTTGTTGTTTAGTCATATCTTTTTTTTTTTTTTTTATAGTTACTATTCTTTAATTTCATGGGTAGAACATTGTAGGTATGGCTGATGTACAGAACAGAGGAGAACAATTTAGCTAGTTTATTTGTTTTTTGAGGGTCAAGTGACTTTCCCAGGGCCATACAACTAGTAAATATTATGTCTTGAGGTGAGATTTTACTCAGGTCCTCCTGACTTCAGGACCAGTACTCTATTCACTGTGCCATCTGGCTGCTCCCATATCTGTCTTCCTATAATTCATTTGGAGTTTTCTTGGCAAAGATACTGGCACTTTGCCCCTCAAGATGCCACTTTTCCCCTCAGTTCATTTTTTATGTAGATGAGGAAACTGAGGCAAACAGGGTTAAGTGACTTGCCCAGAGGCACACAGCTAGTAAGGTTCTGAGGCTGGGCCTGAACTCACAAAGAGAAATCCTTCTGTCTCCAGTCCAGCACTCTATTTATTTCTATCTAGCTGCCTTTTTTTGATGTTAGTGACCTAATAAAAGCCTGTCTTAGGTATATTCCAAAGAAGAATATATAGCTGGGGTGGAATTTCACTCTGTAGCTTTCATAGTAAAGGTATGTATAAGTGGGACAAAGAATATTTCCATTTACCCTTCAAATCACAAATGTTCTAACCAAACTCTTAACTTTTTCCTTCAACAAATGCATTAAATTTGTGTATCCACAGAATTGCTAATACAGTTAAATATTCTGTTAGGACTGAAATTTGGTAGTAGGAGATACATTCTCTTTTTAAAAAAAAATTCAATACTATTTTATTTTTCCATGTAAAAAATAGTTTTTAACATTATTATTTTTTAAAGATTGTGAGTTCCCAATTCAGTTCCACTAGAGCAGTTATGAACAGAACCAGCTACACCCAGGGAAAGAACTCTGGGAGATGACTATGAATCACTACATAGAATTCCTACTCCCTCTATTTTTGTCTGCCTGCATTTTTGATTTCCTTCACAGGCTAATTGTACACTATTTCAAAGTCCGACTTTTTATACAGCAAAATAACTGTTTGTATTTAAATATTTTTTACTTAATTTTACTTAAAAATGTTAAGTATTTAAGTATATTTAACTTATACTTTAACATATTTAACATGTATTGGTCAACCTGCCATCTGGGGGAAGGAGTGGGGGAAAGGAGGGAAAAAATTGGAACAAAAGGATTTACAACTGTCAGTGCTGAAAAATTACCTATGCATGTATCTTGTAAATAAAAAGCTATAATAAAAAAAAAAAGTAAAAAAAAAAAAAAGGCTGAAGAAAAAAAAAAGATTGAGTTCCAAACTTTTTTCTCCTTCCTTTCCTCCCCTCCCAGACAGTATACAATCCTATATAGATTAGATATGTACAATCATTTTAAACACATTCCCATATTAGTCATATTGTGAAAGAAAAATCAGTACAAAAGTAAAAAATCACAAGAAAGAAAAAGCAAGCAAACAAATAAAAAAAGGTGAAAATGGTATATGGTGATCTGCATTCAGTCTCCATAGTCCTCCTTTTAGATGTAAATGGCATATTCCATCTCAAGTCCATTGGACTTGTCTTGCATCAATGTATTGTTGGGAAGAGCTAAGTCTATCATAGATGATTATCATATAAGCTTGCTGTTACTTTGTATAATGTAGGAGATATGTTTCTTATCCAGCTAATATGATACTTAAAGTTGACAGAATTTTTGGACATATGCAATATTTCATGAAAAGGACTACCATATTTCTTCTATTATCTAGCTGTTAAATTCTTTATAGTAGTCTAACAATTCAGAGCTAAGAGATATCTTAGAGATTATTCTGTCTAACTTCCTCATTTTATAGATAACGCATATGAACACTGTCAAGTGACTTCTCTGGGGTCACACAGATAGTAAGTAGCCATGTTAAAATTTGAAGCCAGGTCTTTTAAATTTAGATCTAATGGTCCAATTTTTCAAGTCTTGTGACAATAAGGACTTTGTATCTGAAGATTCAGTAATCACAAGATTAACTGAAAGTCTGTGTAAGTCATTTTTCACCAGAGAATGACTTTACCAATCCTCCATCTTTTCCTTGGTATAGAGTTGTCTTCACAACTCCTTCCTGAAAGATATAGAAGTAACCATATTTCGATTTTGCATAATTCATTTCAATTAAACAAATATCTATTAAGACTTTTAGTGTGTACAGTACTTATGCTAAATTCTGTGAAAGAAAAAAATATGGAGTGTAAGGCCCTTGATCACTGCTTGTCAAGGTTAACTAAGTTCTTGTTAACAAGGTTCATGAGGGCTTTGTCATAGCATTGATGATATCTTCTTAATAAAGTGTGAACTTGCCTCAGCCCATTGACACTACATTAAGAATGATTGATTGAGTTATAGTAGTCATATATCTCAGCTATGCCTTTGGATTTGGCCTTTAAAATGAACAGCTCCTAGAGAAGGAGGCATAAAGAAATCCAGTTGGGAAAAACAGAGATATTAGTTTTAGATTCATACAAAGAACCCAGTTCTTTGGAGGAAACCCTGTGGCACTAGGATGCTGACATAGATTCATGGGCATCAGGGATCATATGGTCCAGAGATGAGATGGTCTTAGGTGAACAATCAAAGTGTTCCTGGACAAGAGGAAGGAATCCTAGACCAAACTTCTTGGATACTTGAGGACCAAGTTTCTTGGTCTTAGGGGAAAAGACCCTGGAAAATATTAAATTTTTGGAATAAGCAGAATCTGAAGCTAAGGAACAATAAGGAAACAAAGAGCCATTTTAGACTGGGTTTTTCTTAAGTACGTGAATTATGTGAATTGTGCAGGGTTGGAACAAAGTATTACTCCTTTCAATATGTAGGGGTAGGTTTCAAGCCAAAGGTAGCCTTAAAAGTCTTGAAGATAGCATAGGTACCTGGGAGAGGTAGAAGCCCACTGCAGAAGAAAGGAGAATTGCTTTGACTATTTATGGACTTAAGAGAGGTTCAAACAAATTGTCACAATAATAATTAGTATTATAGTATGACACAATAAATATTATTAAATACCAATTTTAATGTTAATTTATTATTAATTATGATAATACCAAACTAATAACAATTACATTATAATTCACTTTAATTTATGTAAAACACTTCCTTATTTTCCACACAAAAGTTTCTGATTTAGGTATATCATGTCTCCATTTAAGAAGAGAAAAGTTACTGTTAATTTGGGGAGTGAAATATTAGGGGAAACATATTAGGTTGCATTTTAATTGAGTTTTGAAGAATACATTAATTCAACTGGCAAGTGATATTGGAATTGACTAAATAGGTAACTTAAAGATAGATAATAATTTTGGGTAGTGTGGTGAGTATTTTTGAGCAGTGGAGATATAATGCCTATCTATTTCATGTATCCCATATGTGACAGAGATTCAGAAGATTTGTCAAGCTTGAGTACTTAAGGCAAGATTTGAACTTAAAATTAACATTCTCTTCTGTACTATATCACCTCCCATATTAGTCAGCATAAAATATATTGTCTTACCTTATTTTTCATTGGAGGTTTCTGGATTATTTTCTTTCATTTGGCAGTGGCAGTATTCTCCATGATGATTTTCTAGATTGTTTCCTTATTTTTCCATCCACCTCTATTGGTCCTATTATTGATTTATCTGTTTGGGCTTATATCTAAATTTTTTTCTCTTAAATTTGTTCCTTTCTATCCATTCTATCCTATTCCAGAGTGTATTTGGTTTGGTTTCTTCTCTGTTTCATTCTTCCCCATCTAATGTCACCCATTTTCTCTCCTACAGTACTAGGCTTAGCTCAGGCAGTTGGGCAGTTTTTATGACTTTCTTATGTCAAGAGCTGAAGCAATGGAGTTTGGTGAGATCTCTGAAATATAAACAGAGAGATGACATAACTAGCTTTATACATGCCCCTTCCCTAGGCATAGAAATATCTTCTTACTTTTTACCCCCAATTAGATAGCTCTTCACTAAGAGGTCTTCCCTTCTATAACTGCCCAAATTATCTACCATGTGGCTGAGGGAATTCAATACTCTTTCACTCAGGAGGGAATGGAGTTGGATCAGACTTAATCACTACTGAGATGAGACAAGATACAAATCCTCATGGCCAAAGCTTGAAATGCAGGTCTATTTAAATCAAATGAGTTGGACAAGGTATAAATTGGTCATAGAGTAATTATGAGTTATTAATGTAATTAATAACTATGAAATCTCCATAATTATTTTCAAAGAATTATTTAGTGGAGATTTTTTATATTCTGTTTTTGTTTTAATTTTAGCTAACTTTACTTTTAACTACTTTATTTGGATTTTTAAAAAAACTCCCAATCAGATGATTGGAGTGAAAGACTTTGAGTGATTTTAGAAGAAGAGTCAGTCAAAAGAATAGAAAATGCTACCCTGAAAGCTTCCTCTTGTCTTATTGCCTGGCTAACACATCAATTATATCCTTAGTGTCTATGAAAGAATTTTAAGTTTCCCTTGTAAGAGAGTGGTTTATTAGTCATTGTACTCTCCCAGATGGTAGAAGAGAACAATAGAAAGCCCAAAGAGTTAAAGTATCTCAAGACCAAATAAGGTGTCAGAGAATGGGCCAGAGAACATTGAAGCTAAAACCCAGCAGAGATACCCAGGAGAGATGAAGTGATGCTCAGCAGAGAGCAGAGTTGCAATGGCTACCAGAGAGAAGTAGCCTGAAGAAACAATTTGATATCCATAGACAGTATAACTGGGAGACAATAGCATGATACTACCACTAAATGATAGTGATGGTTCTATATCTTAAAAGGGTATTTGCCCTGGACATATGAACTCTGGCTATAGCTTTCTCTACTTTTATGTCTACTATTTAAAAAAAATAGTGCTCCGGTCATAGCTTTTTGTATGCTCTTCTTTGTATGTGCCCTGTTAATACATATTCTCTATATATGTATGCCCTCTCCTTCCATGTTCTTTGATCACATATGCTTGTTGTGTGTGTACTCTCCCCCTTGATGATGTGCTAATCTATGAGAAATTATTTCCCTGTCATTATAGGGGTATTTTTATTTTAATAAAAATTTGCTACATATTATTTAATTAAATGCTTTTGCTTTAAGTTAATGTTTACTTTTTGGTTGCCTAGTAAAAGTAAATATATCAGTGACCTATGGGGATGCTAACCCATATCTATTAAATGTCTTCAAATTTGGGTATGTAGCATTCTGAGAGTTCATGTGTGAGAAAAAAGCTCCATGTTCTAAAAATAAATGGAATTAATTCTTTCTATACAGGTTGAACTAGATGTTATACAAAGCTCAAATTTGATTATTTTCTGATTAGGGAAAGGAGACAACATGTAAGATATCGATGAAACCAACAATTTAAGTTAAAAAGAGGATTTTATATATTTGCTACCAGAGACAATAGAGCACCTGTGAAATTGATCAAATAAGAAAGTAAAAGGGTCAGACTTGCTTTTTGGGAAGATCATTTTGGTGGCTGAATTGAAGATGGACACTGAAAAAGTGTAGTGTCTTAGTTGTTATCCCTTCTGATCTAAAATTTGAATTGTTGATGGAATATTTCTAGCTACTAATATGAAAGGAAAATAATGGAAAGCTTCAAGTTTAGAATATGATCATAGAATCATATATCACAAGATTATAGCTGGAAGATATCTTAGAGATCATTGTGTTAACCCTGTCATTTCACAAATGAGGAAATGGAGGCTCAGGATGGATAAGTGATTGCTTAAATAGAGTCACTTAGCTAATACTAAAGTTAGATTTAAATTCCAAATTTATCACTTTATCCTTTTTATTAGTTGGTTTTCCCCAGAATCTCCAATGTTAAAAGGAAGGCCAGACCAGTGATGTTTTCATTACAGTGCAGCCTAAAGTACTGATTCATCTCTACAATATTTTCTCTATCCCTCCCCTGTACCTTTTCCTTTCCCCACACCTACTAGCTCCCATCCCTTCCCCCACATCAACTTTTTGACATTCTTTTTCTATATTGTCTTCCTTCATCAGACTATAAGAATCTGGAGGACAGGGACTGTCTTTCTCCTAATTCCCATTACTTAATATGGTGTCTGGTACACAATAAGCACTTAATAGATACCTGTTGGTTGACAAGTGATTATTAGTTATTTTTTCTTAGCAGCTCTAGTAAAAAAAAAAAATTGATAGAGATTGACTGCTTTTTCCAGTTCATAGTTGTTTAGTCCTATCAGTAGTGTCTAACTCTTTGAGACCCCATTTGGGGTTTTCTTGGCAAAGATATGGAGTAACTTGGTATTTCTTTCTCTATCCTAGTATTTCCTACTCCAAGCTGGTAAGTGTCTGAAATCAGATTTAAATTCTTGTCTTCCTGATTCCAGGCCCTATCATTGTGCTGCCTACCTGCCTCTTACTTGCTTATTTTATAGATGATAAAATTGAATCTCATAGAGTTTAAGTTTCCCATAGTTACTCCTTTAATAAATATAGTGCCAGAGGTGGTAATATGAATCCATGTCCAGTTCTCTTGCCATTATACTTTGCTTCTTTTCATGTGTTTACTTTTATTTGATCAACCAATTACCAATAATTTCTTCTGAGAATCAGTTTTATTTGAGGGTGTTGTATTCTATGGTAAATAAATCTTTAACTCCCCTGACCAGTTTAAAACTAATTGGGTTTGTTGAATACCAATGTTTAGAGAGAACTAAAATCATTAAAGGGCCATCCAATGCCGTTGTATTCATTCTCGGTCACATGTCTTTAGCCTGATTATTCTATGTCCTTGAAAAATCCATTGGACAGTAGATTCAGTGTGCATCAAAATTGGTCCTTTTAGATAACTTCTATTTGGTCTTGCTGGATGGAATTTTTGTATTATCTCAGAATTTAATTCTTCAGACTCTTCTACAATTCTTGGGTGCTTTCTCCTCTGAATTTTTATGCTATGGATTTTTGTCTTTTTTATTCAGAATATTTTGAAATTTATTTCTCCATATCAATGCCATATTATGCCTGGCTTTTCTCTCCTCTGTTGCAAATTCTAATAGCAATTAATTCCTTCTCTAAAATTCTCAGGTCTAGAACAATTATTTTTCTTGTTGCTTTTTGTTACTACTTGGATATATAAAAATTGCTGAAGGTAAACTGAACATTTTAAAGATGGATTTGTAAATAGCTAGAGATTAGTGGAGGCAACTAGATGGCATAGTGGATAAAACTAGTCAGGAAGATTTGTCTTCTGACAAATTCTATCTTCTATCTCAGTTTCCTCATCTATAAAATAAGCTGGAGAAGACAAAACCAAGCCACTCCAATACCTTTAGCAAGAAGATCCCAACTAGGGTCATAAAGAGTCAGATATGACTTTAAAAAACTGAATAATCACAAATTTGGTGGTGCTAATAGTGTTGGGCAGCAAAAGAAAAAGGGATGAAGAGAAAACAAGATGTGGAAGGAAATAGTCATCATAGTAGGTGCAGGGAATGTCTTTCACCTTAGCATCCATCCCCAGTACACAGTGGCTGCCACATAGTAAGTACATAATGAATATTGGTTGATTATCTGATGAATGGGGTAAGTGGGAAGGTTTGCTGTGGTATGCTAGACTTTCAAGGCATAAATAGTTCATCCAGGGTTCAACTCTTTTATTCCATTAGAATATTTACTTTTTTATTTTAAGTATTTATTTTGCCTTCACTGTTTTATAAGCCAAAGTGAAAATTTTGCAACACCAGTTATCTGGCTTTTCTCTATAGTAACTCAATTTAACATATTGAGTTAGCTAAAAACTACATGCCAGGTACTGTTCTTTGGTGCTGGATGTTAGCTTTGCCAAAAATCATTTGTCCAGAGTGATTAACAGTTCAAAGCCTGCAAGAAAAGGGTAAAATGTTGATTATATTTATTATGTTCTCTGTATAGTCCCTAGAGGAAGGAGAGACTGGAAATGGTTTTTGGAGATTTTAACTATTTGATGCTGCTTTACTAGCCTTTCCTATAGGATATTGATCACCACATGAACGCCAACATTTTAAAGTGTATGAATAGTTTTAATGGAATCAAACTCTTTTCTTCGTGCCCCATTTCCGTCTATTGTTCTTTTTTATGATGGATAATAAAATGGAAATAGAGCCTTTCTTTCATCTTCCAAAAAATATGTCAGTAGAAATAAATACAATAATGATTTTAGTTCTCTATGGAGAAGCTTAGGCAGCTTTGAAAAATCAAACAGGGCTTTGCCTACAGTGGTTAAAATAGCATTACTATAGGGGATTTTTATGTTTGGATGCAAATGAATAAGGAGAACATTCAGATCTGAGATAATCAGCAACATTTTACTGAATTATATTCTATTTCCTCACATTATTCTGAATCAACCAAATCAATATTACAGTCATCATATTAATATTCTAAATCATTAGTATGCAACAAGGCTGGTTAGTTTTATATTGATCTGGGGAGTTAAAGACTCCTCTTCTCTTACAGTCTATTTTACCATGTAATAAAAGTAATTCTCAAAAGGAGAAATATCTCATATTACTGGTTGCTCAAACAACAGGAAATGCAACAATAAAAATATGGTATAGACTAGAATGGTAGGTTCAGGAAAGTGCAAGATTTAAAGTCAGAGACAGTTGGGTTTGTCTACTAACTCTGACACTTAATTCTGTGACAATGGGAAAGATGCAACTTCTAGGAACCTCAGTTTCTTTACTAGAAATATAGCATGAAATAGTAGTACCTATGGCATTTGTTAAGTTCAAATGAGATATTATTCATACATATGTATATGGATATATAACAGATAAGATATTATCATACATATTTCATATATACATATGTATAAAGAGTATGTGTGTATGTACATACATATATTTTAAACTCTATTGGCTCTATTGGCTTAAAATAGTACTAAGCTTTTTGGGATGTCATTGCAAACATACATGTGTACATGTATACACATAAGAATACATACATGCATATGCAAAATACTTATATTTATAGTGCTTTGTGAAATTTAAAATTAAATGTAAACCATAGTAATCCTTCAATAGCCATAGGTTTTGCATTCTTGATTTTGGTTATTTGAGGTTTGGATGTTGATAATTAAAATGGGAATTTGGGGAAATTTGAAGTTTATTGTGGAAAATTGCAGATAATGAATGTATGTAAAGAAAACTAAGTAAATCACAAACACTGCATATTGCTAATCTATTTTTATCATTTATTGCATAATTGTATGTCCATAAATTTGTTATAAACAGTTAAATTTTGTAAAAGTTCAGTGTGCTAAAGAACTAAAGGCTATGCATTCTCTTTAGGAATGCCTCCTTTTAGTCTCTCTACAATCCAGACTTAGTCAAGGAAGTTTCTTTAGGAGAGATCTTTGTGAAAGGAATCCCTGACATAGTTGCTATAAAGACACAGGGGGCTATGAAAATTTTGCATAGTGTGTGAGATACTAATCTCTGTTCTATGGAAACAGAAACTTTTTTTTTTTTTAATGGATATAGTGTCTTGATTTATTTGTTAAATAAATATGATAAAAATTATTAAAAATAAAGATTTGGGATAGGGCTTAAAGTTATTGCTGACTTTTCACATTTGCAAGTGCTGTGCTCCTAACCACTTATGAATGTTGAGGAACAACTATGCATACTAGTTGTTTTTATTATATATTTATTCCAATGTTGATGATTAACTTCCTGACCTTAATCACTTGACTTTAAATAGTATGTCCACTGCCAGAGGGAATCTTTGAGACTATTTATAAGTGCATTGTAAAATATGATTTATAACATATTATGATATAATAAATGATATATTTTATTATATAAATTATATTATAATAACATAATATAGTAATATAGGTAACCATTCACATAATTTAAAAATTCTCATTCATGTTCTTTGCACGTATTTTTTGGTCTTAGTTGTTTGGTGAAAAATATTTTGACTTTTCAATTTATTACAAAAATATCTGGCAAATGCCCACTATGTGCAAAATTCAGTATTAAACACCTCCTTCCTAGCTATCATCCCTACTTCTTCCCCACAAGTATCCTGGATTCTATTCTGGGAAGAGTTTACCTCAATTTCTGGCAACTACCTCCAAATCATACATCACACTTTCCATTGCTCCTTCACGTACAGTCTCTTCCTCCATTACAATACTAATTCTTCATGCTCAGAGAATGCCTTGCTCATTTATATATGGGTTCCCAGCACTTAACACAATTTTTGGCACATAACAAATGCTTCATAAATACTGTATGTACTCATGTATGTATGTACAATTGACATTTCTCCCAAAGAATTTCTGGTGTAGTAAGTACACAAATAGTACAAGTTAGAAAATGACTTAATATCTATAAGAGGACAAATGGAGTAGTCAGAAAGATTCAAGGAATAAAACATCACTTTTAACTAGTGAGATTAGGAAAGGCAACACATATTTGTTGATACCTGGACATGGAGAAGATCTCCATAGAGATGGAAGCAGCAGGGTAATCTATGGTAGGCTTAATGAGAATTTGAGTATCTGATATTTTGGCAATATTGCTATCAATAGCCTTGGATTTTGTCCTTAAGCCCTCATAATTAAGGAATAATGTCCTTAAGCCTAATATTTTTTTAAAACCTTTTCTAAGCCTTAGTCTTTAGGACTTTTTTTAATGTTCTGGCACTAGGCATCAGAGTGGTAGTGGGATTGGGGAGAAAATCATTAGAGTTGAATAGAAAATGAGACAAATGCTAATTTCTCACCAATCAAAAGACTTAGTGAGAAATACTGATCATGGTGCGAGTTATGGGAACATCTTCTCTGTACCCTAAATCAGAGAAGGGTGAGTGGAATTTAATCTTCCATATTTTGCTATTGGTGAAGGCTGAACATGACAGGTTTAGCATGACTTATTTAGGTAGATGAGTTGAGAGGTCCCTATGGTTGCCATTGATGTAGAGCTGTCATGTTGATTAATAAAAGTGCTAGAAATATGTTGATTAGCCCTGAGACATACTGGACTGGGCTGGATCATTTTATAAGAACTATCATATTTTGCTAAGGAAACAGCTGGAGCAGCAGCAGGAAGTGTCTGATAGCAGCCACACTAGTGATGGTAGTAGCAATGGCAGCGATGGTAGTACAACTGAATGTGAGACTCCTTGATGGAGGGAAAGAGACCATTTGATGCAAAACTATGAGTTCTGAAGTGCTGAAGGGAAAAAAGATATTTGTGTGCCATGGGGGTATAAAGATCATGAGTCATAGGAGGGGAGGGAATCAAAGATGGTATGAACAAAAACCATTATTTGGGAAGTAAACCCAGACTTTACATATCATTGGTACTGTGAATCATAAAGATTTCTGTGGATTGTGCAGAACAAGATCTGTGAACCTTGTAAGTCCCTAGAGAAGGTGGATTTCACTAAAGGGGTGGGTGGTTTGACTCTATAGCAATTGTTAGTTATTTTCCTTTATAGAAGGATCTTAATTCTCAGTCCTATTCAGAATCAAGGTAATATAAGAGCATTGGAAAGAGAAGTGGAGTCATATAAGGATAGAGTTTATTATTATACTTTGTTATACATGGACATAACTTTGAGATCTATCTGTACTCTTTATTGCTCTAAATACATTTTCTTGTGTTTCTGATCTTATTAGACTTGTATTTAAAAGGAAAAGTAGTTCCTGGAGAAATCCTGGGTGGGAAGTTTTGAGCCATTGAATAAGATTACTGAGAAACCTTCAATATATGAAATTCTTTCTGGGCCATGAGTTTACACTGACATAGGGAGAAGGCATCTACAAATGCAGGGAAGTGGGAGATGACAGGGCAAGAAAAGGGAATAGTAAATAGTTGTTTGGCTGTAATGAAGAGTTGGTTGGTTGTTGTCCTTCATACTTGAAGAGAACCAAAAATGATATTATTATGTTAGGGCTGATATACAGTATATCTGACTGTGATTGATCAGACCAATATGAGCTTGGAAGCCTCTACCACAGGTTGGGCACAAGTAGTCTGTATGAATATTTGGAATGGACATATGTGCTCATAAGGCATTGAATAATTTTTTTTGCTCTAATTTTAATGTGATATGTGGATTCAGTCTGAATGTATATTGATTATCTTATGTAAGTTTGTGACATATCATTTATTTTATTATTTTTCTATTCTCTTAAAAAGATAATATTTTAAAACTATATAGTTTATGCTTTCTGAGAATATACTATAGTAAATATGTACTCTACAAATTAGAGCATTCCCTTACTTCTGGTACAAATTTGTGATATAAAATTTAAAAGAAATAAAGCTTCCCAATCTGCCCTCTAACACAGAATTATAATTTAGAACCAAATTATAAAATCCTAAAAATAGGCACAGAACAAAGAATTAAGCATAACAGCACTAGCAGATCCCAATATTCTATACCAGTTAACTGCTGATTATCTCTCGATGAAGAAGAAAGGAAGAGATTAATCAGCCATCTCACAATGACAATTAAACAGAGCTAGTTGAGATTCATCAATCAGGAGCTTCTGTGGCAATGAGATAGAGAAGGTTCAGATTAAATGTAAATATTTTGAAGGTATTTTGACCATTTTTTTTCAGGGAATAAGACAATAAATATAAGTAGAAGACATACAAACAATGATAAAATAATAATTTGTTTGTCCTGATCATTTGTTTGCTTTTAGTAATTTTTTTTTTTTTAGATTTATGAGTCTGCATCCTTTGCACTTGGGTGACAAGTAGATTCATTATGATCATTAGTTTCCTGTGGTGTTGTTATATCAGGTACAATTTCATCAGTACTGCTGGTGAAATTATCAACCATAATATGAAGATTAGAATAAACAAGAGATTCTTTCCTTATATAATCAATTCAAGTTTCCATTTCATTAAAGAGTAAGGTGGCAATGCCACTAAATTGCTATTTAGATTATTACCAGGCTATGCTAATCATCTTAATTTATCAGCCACATAGTTCAATTTTTGCTAAAAAGCTTTTAAAACAACAAAACTTATCTTTATTAATTTTTAGGTAAATACAGTGCTAATAGGGTTGTGCTTTGTTTCTTTTAGTCACAGTCTAATCAGCACAGTAGTAGAAACCTGGCAATTTTTCTTTCCTGGGGGTTTTCCTCAAGAGTTCAAAATTTTACCCTTAGGAACCTTTTTTTTTTTTAACTGTATAATAAAAGTACTACTGAAAGGTAGGGCTCTCTTAGTCAAGGCCAAGAATGCCATTGATTCTCAAGGGATTATCATAGAATCATAGATTTGGAGATGAAGGGAACTTCAAGGTCATTTACTCCCATCCCTTCATTTGATGGATGATGAAACTGGGATCCAGAGACTTGTATAAGGTCACAGAAGTAGAAAGAACAGAAAGTTCAAGGTGGAAACTTTGAACCAGATCTATGACTCCAAAGCCATTGCTTCTTCTTCTATTCAACCTGCTTTCCATCCCAGTATCATACTGCCTGACAGTTTATTTTATTTTATTTTTTTAAAATTTTTTATTTAATAATTACTTTATATTGACACTCGTTTCTGTTCTGATTTTTTTTCCCCTCCCTCCCTCCACCCCCTCCCCTAGATGGCAAGCAGTCCTTTATATGTTGGATATGTTGCAGTATATCCTAGATACAATATATGTTTGCAGAACCGAACAGTTCTCTTGTTGCATAGGGAGAATTGGATTCAGAAGGTATAAATAACCCGGGAAGAAAAACAAAAATGCAGATAGTTCACATTCGTTTCCCAGTGTTCTTTCTTTGGGTGTAGCTGCTTTTGTCCGTCATTTATCAATTGAAACTCAGATCTCTTTGTCAAAGAAATCCCCTTCCATCAAAATATGTCCTCATACAATATCGTTGTCGAAGTGTATAATGATCTCCTGGTTCTGCTCATTTCACTTAGCATCAGTTCATGTAAGTCTTGCCAGTCCTCTCTGTATTCATCCTGCTGGTCATTTCTTACAGAACAATAATATTCCATAACATTCATATACCACAATTTACCCAGCCATTCTCCAATTGATGGGCATCCATTCATTTTCCAGTTTCTGGCCATTACAAACAGGGCTGCTACAAACATTTTGGCACATACAGGTCCCTTTCCCTTCTTTAGTATTTCTTTGGGATATAAGCCCAATAGAAACACTGCTGGATCAAAGGGTATGCACAATTTGATAATTTTTTGGGCATAATTCCAGATTGCTCTCCAGAATGGTTGGATTCGTTCACAACTCCACCAACAATGCATTAGTGTCCCAGTTTTCCCGCATCCCCTCCAACATTCATCATTATTTTTTCCTGTCATCTTAGCCAATCTGACAGGTGTGTAGTGGTATTTCAGAGTTGTCTTAATTTGCATTTCTCTGATCAATAATGATTTGGAACACTCTTTCATATGAGTGGTAATAGTTTCAATCTCATCCTCTGAAAATTGTCTGTTCATATCCTTTGACCATTTATCAATTGGAGAATCTGCCTGACAGTTTAAATGCATTGTGCAGACATACTATAAGGTAGTAATCTTATAGCATAGGTCCAAGGCATTACCTAATAATTGCTTAAACAATTTTTTACAGTTTATAATATGTCTGTCTAATTATGATAATTTTGTGAGGTATGTAGTATGTATCATAAATAATGTTTTACATATCAGTATTATTGGTGAAGTTAATAACTATAATGTGAAGATTAGAATAAACAAGAACTTTTTTTCCTCATAAAATTGATTCGATTTTCTATTTCATTAAAGAGTAAGGTAGCAATATTACTAAATTTCTATTTAGATTACTACCAGGCTGTCCTAATCATCTCAATTTATGTTCAAACAATTTAATTTTTGCTAAAATGCTTTAAAACAGCAAAGCATATTTTTGAGTAACCAGCGATCTTTTACAAAAATAGAAAATATCTCAGAAGCAGTCATTTGTATTGTAATAACCATAGAAAAGGAGCTCTTTGGATAAAGTCTTTGGAAATAAGTTATTATAATTTCTAAACACCAAATAATTTATGTATTACTCTGCAAATGCTATATTTTTATTTCTTTCTCTAGTAAGATTTTGTCTTGATTAGCATAGCCTGGTAGTAGTTGCTTTTGGCTTGAGTGACTAGAGAAGGTAAAGAGGAATCAAATATACAATCAAATATACAGCTTTGTAGCAGAAAAAAACATAAGGAAAAGCACCCAATTAAATGCCAAGATTTCTTGCCTATTATTGAAATTAATAGATACCTAACTGATAAGATCAGTTGGATTCCAAGTGGGTCTTGAGATTTAGTTTAGTTACTTCATTTTTTGGAGTTGTTAACTCTTTGAATGTCAGTATACTACTTCTATTGATAATTATTAATTTATTATTAATTAATAATAAATATAATTCACATTTATGTAAGACTTTAAGAGCTATATAAAATATACAGAACTTTTGCAAACATATATGGATAGGAGCTATTTAGTGTAATATTTGGTGCAAATATATTTATTTTAACCCACACCATTTACTACCTTATCTTCTATCAACCCCTTTCTCCCTTCTCTTACCTTTTCCGCCTAGGATTTCTGCCATCTCTTCTATCCATCCCTCCCTTTTCTTTTCCTCTTTCTCCTCCTATTTCTTTATAGGATTAGATACATTTCTATATCCAACTGAATCATTTAGTTATTTTCTCTTAGAGCAAAAACTGATAAGCTCAAGTTTCAGACAATGCTCATTCCCCTCCCTTCTTTTTCTTGATTGTAATAGGAATTACATGTGAACTAATTTTCCCATGTACTCCCCTTTCCTCTTTTTCCCGCAAAGACCTTTTTCTACCCCTTAATGTTTTTTGTTTTTTTTTTTTATATCATCATATCAGAGTTCATTCAAAACCATACCCTCTGTCCATGTGAAGGCCCTCCTCTCTCAGCCCCAGTAACAGATACAGTTCTCATGAGTTATAGATATCATTTTCCCATCTAGGGATGTAAATAGTCTAACCTTTAAATAATATGTACTTTCATCCTGTTTACCTTTCTATTTTTCTCCTGAGTCCTGTGGTTATAGATTACATTTTCTATTTAGTTTTGTTTTTTTCAATAGAAAAAATGGAAAGTCTCTTCATTAAAGCTCCATTGCCTCCCCTGAAAGATGATGCTGAATCTCTCCGAGTAGTTAATTCTTGGTTGTAAACTCAGGTCCTTTGCCTTTTGGAATATGGTATTCCAGGCCTTCTGATCCCTTATTGTAGAAGCTGTCAGATCTTGAATAATCTTGACTGTTGCTCCTCAAAATTTGAATTGTTTTTATTGTCTGATAGCTTGCAGTATTTTTTCCTTGAAATTGTAATTCTGGAGTTTTGCTACAATATTCCTTGGGGTGTTCCTCATGGAATCTCTTGCCAAAGGTGATCGATAGAGCCTTTCAATGAGTATTTCCTCCTCTGTTTCTAGAATATTGGGCAGTTTTCCTTACTGATCTCTTGTAGAATGCTATTCAGGCTCTTTTTTTGGTCATGGTCTTCAGGTAGGCCAATAATTTTTAAATTGTCTCTTCTGGATCTATTTTTCAGGTCGGCTGTTTTACCAATGAGATGTTTCATATTTACTTCCATTTTTTCATTCTTTTTAGTTTGTTTGACTGACTCTTGCTGTCTCAAAGTCATTAGCTTTCATTTCTCCAGTTCTAATTTTTAATGTGTGATTTTAATCAGTTATCTTTTGTATATATTTTTGTATATATATGTTTAAGGAATTGTTTTCTTTAAATAATTTTTTTCTTTGCTTTTTGAAGCTGTTAACTCTTTCACCCATACTTCTCATTTTCATTCTCATTTTTTCTTCTATCTCTCTTATTTGCCTTTTAGTCTTTTATGAGCACTTCCAAGAAGTTTCTTTGGGGTTGAGACTTATTTAAAATATCTCTCTTTAAATTTATGTTTTGGTAGTAACTTCCTATTATTGGAATCCTTACAAAGTGTTAAGTCATTAGAATTGATAGAGACAATAATTATCTAATTTGGCATGGTTCAGTATGATTGATCTGATCCTACAAGGAGATGTTATGGGCCAGTACTTGAAACAAGGTACTAAGTGGAATTGAGAAGACAATGTTTAAATCTAGTTTAGAACTGATTTAATCCCACAACAAATAATGGTTTCCCAGTGATATAATGATTGGTGTGTACTCAGTGTACAGCATATAAGCAAGAAGCTCTTAGGGCCAGGGACAGAAGCCCACTCTCGGAGGCGGAGACAGAGTCATTCCATATTCCACCTTTGTGCTGGCTGGAGACATTCGGAGGTAGCTAGGGGCTGAAACTCAAGACTTTGAAGGACACAATAAAGAACTGGATTTTAACTCCTGCCTGCATTTGAAGTGATTATTACTTTGACCTGAAACTAAGGCTGCCTCCAGAAACCTCCCCAAGAAACCTGCTCCCAGAGAGAACTATCATATTATTATTAAAAAGAAGAGAACACTACATTCAAGGTTCTTTTCTGTTTCTTGCTCATTTTCTTTCCTTTTCTTTTCATATTTCCCCCCTTTTTTTTTTTAAACTTTTAAGGTTGAGCTCTATTCCTGGGTTAAAGATAGCACTGTCCCAAGCTTCCTGTGCAGCTCTGAGCCTTGGCTTTGAGCACAGGAACCCCTTGTTCCAAACGTGTACCTTTGCCTGCTGTTTGCAGGAAACAGCTTGATTTCACAGAGTTTGCCTTCTGAGCTGGGACTGGAAGCTGCCCCATTGATGTTCTCCTCTACTGAACCAGGACTGAGATTCTTAGTTGCTAATTTGTTGTGATTAAGATCCTCCTGGCTTTTTCACAACTCATCTGAGATGGACTGAAGAACCTTTTTACCCTAGTGAGCCCGACCTTTCTTGAAATTTTTTCAGTCTATTCTGAGCTGGAGAGAGGTTTCATTCCATCAGACACTGTTCAGGGGTTTGGTTTCATCTGGTTTCTGAGGTAAACTGGGAGAGCTTGAGCAGCTTCCTGATTTTACTCCACCATCTTGGCTCCACCCCCAAAAGTGTCTTGCATATATTTCTTGGGAGCCATTGTATATAGTCAAAGGTTATAGCACTTTTCAATTAAGAAAAATAATAAATGTCCTTTAGGGATTATGATTTAATGTCCCTATGACCTTTTGTTTGTGCACACCCCTTTTTCTTATGTCTTACTTAGAGGATGATAGGCAGAGACCTATCATGCAGAGACATGCATTGCAATGGATTTTTGACATAGTAATCACCAATAAACGATTTGCTGAATAATGTGTAAACAAAATTCTTTCTATATACATTAGGTATTCAGTCCTCTGAAGCTCTTTTAGAAGGGCAGTAAAAACCTATTAGTTATTTTTAGAGGTCCCATGGCTTGTACTCATAGTATGTTTGTAAATGGACAATAAGATCATTTGTTAAGGATAGAAGTCAATATTGACTGTTACTGTAATTGACATTATTGTGATCTCTCATCCATTTAAAAACTGTGCTGAAGATCTGGTAACATATTAAAGAGAAAGTTTCATCTTAAATGTAGTTTCTTATGTTCAACAGTTTTTGTAGAAGTATAAAATCAGTGGGCCTCAGTGAGGCAATGGGAAATTTACCACCATAAATCAAATGGTTATACTTTATTTTATTTTATGGGATGATCAGGTTATAGAATTAGATGAATATACCTATATATAGATATATAGATATTTATGTATAATGTATATATATTATCTATGTCAATATTATACACACACGTATATACTGATTTTGTTAAATTTTCTATTTTTATTTTCAGTTCCAAATCCATTCCCACTTTTATAGTTTAAAAGGACTAAGGTCTCTCATTTCATCCTGGGATATCTCTAGTCATCTTGATCTATATCTTGCCACTGAATCCAGATAAATCTGAAGGGAAAAGTGAGGCAGATACCCTTGCACAACCCTCCCTCACTTAAATTCAATTCACTTGCATGCCATGGCATCACTTCCCTGATGTCATAGTCCTTTTCTAGAATGAAGAGCAAACAATAACTTGAGAAAGCAAGAAATAAGATAGTCATTATAGTTATGAAGTCATGCAAAACTTTTTTCCAAATTAGTATATTATGGAAAAAAAGTAAAGAAAACTAAAGTAAAAATAAATATATTTCAATTTGTACTTAGTTTACCAGTTCTCTCCATAGAGATGAATAGCATTTTCAACATGAGTCCTTTGGAATTATCATGGTTCAATGTATAAATCTGCATAGTTGTTCAAGGTTCAATGATGTTCCTAAATAATCCCTGAAGAATTTTAATAACTCTCCTCCTTGCAATTGCTGCCCTAAGCAGGTACTGAAAGGACAATTTTCTTATTGGATGGAGAATATTTATGTTTGTATTCCCCTATTAATTTCATTAAATTCCAAGCTCCTTTCTGACAAAAAATACTGTAAACCTAATCATTGAAATTAAACATAAAAAATTTTGAACAGAGTACACATACTTGCACTATTTGACTAGAATTATCTAGATGATTTCATAGCTTATTGGATCTTGAGCCAGAAAGACCAGAGTTCAAATGTGATTTCAGACAAGTCACTTATCTTTTGTTTCTCTCAGTTTCCTCATCTGTAACATGGATAGGAAATAATACTTATGTCCTAGGATTGTAGAAAGAATAATATGAGTCCATATTTGTAAAGTACTTTGAAAATCTTAGAGTTTATTAATAGAGACCCCTTCCTAGAATGACTTTGATTCATTGGTTAAAATTGTCTAGGTCTGATCATTTAGCATTTCCAAATTTACCTTTTTATCCATCTTGTACCCCTCTCAATTTCCCACAAGTATTACATGAGAAACTTTTTCAAATGTTGAGCTAAAATTCTAGTCTATGACATTCTTCTGGAAAGGAAGTGGGGATTCCACAGATATTCTATCAAGTAGCATAGACATGGAAAAGAAAAGCACAGGTATTGTATAGGGAAAGTAATATTAACAGTATAGTACATGCAGTGAAGACATATTAGATATGCCTGAAAAGGTAGAATGACACTAGATTGTAGAGGCCCTTGAATCTCAAACTGAGTTTGAATGTTTTCAGAAGAACATGAGGAACCATTGAAGAGTTTGAATGTAACAGTAACATAATGAGATCAATTCACAAGAAAGTGTCATTAAGGATGGATTAAAGGCAGAAGAGAGTAGAAAGCAAAAAGACCAGTTAAGAGTCCATTGCAATAATCACATGGACAATAATGAGGATCTGTTAGAATCCTAGTGTTAACTCAACTTGAAACAAGGTGATAACTCAAGGGAGATGTTAGAATCCTAGTGTTAACTCAATGTAATTGATACAATGCTTGTGTTCACACCTTTACTCATTGGCGTTCACACGTTTGGGAGATTTCAGGATTTAGTATGAGATATCTGAATTCATACCTCCCTTGAAGCTCTTAGGGCCAGAGAGCACTCTGGGAGAAAACCTATAATCCCATTCTCTCAGAAGAGTCATATATAAGCCCAGTCAAGAGAATTCAACTGAATTACATGGAGAGTGGAGCTGAATTGGAGGCTGAAGAAAGCAGAGGCAGAAGCAAAGGACAAAATGGCAAGAGCTCTCAGAACTAAGTAGAGAGATAGATCTCTAAGCTAACCGGGCTATAATGGAGACAATAAAAGATCTGAACTTTTACCACCTGGCTGCGTTTTGGGTGATTATTACTTTCAACTGCAACTAAAGCTGCCTCCAGAAAACCTCCCCGAGAAACCTGCTCCCAGAGAGAACTACCATTACTTTATTTTAAAAAAAGAAAATCACCACAAAGATCCTTACTAGGGTGATGGCAGTGGAAACAGAACAAAGAAAAGAGTGAATGACAAAACCTTTGAGAATATCTACTTTAAGGGGGTAGGAGAGAAAGAGCATACCTCAAAGTGCTTCATGGAAGAAATGTTGCCTTGGGCACTCTATTTTGAAATGTTTGATTTGAAAATAAAGGTTAGAGTCACTATCATCATAACTACTTTTATAAAGAATTGCTCAAATAATTTTTGTTTCATACTGAATACCAAATAAGTGATTTTGATCATTTTTGCTATTAATATGGTTAACCATGTTTAACTGTTTCCCATTATTGAAACAATCTCATATTCCTGATATAAATTCAGATTCTATGGCATCTAATATTTTAAGTTTGTTATAACTTCTATACTAATATTTTAATTGCTATTAATATAAATTAAATATAATGGTCTATAATTTTCTTGTTTTTTCTCTCCTTGTTTAAGTATGAAATCCATATTTATATCATAGTAGTTTCATTTTTTGGTATTGATGATTTTATATTTTCATGTTTTAAAATTCTGATTTTAAATTGATTTACTTTATTAGTCTCTCTTCCCCTCAAAAAGAAAAAAAGACAAGTCCTAGTTTTAACAATTCCACATACTAATTGCTAGAGTTTATGATATTTAACTCTTCTAAAATTATATTCAGGTCATTAACTTTGTTCTTATTCATCCTTCTGTTACATTTTTCTAAGTTAGAAAGGGGTACAATGAGGTTCTCCAGGATTAGGACTTTATTATATATTTCTCCTTCTAATTTCATTATCTTTCCTTTACATGTTTTGATATTATGCCTTTTGGTTCATATATGTTAAGTATTGATAGTGATTCATCATCTATGATGCTTAAGCTGATTCATGCAGTTTCCCTTTTTATTTCTTATAATCATGTTTATTTTTACTCTTGCTTTATCTGACATCATTATTGCTACCTCTGGCCTTTTTATTTCATCTGATGCATTATAGATTTTGCTCCAGTCTGTATTTTATCTCTGTGTAAATTTTAATGTTTTGTGTTTATTTTTTTTAAACAGTGTATTGTGAAATTCTGCTTTCTAATCCATTTTCTGTCTTTATTATATAGATTTGTTCATTTCATATTCACAGTTATAACTGTTAATTGAGAATTTCTCTCCTTCATATTATCTTGCACTTTTTCTTTTCTTTGTCCTCAATTTTCTCTTTACAAAGAAGAAAGTATTTTTAAAAAGGAGTGTACTTACTATTTATGATCTAGAATTGAAAGAATTCATTTCCACTTGGGCAACCAGTCTCTGATAACTGATTCTTACTCTTTTTTTCCTTTTAATCTCCCCACTTCATGATCCATGCTCAAGTATTGCAGTTTATTTTGTTTTTGACTTATTCTTCACCAATCCTGCTTTTCATTTTAAGTCCTTCCCTTTTTTCCTCTCCATATCCTTACCAGTGTCTCAGTTGAGTTTAAAATATTCCTATACCAAGGCCTGTGTATATATTTTAACATATGTATGTTCCAGCACCTTTTGTCTAGTTAAAAAATAAGTGAGATTAATTTGATGCACATTTTTCCCAACTTATTCTTCCATATCTGCACACTCTTTATCTCAAAACCATTAATAATGTGAGATAATTTCTTCCATTTTTTACCCTTTTCCTCTCAAATATATTCTCTTTCCTTTTTCTCTTAAGAATACCAGAACCAAACCAAACCACTTTTGCTTTATTTATCTTTCTTATTGATACTTGAAGACATTGGGGTTCAGAAGGAATATTTGTTTTCTTACTCCTATTAGAATGTATTCTTTTGAATACTGTGGTGTTCTCTTCTTTAAAATATAATGGTTCTCTGTGGGAGAGCAGGTTTCTCCGGAAGGTTTTCTGGAAGCAGCCTTAGTTTCAGTTTCAAGTAATAATCACTCCAAATGCAGCCAGTTGATAAAATGCAAACGTTTATTTTCGCCTTCCAAAACAGCCCGGTTAGTTTTTCTTAAGGCCTATCTTTCTGCTTGGGTTCCAAGAGCTCTTGCAGTTGTCCTTTGCCTCTGCCAGCTTCAGCCTCCAGCCATCACAAAGATGGAAGATGGAATGAATCTGTCTTGCCTCAGAGAAAGGGCTTCTTCTGAACTGACTCTAACTGGCTCACTGAAGCTCTTTTTATGCTTGGTGTAAAAGATTGACTCCTCCTCCGAGAGAGTGGGATTGTGGGTTTCTGTATCTCCCAGAGTGCTCTGTGGCCCTACGAACTTCTTGCTTATATGAGCTCTCTAAAGATGTGAATACAAGCATTGTTTCTATCAATTCCACTTAGTACCTTGTTTCTTCTGGCCCATAACATCTCCTTGTAAGATCAGATCAATCATACTGAACCATGCTAAATTAGATAATTATTGTCTCTATCAACTCTAACGACTTTATATTTTGTAAGGATTACAACAGAATACATTCAAAAGAATGTGCTTGTATTTCAAAACTTCTATTCAGGTCCTGTTTTATTTTATTTCAAAATCAGGAATGTTTGAAAATCTTTTATTAATAAAGTCCTTTATTAGATATTAATTTCTCCCAGTCTCCTATGTGGTTACACTCTATTTTGCTGTGTGAATTATTGATACTCAGATACTTATTAGCTATGTGACCATGAGCATAACACTTTAATACTACTTGCCTCAGTTTCCTAATCTGTAAAATGAGTTGAAGAAGAAAATGGTAAATTAATTCAGCCTTAGCCAAAAAATCCCAAATAAGGTCACTACCAACAATAATTACTTGGTACTAGAGTATATAACCAACTTATTTTTTATAATAACCTTTATCTTTTGTATTTTGGAATATCATATTCCAAGATATCCTCTTAATGATAGTAGTAGCTGCCAAATTTTGTGGGATTCTGACTGGAGTTCCTTACAACTTGAATGCTCGTGTGTGTGTGTGTGTGTGTGTGTGTGTGTGTGTGTGTGTGTAACTTCTTGCAATAATTTTTTCTATGACCTATGATCTTAGTTACCTAAGGTAAGTAAGTGATTCTTTCTATTTTTACTTTGTACTCAAGTTCTAAATAGATCTGGGCAGATTTTGTTTGTTATTTCTTTAAATATCAAAAATAATAAAATTAAAAAACAATAAGTTCAATACATAGAATAAATGTTTCTCATGTTAGATTAGATTGCACATTCCTTCTTAGCTTCTATTTTATATTATGTTGCTTCATCTCCTTTCCTCCTTTCTCCCTTTCCCCCATAGTTTTTCTGGTCCATTGTTTTCTTCTCTGAGGTTCACTAGTAGTTGTGATATTATTCTCATTTTCTGGATTTTACTTTTGTATGATTCATGACTCATAATACTTCCTATAGTGGTTAATGTCTCATTCTGTTTACTTATATTTTTAGCCTTAGTTATTGATTTGAGAATTTAATACCAGGGTCAGGCTCCATTCTTTCCAACACTTTTGTAGGAAATTGTCAGGCCCTATTTAGTCTTGACTTTGCCTTCCTAAATTCCTGGCTGTCAGCTTCTGCTTTACTTGGTGGATCTGTACTCAAAGTCCTAACAGGCTTTAGGGTTACCCACCAGAGGTCTTTGATTAGCTGTCCCTGATCAAAGTAGTGAGTGGTCTTCTGTACCCTCTCAGGTTATCTTTGTAAGTCTGCTTCTTCAGTCTCTTGGAGACTTCCTGGTTAGAGTATTGTCTGTTTTGTTCCTCCTGGGCTCTTCTGGTTAGGATGGATCATTTCAAACTAACAGTGCTGTGTACCCATCATATTACTACACTACTCTCAGAGATGAATGACACATTTGGGAATAAGAGGAACTCAGTTTTTGGTTGTGAAACCATTATTTTTTTGAGTTATCAGCAACTATCATGCTTGATGGAGATGAAGTGGTTTCCATGGTAGATAAATTGTCCCAATGGACCTTACCACCCATTTCCAGAACTACTAAATTCTGATACCAGTTAATCAAAAGGTTTCTTGGTACCCAAGGATTTATTGGATAGCTTTTCAGCAACTTGTTTAATAAAGACAGAAAATTCTCTTCCATTTGTACTCTCTCTCTCTCTCTCTCTCTCTCTCTCTCTCTCTCTCTCTCTCTCTCTCCCTCCCTCCCTCCCTCCCTCCCTCCTTCTCTCTCTCTCTCTCTCTCTCTCTCTCTCTCTCTCTCTCTCTCTCTCTCTCTCTTCTCTCTCTCTCTGTCTCTTTCTCTCTCTGAATTTACATATTGAAGACTTTATTTGAAGCCACAGATACCGGACCCAGCAAAACATTTTGGGCATGCTAGTTCAATCTAAGGACAGTAGAATGAAATGGCCTTTTTTTTTTTTTTTTAAATACATTGCTTAATTTCAGTCATTTTCCTTTAGAAAACTGTCCAGTGCCTTTGCCTATATTCTTTTAGTTCATTTTTAGTTTAGTTCTTTTTATCCATTTTCAAAATTTTTCTTGGAGATGTACAGCCAGAGGTTACGATAATCAGAAAAGTGGATTCTTGGACTATGGTTAATTAATGGGAATAAACTCTAGAAGGCATTAGGAAAAAGAGTTATGCCTTTTAAACGTAGAGTCAGCTTACCATTCATACATGAAGACTATTCTCATAGGGGTTAGAACCCTCCTTTAATTTCAGGGAAAGTTCCTTCTTTTGGGGTCACTATTATGTATTTACCCATCTTTTCATTAGAATAGGGCCAGATCTCTCTGTTGGATCTTCTGTTGCTGATTTTAGATGATAGTAAAGGGTCACTTGTTCTTATGTCTAGGCATTTGAATTCCCCCTAGGTCAATTTAATGTAACTTGTGCAATTGTCCTGCATAGACCAAGGGTTCAAAAGAGGAACCTTACCCTGATTGATTGAATTTATGTTGCAATTTTTGGCCATGTATTGTATTGCCTTTGACACGTGGATTGGTGTTTGCCCAGTTCAGAGTGTTAATTTGGTGCTAGTGACAAGCTGGGCTTCTTTCCATTTTCCCTCTGAGAGGAATTAGTAGGAGAGGACCCAACTATGTCCAGTCTCTTGGTCCCTAGTCTATCTACAAGCTAGAATGAGTTCTTTCCCTCTCATCTGTCTCCTTGAGGAACGGGGCTGTTTCCCTCCTCAGTTTTCATATTATTGAGAGATGTAGCCATAGGGCAGTTTTTCCTGTGTTGGTCGCCTATTTTTATGCTTGATAGTTATGCTTCATGGATTCAATCATAGGATTTAACCTACAAGGGTCCATGATTCTTGGGTGATTAGATTTCGGGCACCTGAATTATATCATGGAACTCTTCCTATTAATTATCACCACTGCAGAAGCATCAGGCCAATGGGCTAGGGCTTGACCTAACTAAGCCAATTTGTGTGGGTGGGAACTGGTCTTTTCTGCTCTGACTCAAAATATGTCCTTATGATTACAGTTTTTTGAATAATTTATCTAGCTTACTGACATCTTTCAAGGCTTAAAGTCATTTTGTTTGCTCCTACCTTCTTAGCAGTTCTAAGAAGCCCCCAGGAATATTTTCTTTTCCCCGAGGGAGTGTTTTCTTTATCAAATAGCTTCAAGGGCTTGAAATAATCTTGCAGAGCATCTACCCGAGTTATTATACAACAATCTGTTCTAATTCCTGGCTTCTTAGGAGGAATTAGTAATAATAAGAATCTGTATTTGTCTAATTTAGGGTGGAAAGAGGAGAGGGTAGATAATGATACTTAGAGGTTTTGAGAGGCAGCTAGGGAGCACTGGAGAGAGGAAGACCTGAGTTCAAATCCATCTTCACATGCCACTAGCTATGTGATACTACATAAATCACTTAACTTCAAATTGTGTCACTTTCCTCTTCTCTAAGATGAGGATGATAGTAGTAACAACCTCACAGGGTTAAGTGTAAAGTACTTTGCAAACACTAAAAACTATGTAAATGCTAGATGTTATTATTCTAAATATTATTTTGAGGACTAGAGGAAGGGAAAGTTTGGAATACATTTTCGATATTTCTAAGTTTCTCAATGAAAAAAAAAAACCCTAAAATATTCCTTGTATTTTTTGAGATTAAGGCTGCAGTCCTGAAAGGGAAGGATGAAGTTTGGAATAGTAAAGATAATTTCTCAGCACTTATTAAAAGGTTTGTTTATGTTTGACTTATATCTAATTGCTTACTGTTTTGGAAGAGGGAGGGCAGAGAGAAATTTGGAACATGAGGCTCTGCAAAAGTGAATATTGAAAACTATATTTGCATGTATTTGGAAAAATAAAATATTAAAAAAAGTTTGCTGAATTGAATTAACCATCTTTAATCTTTATGAAGTCTAGTGGGGTGAAAAATCAAAATTAGGCTTTTTTTTTTTTTTTTGGTTCTCTTAGTTCACAGATGATCTTCTTGAAAAATCCAATGGCTTTTTAGTATTCATTCTCTGAAGCATTTGCAATATTGAACTTCTCTTCCTCTTTCCCACAGTCATTTAATCATCAAGTCCTATTGATTCTACATTAAAAATCACAGAATTACAGAATGCTAGCATTGTAAGGGAACTTGGAAGTCATCTATTGTAATTTTTTATTTTACAGATAAGGAGAATGAGAAAGGAAAGGACTTGCCCACAGTCACACAGTTTTAAGTGGCAAAATGATGATTAGAATTCAGGTCTTTTTAGCTTCCAAAAGTTCAATGATCTTTCCAAAACAGTTCAATGATTTTTCACTTATAGCTCTTCTCTTCTTTCTGTTCCTATGGCCATCATTAAAATTTATAGAATCACAGGAAGACATCTAGTTGACAAATTAAATAGCGTGTTGGATCTGGAATCAAGTACATTCATCTTCCTGAGTTCAAATCTGGACTTAGAAATTTACTAGCTGTGTGACTTTGGGCAAGTCACTTAATCTTTTTTTGGTCTTAGTTTCCTCATCTGTAAAATGGGACACATCGGAGAAAAAAATGGCAAACAGTCCCAATCCTAATACTTTGCTTGTACTTCCTCTTTTCTCTGAATCTCCACAGCATTCTGTGCTTTTTTTTTTTTTTTAAATTATATTCCTTGAAGGCTGTTTTATTATACCATGTATTCCTACATCATGCCTTGAATATTGTACATTTTAAAATTATTAAATGAATTAAATGATTGAATGAATTAAGCATGCTATAGTATATAATTTTAGTTATATTCCACTAACACCTTGGAGAAGAACATGTTCAATCATTTATATGAATCCATTCTTGGGTTTTAAAAACATTTTCCTTTTTTTATTACTAAATCATTTTGACACATAATTTTCCCACAAACATTTACATGTTGTCTTTCCAAAGTTTTGTTTTAGTAAAATCTTTCATTTTGGCTGATGAAAGAAATCCTTATGAATTGTATTGGTCTAGCCAAGAAATCTTTTCATATTAAAATTACTATTTTTCAAAGGATAGAAAACATTTTTTTTTTTTAGGTGTGGATATTTTTGGACAAATCACAGTAGAGCTTTAAAAGATTGTTGTTAGATTACACTTTTGAGTTTCAAATCATTTGCATCTGATTTTAGCACAGTGAACTACACAGAAAAATTTTTCCTTTTTAAATGGAAAAATGATTTTCATTTGGTTCTGTCTGACACTACTGTTGGCAAAGATTTTCCACTGGCCTATCTAGAATGTTGCCCATCAAGTTTAAAAGTAGAAGAATTTAGAGGATAGTTTACAATAAGAAAGCTTTTCTTTTCTCCCCAGAATTTATTTATTTATTTTTTATCTGGGAGAGTTTCTTATTTTCTTCTGTCTGATAGTTTCAAAGTCGGGTTAATCATGTTATTTTCTGCCACATCTTTAGTGTTGATGGATTTCAAGACACTTACAATTCATACTTTCTGTAGGGGGTTGGACTAAATGACCTTTAAGAGCCCTTCTAATTCTAATTTTATCATTCTATGAATTGTTTACCTGAAAATGTTTGACCCCTGCTAGTATTATATATCTATTTAATGTCTTCACTTCATTACAAGCTCTGTATAAACTAAAAAAAATCCCTAGGACAACGAATGTGTTATTTTCTTGAATGCTGCTTTTTCTTTGTCTGCTAACCCTTCCTCTTACATTTCAAGAAATAGTTACTGATTCATTATTATCATTGACATTTCCTCTGCTTTCATTTGTTTCTCTACCACTGACTGTTTCCTCAATTTCATTATTATCAAACAGCTCTTCTGTGATAGACTGCTGTTCCTCATCTTCATATTGATTAATTTCATTTTCACATGCATCATTCTGATTTTCAACATCTTCAGTACAGTCTTCAGAAGATGAGTCATTTGCAAAAGACAGATTTTCATTACTAGAGTCATCTTCAGAGTCAGGATGTGATGGTCTGTTCGCAGGGATATTGTTTGCTCCTCTGTGTCTTTCATTATCTCTTGGAAGGGATGTGCCTGATGTACTAGCTTGGTCATTATCCAAGTAATTAAAATCAAATGTACTTATTTTGTAGATTAAACAAGAACATTTTTTATTATGATTGTTTGCCTTTGAAGCTTTAGGAATATTTTAGGGAAGATGTTACCATTAATGTTATTTTCTACTTAAACATTTGCTCGGAAATACTATAATTTGAAGGGAATAAATCATAATATGCACTAAAATATCACATCTTGGTTTCATGGAAATGCAAAATCTCACTGTTTACCTTTTTTTCTAAGATGATACAAAATATATGAAAGGATTCAAGTGATTATTGTCATTCCAATGAGCACTAATAGAGATCAAGCATGCTGTCTTACATTGTTAGTTGTCTTTTCTTGTAAATATGTCCAGAAGCAGGGAAAGGGATTTGTGTCTCCTGAGCAAGGTTTGAGAATCATGCCCTCCTGCCTTTGAAAATCACTTTCAAATGGTGTTATTGCTCACTAGAGGTTTTAAGTCTTCCTTATAACACATTTGACTTGATATATCACTAAATAAATACCTCCATGCCATAGAGAGGAAAATTTTCTCCTAATTGGTTTCCATGACTCAAGTATCCTTCCTATCAAATCTTTCTTTAACATAAATAAATTATCTTTTTAAAATTGTTCTTCTTTTTTAGTTTAAAAAATTTTTTTATATTGAACAAAATACAAAATAAGAAAGAGTAGAATAAAGAAAAAATAGAAAAACAAAATATTGCTATGTGTCTAGCAGAAAATTAGTGTCATAAGCAAAATTTTCAAGGCACAGATCTGACCATTTCCTTCTTTGTTTTAAAAAGTTTCAAATGGCTCCTTCTTCCTTCTAGTATAGGGACTCTTAAACTAGAGTTCATAAATCTCCAAGGGATCCATGGATATATTTCAAAATGTATGTGAATTTGGATAGGAAATATGACATCTTTATTTCTATATAATTGGTTTCCTTTGTAATCTTGTGTAATTTATTTCGTGCCTTTAAAAACATTATTCTGAGAAAGGATCAGCAGATTTTATCAGACTGCCAGAGGTGTTTATGACAACAACAACAAAAAAAGGTGAAGATCCTCTCCTCTGGAACAAAGTAAAAACTGTTTGCCATAACTGGGCTACAAATTCTCATTCCAGATTTATTCATTCATTCAGCCAAACTGTCAGTCAATCAACATTTATTAAGTGCCTACTGGGTGTCAGAAATTGTGATAAGTATTGGGGAGAAGACAGTACCAGTCCTCAAGGTGACTAGCTTACTGACTATTCTTCTCAAAGGAAATCTTACCTCCCTTTTCCCATCTCTGCATCTCCCCATACCTGAAATACTTACTCTCTTTACCTTTGCCTCTGAAAATTGCTCATATCTTTGAAAACTTAGCTCAGATGATATTTTTTTAAATTTCATTATTAAACTTTGCTGAGTTTTGTATTCTAAGGGGTATCCTTTCTATTTTCTCCATTTCTAGTCTTGGACCCCTATTTCCCAGAAAACAGAGATTATATTTTATACTTCTTTGCAGATATAGATGGTTATTAAAAACTGGTTGATTAATTCTATATTGACTAGCTAGCTACTTAAGGGAAGCAAAAAAAGAAAGCATTTTCCCCTTGGATTCATTTTTAAAAATTCACTATTTTCTAAGATTGTTTCAACAAGATTGTGTTATTAGAATCTTTTCTCTTAGAATTTATTTTTTCTCCCTGAATGTACTCAGTGCTTAGCATAGTGTCTGACACAGTATGTGCTCAATAAATGTTATTAATAGATCGATCAATCTTTATCTAATATATCTTTTCAACACTGTGAGTTTTTGGCCATAATAATTCAATTTTTTATTTTTTAATAATATTTTTATTTTCAAAATATGTGTAAAAATAGTTTTCAACATTTACCTTTGCAAAACTTTGCATTCCAAATTTTTGCCCCTCCTTTCTCCCCATCCCTTTCCCCTAGATAGCAAGTCATCCAGTATATATTAAACATGTGCAATTCTTCTATACATATTTCCACATTTTTAATACTGCACAAGAAAAATCAGATCAAAAAGAAAAAAATAAGAAAGAAAAGAAAAAATCAATAAAAAAGCAACAAAAAAGGTGAAAATACTATGTTGTGTTCCACATTCAGTCCCTACAATCCTCTTTCTGGATGCAGATGGCTCTTTCATCATAAATTTATTGAAATTGGCCTGAATCATCTTACTGTTGAAAAAACCAAGTTCATCAGAATTGATTATTATATAACCTTATTGTTACTGTATACAAAGTTCTCTTGGTTCTACTCACTTCACTTAGCATCAGTTCATGTAAGTCTCTCCAGTCCTTTCTGAAATTATCTTGTTGATCGTTTCTTATAAAACAATAATATTCTATTACATTCATGTACCATAACTTATTCAGCCAAATGGCAGGCATCCACTCAGTGTCCAGTTCCTTGCCACTACAAAAAGTGCTACTATAAACATTGTGGGTCCTTTTCCTTTTTTTTAATGATCTCTTTGTGATACAGACCCCATAGAGACACTACTGGATCAAAGGGTTATGTGCATATTGATTTATTCTGATTATTATTTCTCTAATTTTTTAAAATAAAAACTCATTTTATAAAAGAACTCCTTCCCCACCTAGGCTTTTTGGGCATAAATTTATTTTTCAAAGAAATAAATTGTTTACTTATAGAATTGCTATCATTTTGTTATTTTCTTTTTTACAATTTTTTTTCATAAATGTGTGAGAGAAATGAGTATCCTTTCTGGGATGAGGTGTGTGGTAATATCTGTAATTACAACTAAGTTTAGAAGGATGAGGAAGAGAGCCTGATTCTACTCAAGATTATTTAATAATTTAATAAGAACATCAGATGATTTTAGTCTGCCCTCTCCAACTCTGTACTCTGAAAAATAAATACACACATAATCCCCACTGTATATGTCATTTAAAAATGGAACCACTGCTGATGGGATCTCTGTCAGTTCCTCTCACGTATGGCTTCCCAGGAAAGTTATCCACAATTGAAGCTACTCTGTGGATGAATCCTTACTTAAAACCATAGCTTATGAATACTCACTGATGTGTTTACTTTTACCTGTCACCCAAAGGACACATTGGTTCAGAACAAATGACATATAATGAAGCAGTATAGCAAATAAAATGGCAAGAAGAGCTTTCTCCATGCAAACACAGAGTCTGCTTTCCTTTGGGTTACTATACTTTCATTAGGTGAGGACATCTATGCAGTTTTATGGGATCAGGGAACATTAAGGAGGGCAAATATATAGTGAGTTAACTGTTGTATGTGTGGCCCAGAAAATTCATACTGCTAAATCTGTAAGCTTGGTGATTTTGTCTTTTGATGTCATTACTGATCTATGTCGGTCTTTGTGGGTTCTATTTCTATTCTTCCCAAAGCTCTGTGTCTCTGTTGGGTGTGTAGTTTAAATCCCAGTCATCATGTTTCCACCTATTTCTATTGGCTATCTTTGCTTATCAGACTGCTTTTTTGCTATCTATGGGCTTCATTCAGTTCTTTAGAGATATCTAATGTCTGTTTTCTATACACTAAGGTGTGGAGGTAACAAAGCCCCTTCCTGACAAAGGCAGTTTTAGTGCATAGTGATTGAGTTGTGGAATACTATTTAGGGAGACCAAGTCCACAAAAGCCAACCAGAATGTTTCAGTTTAAGATTGTCTGTTGTTTTGGCTGGCTAGGTCTGATTCTGATCAGAAATTCTAGTCTCTGACAGGGTTAGAAAATATCTTATGACACCCATTTAATTTCTGATTTAATTTCTGCACCTAGTGCAAAGGTTAGGGTGGCAAAACCCACTTTGTTTCTCAAATCCTCTTTGATTAGTAGGAAAATGAGATGGAACAGGGATAGAAGTTAAGAAAAGAATTTAAGGTCATTGTCTCTGTCCTCCTGGCCCACACCTCCATTGGAAAACCTGGGCCCCAAACTTCAATGTCTTTCTTACCATTGTTTAAAGGAAGATCATAATATTTGCACCAGCTACCTTAGGGCTATTTGTATTTATTGGCAATGTGCTTTGTAAACCTGAAAATGAAAAATGAATTTGAGTTATCTTTCAAATAAAGATCAATTTTATTAGTAAATTATAACATTGGAATTTAGTTGGAAAATCTTTTATTCTAGGCATATGGAGAAAACTGCAATAGAGAAACAAAATATTTTTATTCTTTCCCTGTTTGGCTTAGATTTATCAGTTTTTTTGTATAGCAACATCTTGTCTAAACTGTCTAAAGGATGGCATGAGTGTTCAAAATGTAATCACAGAATCAAAATTTTAATAACATATCATGAGAAAGTAAGATGTAGTGGTAAAAGAGAAAAGAAATGTTTTCAGCTAAGACAACATGGCATAAGAGAAATTGTTCTTTTGACTCAGAAAATCTAGGCTCATATCTTACCTCTGATGTTTACTAACTATATGTCTCTGAGCAACTCACTTTACTTTCTTAGTCCTTGTCTATACAATGAAAGTAAAGTTTCTGCAATCCCTTCCAATTGTAGATATAAGATGGCTATGACACTGGGCTACAGAGTTCAAGAGATCTATCAATAGGCCACTTTAGGAAGTTGTATAGAAGTTTGTCACTTCCACCATTGCCTCTCACTTTGGCAATATTTCTTTTAACTGAAAAATTAAAAATTAATTTATGATTTTTTTTTCTACAACACATTCATTTCCAGATAACACCCACATCTCCACTTAGTGAGCGGGTGAGAAATGAGTTTTCTCTAATAACAAAGATTTTTTAAAAAGAGCAACATATTAAGCCAAACAAATCAACACAGAGACCATGTGTGACAGTGTATGCAATTCCATAACCATATTTTTCTAACTCTGCAATTTAGAGGAGGATCCTATGGTTCTATGAAGTCTTTCTTTTCTTGTGTTAAGAATTCTTTCTTTCCCCCCTTATTTTTCTTCCCTTCTCCTTTCCTCTTTTTTTCTTTCCACTTTTTTTTTTTTGTTTCTGCAAAAATCCTCTAGAAAGACTTTAAATTGAAACACTTCTTCATTTTCCTTAAAGTCTGGAGATATTTTGTTTTTAGGTTATACCAACAAATCATTCCTCAAAAATCTGCCTTCTCTTCTGAAATAGGTTTTTCTATTAGAAAATTTTTCAGGGCATGATCTCTGCTCTAAAGTCAGATTTTCCAAAGTCATAAACAGTTTATTTTTTATTTTTTAGTCCATCATGACTTTGCATGTCAAACTCTGTAACACTGTTATCACTTGATCCTTGATGCTTCCTTTCTGTGACCTTCCATTACTGATCATACTAGACTTATTTCCTTGAGTTTGACCCAGAATGTCTCATGTTGCAGAAGGACAATCCTCTTTGAAGATGTTTACAGCAGAGGTTTTTTTCCCCCATCAGTTAAATGGTATTTCATTGCCAAATCTTATTTTGAAATTTTTTTTATGGAAACTTAGGACAGAGTGCTTATCCCTTAAGGAATTTCAAGTGACTGACCAGTGGGCTAGTGACCTTTTTCCTGTGTGCAGGCTGAAGTACTTACTATTATTTTGGTGGGGGGAGAGGGAGTAAGAATAATCTTCAAGGGAAAAGAAAAAAGGGAAATTGCTTTTGATGACTCCCTTAAGGACCTCTAGTTTATTTAACTGAATACACTAACCTTCTAACAAAGTAAAGGTATCTTTGTCCTTTAAATCAAGATTCTAGACAAAGGGTCACTCAATATTTTTGATAAATTTTTTCTCCCTGAAGCATATGTTTCAGAACTTTCAATAACATTTTTTTCTGTATTTTTTTCTCAGGGTTTTAGCAGATAATAAAAACATGGAATAGGGTTCCTTTTCTTTCTTTATCAATACATTTGCCAATCTATTAAGAACCAAAAAGTAGTACTATTTCTGATGTCCTGAGTAATCCAGTTTGATTTTTAAATTACCTTACTAGGCGATATCATTCAGTTTCAGTTTCCTAGTATACTTACTTGTGTAGTAGGAGAAAATGAGAGTTTTAAAGAAAAAAAAAGCACATCCCAGAGGATTTCTCAAATCCCAGTATTTATTCATTGGGATGAATTCAGCATCACTGAAATAACATTAAAGAATTAGATGCATTTCCCTTCCTTGAAATGCAGGGTTGCTAGGTGTATCTCCTGATATCCTGAGGTGATTCTGAAGTCTAACAGGCCAGTGGGCCAGATGTAGCAGCTGAGGAGCATTATCCCCCTCACCCTTGTGAAAGCTCTCCCAGTTTTTTTGAAAAGCTAGATTCGCTAGCCCAATTTGCTAGCCCAAAAGATCACAGTTGACAGGAAGAGATTCTTTCAATACATAGGTCCATTTTTAGGGTGGGAAAGATAATATAACTGTGGAACTAGTTCATGAAAATAAATTTTTTGTTTATAGCAAGTTTTAGATGAATTATTAGTTATGAGATCCATTTCATTGTATCAGGGAGTGGAAAATATGAGTTTGGAGAAGAAGTATGACCTGAGAACTCAATATTTGGAATTCATTGTATGATAATAATGAGGAAAAGAACATAGAGAGAGAGAAGAAAAAAGTCCCTAAGATAAAGCCTTAGGGAACATACATTTAGAGATGAAGAAAACCAAGGAATGGCCTGAGAGGTAAGAAGAGATAAAATAAGTATAGAATTAAGGGAATTAAGCTCGTAGAATCCAAGTGTTAGATTCTTCCATAACTCATCACTTGCTATCATAATTCAAGATGGTGTAACAAATTGATGATGAATAAGTCAAACCTACTTGAAAATTTGAATCTGGTTTTCAGGAGAGTGTGAAGTGGATGCGGTGCTCCCCAGAGATGTACAAGAGGCAACATATAGAACATTTTTCTCTTTTCAAGCCTTTTTTTGTATCTCTAAGTTCATTCCAGAGATGTTACAATAGTAGCATCAAGCTTTAATGACTCTTATTTAACATAGCTCTATGCTAGATATATGAAAAGATGCCTCAGAAAAAGTTATAGCGGTTATAGGTATTTGTCAAAGGTGATGTATTGTGTCCAATATACATCCAGTTGGATATAGGGAGCTAGGGAAAGTGCGAAATAATAGAAATAATACTGGAGTTAACTTCTGCTTCCTGTTTAACATAGAGATACCATGGATACTTACCTTTTAGGGGCATTTTTAGGATCAAATGAAATAAGGTATGTGTGCAATTTGTGGCAAATGTTATAGCTTGGTGTATATCTGAATGTTGGGTGTCCTTGGCCAGCACTCTTGATCTATGTTCTCATTTACAAACTAAATAATCTCTGAGGTCCCTTTGATATATATCATTTTCTATTTCTGGGACACTGAGTGGTATGGTAGATAAAGCACCAGGCCTTGGGTCAGGAAGACATCCTCTTGAATACAAATATATATGAGCCTGGACAAGTCATTTAATCCTGTTTGCCTCACTTTCCTCATCTGTAAAATGATCTGGAGAAGGAAATGGCAAACCACTCCAACATCCCTGCCAAGACACAACTGAAAAATGACTGAACCGAATAACACTTCATACTTCTAGTACTTCATAATATCAATGAAAGGGGGAGAAGCTATTAAATTGTTTGTAGATTTATATTAAAAAAAGGAACTTGGAATTTTCCTATTATTTAGAATACTTAGTATAATTCTTTTTTTTTTCCCCAAAAGATTCAGGATGATTTGCAATGAATCTAATTGCATCAGAAGCTCATAAGGCTACATGAAATAAATATCAGAGGCAGCAAATAAACAATGGACTATTTTTATTTGCAGAAAAAAATGTGACCCTCATTTCTAAGGAGGAATAAAACAAATATAAATACATTCAGCAAATAGTAAAAGAATAAATATAGGGACCTTCTTCCTAAGACTTGAGCAGGGATTCACTGGCCTGAAGGATGTGACAGGGATTGCTAAAGGCAGGCACTCCTGCTGTCACTATTTTAGAAATTGTCACTGTCAAAATGGAGCACATTCATTATTCAGGTACAAAACTATAATTAAGAACATTGGCCAAGAAAGGGGGAGGGGAATTGGACGGTTCAGGGAGCTGGGAGTTGGAGAGAGCATTTCTCTTCTAGGTCACTAGTTCAAACTTAGCCCATATCAGTAATGACTGACAGTCATTAATATATGATGGCTGTTTGATGGCCTAGATGAGTAGGTGCCCATATCAGAAAAAGTCACCATTGTAATTGGCATTAATTGGCACTTTTGTTGGCAGCGTCAGCCGAGAGGCTGAAGATTGAATAGTCTATAGTGAGTGAATTATCCTCTCATCCTGAAAAGTGGGCCTCCCAGGGCAGAGATGAAGCACATTAGCAGGGCATTGTGGGAAACCTGATGCTGCTTCTGCGGCTTCAGCTGCTGCCCAAGCGACACACGCTCTGCGAACAGAGGACTTCAGTTTGTAGTGATCGCTTAGCCTGGCACCTTTCTTGATGAGGACTGAATCCACTTAAAATAGAGCCTTACCAACATGAACAATGGCTCCATGCAAAGCAAAAAGGTCCAAATGGAGAAGATAATGAATGGTACCTCCAGGGCATCATCCTTTCCTAGTTTGTTTCTGCTAAACCACATTTAGCTTGAGAGCTGGACAGCTTTCTGTGTGATCTGCAACAATAATTGATTTTAGCTGATGTTGAAAAATATATAATTTTTTAAATGAAAAAATAAAATAAAAACATAATGGGCTATAGTAAAATATTATCACATGCTGCCACCATGTTGACTCCTTATAGCAGAAAATTAAAGGTCTGCGCTAATCATTTTTTGCTCTCCATTGATTTAAGGACCTACTTGCATTATAATTTAGAGTCAACTTTTCATCTCTGCATAGTTTCATAATTTGTAAGATGAATCTGGCAGCTCTCTCTGCCATATCAATGAAAATTTTTTCTTATGCACTTCTTTTTGGCCCAGCTCCCTCATAATTAGCTTCTAGGTCAAAGTAACAATTATTTAGGATTAAATTTCTGGGGATGACCAATTTCTAAAAGGACATTTCACAGCAGTGGTACCATTTCTTAGCTTTTTGTAAGCATTTTACTTTCAAGCTGAAATATAGTATGGAAGAAATGTGCTTTTTAAAATAATATTTTAGAATTCATATACTTGTTTTCTTTAATTTCTCTACTCTCACTTTTCTCTTCCAGTTTTCAAAGCAGATCAATAAAGGCAGGTCACATTGAAAGGCAAATATGTGTAATGCTTTTTGTTTTTAAATTTTAAAATGCACTTTAAACATTTAATAAAAGGATTGCCTAATTAAACCTTTAAATACTTTAAAAATTGTTTTGATTAGGCTCTGAAACCGAGAACATTTTATTTCTCCCTCCTAATCCCATGCATTATTCAAAATTCTACAAATGATAGTAATGAAAATATTTATGTTCTTTATTCCAAATCAACATTTTATCAGCTTTTTGGGTTATTTATGTTTGCACACATTTAAAGAAAATGCTGATTCTGGAATATTTTTTCTTCAGATTTTCTTTTCGTCTGAGATTCATCTTCCTGGTCTTTCTATTGGAGAAACACATGTTGAAGTTCCCCTATAGGTGGTGCTCTTGTACACATCTTGAATCTTGAAATTTGCCTCTATAGAATAAGTTCAGCAAGCAAATTTAATGGAAGCTGCTTAATAGTATACATTATATATCATAAATTCTTCCTAATGATTCTGCCCAGATAAAGAGCCATGAGCCCATTCCTCTGTGATTGATATGCTTGTTTCATCCAAATTACCACCATTTGGTATATTATGACTTTTATTAGCAATCTAAGAATTTTAACAAGTAAGATCATGGCTCATCCACACACAAAGTGTGAGAGAAATTCAGATGTTTCAGTTTGCTCCACAACTTTAGAGATGGTATCATTTATGCTTCCCATTTTAAAGAAAAAATCCTCAAGATATTAAAAAAAGACAGAGACCAAAGAGAATAAGGTATTCTCTGAGATAGAAAAATAACTGTTAGAATATTCTTAACCCAATCCAAAGGGAAGGATATTATACAATTAAAAGGTGGTATAATGATTTGATGAGCTTCTGTATGTGAAAAATAATAACACAGATTAACGAACTGTTACCATTCATTAGGGGAAGGAAAGAAAACATAGAAAAAGTAATTTCTGAAAAGAAATTGACTAGTTTAATGAGGGTCAGGAGGTGGAGAGCTCTGTGTATGTGTGTACGAGAGAGATAGATACAGAGAGACAGAGGGAAGGAGGAGGGAGAGAGGGGAAAAAGAAAAGAAATACTTTTCATAGCTGAAGCAAGTCACTAGGGTGCTCACATTATAAGCTTGTATCTTTGGGCTACAAGAATTAAGGTGTTTGAGTCACTTCAGTGTACATATTATGAAGTTTAGGACTAGCTTCCAGCAACAACGATTTGATAATTGATTAAAAATGAACAACAGTTCAGCCATAGAAACTTTGTATTTTGGCTATGCATTTAGACCCTTTCAAAAAATGCTACATCTGAGACAAAAACAATAAGTATTGTTCTGCTCAGCTCTTCACACTATTTTGTAAAATTTCAGGGTAAATCAAACCTCTCAGTTTCATCTACAGTTTACTTCAATATACTGGAATTATATACTTAACAAGTTTTTCGTTCAATATTTCATACCTAGAGATAGTTCCTTGCATTTTTTCCAAAGCTTTACATAACAAGTTAAAAATAAACTCTGCTATGATTTAGTAGCTTGAACAGAGATTAGAACTTCAAAGATAATAGAAAACACACTGTACTTATTGAACTTGGAATTCTTTGAGAAGGTCTAAAAACAATTTAAATGTCACTGCCATCTGTTTACCTCTCCTTGTCCCATATTTTCTGGTATGCAAGGAGCAATGCTTCATTGTACCACTTAAAAGACTTTTACTTTTCCATTTAAAAAAGCACATGCTTATGCTAAAATAAACCCCCCTTTCCGTGGAATGTCAGTCCCATCCCATCTAATCCCATTTAATAAAATTCTATCCCATCCCAGCTCAGCCTATCCCATCTAATCTCATTAAATCCAATCCAACAAGCACTTATAAAGCACCTACTATACACAAAGTATTTAGCTAGATGATGAGGATAAAACAAAATAAAATAAAATGCCCTTAAAGAGTTTACATGCTGCTAGAGCAGAAGGTTGGGGGTGGAAATGGGGAACACAACAAGTAATAGATAAATATATATAAGATAATTTGAGGCAAGAAAGGACATTAACAATTAAGGAGATAGGGAAAAGGCTTCCATAGGAGATGGCATGTGAGGTGAGCCTTGAAGCAAGCTGGGGAGTGTTGAGTGGCATTGGTGAGCAGGAAATATGACAGACAGTCTTTGCAAAGAAACAGAAGACAGGATTTCAAACATCACATTCTGGAAACAACAAATAGGCCAGAGTGACTACAACACCTACCATAGAATGGAGAATAGCATATAAGAAATCTGGAAAGGTAGACTAGAGCCAAACAAACAGAGAAATTTGTATTTTATCTGAGAGACAAAATAGAGCAACCTTGCAAGTATAGTATAAGTATTAAATTCAGGTCCTCCAAGTGACAAACTTGGTCCCAGAAGATTTTCTTAATCTTTTTGGAAATAAAATCACCAGCTTGCTAGTTCAGGCTTGTTCCTGCACTCCTCTGGATCAAATACTTGCTTAATAATTGATGAGATGTGCTTAATATCACAAACAAAATGGAAATAACTAAACTTATCTTCTTTAATGATGTAGAAGCTAAAATAACAACCCTTTGTTTTTCCTTCCCCCTCCTACTAGTCACAGTTCTCAAGAGCAAAATAGAAATGACATGTATGCTCCAAAGAATGTGCTCTTCGTCATCTCCATGATTCCCTTGACTTCTGTATTTCAGCCATAGGAGCTGTTACTCTGGCAACACCTAGCATGTGAATATCCAGATTAATGGTCACCCCATTAGCTATGCAAATGTTATCAGGGACTTTGTATTTATGTGGGCTAGGATATACCTATATTAAATTACTTTCAAATCTAGGGCCCTCTTTATTCCTTGCCTTTTTTTTTTTTTTCCTAATCACAAACCTACTTCCCAATCTTATGACTGCTGTCTTATAACATGATGTAGCAGGTGAGGGATTCCATTGGAAGAAATAGAGTCGAGGAATTGTACTTGGGTTAGATGTCCTATCCTTGCCACTAATTTACTAGATCCCAAAGTGACAAGCTGCTCATCTACTTGAGCCTCAGTTTCTTTATCTGGAAAATAAAGAAGTTAGATCAAATGTCCTGTCATTATGTGCCTCCGGATAACAACTCAGATTAAAAAAATCCATTAAAAAAAAAAAAAGATGTCAAATAGAATGGCTTAGAAATAAAAAGTCATATTTATTTTAAACTTTTAAGGGTGTATTTGCATTATTTACTTTGAGGGAAGGAGTTAGTTTATGCAGCTCACTAGAAAGGAGAAGAAAAAGTCAAAATAAGAATACCTACATCTATTGTATTTAGGTTTGTGCTTAGCATAAAATTTCTATCTATAGAATGGAAGGAAAGGAGGGATTGAGCAGGGAGTCAGTATGGGGAAGCTGAAACATTTTCCATCTCCCATTTAGATCTTCACAATCTCATTTCACTATTTAATTTGAAATATTTTGGATTCTTAGAAAATTAGATACATTATTATTCTAACCAAAAGAAGTACAAAAACATGTTCTAGGATCTCATAAAAATGATTTTTGGATTAAGCATCTCTCCTTTCATTTATAGTTGAAAATTGTTTACTGTTTTATAATTTATAGGCTCATAAATTCATACATTTCAGAGCTTCAAGAAACCCCTTTTTCTTGCACATTATAAAACTGAAGCCAAGGGGAGATAAAGGACTGTCCCAGGTTCACAAAACTAATAAGTATCTCTGATGAGATTTGTACTCATGTCTTCCTAATTGCAATCTATTTCCAGGCAACTTTTTTTTATTTAAAATTTTTTGAGGTGCTTTCCTTTTAGCTTTCTTTCATATATTCCTTTTCACCACCAATTATAATTGATCCAAATCCCTTGGAACAAGACATGTATATCAGAAGGGGATGTTGTGATTCATATAAAGTTCATGTATACTGGAGTTAAAAAAGTCACATAAAGTCTTTTATAGATTGAATTACATGTGTGTGTGTGTGTATGTGTTATATAATATGTATATGTGTATGTGTTTGCATTATTTTAAAACATTATATTTTCATAAACAACAAAAAAGTAGTTCTTCATGAGAACAGGATATTTGAATTCATCTAAGACCTTCCTACTCTAATGACAAACTCTCCCTGAGAGTTCTTGGGTAGAGAAAGGAGAGCTAATATAAGTTAGTTCCTATTTGGTCAAGATAGCTGTGTCAGCAATGTGTCTTAGTCTCTCCAAATTTTAGAAGGGGATAATAAACCTTGCCAACTCTTTACCTCACAAGGATATTGAGAATACTAATGAGATAAATCATTTTAAAAATCCTCACAAGAAAGCTACTTTAAACATACAAACCAATTGGGCAATCAAAGAATTTCAAAATCCGGAAAAGATCTTAAAGACTCTCTAATTTAGCTGTTTAATTTCATGGAGGGAGAAACTGGGGTCCAAGAATGTTAAGTGACTTGTCTAGTGTTATACAGCTAGTTAGTAGCAGACCTAGAGAATAAAATCCCATTTAACTCCCATTCCTAATTTTTTTCCATGTACCTCACTGAATCCCATGTAGTTTGCAGCACTTTGTGCTAGTGTTGACATAGGTTGTCAATAATCTTAGTGGTCTCCAATTAACACAATGATTACTATCTCAGTTTCTTCATGGGTAAAAGGGATTAATAATAGATTGAACTACCAAAGCTGCTGTGGGGCTCAAATGGGGTGATGTATACAATAAAGCACTACAAAATATTAGCTCTTGCTTCTAAAGTTATCTAGGACATCAAATGAATATTGTGGCTATGCTCCTAGTACCCAAACAAATTTTTCTTATGTAAAAAGTTCCTCTGGATTTGGAAGTACATTTAGATCAGTCACTATTATCTCAGAAATGGAGGCAGGTGCATTAACTATTTTATATCACCAGAGTAATGATAGATTGAGTTTGTTTGAGACAATTACATTTAAGCATATTATGTCCGAGCTTGATTTTCCTTCTCTCCTTTATATATATGTGTATATATATATGTCTCTCTCTCTCTCTCTCTCTCTCTCTCTCTCTCTCTCTCTCTATATATATATATATATATATATATATATATCTTATTGAGCAAATATTTATGGGTACACTAACTAATCTATCTGAGCATTGACACTAAATTCCACTATGCCAGGGATGCATGACAGCTATCAGTTAAACAAGTGTAAGATATCTTGATATATCTTGATATAATACCAAGGTCAGAGTCTAGGATCACAAAAGATGTTGACTTTGATAATTAGGCATTAATTAAATATTGTGACTGGAAACTTTCTCAGGCAGAAAAAGTTGACTTGAAGCAAATGTTATGTGATAATAAATATAACTCTCACATAATTGGAATCCACTGTGACTTTTCAGAAACCTCTTCCTTGAAGAACCTTGCACTATTTTTTTTTTTTAAAGTAAATATAGTACCTTGTCTCCCTGAAGCTGCATGAACCTTCTCTTTTCTTTGGAAATAGAAATAGTAACCTTTAGTGTTATTCCTCATTCCCTCTTGCCTTCTCCATGGCCTTATTCCATCAATCATTCCCTTTCATACATCTTCAATCTCTCCCTCATTTATTGTCTTCTTCCTCTCTTCCAACAAATAAGTTCATGTTTTTTCTATATAAAAATAATTTCTCCTCTGACCTTGCTGTCCCATTCAAGTTATTGTCCTTTTTCTTTTCTCCTTTATTACCAAAGATCTAGAAAGAATAGTCAAAACTCAATGGCTTAAACTCCCCTATTTTGCATTTAAATTGTTTTAGGAAGATTCTGAATATCACCTGGCAGGATAAGATACCAGACACTGAGGTCTTTTTTCCAACTAAATTGCCAAGCATTCAAACTGTATTGCAGAGAGTATAATTCTGTTGGGCTGGCAATATTGTTCGAATGCCAAATGTACGCTTGTCAAAAAGACTATTTTATGGAGAACTCACACAGGACAAGAGCTCATAAGATGATCAGGAAAAGCAATACAAAGACACCCTCAAAGTCTCTCTTAAGAACTTTAGAATTGATTGTATGACACAGAACTGGTACAAGACTGTCCAGCAGGGTATGTCCATATGAGGGAAGGTTCTGTGTTCTATGAGCAAGTCAAAATTGAATTATCTCAGAAGATATGTGAGATGTTCAAAGTTAGAGAAGTCACCCCAAATGTTCACAGAGACTATTTGTGTCTGACCTGTGGCAGAGAGTTCAGAGATAATTTTAGTCTGATCATCCATAACTGGATGTACTAACTTGACTCTAACATATTGATGTCATTTTAGTCTTCTTCAAGAACAAAGAACAACTAACCAACCAACAACCAATCAAACAACCAACTCATTTTGTAATTTTCCTTTGCAATATGGCTTCCTTCTCTACTGCTTCATTAAAACTTCTATTTGGAGACTGGTTCATGATTTCCAGTTACTGAAACCAATGGCCTTTTTTCAATACTTGTTTTCCCTTGACTTCTCTGCAGCATTCTCTGCAGCTTTCTTCTTGATATTCTCCTTTCTCATGTTAACTTTCTTAGTTTTTCTTTTTAGTTTTGTTACTACTCCTCATTTTTCCACTTTATTGTGTCTTCTTTTACCCCTTAAATGTGACTTGATTTTTTGCTATTTTCCTTTTTTATATCATTGTCATTTCTATGTTTTTGGTCAAGCTGAACCCTGTACCTGTAATGAATTTCACTTTCATCTTTGTTTGTTGAATTCTTTTCCTTCAAGATCCATTTTTGATGTCACATACTCCATGAAGCTTTCACTGAATCTGAAAATGATTCATTGATATTTTTTTCTTTAGTACCTCTTTATTGCTTATGTCTTTTTGCATTTCTGTTATCAAATGAATGCTTGGAAAAATATTTTTTAGGAATTGACTTTACTCTTTTAAATTTGGAATAGAATTTTAGTATATTCCATAGATGCAAAGATTTAAGATAGATCTTGATCAGGTTTTTTTTTTTTTGGCCTTATTAGAAACCAGATAACTATTGATACCCTTCAAATATTTCTAGAGTACTTTCTCTTATTATCTGTTTTGCTCTTATCACATTCTATCTTAGGTCATACTACATTTTTTACCTATTGTGCTTCTTCTATTAGATTCTAAGTTCCTTGAGGGAAGGGTTCATGTTATTTTTCATGTAAGTATCCCCTGTTCCCTGCCCATAAGTGCTTAATAATTATTTCATGAATTTGATTTCACTTAGTCCTGATGCCAATTATTTTATTTGAAAGGTAGATTATAAGGGGAAAGTAAATTTTTCTCACAAATAAATAAAATTCCGTTAATGTGGGATGAATCTAAAACGATTGCAATGTTAAAATCAATGTAGTTGTTGATCAGTTATCTCTTTGATAAAAGAGAATCATCACGTCAACCAAAATAAAATGGAAAAAGTTTTTGTTTTGTTTCATAAAATTCCTACACTGAAATGAATTATTTTTTATCGTATATTTCTTTGGAGATAACTTCTCATCTAAGGTAGGAGAAATGCAGTATTCCTTATGTAAGTATTAGTATATAATGAGCGCATCATTCTAGAGTAAATATACTGGGGAATCTTCTATATTCTAAAGAGCCTCACTTTGTGATAAAAATAGTCTTTATTTATTATTTTTTAAGATACTTTATAGACATATTCTTTAAATGTCAGCAGCAAACATAAGATTTTCTGACATGATGTAATAAATATGAGTCTCTGGTTTGTGGGCTTGCTTAGATTTGCATAATCATTTGAGTGCTAAATAAAATAGACATTCTCTAAAACAGCCTAAGGGCAGATATCAGGTGGTTTGGTGAAAATGAACCTTTTTTCCTATTTTGAATCTGGTTTGAAATGAAGTAATGAGCCAGCAAGTAGTCAAAATGTACTTGGACTTCAAGATAAACCTTGAAGCACTGTAACATGGAGTTCTGGGGAAGCTTTATTTTGTTTAAAAAAATTCAATGACAAATTAGAAAATATTACAAATAACAATCAACATGACAAATTTCAGAAGATATCCTTCCCTTTCCCCACAAACAAAACAAAACAAAACAAAATCCTAGCAAATCCATTTCTGTTGAGATAGAATTTATTGTGTCCTTGCAAATAGTTTCTAAAGAATCATTTGGCTCACAGAAATTTGTTGTATACAAAGTTCATCATAATAACTTGTATGTGTATGCATATATATATTTATGTGTGTGTGTGTGTGTGTGTGTGTGTGTGTGTGTGTGTGTGTGTATAATGATAATGAATAAGCACTTCCGTGTGTGTTAAGGTTTGCAAAACATTTTTTAACTATTACTTCATCTATCCTTGCAACCCTGGAAGTTAGATATTATTACCCCCTTTATACAGATGAGGAAACTGAAGTATATAGAAATTTAAAAAATTTGTCCTCAATTAGTCAATTAGTAAATCCAAAGGTCAAATTTGAACTCAGGGTTTCCTGATTTCAAGTCTAGCACTCTATTTACTCTGCCACCAGCTACCTCTTGTTAACCTATGATAGAAATTATTTTTACATTACTTCACAACAGTTTATACCTGTGGGTGGTTATTTCCCTTGTCAGAATACTAAACTCCATACATCTTATTAAAGTTATATTTGTAATTCTTAAGAAATCTAATATAATCAGAGTAGATTCATTTTGGAATTATTCTTCTAAAGCTTTAATAGCCAAGATTTCTAAACATTTCTAAATGTAGAGCAGTTAAAACTGCAATTGTGAACCATTTGTTCAATCCTTGAACAGGCTATTTTCTATTTATTAAAAAATGACAACCCTGTAGGATTATTCAGTGATTAAACTGATAAAAGTGGCATGCATCTAAGAAACAATGTTCTTTATTAGAGTCTTGCTTTTAGAATGAGTATATTAGAAAAATCACCTACAGGAAGGCCTTTAGTGCATCTGTTCTAAATTCTTTACAAAAGATATGTGGAAAGATGTGAATAATAAATGAGGAGAATCAGGCCTGGATGAGTTGGCTTCTTGCTGGTGGAAGAATGCTATCTGGTCCTTCAATTAAGTTTTGGCACTATGTGCCAGGGACTGTGCTAGGTGTTGGGGACAGAAAGAAAGCTAAAGATAGTTCCTGCTCTCAAGGAACTCACAGTCTAATGGGGAAGACAACTTGCAAACAATCATGTGCAAACCAGCTATATATAATCATGTGGCTCTGGACATCAATGAGGTCATAGATTTCCTGATTTATTGATGGGTGAAGGGGAAAGCAATGAAGCAGTCAATTATCTAAGAAACTTGCAAAGTTTTTCTCTATCTCCTTTCATGCAAATCCGCTAAATTCTATTTATTTCATGTTCTCATAAAGCCTCTAGAAGTTAGCAGTGAGAAAATGGAAATGCAACATGTTCCCTAGAAGAGGGAAGAGGAAACGAATACAAATATTTTTTAAAAAATTGTTTATTATTAAATTTATAGCCCCATAATAATGTAAGCATGAGTGAAGAGATTTAAATTTTATTTCTGCATAAAGAACAATCAGCTTATTGATGTATGGAAGTTTGTTCTGAATATCCCAGAAAATAAATTTGATAGAAAATATAAATCTTGAAAAGAACTTTATACTTCCCAAAAGATGCCTTTCTGGATCATTGTTTAGAATTACGTCTGTTTTCTTGATGAAAGTCTCTTTGCCCTAAGTCTGCCGATGTCCCTTAGTACTAATATGCACAAGATATTGAGGCTTGACTAGCTTGCCTTTGCAAGCATGACTTTTCCACGTGCTGAAATTTGATTTTGCCTCATATTTTACCTTGAATAAAGAGACCTGAAAATCAATCCTTATGGCTTGTGATTTAGTTTCTTCAAATAGAGGTCAAATATATGAGAGTGGGGGTTGTAGCACAAGTAATCTACAATGTCAAGGTAGTTGTTTTAAGCAAACTGTTTAGAAATCCTGATCTTAATAGAATGCACAAGCCCGATGTATTCTATTAGTCTTCCATATCTCACAGGCATTAGCCTTTTCAAGATTAGCCCTGTGGAGAATTTCATTTCAGTGTTTTCGGCAGTAGACATACATATTAAACGGCCATACTGATGAACATATGGCCTTTTAAACATCCAGGAGAGTGGCACTGTGCTATGTTGGAAACAAGACTGTGATAGGGTGTCAGGAGACCAGCTTTAGTTTTGTCTATGTCACTAACTAGTTTTAAAAAATCTCTAACAAACCATTTATCTTTAGGCCTCAGTTTCCTGTTGATAAAACATGGGATTTGAACTGGCCAGAGGTATGTTGGTACCAGCTCATAATCTGTCATAAGAACAATTTTTTATTTTTAGTGTGAGTATTTATATCTTGGAAATTGGCAAATGCTACCAGTTAGGATTTGGTTTATTTTATTGTTCATTATCTAGACTTAAAAAAAAGTTAATAATACAGATTAAATTTAAAAATGTGTTATGTGTACATTTTTCCACCTAAGTTGATTGTTTACCATTTATCACTAAATTCCTAGACCAGGTAATCTTTAAGCTCCTTTTCTGCTTTAATACTTTAAATAAAGTAATATTTGTAGAGAACCGTATATCATAGAGTCTAGAGTCAAAGACTCATATTTGCCTTTGTTGGGAAAAGCACCATACTGCCCACTTATCTGAAATATGGGCACTGTCATAATTATATTAACATATGCTAAAGCATAAGCTATTCTTGGATTCCAGATGTAGCTAGGTAGTGCCATAGATTGATCACTGGGCCTTCAGTTAGGGTGACCTGAATTCAAAGCCAGCCTCTGTTATTTATTAGCTGTGTGACTCTAGGAAAGTCACAACTTTTCTGTATCTTAGTTTTCTCATTTATAAAATGAGGATAATAGGAGCACCTACTGTTTAGTGTTTTTGTTACAATAAAATGAATTAATATTATAAAATGCTTATTACTGTGGTTGCAACATAGTAGAGGCTTAATAATTACTTGTTTTGTTCCTTTTTTTCCTTCCTTTCTTCTTTCTTCCTTTCCTCCCTCCCTTCCTTTCTTCCTTCTTTTCCCTGTTCTTCCTTCCTTGCTTCCTTCCTTATTTCCTTCCTTCCTTCTTTTTCCTTCTTTCCTCCCCCCTCCTTCCTTCCTTCCTCTTGCTTCCTTTTTTCTTCCTTCTTTTCTTGTTTCTTTCCTCTTTTTCCTTCCTTCCTTCTTTTCTTGTTTCTTCCCTTTTTTTTCCTTTCTTGTTTTGGGGTTGTTTTATAGGGTTGAAAACTCCTAACACAGATGTCCTTGTAATATTTACATGACTAAACCCCTTTAAATGGGGTTAAAAAATGTCCTGTTTTCTATCAAATCCCACTCTGTTGAAAACAGTGCTATAGTGAGGATGCAGAATAGCACTAATAATGCAACCATTCCTTCTTCTCTAGAGTGTTGTATACATTACTGATTAAAAAATACATCACAATGTAGTTTCCAAATGCTTGGCATGTTGTTCTAATTAGTATCTGCTTAGCAGGGTGAAATGAAAATTAAAAATTCAACTTCCTTCCTATGGGGATTCAGTGTATAATTCCCCCCTTTCTTCTGCCTTTTTTTTTTTTTAAAGACTAATAACTTCTTTATTCTTGAAAAACAAATCAAAGTCATATTTTTATAAACATAGAGTAAAAGGAAAAAAAGGAAAGGAAACAGAAACTTCAGCAGATGTTTCTATACAGAACCACCCAAAAAGATCAGGATTTTTGACTCCTTAAATAATAAATAATGATTAACCACATGTGAAAAAAAAATTCCTTTGTATCCATATGCATCATTGCTTTTGAGAGGAGATTTTGGGGGAAAATAATGATGTAGATATTTTTGGTTCTTTTTAGTACATCTCCTTAGTCATCATAGATATTGTAGTAAATGTGAAAAATACAGTTGGGTGTGGTGGTGCTCCCTTGTGATCCTTAATATGGGGAAAGCTGAAACTAATGGGTCAATTAAGCTTCAGAATTTTGAGTTTAGTAAAGCCAATATGGTGAGCCCCCCGGAGTACAGGACTACCTTACTATCTCATTTCAGAAAATGTATACATAAGGTGTGAATAGATGAGTGTGTATGTATATTCATATATACATATTATATAATTCTCTTTAAAGAGGCATTTGTATGTACACATATATGTATATATATTCTTCCCCTTAAAGGATTTTTAAAAACACATGGATGATATTACAGAAAAATCTTTTATGTTTCTCTAAATGCACTATTGTTCTCTCCCTTTTTCTTCTAAATGTTTTTTCTTATTTGTTTATTTTGAGAATGGGGCCATCTCTCAGTAAACTTTTGTGGTGCACTTTTTTTTTTTTTTGATAGAGTTAGGTTTATTAAAAGTTCAAACAGGGAGTGCACACATTTCATTGGTTCTCTCCTTCTAGGGTCTTAGATTTTTGATGAGGGCTAAGGTTCCAGATTGCTGGTACCAAAGTTGTTTTTCAAAAAAAAAATTATTAAAGCTTTTCATTTTCAAAACATATGCATAGATAATTTTTCAACATTGATCCTTGCAAAACTTTATGTTCCAAATTTTCCCCTCCTTCCCCTGAGTCTCTCCCCTGATGGAGTATGGCAAGTAATCCAATATATGTTAAATATGTTAAAATATATGTTAAATCCAATATATGTATACATATTTATACAATTATTATGCATGACAAGAAAAATCAGATCAAAAAGAAAAAAATGAGAAAGAAAACAAAATACAAGCAATGTTGTAATCCATGCTTAGTTCCCACAGTCTTCTTTCTGGGTGTAGATGGCTCTCTTCATCACAAGATCACTGGAACTGGCCTCAATCATCTCATCGTTGGGAAGAGCCACCTCCATCAGAATTGATCTTCATATAATCTTGTTGCCATGTATAATGATCTCCTGGTTCTTCTCATTTCACTTAGCATCAGTTCAGGTAAATCTCTCCAGGCCACTCTAAAATCATCCTGCTAGTTGTTTCTTATACAACAATAATATTCCATAACATTCATATACCATAACTTATTCAGCATTCTCCAACTGATGGGAATTCACTCACTCAGTTTCCAGGTTCTTGTCACTACAAAAAGGGCTGGCACCAAAGTTTTAATAAAGATATGAATCTTCTCTAATAATATCTTAATTAAAAAAAATCAATTTCATTTTATTTTTAGTTTCAAATTCTCTTCTTTTCAATTCCTCCTCCTTCATCTATTAAAAAAGGAAGAAAAACAAAAAAAATTACAAATACATAGTCAAGTAAAACAAATTCCTGTATTAGCTATGTGCTCCTTTCCCTCCCCCTACCCCAAATGCTTTAATCTACATTGCTCAGTTATCTCAGTTGTGGGCAATTCTCTGTGACCTCTTTTCATATTTTCTTGGCAAAGACACTGAAGTAGTTGTCATTTTCTTCTCCAGCTGATTTTACAAATGAGGAAACAAAAGCAAACAGGATAAAGTGGACTGGCCCAAGGTCACACAGCTATTAAGTGTCTAAAGTCAATTTTGAACTCAGGTCTTTCTTACTCCAGGACTAGCACTCTAGCCACTGTGCTGCCTAACTACTCATTTCAATTTGTACCTGAGTCTATTATCTTTGGAGATGAGTAGCATGTTATAAGAGTAATCCTCAGGAATTGGAATTGATCATTGTGTTAATCAGAGTTCCTAAGTATTTCAAAAGTGTTTGTCTTTACAGTGTTGTCATTTTATACATTGTTCTTCTGGTTTTCCTAACTTCACTTTTGTAGCAGTATGCATACTAAAATCTTTATCCAGCTGCTTGTTAGAATCTACTTCTCTATTTGGTCTTGTAATTTCCTTTTGATTATAATATGATTGCTTTATGAACTAAGATCTTCTTTCCTGTCAAACTCTATTCTATCATGGTTCTACTGATCATGGAAACTTGGGGACTCAGAGGTTAAGGCAATGCTTCTTAGTTCTAATTTTATAGGTAAAAAGTTGGAGAGATTGTTTCTTGCAAAAGGGTTTGGAATTTGCTGGAATTTTTGGCCTTAGTTCATAGAATTTATCAAGGTCTTGTTTCCTTTAGGGATTGCCATTAATCAAGAACAGCAGTCTGGAATCTGCAGGTAAACTTCCAGTTTCACTGCTTTCTTTATTCTAATATTATACTGATGAGTATGAAGAAGCACACTATCTTTTGTATGCTTGTTTTTGTTGTGTAAGACTAAATTTGATTATTTTATCTATTTTAAAAATGTATTTCTTAAAAACTAATCTAAATAGGCCTAAATACATTAAGTGATCAAGGAACAAAGATCAGGGGGATATGTTTGAGAGATTTTCAGATACAGACTTTCACATGGAATATTTACTCCAAATATTAAGTCTTCCCTGTCCTTTGTTCTCGTTCTGAGCATAGCTTCAAAAGGCATTTTTGTTGTTGTTGTTTTTTTAATAGTCCTGAGTTCTTTCTCAGCTTTATCCTTCCTGAGACTATTCTAATAGGCTTGTGTCACACTTTGGCAGTAATCCTTTTGTTTATGTCCTTTAAAGAACTGAATTTATATTCATCTTGCTATACTGATTTTTTGACCAAAGTGATATCTCTATTTCTTATCTTAGTTCAGATCACATGTGATCATATTGCTAGAAATTCATTCTTTGGAGCCTACTTTTCTTCTTGAATCAATTTCTTTTTAGAGTTACTGAACACAGCATTATAACTATATTTTGTATGTAGTTCTTAAAATATGGATTGCTAACATCCCATGCCTAAGTGCTCCTTCCTTGTCTATTATGAATGTTCAGATGACATGGTTGCTTTCCTTCAAGATTCTCATTATTTGTATTTTGACCAGACATTTGTATTTTGACTTATTGACTAGAATAAACTTTTTTTCCTAGATGAATTCTAGTTTAAGTTTGTCTTAAAATGTCAACCAAATTGAGCTGAATATGCTAAATGTGGTATGACCATCACAGAGTACAATGGAGTTTTACTTACTTTATTGACAATTTTAGTTTATTATTCATTTAGGTTCAGCTCACAATAATGTCCTCTTTGTAAAGATTTCCTGATTTTCCCAAATCTATATAATTATTTTCCCTTTGAATTTTGAATCACACATAACAGATTGCCCCATTTACTTATTTTATATATTTGTCTTTCCCTTTCTTCACTCTTCTTTCTTTTTTATATTGGATGGCAAATTTTTTGAGGATAATCAGGGCCTCTCTCTTACTCTCTCTCTCTCTTTTTTTTTTTATATGTCATAGTGATTAGCATAGTTCTTTCCACATAGTAGGTTTTTGATAAATGTTTATTGAAATTCTATTGGACTGAAGAATCCCAGTAAAGGAGCAGTGGTCTCAGAGTCAGAGGGATGAATCTAAGTGTTTGTTCTGCCATTTGCCAGCTGTGTGATTTTTGATGTTATTTAGCTCCTGCACTTCAACTTCTTTATTTGTAAACCAAAAAGCTTAAACTAGATGGTGGTCAAGGTCTCTTCTAGCTCTAATATTCTATTAAAATTATTTTAGATAATATAAAACCAAATAATATGTGAAAAATAATTTCCAAGTGGTGTCATCTGAAACATAAAAATGGACACTGAATTCACTGGTGATTCAGATTTAAAATGTATCTTGTTGGGACCAAAGGAATAGAGTTAAAAATATGTTAGGACCATCTTTGATAATAAAGAAATTTATCAAAAGGGTCTTGGCAGGGTTGGATTAGAGATACTCAGAGGCCAGCCTATGGAATGATTTGAGGTTCCCACCTGTAGAAATGAAAATGCATAAATGTCATAACTCTTCCTGTGTGTTACTGGGCAGGCAACTCCTATTCGATACCTCACCCTGCCATTTGCTATCTGATGTCTTGTCACCTCCTCAATTATCCAATCCTTTTCTTTGATTCATTTCTTTGCTGTGCATTTGTCCCCTTGTAAAAGCCACCCCTCTAATACAGAAGGGATGGTTGTACCTCATCTCTGACCTCAAATATGGAAAGATTTTATTCCCTTCTTCCCCCACCCCCATACCTCTAGCTCAGTATTTTATGATGATTTGACACTGCTGAAGAAACAGTGCTGCGAATATCTCAATGCTTCAAATTTTTTCCTATTGGCTTGGCAGCATTTCAATCATTGCTTTATACAGTAACTCTAGTAGCCCTTAGAATCCTTTGAAGCTCAATGTCAATTCACTATAAAACTATAATAGAGTACAAAGTAAGAAAAGGTTCCATTAAAAATATCCTTTCCTCCCTAACTAAACCATGGGAAGAAATGAATATATTTATTTATACATTTTAAGCTAATAGAGAATTATAAGTCAACAAGTGTTGAATTTGTTGGGTATTGAAAAGGAAATATCTGTTTAATTTTGCACTCTCATTAGTTCATTGTTTTCAGTTAATTGAGGAAAGGGACAAACTGGTTTAGAGAAAAAAGAAGCATTTTGGGAGTCAAAGGACCTGGATTCATATCTTTCTTCCAGCAATTTCTATTTATGTGCCCTTGGGTTCATCATGAGCCTCAGTTTCCTTCTCTGCAACATGATGAGGTTAGACTAATTGTCTCTGAGGTTTGTTTTACATTAAAATCTATGATTCCATGGATGAGTTCTTGCTAAGATACAGAACAGAGTTCTGCTAAATAACAGAATCTGGATAATCAATCAACTCATTTTTAGTCAGTTTTATGCCTTTATTTCTAATGCCCACTCATTTCTAAAGAAATCACTTGGATCAGATGTGGCTATAGAGTTCAGATGTGGTTATAAAGCCTCCCACATGTCCACAGATTAACTGTGAAGCAATTCAGAGAAAATACTCTATTTTTTTTTTATTATTTTGTTAGCTCCTAGAACATTTTATCCTTCCTACAATCCATCCTTCATACTAATCTCAGAATAATATGTCTTATACATAAATCTTGTCCTGTCATTTCTTTGATCAATATTTTTCAATATTTTGCTATTCTCTGTCCAGTAAAATATAAAATCCGTTGCTCGCCATTCTATATACCACCATGTCTTTTCAAGCATAATTTCAAATACCAGAACTAAATGAATCCTGTAATAACATAAGGCATCAATAGAAGCAACTGGTTTCTTTGATAAAATATAGGTGGACTGATCAAATATAAGCTAGGTGGAAATATTATTATATATTTTTCCTTGTCATGCATCATGCTACAGCTAAAATGGGGTATTTTCTTCCTTTTTACTATGTTCTCTGTCCCCATTGCCCCAGCTTTCTAAACATAAACATACTCTGATTTTTCCTGACTGTGTATCATGTCATTCCAGGTTACAATAATTTTTCTTTGTTTCTCATCTTCTATGATACTGTGGCTAAATGTATCTTCCCCTGTTTCTGGTACACATTATAAGTACTCATTAATATCAAGTAAATGAATTGTTGCTGAATGAATAGAACTGGCCACTAACATGTAGGACAGGACTGCTTTAAAAACAACTTGATCCTCTAGACTGGGGATTCTGCCTACTGTGTAGCAGGCATTCCATAAATGCTTGCTGATGCAGTGATTGATACAGAATGCCTCTGAGGGATTGCAGATGGAGACTAAAAACCTGGTGTCACTATTTTAGTGTTGACAATATTTTTAGCAAATCATAGTAAATATAGGCAGCATACTTCTCAAAATGTAACAGGCCACTTTGGTTTAGCTTTACTGAACTAATCTGAGCAAGGATTATCTATTGGTTGCTTTTAGATCAGCTTTCAGGAGGTTCAAGAGATCAAGAGAGTATTTAAAATAATTGTAATAATGCATTCTACTCTGATGAGATCACTCTCTCTTTTAAACACTTTTGCCTTTTAATTGTGCATCAGTTTCTAATTCCTTCTTCTGCACAAGGTTCTATCTTTGTTTCTCTTGTTTTCATTTTGGATGACTGTCAATAATCTAGTTTTTATTGAGTATGTACCATATTGAGTATGGCAATATGCTAGGTGCATTGAGGGTACAAAAGAAGTGAGTTGAGAAAGCTATCTTCAAGTAGTTTACAATCTAGTGAGAAAAGCATATTAGAGAATTAAGAAATCCTATTAAAAGTAGTTTTGGCCTAAGGTAACAAGATATTGATTCAAGTCCTCATTCTTCCATTATCAGTTATATGACCCCAGTTACTCATTTCTCTGGGTCTCTCTTAGTTCATTTGTAAAAGTAGACTTTTGGACTAGATGGTCTCTTTTTCATTGTACTTTTTGAGTTTAAGTATAAGCAGATTTTAACATTCACCAGTGAGATCAATATGGGCTGATGCATTTGGGAAGGTTTCATGGATGATATGAGATTTGACCTGAGGATGTGTAGTAGTTGGACAGGTAAAGAAAAAAATAGAGAACATTGCAGGAGAGATGGGTGCATGTAGGACACAATGCAAGATCTAGCATAATAGGAACCACAGGTATGTTTCTGGGGAAACACAATAAATCTTACAAATCCATGGATTCCTGCTATCCAGTATTTTCTGCCTTCTGCTTCTCTGGATCTATTGCAGCTTAGCTCCTCATCGATTGCTGTCTTCTTGTGCATCTAGTTTTGACTATCCTGTCTCCACCCTTCTTGTTAAAAGAGCATTTACATGTTAATCAGATTTCAAACTTATTAAGGGAAAGTACTATACTGAGGCAAAGATCTAGAAGAATAAAAAATAATGAGCCTTAGGGTAGAAAAAGAACAATTGTCTGAATTATATTGTGTTAGTAGCAGATCTTCGTGTTATTGTTCATTCTTGGAGAATTCTAGATAACATTTCCGATACGAAAGCGGTGACCTGTAGCCTGATGGAATGCATAGGATGGACTGAGATTATGGTGGATCTTAAATCAGAATGAATTTGGACAAGATATAACATGCAGCATGGAACCATTTTAGATTTTTGAGCACTTACTTCCTAATAAAAGTATTATTTTATGAATATTAGCTTGACGTTGGTAGGTAGCATGGACTAGGTTGAGATCTTCAGTTGGAAGCATATGTGTACTAGTGAGGGGGCTATTAGCCTAGACAAGAACTGATGAAGGACTAAATGAAGGTCATAGTAGCTTGACTGAAAATGGATGGGAAAACCTGAGTGACAGAATTTGATGACTATACACAGTTTGAAGCAGCAGAAGGAAGAACTAAAAAAGAATGTTAGGTTTCTAACCTGAGACTAAGTAATGATAGGGAAAGGGAGAAAGATGGTGAGTCTAGTTTTGCATCTGTTTTTTCTTTAAAAATTTTCTATCCTTGTCTTTGTGTCTCTTTTTTAGTACTTATATTTCCTGGTCCAGGAGCAGTCCTACCTTTTCTTTTAGTCCTAATTTTTTTTGTCAAATGGCCATCTCTTCTTCACTCATTTCCTTCCTGAAAACACATTTCTTCCAAAAAGCCTTTGAGCAATAATCCTCCAACTCACATCAAAAAACATGTCAGAACAAAGCAAAACCCCAAGCTACCCAGACTTAACAAGCACATTCCCAACTCTGCTGAACTTAGAACATCTGCCTTATGAATAGTTAGCAAGGCATTTTCTAAGAACACACTGTTTGTTGGTCAAAAATAATAAATTATGGATACTGTTGAGAGTATCTGTGTTTTCTCTCCACATACGCATGGGACTCATCATGATTCCTTGGTGGTTCTAGCTGGACACATATCCCTTTTAGGTCATTCTTTCTTTGCTCATTTACTATGACACAGGGTTAAAGGCAACTTTTAATAGTGACTAATTCCAATCATTTGATGTCTGCAAATTCTCCTGAGAGCAGCATGGAATTTTACTATAAAGTAAATAGAAATAATGCTATCAGGAAAGGGAGAATAATTGATTACATAGAAATCATCTTTTATAATTCCTGAGGAATAATGTTCTCTAGCTTACTCTCCTATGCCTTGCCTGAATATATTTTCTATCTGAATCCTAGATTTTGAAAGCTGCCTTCATCTCTTTCTCTCTTCTCTTGTTACACCAATAAAATCAGTCAGCCCCTCAGCAATAAGCAGGTAAAATGACTTCTTTTGTAGAACAAATCTTTTGTGTGTAAATAATTTGTTTCCCTCCCTACCCCCACCCCAGCATTGTGTTGGAAAAAATATCCCACATAAATTGATTGTATAGATAGGCTGATTGTAAAGCAAGATTAATATGGAAACACAAGAAGTTGGCAATAAAAGCTACTAACTTAAATCATTCAAATTTGTGTACAAGCATTCATATTTAGCAACAGTCCCAAGGCTGAGATTAAAGCTGTTTGGTAGGTTACTTCAAGGCCTTTTTATTGCTAAATCTTATTATGTCTCTAAAATGTAGAAATTAATCACCTGTCATCAAAGCTGCAGTGGATTATTGACTTCTAAATGTCTCTACAAATTGATTCATGACAGAATGAAACAGGAGACTGAACTAGCATTGAAATTCTTTTGCATGTGATAAAAAAGGTCTATTAAAAGCATTTCAACAAATGCTGCCTATTAGGTAATCATCACAAAGTACTTTCCTATCAAAATGAGGTGCTTCTGGACGAGTCTTGATGAGGTGCATTTTTTTTTTCTCACTGATCTGGTAACATGAAATTATTCTGAAACCCCAGGAAACTGATTTGAAAATCCATTTAATTCTTATATTACATAGTGCACAACTTATTCTTCAGCACTAACACAATATAAAAGTAGTTATGAAAATCTATGCCACTTTAAAAAATGTTAACACATGTAGATGTTTCAATCCAATATGTTTTGGGGCCATTTCCAATTCACCAATAATAGATCAGAACAGGAAACGCTTTCCTCATCTGACTAAATTCCTTCATGCCTTCCACAGGTTTGAATTGAGTGACTTTGAAGAAAACATATCTTTGATTGTTCTTGGGGACAGCAGGATCCAGGATCTTCTATTAATATCAATGTCAGATAGTTAAAAAGTGTTCATCTTTTACTATCTACCAGACATTGTGCTAAGTGGTGGTGATATAAAAACAAATAAAAAAAAAGAAATTCCTTTCCTGAGGCTCTTATATTTTAATGGTAAGACAACACATAAAAGCTGAAGGATGGAGGAGGTACCCAGCAGGAGCATATATAGAAGTCTGGAGAATGAAGAATGGCTGATTCACCAAAATGGAGGTTTTGGGAAGAACTCATCAATGGGAGGAGTGGAATGAGGAGGCAGTTGAGAATGATCTGGTGAAGGTAAGACCTTTTATTATCACTATGTTGCTTATACCTATATGCAATTCAATTCACCAAGCACTTATTAAGTCCTGTCTATTTTCCAGAGACTATGCCAGGTGCTGGATGTCCACATGCCCTTCTCTTTTTATAAGTTGTTTTTTGTTTGTTTATTTGTTTCACATTTGATTTAAATTTTGAATTGCCATCTTAGTACCTAGCTATAGTGTTCTATTTCAGAGTTAAATGTAGCTCAATTATCTATTCTCTTTCAAGGGGAAAGAAGGAAGGAAGATTGGGATGACATACATTTATAGATGGGAATCCTCTATGCATTTATATAGGGATTAAGTGCTGCCACAAATTCAAAATATCAGAATTGAGTAGACTAGGTCTGGCAACAAGTACATATAAGGTTTGTCCCAAATGTGAAGGTTGGGGATGAAGGCTTTTATGAGGGGAACTTTAAAAATCTTTCTAATTATCATTATTGGTTAAAGAGGTCATTGAAGCCAGGAGAATCTGGGGAAGTGATGAAGTAAGATTTTCTCTGCTTTGTGCATAACAGAGTCTATTGATTGGGCTTTCAGTTTAGTAGAACTGGACTCGAATTCTGTTTACTTGATCATGGTATTTGGAATGTAAATCTTTCTGTGAGGATATAATATATCTTTCAGGTTTTGAGAGACCCCTTAGATACCACAAGTGCTTAACCAGTGTTAAATATTGATTAAAAAGATCAGTCATTGGAAGTATAATTTTCCCCAATATTGCAATGAAGTTGACCTATGGTCTTAGTTACAAGGCATATGTGACCTTTAAGGAGTTACTTTATAGTCAGGAATTTAATTATTTCACTCTTTAATTTCATTATTTATTATCTATTATGGATTAAATTAGTGTCATTCTTTTCTAAAAAACTATTTACTATGACTACCTCTATCTTCTTGATAGGTAGCTCCCTCTCTATATTTTAAATTCATAATAGCAGCCCTGGCATTACTTGATTTTTTATTAACTTGCAGAAGTAGATTATACTTTTATGTGTATGAAGGCTCCATTTGGTTCAAAATACTTTAGATTTCCCTTGAAATTCTGGAGTAAGTCTCATATTTCCAAATTCTCAATCCTAATTGAATTGAAATAGAGGACAAATTTGTAATGGAGACATCATGTTGGTTTTATACATTCAGTAAAATGACCTATTGGCTTTGATATTGATTCTGTACCTTGGATTCTGAACACAATAGTGGTCAGAATTGTAAAGCCTCTTTATTGTCCTAGAGTTAAAGAAGATTGGTGTATGAAGCAAAGGGAGTATTATGAAGTGTTTTAGGAGCAATGCTTAACTCTCAGAAAATCACATAGGGATTATCTACACTTAACATAAAAGGGTGTTATGCCCACTGGACTATTGAATATCACAAACCTGATCTCACAACTCTTAGGGACTTCTGGGTATTAGAGAAGTCCATCCCTGAGAGCAAAGTTATAGGGTTGACTAGCTAAATATAAAAAATTATCTGACAGGAAGAAACTTTATTCTAGCTCTTCTCATCACCTGGGAGCTACCTCCTGCTCTCTACCCCACTTTTCTTTCCCCCCCACATATGAAGACTTCCGTTAAGGAAAATAGTGGAGATAGTCTTGGATCCAGAGTCAGAGAGCCTGGGTTCAGATCAAGACTGTGTGACTTACTACCTCTTTTTTTTTTTTTTTTTCCCCTGAGGCAATTGGTGTTAACTGACTTCCCCAGGGTCACACAACTAGGAAGTGTTCCATGTCTGAGATCAGATTTGAATTCAGGTCCTCTGACTTCAGGGCTGGTGCTCTATCCATTGCATCACCTAGCTGCCCCATGTGTAACTTACTCTCTAATTAAACTTGGTCAGATCAATGTACTTCTAATCTATTCTATGCAGCTCACTTGGGTACTGTATAGAGAGTTGATGTTCAATCTCAGACACTTACATGCTATATATAGGTGAGTCACTTAGCCTCTATCTGCCTCAGTATCCTCAGCTGTAAAATGGGGATAATAACAATATCCACCTCATAGTTTTTGTGAACAGCAAATGAGATATTTATGAAGTGTTTAATACTTTCTTTCTATCTCTTCAGTCCTGAATTTCCTTCTCTTTAAATTGAAGGAATTGAATTTGTTGACCATCATGGTCCATTTGAATTAATCAACTTATCAAAATGCATTTTTAAAAAGTATTTGCCTATGAGCCAGGCATAAGAACAGATATTCAGAATACAAATAAAAAAGTGAAACATTATTTGCTCTCAAGGAACTTACATTCTTTGAGCTTTAAAACTCTTAGAGCTAATGACAATCACTGGCCATAATAGAAATGTATTGAAAATAATTAGATGCTGATTTTTTTTTATAGAAAGATATTATCTATCTCTATCTCTATCATCTTTTTATCTCTCTATTGTTTATATCTTATCTATATCATCTCTCTCTATTTTTCTCTCTTATCTATCTCTAGCATCTATTTATCTCCCTATGATCTATCCATCCATTCATCTATTTATGGAATTACTCTTTCCTGAAAAGCAATTGTTTTTCAAAAGAATGGAAGTGAGAACTTCAATAACTATGTAATTAGTTTAATTCACCAATGTATAAAATGTTTTCTAAAAAGACACAGAAACTGGTTTCTAAGAGAGGATGTAAACTCAGGATAAGCTACTATTCCATCCAGATAGTTTAACATCCCTAAGTTCTTGTTTTCTAGGAAATAAGCTATTGTAATGATTCCATGCCTTCTTATTAGAACTCTTTTCAGATCTCCTGAGAAATTATTTTTGGACCACATGTCTTCTGAACCATTTAGCCTCTACTTGTTACTTACTCTTTGAGTCTGTACTTTGACTGCTATTTAGGCAGTGAAATAGGTCCTACACAGTAATCTTTAAATTTTATTCAAAATTTTAGATCACTGCTGTCATCCAACAACTGACAGTTATCCAATTAAAATTAGAACTTCTTTTTTTTTTTTGTGGGAAGTAAATGCCTGTTAGAAAACACTGTTTAGAGAAATCTGTATCTTGTAAGGAATCTCCTGTTGTTTGTTTGTTTTTCAAAGAGGAAAGTTTTAAAGAACAAGTTTGTGTTTGTTGTTGTTGTTATTTATTTTATCCATCCTTGCCTCTTCCAATTGATCTTGGCAATGCTTCCTATGCAACACAAGACCAAAATAAAGTTACTTATAAAAGACAGTTACAACTCAGTGATCTTATTCTGCACAGTTCCTTTCTTGGCATGTACATAGTATGATTGGTAAATAGTTTACACATATGTTCCTGTGATTTTTAGGGAACTTTATGAGCTGCCAAATGGACAAATGTCAATAAGTTTCAAAGATTGATTTACCAGAATTTCTGAGCATATGAAAAATTATTATAACTGGATATGGTCTATATTAGCGACTTGATTATCTTTAGTAGGAAATGTTTTGCCTTTTGGAACACAAGTGCCTTGCACAAGCATGATAAATGTGGAAATAGAAGAATCCAACATGTTTGCCATATATTGAATTATTTGCTGTCTAGGGGAGGGTTTAAAGGGAGAGAGGGAGAAAAATTTGGAATACAAGGTTTTGCAAGGGTGACTATTGAAAACTATCTTCTCATATATTTTGAAAATAAAATATTATTAAAACAACAAAAAAAGTGCCTTGCACAGAATAGGAATTTAATACAGATTTGCCAAATGAAATGTGTCTTTTAGTTGGATATAGCTATACATATTCTTTAAGTAAGAATGTGAGAGGAAGTTGATTCTATTAGTACCTTAGAAGGTAGAATGGCTCCCTCTCTTCCTGTACATAGTACTTGGGCCCTATACTTAACTATTTCTTCAAAAATGAATAAGAGACTGATCTCAGGCGTTTCAGTTATTGTAGGGTTCTCCTTTGAATTCCCTCCCAATTCATTTGGAAGCATCACCCTCCTACTGACTTCCACACAGGGAAAGGTGAATGCTTCCTAGGGATGTTTAGCTTATTATTGCTTACTTTCATTCCTCAAGTATACATTTGATTAAAGGGAAACATATGGTGGCATTCTTTGGGGCAATAGAAATGTATACATATATTTTTGAAGTTTAAATTTTTTTATTAATCAAAGCCTTTTATTTTAAAAGCATATGCATGGATAATTTTTCAGCATTGACTTGCAAAACCTTGTGTTCCAAATCTTCCTTTCCTACCCTCTTCCCCAAATAGCAAGAAATCATCAATATATGTTAAACATGTTAAAAATATATGTTGAATACAATATATCCATATATTTTTATACACTTATCTTGCTGCACAAGAAAAAATCAGGTCAAAAAAGAAAAAAATGAGAAAGAAAACAAAATGCAAGCAAACAACAACAAAAAGAGTGAAAATGCTATGTTGTGATCCACATTCAGTTCTCACTTCTCTCTGGGTATAGATGGCTCTCTTCATCAAAAGATCATTGGAACAGGCATCAATCATCTCATTGTTGAAAAGAGCCTCCTCCATCAGAATTGATCACTGTTGTCGTGCACAATGATCTCCTGGTTCTGCTCATTTCACTTAGCACTTACATTTCATGTAAGTCTCTCCAGGCTTCTCTGAAATAATCTTGCTGATTGTTTCTTATAGAACAATAATATTCCATAACATTCATATACCATAACTTATTTGGCCATTCTCCAACTGATGGACATCCACTAAGTTTCCACTTTCTTGACACTACAAAAAGGGCTGCCACAAACATTTTTGTACATATGGGTCCCTTTCCCTTCTTTATGATCTCTTTGGAATATAAGCCCAGTAGAAACACTTCTGGATCAAAGAATATGCAAAATGTATATTTTTCTTACAAAGTAAAGTTGACAGAAAAGGATGAGCAGGCTATTAACAAAACCAGAGACATAATAACTATGTTGAAGATAGCTAGTGTTTGTGGAGTATTTTAAGATCTTATTGTTGTTCGAGTAAAGTCCAATTCTTCATGACTCCATTTAAAGTTTTTTTTTTTAGCAAAGATGCTAAAATGATTTGCTGTTTCCTTCTCTAGTCTATTTTACAGATGAGGAAATTTGAGGTAAACAAGGTTAAGTGATTTCCCCAGGGCCACATAGCTAATAAGTGTCCAAGATTAGATTTGAACTGAAGAAGATGAGTCTTCCTGACCTTATGTCTAGAGCTTTATCTACTGAGACACTTAGCTTTAAACTTTTAAGATTTGCAAAATACTTAACATATTAACATTTGGCCCTCACAATAACTATTATTCCCATTTGTAGTTGAGGAAACTGAGATAACAAATAGTTAAAGATCATACAGCTAGTAAGAGACTGAGGCATAATTAAAACTTAGATTTTCCTTAGCACAAGTCCAACACTATCTACTGACACTATGCTGTATCAGAGTCTAGTGAAGAAATTAAGAATATTGCACAGAATAATAACTAATATTTATACAACAAACTGAGTCAAAAAGAGAGTAAGTGACTCACATAGCTATTGTCTGAGATTGGACTGGAACTCAGATCTTCTTGGCTCTAGGCAAAGCCACTGTGTCACCTAGTTTCGGCTCAAGAATGAAGAAAAATAATTGAAGACTGCAGATAGGAAGATTTCTACTTAGTATGAGTTATAATTCTCTAATAATTGAAGCTCTGCAGAAGTGAAAGGAATTTCTTGTGTGTTGGTTATTTTTCTATTACAGGAGGATGAATACTTCTCAGTGATGTAGAATAAATTTTTGGACAGTTTTGAGTTGTTTAGATGACTTCCGAGGTCCCTTCTAATTCTTGGATTCTGATTCTGTAACTAATATCCTACAAAAAATTGATTGGAATTTAAGTTTGAAAGCATTTATTATTCTAATTTAAAGGGAAAAATCAATTCTTGGTATTAAATTACTATTATAATGTAGTACTATAATAAACTTTCAAATGAATTAAAGAAAATGTGTGTGTGTGGGGGGGTGGAAGGGCCAAATAAGACAATGGATATTGTTCTCTTGGTATTAGTTTTTCCATGCATTTGATTCAGGCTTTTTAGTGACTTGATAACAGGATAATGCCCTGTCTTTCACTGAAGGGGAAAGGAAAGTATGGGCTTAGATGAGTTATAGTTTTACCTCCTTGCAATGGAGACTTCTTCACTATTGAAATTTAGACTCTTTTGAGAGTCACTTGGGATATTCCTGCAATAGAAGCAAGTCTAAGGGAGTTTCACATTTTTAGTGCCATCATTAAAAGATGATTCCAAGTCAGGATTGAATCTGGAAATCCAGAAGACTCTCAAGGGACAGTGGATTCTCTAGTCACCTTGGGATTCTAATTTACTTAGAAAATATCTCAATTTCTCAGCAGGGACACACACCTTTCAAAGTAAACCAGAAGTTTCAGTTGTGTCATTTGTGAACCATTGAAAAATTCATGTTGGGACTTCCAATTTATGTTGGAATGGCCCCAGACAGATGGGACAGGCTGATTGGATTGAATTGGAGCTCTCAGCTCTGATTTGAAATGGTCCCTCTGTGCCGGCAGTTGATGTGATGTCAACTCTACACTTCAGGGAGGAATGGCCTGGGCATGGGTATTGTTTTCTTAAATGCAGAATGAAACTCTACCAGCAGGACATTTCAGTGAAATATCTGGTTTGAACTTGTCTATTCATTTACTCTTTCATTTATTCACAGCTAGGGGTTTCCAGCTGATCTATCTGATTGCTCTCTTGTATACAATGCAGAGACAGTAAGGAGGGAATTCCTGTAGTTTCTTAACTTGCAAACAAAGGCTGCCTATGACTTCTGGGAATACTCATCTCTGACAACTAGCTTCAGGCCTTTATAGGGGTTAAGAGATGAAGACAAGGGAAGAAGAGAGGAGCAGGGGATATTTAGTATAGAAATTGAATCTGAAAAGAGTCAGAATAAGGAGAATTGCATGGAGGGAAAGGAAAAAGGATTGAAAGGAAAAAACAAAAACAAAACAACAAAACTCAGCATGAATTAGTTTTACCCTCATTCTCCTAGCTCTTTCAGGTTGAATTTCTCCATGGTATCAGTTGCCACTCTCTCTAGCAGCAAGAGAACTGGACTGGAGTCAGAGGAACAGGTCTGTCAACTCTGGATTCTCAGATTTAAGTCACTTAATTTCTCTGTGTATTTTTACTCATCTGGGAAATGACTGAACTACTTCTACAGAGTTTTGTGAATAAAGATAACTTGAACAACCCATAAAGTATTATGTAAGTGAGGTACAGGGTGTCCCAAAAGTCATAGTGCAGTTACTTTTGGGCATTCTAGCTAGTATTACTGTTGTTATTTGTCATTCCCTTCAGAAAATTTCTTATAATGCATTTTAGAGAGGAGGAAGAATAGAAGATGAGAGAAGAAAGGGTATTGTTGAGAGGAAGGAGGATATTGAAGCAATTATATTGGGCACTTGATTTTGTAATAGGCTTTCCTAAAAAAGGTCTACTTCATGTTTAATTTAAAAGGTACCTGTAAGATGGGTACAGACTTGAGACTGAAATATATTACGGTACCCATTCTATTGTGATGAGGGAGTCTCTGAAATATAATTATGCCATAGGATTAAACAAACTGGGACTCTGGTGTAGTGGATTTACAATACCCATCTTCTCTCTTATTCTCTTTGCTTACTTTTTGCAGCATCACAGAAACATTTGGCAGGCCCGTACTTCAGAGTATGAGAGCTTTTGTTTCAGGGATGGCATATGGCTTTTTGACAGCTTGAACAGACACCTGTAGAAATCAATAGTTGCCTCTGGGCCTTATTGTGACTGCTGTGATGTGGAGGTGCCCACTGCCTGGTCTCTTCCTCCATTCATTCTTAATCAGAATCTTTTGGTGTAGCCTTCTATCAGTTTGAGACCCAAGGCACCCAGATCTTCTATTTCCAAACCAAATATTCAAGCTTGTCTTTTGCAAGTGTTAATTACAGACAAAGGTGAAAGGGGGAAGTGCTAGTGAAATGTGTTAATTCTCAAAACCCATCTTTTTTGGATGCCCATAGGACTTCCAGTGTGCAATTTCTACGCTGTTTCATAGTTTGCTCTAATTTATCTAACTAATGACATGAAAGATATAAAATTGGTAAAACTATGGTGTTTGGCTTGCTTAAATTAAGTTTATGAGTTTTGCTTAAGCCTGCCAAACAAGTTAAATATTTCATGGCTTTCGCAGGCTACAGTTCTAATATTTATAACTCTTGTGTACAGATTTCAAAAATTATAATTACAACTCCCAGGATCCCAGATAGAGCAGATGTTCAATATTTTCTCCAATGTTGGCAGAAATGCTTCTCATGCTCTTTTTGATCCCCAAACCCATGTATTGTATCTGTTGGAACAAGCTGTTGATAAGAAAGTCTACTGTCATTCTCTCATTTTAATGACCTCAGGAAAAAAAAAATCTTCCATGAATCAGGAAAAAAGATGGAAAATTTTATTGTAACCCATAAAGAAATGTTATATAGTTTATTTCATGAAGTTATATTGTTCTTCAAAGAGTATGGTTTCTCATTGTACCTATATTCAGTTTATATTATATTCTTTTAAAAAATGTATGGACCCAGCCTTGTTCTATAAAATTTCTTTCTCTCTTTAAAAAATACTTCCTTTTTTTTTTTTTTTTTTTTGGTTATGAATACTTCTTTATAGTTCTTTTGTTTCTATAATGTCTCTTATCTTTCTGTGATTTCTACATGAGAATCTTTTAGGTAAATTAATATTTTGAAGGTTCTTGATAAAATAAAATATAGAAATATTACTTCCTTTCCCCAGACCTTTGATCAAATTAGATTAGCTAATTGGTAAGAGCCACCTGGAAAGTCTAGTAAATAGAAAAACTTAGAGAATGGGATCTGGCTATTTGGGTCTGTGTATTTGTGTGATTGTCACAGTAGCTAAATATGAGACTCAAGAGGTATGGGTCCTAAATGGGAGGAGAAGTTTTATGTAACAGTGATAGAACACCACAGAGAACTCTGTTTGCTTCACAGTTTTACCTGTAATTTCTTCAAGAGGGAAGTCAATTCAATTTTGTAACGCAATAGATGTATTTCTTTCCTTCATAAAGTTCATGAATATCAAATAGAATCAACAAAAAATAGAATTTATTTTTTAATTAAAATTTAATTTAATTAAATAAATTATTAAATAATTGAGTTAATTTTCAGGGAGAGAGGTTTGGAAGACTTTAAAGCACATGCTATTTTATTATATTTGGTTACTTTAATCAATTAATTAATTCATTATTGTTTATTATTATTAATAGGATATTAGGTTGTAAACCTTTGGACTGGGATATCTGACTTTAATTTTTATAGTCTAATGCGACCTAAATGTTTATTTTTATATATGCCTACTAAGTGAATGATATTGTGTTAGGTAAAGTTTGTAGGAGAAGTAAAGAATAAGAAATAATTCTTGCCTTTATGACACTTCTATTCTTATAGGGCAGAATTTTATGCAGATAATTGTTATTAAACATAGGATGTGAAATTACAGCAAGAGACATACAATATGATGGAGTTTAGAGGAAAAAAGAGTTTGTTTTTGACTTTAAGAGAAACAAGAAAGGACTAGAATGGGAAGTTTAACTTCTAAGGTGCTGGGTATGAGAATAGTCCTGAACAAGAATTTGAATAAAATGAAACTTAAAGTAATATAATACAAAATAAAGTTATTAATCCTTTCATGCCATAGGAGAATCTTAAGATTTTATTCCCAGCATTCAGTTTTGAGAAGTTTAATGTAACAAGATCATATTCAGAGCACTCTAGTCTAAGAGTCATATGTAAGGTCCTATGTGTCCACAAGAGAGGAGTATTCTCTCTAAAGGGAATTTACAATATGTTTAAAAAAAAAAAAACCTTTGGATTTTAAAATGTACTCAACATAACAAGTCCCTAAAATGAAAAATGCAATAGTCAATCTCAAATGTGTAAAAGAGTATTATCTTTCACAAGCTATAATACTGGAGTAACCAGAATAATAAATATTATAGTATTATTCATTTCTTGGTTTTCTATTCCACATAATGATTAGAATATAAGCAAAATGATCAATTGTTTGATTTCAATTCTTAGTCAACAATATGGTATGTCAGCCAATGCATGATATGACTGTGTGAAGAGTGGTGTTTGATACATTTCTATAGAGATGAAAATTTAGTGCTTTGTGTTTACTGGTGCACATGTGGTGCAATGTGAACACATTGTGTTCAGTTTTCTGCACCACAATTTATAAAGGACATTGAAAATAAGTTCAAGAGAGCCCAGTGAAGGGCAACAAGGATAGGATGGTAATGGGCTTCATATTTGTGTTCTAAGAGGATTGTATAAAAACAGTGGGAGTTTTTCATGTCAAGAAGACCTAGAGGGAACATGATAATCAACTACAAGTATTTGAAAGGCTGTAATGTGAAAGAGAGATTAGATATGTTTTGTTTGACTCAAGAGAAAAAAAAAATAGGAGGGAGGTACAAAGAGACAAATTGGATTGCAATATAAAGAAAAAAAACTCCAGACAAGTATAGTGGAATGGATTGCACTGGGAGTTAATGAGTTCTCTCAATGCAAACCATTCCACTGGAGGTTTTTAAACCTCAAAGAATGGGATTTTTTATTGTGGTAAAAGTTGGATGAGATGGTCTCTGATAGCCTTTCCAACTCTGATTGAACTTTTTAAGATTGTGAAAAAAATAAATTACTTGGGGAAATAAAAACTTTCAGAAAAAATAGAATTCAAACATTGTGGCAGATTTTTAATTGCCTTTGACTTTTTGGAGGCTCTGCCATGAATGTGATAACTATGAACAAATGACCAAAGGCAATTTATACTTAAATTATGTTTGTAATTTACCTCTCTTTTACAATCTTAATAGCAGCATATATAATTATTTCACCATAATTCAGCAATTTCCATGTTAGTCCAATCTCAGGGTCCAGTTGGTTGGGGATGGAAGAAACATATTAATCTTGAGGATCTATGAGGATTTTTTCTTCTCTGCATCCAGGTTTGTATTAATTTCCCCCAAACAGAGACTACCTCATCTGTCTTCAGCATCTAATCAACTTCCAGATCAATGGAAATGGAATAATCCATATGTTTATCTCTTAACATGCTTCATTTTTCCACTGGAATACTGCATAGAGACATAGGTAATGAATAGGTAAGGAATAGGAAATTCCATAATTATATTATGAATTCCTAATAGATCAGAATATTATCATTCCAGTTTTACAGATGAAGAAATGAAGTGACCTGTTCAAGGACAAATAGCTTGGAAATGATGTTGCAGGACTGTGAATTCAAATACCATGGCTCATATTCCTTCAGCATTATTTCCATGTTATTGGATCAGGAATAGAAGAGGAAAGAGAAAAGAAACTCAACTAATCAAATTTAGAGGGTTATTTAGAATAATTAATTATGTGAATATCCCTCAAAATTTGAGTTTTGAGTATTCTTAATTCCCAGTTAAATATACATATACTTGTAAAAACTGCCATTTTTTAAACACTGTTTTGTTTGATTTTTCATTTTTGTTCAAAAGTCCAGAGTTTTTTCCACTAGACTATGATGTTTCTCAAAATGTGTATGTATGGCCTTTGCAAATTTAAAAACTTCTGGTAAAATGAAAATCATGAAGGTTTCTAAAACTAATGGAGATATATGAATTATATCATAAAATATGAGTTTATCTGGGGATCACATTCATGTGCACATGCTCTCTCTCTCTCTCTCTCTCTCTCTCTCTCACACACACACACACACACACACACACACACACACACACACACACACACACTGTTGTCACTTGTTTTCAATTCTGAATAATGCCTAGAATAAAGTCCATGCCCTGGAGAGATCAGTATTTAAATTCTTAAATGCATTTCTTTTAGATACCACCTAGTATTCATAAATAATTGCCTGTTTCTCAAACCCTAGCACCCTACATTTTCATCAGTCTTGCCTTATGTATGCTTTCCATAACAACATCCACTTAATAGCCCACAGAGATTTGTCACTTTGGATTTATCTTGCTGCCAGCTTCCAGAAATGTGTAAATGCTACTATCTGCCTTTTACAGTTTTGGTTTAAATCTGATTCACTTTCTCATTGTTGAAATGATTCATAAAACATTTTTTTAAAGGACAGAGAACCTCAAACAAAGCTTACTGCTTTAAGAAAGAAAGAGGAAAAGAGACAGAAATCCCCTGGGAACATTGAGGGCTCCATCCTACCTTCCAATATGCAGTATGCATTATCACGCATCTTGGAAAATTCAGCTATTGTGCATGTGCATGCAAGTTTTAGTAGGTGATTGTTCAAATTATGTGCCACTGTCTGCCAACTGTTCAGAGGACAAAATAGAACCCCTAGTTGTAGAACTGATTTGCAAACTCATAATGCTTGAGATGATCTGTGTATAGTATTCTCTTGTTTAATTTAACAGGCAGAGTTAACAGAGAATTCCCAGGTGCTCAAATTATCCAAGGACAATTTTATACACATCCAAGACCTAGAGAAAATGGCTCTGAAACCATTCAGACTGAATTGACTGGAACCAGTTTTCTGGCATTGAGATGGGCACAAACTAACCAGAGCTTTGTCAGTAATCCTTCCTAAATGGTATGTGCATTAATTTCTTTGGTATATTGAAGAAATCTCATTCTTTACTATTTCATTCTTCCTTCTTTTTAGACCTTTTCAGACTAGTTGACCATGTTTGTTGATAAGCTAAGAAATTATTCTAAAATCTCTCAGATGTACAGAAGAAGTCACCTGACTATGATAGGTTCTCCCTTTCCTCCTCAAAAACATTATAGCAGTTTTCATATGCTTTACTTAGACTTCTGAACAAAAAAATGAAAGACCAAACAAAGCAAATGTGAAAAAAGAATGGTTAAAAACAAATATTAGGAAGTCTTATTCAAGTATATATTTTAACTAGCTATTAGAAATACTCAAAACTCAAATTCTGAGGTATCCTCACACATTTAATTATTCTAAATATTCCTCAAGATTTGAACATTTGGACATCCCTTATCTTTGCTCTTCTATTCCTTATGCAATAAATATGAATCATGGAATGCTAGCATTTCTGAATAATTTATGGCCAATGTAAAGAAATAACTTGCATTGGAGCATAGAGTTAGAAGGGACACCAAAAGTCATTGGTCCAACCTGCTCTTTTAACAGATGAAGAAAAGGAGGCCTGTGGAAACTAAGTGATTTGCTCAGGGTAAGTAAGTGTTGGAGGTGGAATTGACACTCACTTTTCCCAAGTTTCTGTCGTCAGTGCTCATTCCTTTCTATTATGATTACTGGTAATGAGATGTACAACATAAAATGATATAAGGATGTTGTCCGAGAAATATATAAGCAGAAAAATGGGCCAGCCATATAATGAGAGTCAGATATAAGTAATAAATAACTATTGGGATCCACAGGTATTTATACAATTTTAAGAGATGGGAGTAAAGACCCCAACACACCTAGGAGATTTCTGTGGCAAATAGTAGGGGGACATGGAAAAGAGTCAGAAAAGATGAGCAGTCATGAGTAGGTTACAATCTGTATATTTGAAGGGATTGTCCATATTGATAGAATTGCAGATCCTGTGAATGACTAGAATAATCTTAGTCCTAAATTTATCCATTCTGCATAGTTTGTAGCCCTGAAGAGTGAAAAGAGATACATTTTGGATTCTAGGATATTTACCCCAAACCAAGTTGTTTTCCAATTGATCTACATATTGTAGAAATTCCTTTATATTCAATAGAAACTTTTTTATCTGTGGAAACCTTGAAGAAAAACCTTGGTTTCACTTTTTTGAAACAGAAATATGACAAAAATATTACCCATAAGGATGGAAGCTGTAATCCATATTATATGGCTAGAATTATGACACTACTAGGGACTTCTATGCAGAGATTAGGGGTACTATAGGTTTACTAGCCCTAGATGAAGTAGCTTCTTAAAGCACTAAATATAATTTATGAGGAAAAATAAATTTTCACAATAAAAACTGGTTAGAGAAAATAAACCATGTTATAAGGACTCCAAAGAGAAAAAGTACCAACATCTTCATCATATTTTTCTGTTCTATTTCCTGAAATAACAATTGAGAATTTTATAGAGATTTAAGATTATCAAAATATATTAGCCTCGAAAATCTTAGTGTAGTTTTAAGCTTTAATAGCTTATTATTAGCTTTATACCATGTACCATGTTTTGATTCTCAAAACATGAGGTAGTTATAGTACATGAGTTATTATTTTCTCTATTTTGTGCATAGGAAAAGTAAATTTCAGAAAGTTTAAATGATTTTCCCATGCTGGTGTCAGAAGTTCAAATCCAGGTCTTCCTTTGTCTAAGGTTATATCAGTATAAAGTGGAAAAAAAGTTGAACCTGGACTCACATGACCTGAATCTGAATCCAAGTTTTGCTTCTTACTGTATGTGTGACCTTTAAGGGTTTTGGACCTAATGACTAATGTCCTGTTGAGAGAGAGAGAGAGAGAGAGAGAGAGAGAGAGAGAGAGAGGAGAGAGGGAAGGAGAGAGGGAGAAAGACAGAATGGGGGAGAGAGAGAATGAGGGAGGGAGACAGACAGACAGAAAGAGACAGAGAGACAGAGAAGAGAGAGAGAGAAACAGAGACAGTGAGAGGCAGAGAGAGACAGACAAAGACAGAGACAGAAATACACACACACACACACACACACACAGACAGAGATAGAGACACAGAGAGACACAGAAAGAGAGAGGGAGGGGGAAGGAGAAGAGAGGGGGAGGGGAGGAGGGAGAGGAAGAAAGAGAGGGGGAGGGTGAAGGGGGAGGAGAAAGAGGGAAAGAGAGAGAGAGGGGGAGGGAGAAGGAAAGAGAGAGAGGGGGAGGGAGGGAGAGGGAAAGAGAGAGAGGGAAAGAGAGAGACATAGAGAGAAAGAGAGAGAGAGAGACATACAGAGAAGAGAGAGAGAGAGAGAGAGAGAGAGAGAGAGAGAGAGAGAGAGAGAGAGAGAGAGACAGAAACAGAGAGGGATGGGGAAGGAGGAGAGAAGGGAAGGGAGGGAGGGAGAGGGAGAGAGAAAGGGGTAGGGAGAGGGGGGAGGGAAGGAGAGGGAAAGAGAGAGAGGGGGAGGGAGGGAGAGGGAAAAAGAGGGAGGGAGGGAGAGGGAAAGAGAGAGAGGGGAGGGAGAGAGAGAGAAAGAGAGAGAGAAGTAGGAGAAATAGTAGCAAATTTTGAACCATTCTACTGTAGAGAGAGACCAGTTGTTAAGTCAACCTTGATGTGGTAACTGTTTCTGTGGCTGTAGTGATCACTGAAGTAGCAACACTTCAAACTTATGGGTGTTTCTTTCATCTGAATATCTCAAGGCAGTTTAATAACTCTTTATTCTTTGCAACTTCCCCTGGAGGCAGGCCCAGTGGCTATTTCTTTAGTGGATGAATGGCAATACAGATATAGTGAGCTGCTTAAGTCTTCTGAGAAATTTGATCGGAATGATTAAAATCTACCTTAGGCTTTTTGGTTCCCAGTCCAGCAAGCTAGTATGCTATGTGATTTGTTAATAAGTTCTTTTACTTTAGAAGATTCAAAGAAAAGAGAGATCTTTAATTAATCTCTTTAAATTGAAAGGAATTGTGAATATAAAAGTAAACTAGCATGTAGAAATAGGAATTGAAGGATGCCAATTTGAGCATGAAAGGCAGAGTTGGCTAGAAAACAGAAGCAGAGGAGAAGGTGTTCTGCATGTCCGATATAAAGGGGAGGGTGTCTGGAGACCTGTCCTGTTTATGAGACAGAGATAATATCTCTTTAATATCTATGAGAAGAATGATTGTTAAGCAGGTTATAAAGACTGGAATTTTATAGCCTGTTAGAGCTCTTAAGGAAAGGTATTCTATCCAGGCAGAAAATATCTGTAGTTCTAACTGGTTCATTCATTTTTCAGGTACCTCAATACACTATAACAAAATCATAGGTGAAGATAGTGTGAACCATCTTACCTGAAAGCTTGTTGGTTAATGCTTGGTTCACATGCTATTACTGACTCTCTGATAGCTTTTGAAAATCAATTTTTTTCCTCATTAATTTTTTTAAACCATAAAACCTTTAATATAACTGAAATCACAGGATCCAGATAAAAAGATAGCATAGCTTCTAGTACTCCAATGAGTTTAGATTGTATATGATAGGATAAACAGTCTTAAAGGGTTTTTTTTTTAGCTTTGCTGCATTTCTCTATCTGCATTTTCTGTGAGTCTGTATAAAACAAGGGGGCTTGATTTGTTCTGGATATTGATGTGTCTTACTTTTTAGAAGCCTGGTAATTTTAGGTCCATCCTCAAACATTAAAACCATACATACTAGTGATGAAATTGAATTTGAATCATTCTTATTAAAATTTCTGGTGAGTTTAGTGGAGGAATTTCAAGAAAAAATGTACCTTATATAAATTATTAAATTTATATGAAAAATAAATCATATAAATTTCAAAAATGTGATATTGGTCACTCAAATATCACAAGTTGTTGTTCACTTGTTTTAGTAATGTCTTATATTTCATGGCTTCATTTAAGGTTTTCTTGGCAGAGGTACTAGAGTGGTATGTAATTTCCATCTCCAAATCATTTTAGAGATGAGAAAACTGAGGCAAACAGGTATAATTGACTTGCCATATTCGAATTCAGTAATAGGAATCTTCCTGTCTCTGTCCCCTCACTCTATCCCCTGTATTACTTACTTGTCTCCCAAATCAAGTAGCAAATCAAATAGCTTGTGTTGAGAGTGGTTTAGGAGGTCTCCTTAGGTGTGAGTAAATCAAGTCCCTCATTATTTTCCTTCTTCTCGAATCTTCAGGGCAATTTCTCTGTATTATTACTATGTGGGAAACAGTTCTTTTAAAGAAGTATTAGGAAGCATTTTCTTGGCTAAGTTACCCAACTATGTTGATTCCATAGTCTTCCAGAAGTTATTTGATTTACGTTGTCCTCCTAGATGATGTAATCACTCACATTACTATTATCCTGTACGGATGGAATAAGTTCTTTTTCCCATGAAACTGAACATGAAATGAATAAAGAGAGAGGGAAACTTCTGGTTACACAAAAGACTGCTTGTAACACAGATGGGGAGATGACAGAAAAGTAGCTTGAAGGTAACTTTTGGCACAATTTTAGTGCTTGTTCCCTTCCTAACTCTCTAAGCCTCTCCTTAAGGAACTTGCTGTTTACCTTCAAATAGCTTAATACTCAAAACAATCTTCTTTGAGATTTTCAAGACACAAAGTTGGTTTTATTTTTAATTTTAAAAAGTACCAATTTCATTAATAGATGTATTTGTTGTACAAACATTTTGAAAGGACAGGCTCTTCTGTCTCATTGCTAGCCTGGATCCCACACATCTAATTCTGCTTCTTGGACAGCAGATATTTCAGGAATGACTAGCAATGGCTAGTTATAAGCTAGATTTGATTGAAAGTACAAGAACTATTATTATTTTACATGAAGGTTGATAATGAGAGAAGGGAAATAATAGAATGACCAATCTGGAAGCTGGGAGGGACCTCAGTGGCTACTTAGATTAGCCCATATATGAAAAGAATTCTAGTCAATAACATTCCCCAAATTGAGAATGTTGGGAAAGTTGATTCCCTGCACAGAATATCCCTTCTCACCTGTGGATACAGCAATACCATATGGAATAGGAGACAGAGTATATTTAGATAGCTAGGTCATGATCATGATTATATAGTAGAAGTAGTAGTAATAGAAGAAGAATATCCATGTTAAAAAGAAAGAATTTTTTTTTTGGATTAAAATATGGTCTTTCAGAAGCAGCAATGGGATAGTGAACATTTATATTTGATATTACAACAATTGGGAATCATACTCAAATCCAGTCAAGATTGAAGCATGTGAGTCTTTAGCTTGGATTGCATTTTTTAAATCACTATTTCACAGTATCATAAAATGATAAATTTAAACCTGAAGGGGATTATAAATTCCAACCCCTCATTTTTAGATGAGGAAACTGTGACCCAAAGAAATCCAATAACCTGCTGTAAGCCATGTAGGCAGTAAATAGCCCACTTAGTATTTGAACCTCTGATTATTAATACAAGATGTAGTAAAATGAAGTGGAGGGCCTTAGTCCTTGATTAAGTCATCCCCTTTATCTGAGCCTCTATTTTCTTATTCTTTTGTAAATACCCAATTGAGCTATTAAGAGATTAGATCATGGTGGACAGTTTCTACAGATTCTACATAACATTTTGTTATTCTCATTCTATAATGTGAACAGATGACTTCAATTTCTAACTAGTAGCCCTTATTTTCATTTGCTCAGAGACAGCTGATTAAGGCAAAACCCAATGTCAAATTTTCTATATTGTATGTTTAATTGTAATTGCATTTTAATACTAATCTCCTGTCCCATGTATAATCTGCCTACAATTTACAGTTTCATAACATGGTCTTAGACCCAGACAGACTAAATGATGGCCTGATCCTTTAGCTAATAAGTACAATTTGGGGATTTGGACTCAGGTCTTCCCTGATTTTAAGTGCAGTTCTCTATTCATTAAACTATGCCATCATGCTTCTGTAGGTTTAGTTGCATTTTATACAATATTCCAAATAGCTTCATTGGTTGCACAGTGACATGGATCTCATATCTCACTGTCAAAGAATATGACACGATCACATAAGTGTTTTCCTTGTCCTCTAACACAAAGATTTATATTATTTAATCAGTATCCTCTAGAGAAGGTATAATGAGACTATTTGTAGGGTAGAATCGGAAGACTTAGAATAATGGCATCTATAATTTTGACCTTGTTCACTGGATAGAAAACATCTAAATCTTCAAGACTCTCTAGATGGAATCTCTCATGTGAACTGCATTGTTTGAGGTCCCTCACAGAACTTGGCTTTCCTCCCAATCAGTCACCAAGTATACACTTAATTTCTTTTTAAAAGCCACCTGGTTTTGTTTTTGGTTTGTGCATATGTCTTTTTGTTAAGTGGGTGAAGGATGTGTAATCTATCTCATGCATAATTTGTTTAAGACAAGTCATTAAAAATGCACTAAAAGTTTAATAGTTTAATATGCTCTATATGCTTCTGATAGACTACTCTCTCCATGCGAATGATTTTGAAAGTTTCAAAAGTAGTTTTTAGAGTTTTTATTGCATGCCATTGTTTGCAATCTTTCTTTTTAAAGCTCTAAAATTAACATTTCTTTCCTATCAATTTTATCTTCTGTTTGCCTGATATTGATTTTTTTTTTTACCCTTTGCGTGTCTAATGGAAACAGAGCTAATGGGTCTTTGCCTTGTTTATTCCCTTGCTTATGCAGCAACCCTGTTTTGATGCAGTCAGCAGAGCTCTAGGAATAGAGTTTTGGAGGGGCATCAAAGGGAGCAGACCAACAGAAAACATTGTAGCTATGAGAATCATAGAACCATAGAAGCATAGAATTGTGATGTTGGAAAGGACCCCAGAAGTCACCTAGTTCATTCCCTCTTTGATAAAGGAATGCCTTCTACAAAGTTGACCAGATTCCCAAACAGCTGTGGTTGCTGACTTCATCTTTTCCTCTCTCCCTCCTTTCCTTCTCTCCCTCCCTCCCTTCTTTCCTTCTTCCCTTCCCTCCTTCTTCCCTTCCTTCCTTCCCCCCTTTTTTCCTTCCTCCCTTCCTTCCTCCTTCCCTCCCTCCTTCCTCCCTTCTTCTTTCCTTCCTCCTTTCTTCTTTCCTTCCTCCCTTCTTCTTTCTTTCCTCCCTTCTTCTTTCCTTCCTCCCTTCTTTCTTCCTTCCTCCCTTTCTTTCTTTCTTTCCTTCCTCTTTTCTTTTTTTCTTTCCTCCTTTCTTTCTTTTCTCTTTCCTCCTTTCTTTCTTTCTTCCTTTCTTTCCTCTTCTCTCTTTCTCTCTCCCTCCCTCCCTCCTTCCTGTCCCTCTCTCTGTCTCTCTGCTTCTGTCTTTCTCTGTCTCTGTCTCTCTTTTTTTCTTCCTTCCTCTCATTCCTGAACATTCTTGTGAAATTCATAAGCGATCTATGTCTTCTTTCAGTGACTAGAGGGATTAAAATGATTTACATTTGTGGGAAGCCTCAACTTCACTCATGCGGAAGTCATAATTCCTCAGGTACTCTGCTACCACCCAGCTCTAGTCACTGAACCGACAAGAAACCTTGGGGATGTCAGACTGTTCAGTGCCATTGTTGATATGTCCAGCTTATGAGTAATATAGGAAAAGGACACTATTTCAACTGATACTTTTCTGGGGGGAGAGGGAAGGGGGAAGGAACCAGACTTGCAACTTCATCAATGTAGAAAACTCCTCCTATGAAAACTTTTCCCACCAAGGCAGATTAGCAACTCTTCTGTAACTTAGAGTCCTAGAGCATTGCCCAGGGCACTGAGAGAGTTTGAATGTTCTGCCCATAGTCACACAGCTAGCATATGTTAAAGTTGGCACTTGTTTCCAGATCTATGAATCCAAGGCTAGTCATATATATTATAGCAAATGATCTCTCCACAAGTTGATGCAAATTTTATATATTTATAATACATATTATATATTATAAATTTATATATATTCAATTTCCTTTCTCAAATGTTTTATACTTTTTGTCAAGGAGAATCCCAAGGTCTAGCTATGAATTTTGTCAAATTCTCCTTGGTAGTCTATTGTAACTTTTCTTAATTCCTAATTATACATGATAATAGGGGTCAAGACTGTAGGATGTATTAGCCAAATTTTGTGGTACTCCCAAGTTAAATCTTGTTCAATAATTTCTTTTTTTTTCTAATCAGTATTACCTGTATGTTGCAATATTATTGTTTCTTCTTCAATCTCAAAGAGGACCATGACATTAGAGAGGTGATGCCATGGCATGCAAGTGAATTGGATTTAAGTAAGGGAGGGCTGGGCAAGGTCACCTGCCTCACTTTCCCCTCCAGAGCTATCTGTGTCCAGTGGCAAGATATAGATCAATGCAACTGGAGATGTAGTTCTGGACTTGGAGTCAGGAAGATCTGAGTTCAAATCCCATCTCTGATAATTACCAGCTATTGATCATGAGTAAATCAATTAAGCTCCCAGGTCTCAGTATCCTTATTTGGAAAATGAGGACAAAAGTTCTACTACCCACTTCACAGAGTCATAGTGCTACTTCAAGTAGATAGTGTATGTAAAGTTGTTTGCAAGCTGCAAAGCGCTATATAAATGTCAGCTATTATTACCAGAAAGTAACCGAATTGGCTTCTGATATGGTTGCTAATGAGCAGTAAAATGGCCCAAAGGCAAGTAGTAAGAGGGAAGGAATGGACCTAGATAATCCACAAATGGATAATTATCCCCTGAATAATTAAAAGCTGACAATGTGCAGTTGAGGGACACAATTCAAAATACTGACATGACAGAAAATACTATTTTGCAGATGTGGAATGCAATTCTGCAATTACAGAGCATATATTATTAGCAAATGTTAATAGAGTCTAATGGAAAGAACATTGGATTAGGAGAAAGAGAAGACGTTTCTCTCTAGTTCTAATACTTATTTGCCGGGTAGTTTGGTTTGACTCATTCTACTCCAGGATCCTGCTGTTTTCCCATTTAATTAATCCTACAGCTTTCCCTGGAACCACTTTATCACTGATTGTCCTTCTAGACACCTCCACTGTAGTCTCTTGATCTTACAATATGTAGATTCCCTTAGATCCATTTCATAGTCTGCAGTTGGTTCTCCCCACTCCTCAATGTAACTAAAACCTGGCTTTTTCCTGATGTCACTTCTTCCTTTGCAAGCTTCTCTGACAGAAGCCATTTCTTTTCCCAATCCTATCAATTGATGGGGAGAGGAAAAGTGTTGGTATATTCCTTTTTCTCCTTAACAATTTCTAAACCATAGTTTTGCCATTATCACTCAAGATTATATTCTGAAGTTCTCCCTTTCTGATCAGGAAGAATACTCTACTTAGTTATTTTATAGCCATTTCTCAACCCCTAAAATAAGTTCTATTTTTCTTAATGACTTCAACAATTGACTCATGATACTTTTGTCCACCTGGTCCTTTGCCACAACCATCAACCTGCTTAAATCTTTCAAAACACTCTTCTAATCTAATGACATTAATCTTACCTCCACTTCTGTATCTCATCAGAATGGCCATATTTTGGATTATATTTGAGATTATATCTTTTCTTAGTTTTCACGCTATGTAATTACTACCTCTGGCTCAAACTTTCTATTCTCTTACCTATACCTCTTAATTTCTCCTGTTGATTGTATCTTTTGCCTTCAGGGTAATCTCTAGGCCCCCCTTATTTTCCCAAACTTCTATCTGGTTTCAGTTGACTTGCTACTATAACTGAACCTCATGGTCATCCATTTCAACAATGAACTTGTTAATATCTTAAAATTATTTACTCTCCTGACCTTGTGTTCTTTCCATTCAGGGAAGATCTATTTTATATTGTCTTTCCTCCTAAGCTTTCAGTTGGCACTGGAAACTTCATTGAAAAGATCCAACACATTTGTATTCTGTGATATGTGTCTCCATCAACGTTTTAAAAATCCTTCTTTCCACCCTTTCTTTGACTTCATTTTATTCCCTACAAAGGCCATCATATTCCTTTTAGATTGACTCTGACAAATCAAAGAGAATTAAAAAAAATAATCAGACATTTATTAATGGTCTAATATGTGCAAAATACTATATGAGGTGATATAAAAGATACAAAAATAAATGATGTTCTTCCCCTTCTGGAACACAAAATCTATAATTACTTGAAAGAGATCTAATTTGATTAATATCTAAACAGGAATCTGCTCTACCATGTCCCCAATGAGTGGTCATGCAGACATCATCAGAAGAAATCATGTGATAGGGAACCCTCTATTTCCCCAAACTAGACATTTATGTCAAATAACCAATTGGGAACCTTTTCCTTGCTTTAAGCCTAAATCTGCCTCTGCAATTTCTACTTAGCCGTCCTACTCCTTTGATCTAACATCAAGAACAATAGATCTAATTCCTCTTCTCTGTGGCAAACCTTGCAATTTTGAAAGATATCCATCATGTTCTCCCAAGTTAGCTCCTCTTCAGGCTGAACATAGGAGTACAGAAACTAGAACAAGTTTAAAGGCAGTAGGAAGAGTCAATGAAGTGGAAGAGACTTGAGATAGAAGTGGTGATTTGAAAATACAAGATCCTAGAAGCAATAAGAAAAAATTGTATCCCCTCTTCTGCAAAAAACCTTTCCTGATCACTTTTAAAACTACTGCCTTTCCTTTATTGATTATTTCTAATTTATGCTGTTTATAGTTTATTCATAGTTATTTGCATGTTATCTTCTCCTTTAGACTATGCTCTTTGAAAGCAGAAAATGTCTTCTGTTTTTCTTTTTAATCCCCATGATTACCACAATCTTTGACACTTTGTAGGTCTTTAATAAATATTTATTGACTCATTATAAATAAAACCTAGAGACTGGGGATTCAGGAGGTTGGGGTTCTAATCTAGGCTCTATTATTGACTAGCTATATTGTTACAGAGGTTATTTACTTAATTTCTCTTAAGTTCAATTTCCTTATCTAAATTGAGGGTAATAAACACATGAGATAATTACTTTAAAGGATTTTCATGAGGAAAGTGTTTTGAAAACTAGTATTTTGTTATTCAAATGTGAATTATTACTATTATGTTTTCTTAGTGGTAACTTATATAAGATGATTTAAAAAAAATTAGTCATCAAGTTCTGTTAATAGTTTATTTATTTGTTTGTTTGTTTATTTGTTTGTTTGTTTATTTATTTGTTTGTTTGTTTATTTATTTATTTATTATTTATTTATTTATTTATTTATTTATTTATTTATTTATTTATTTATTTATTTATTTATTTATTTATTGTCTCCATTCTTTCTCCCTCTCTCTCATCTCCCCATTCATCTTAACACCAATTACAGAGAAAAGATATTAACTTTTCACCCTTGAGATTTATGGGGAACGACATCCCTGTGTGAAGGAAGTGAATGGTTAAAACAATGAGGGAAAAAAAGAAAGATTAAAAAAAAAAAACCTTTCTAAACTCAAACCTTACCAATCAAACCCTAAAAGACTAAATTATTCTAACTGTGGGAACAATCTTAAAACAACCTTAAAATAGTAATGAATCTAAATTTCTTTTTGAGGGATCAAAATCACTTGAGTTTTTTGATGATTATTTCAAACTCTGCAAATATAGACCTTTATTAGGACCTTTATTTCTCCATTTTTATCAAAATTACATTTGATAAATATTTACGATGTACTCAGCACTAAAGGAAATTGAATGAAGTACCAAACATACACACAAATACAAAAAAAAAAAATCTACTGTCACTACTTTCAAGCAGTATGTGATTAAGTTGAATTGATTTCAATCAAGTCCTATGACAAGCCTATAGAATGCTTCATAAAAGTCTGTTAAAGTGAATTAATAAATGGAAACAATTATACAATAATACAACAATTTCATCATGAATTAAAACCCTGACAAAATACCAAGGCAAATAAGAGATTTAAAGCCAAATACTTGCGTAATGTACAAATCTTTGCTGGATAATGCTTGTGATCTTATATTTATGGCATCATTAAGCCAGATGGATCCAAAATGCTGTACAAACTTTACTAACTGTATGTGCATACTAAATAACAAGTCATTTTTACTTAGCACTGAGGTGTAGCTACCTCTGAAAGATAATGGGGCTAAGATTTTAAAAGGGCTCAGTAACTTAAGAGAGTCTTTCAGGTCAGGAAATGAGAACCACAACATCTGGTTGAAGCTAAAAGAGAATTTTAACTAATTACTCAAGCTGGAATATGGCCAAGACCCTGGAGTTAACACACCTGGATAATATCTGTAGAGTGTTTCTGAAGAAATACACTCTGGTAAGAGAGAGGATAGTGAAACTTTTATAGGTCAGTGAAGGGAATTAAAAAATTCCAAGATTAAATTTCTTTTCCTTGTTATCTCTCTTCCTTATCCACTGTATTACATACGAACATACATGCACACACTTACATGTACACATATATACGTGTTTATATAGACATGCATATTTGTATACATTGTGTGTGTGTGTATAGATAGATAGATAGATATAAATAAATATAAATACACACACTTATTTTTATCATTGTGTGAGTGGGCAGAGTAATGTTTAGCCTGGCTGGCTGCTGGTGGAAACTCCTGTACTAGAGGGCCCTCATGCACCTAATATAAGGCATGCATGCCTTTTTTCAGCTTAGGAAAGAGTGATGGAGTGATTAGTGGTTGAGTTCAGTAAACACTCTAAAATGTCTAGTGAGAAAAGATCACTTTTCTAAGTAATATAAAGTATTAATGAGAGCCTAAAATCCAAAAGATCCATTAAATAGTTGATTAGTTATGATGATGTTTAAGATGACAATTTTTTAATAAAGGAAAACCACACACATATTTAAAAAATATTCCTTAATTGCCAATTATTTTTTTTAAAAGTATGATAAAAAATAGTGGTGTATTATTAGATCCCAAGGAAGAAAATTTTGGTATTTGATGGGCTTTTAATCCCCATTGCATTAAGCAATGATAGGTGGGAACAAAATGGAATATACATAATAGGTATTTCTTAAAATACATATGTATAGGTATATGTATATATGCATATTATTTAATACTACAAGGTGGTACCTCTCACAAGACAAAAATATATTCAATGATGATAGTAAAATAACAACAATGGCATAGAGCTTTGCAAAATAGTTCTATTTTTATTTCCTTTTGGTTTGGACTTGAGGTTTCATCAGTGGGAGGAAACTTCCATTGAGTCCTCTATAACTTAGAGCTTAATTGAATTATCTTGGCCTTGAGAAGTTAAATTGTAGGGCTCAAATTCAGGATAGATTTTATCTAAAACCAACTTTCTATACATTGGATTATCCTGCCTTTCATGTTCTCTTTAAATACTCAGAATAAAGTGAACATTTTCATCTTTAGAGTCATGTTTTATTTTTATTTTTCTTCGTTTCTTTGTTATTATACCCATAGCAAGATTTAGAATTCTCTTTGATTTTAATTTGACTAATATTCAGTTTCTAAAAAGAAAAAGAAAGACTATATTTTGAAGCAAGATGGAACTAAAAGTACAAATAGATAAACTCAAAAGTGTGGATTAAGGTAAATAGGAAATGATAAAATCTTTGGAAAAGAGTAAGCATGTTCTAATAATGAACATCTAGATGATTTTTTGAAAAGCAACCTAGATAGTCTAAAAATAATTGTCATTAAAAAATACAAAACCGAAAAACCTCACCATCCACAATAGCTTATAAACTATGAATTTTGATGGTTATTTAGTTCTAGCCATAAAGACTATTGGGCAGAAGTAGCATTGTTTTTCATGGGACCACAGGTATCATTATTCATTTCTCTGGTTTCATTCTTACTTCACAAACATTATTCTGCTTTTGTCAGGTATTTTAACTTCATGTTGGAAATATGAGCTAGAGCCAGAGTTAAAGTGTATGATTATCAATTAAAAAGCTGAGATGTTAGACATCAACTGAAATGACACTGGTAACATTCATGATCTAATGAGATTATATTTGTAAAGTGCTTAAGCACAATGTCTTGCACAGACTAGATACTTAATAAATAATTATTTCTCTGTCCCTTGTAATTCCCTCACCAGAGAGAAAACACAGAGCTAATTTACAATAGTTAACAACACTTGTGCCCTAAATGTACCTACGGAGTCCTAAGTGATTGACTATATAAAGATATTTTTGCAGTTGGGTCCTAAACTTTTTGTTCTATTATGCTTGAATTTTTTGGACCAAAATCTCCAGATTGAAATAATAATAAAAATAATAATAGCAATGCACTGGTGGACTTAATAGGTGAAAATGAATTTTGTATGTAAATATGGTTAGTCTAATATTTACTAAAACAATAAAAGTGAAATATCATTAAATAATTGATAGATGAAAATAGTGATAATTACATAATTTTAAAAATAACAAAGAAGGCTAAGACATTTTAAATTTTTTTAAAATAGAAGTATAGAAGATAAAACAAAGTCACTTTTGTGTTCCTTGACTTGGTCCTTATCTCATGATTTTTTTGATCTAAACAGCCTATGAAATTCCGTGTGGAAACTCTTTCCATCAATCCAGATTAATCACTCTAGTTTTAGAGTCATAGGTTCATTCCTGATACATTGAAAAGTTAAGTTGTTTGTTGTGGTCACACATTTAGTGTGATGGAGCCCTAGAATTTGAATTGAAATCTGCATTAGGAAGAACCAGCCTTTTGTTCACAAAACCATGCAAATTGCTCAAGAAATTTTATTTGTAATTTTATTTAAGTTAGAGCAGTGTAATATTCCCGAAGACAAAGGATATCAATCTGTTTGTGCCCAATTATTTCAGTTGGTCAAAGAATGGAGCTAAAGATGCACATGCTATATATATTACAGTTCCTTTAGATTCTTCTCTTTACCAGAATAAGAAATTGAATTTTCTTAGAGGGTATCACTATCAGTACTTCTGATATAAAGGGGTCAGACACGGAGAGTATAGAGACAAAGAATCATTCTGAGAGTAAGTCAATACGATCTTCATGTAAATTGACTTAGTCCTATATAGTGAGAATAGAATTTTAATTTTAAAAAGTAAAGATCATTGGCTTGATTTTTTACAAATAAAATTCCATCATAACAAATACTTTTGTTTCACACATTTCTGTACAACCCAACAATTATCAAGTCCTAGATGATGGTTCATTTATTAGAGTAATATTCAATTATTAACTTTTTAGTACCAAAAATTTCAGTAATATATGATTTAGGCAATCATTTAGAGAGGGTTTTTTTTAAAAAAAAATAATGTGACCTATATGTAAAAATTCTCTATTAATGACCTACAAATGAAAGAAATTTTCAGGAGATATTAAGTTGGGTGATGGTAGTGTGTAGGCCATTAATGAGAAAGAAATAATAAAAAAATCAATGCTAACAGCTTAGGTATTTGATCTTCTGACCTTTTACTTCTGACCTACAAGTCATTTCTTCATATTTTGTATAATTGGAGAATGTTCAAGGTCATAACTTATGTTAGTGTGGCTATTAGCCAAACTTAACTTTCTGTCAAAGTCATCTTTAAAAGAGGCTAGGTTGGAGGTACCTTCTAAGTCACACATAAAGGCATTTCAAAAGCTGAATGTCAAACCTTTGTCTTTAAAGATTAAGTAGTATGAGGGTTGTCAAATATTAGTAAGGTATGTGGAACACTTAAAATTTAAACTACCTTGTATCAGGGTGTGTGCCAATCTTTTAAGCTTTAAAACATTTCTCCTTAAATTGGGGTCGACTAATAGACCGAGTGTAAAACTGTTACTTTAAATTTCATTGGCAATGGCTGTGGTTCATGTCCTCCTCCTTCCACCTCTGCTTTGAAAGGCCTGGGTGCCTCTCTCTCATCACACTTACTGATTGTGTGAAACCATTCACTGATATGTGAGCTTTAATGGCTGTATAGCATGGCACTTTCAGCATTTTTTGTTCTTCACCTCTCTTGGCCCTCCGTGTGAGGAATATACTACTAGTAATTATTCATTACTACTGCCCTTCCTCAGCACTTAAAAGTGTTTTTCATCTTGGTAGACAATCGTGGTGAAATTATGTGTTACCAGACTCCTCTACAGGAAATTGGTTGATAATTTCATTTTGCTTTTTCTCTTATTTGAAGATGAAAATCTGTAAAATAAGGAAGATGGGGAGGGTGTTAAAATACAATGGCGAAGTATACTAAGAGATATTCAAATTTAAGCAGTTGGCATTTACAAGGAAAATTTGAGAAGACCTATTTGAAGTAAGCTTTTGATTTGAATATTTGAGCCATGATACCCCACTTCTGAGGATGATGATAAGTAGTAGATGGAGAGAAATCAACTTGCCTAGTCAATTTAGTCAATTTAGGCCAAAATATGGATTTTAGTGCTGAAAATTTGAAGTTTACATGCAGAGATGAAATGGATTAGGCAAAACACCAAATTATATGATCATTTTATAGAAATCGTCTTGCCAAAAAAAAAAAAAAAGAATGTATAGGCTATTGATAATTTGTTGGAATCCTTACTAACTGCTAACTAATTAGAGTTGATCTAATCTTACAAGAAGATGTTTTGGCCAGAACCTGAAACAAGGTACTAAGTAGAACTAATCAAGACAAGGCTTGTGTTCTCACCTTTACTCATTGGAGTCCACAAGTATGCTAGCTTCACAAAGTAGACTTTCTACTTTCAGGAAGTCCACACCTCCCTTAAAGTTCATTGGGCCAGAGAGCACTATGGGAGAAAACCCATAATCCCATTCTCTCAGAAGAGGCAGATAAAAGGCCAGCGATGAGGGATCTATGGCAGAACACATTTTTTCCTCTTGGCTGGCTGATCGCGCTGGACTGGAGAGGAACAACTGTGGTGCAGAGAACACTTTGACGGATTTCAGTGGAGCTACGCCAGAAGCCCTCTCTCCGCGGCAAGTTGGTGGCTGGGCTCCCCAGAAGGAGATAAGAGAGACCTTCTATCTCTGTCTTGGTTGGAGGCAGAAGAAAGCAGAGGCAGAGGCTGAAGGACAGAACCTTTGGATTTGGAGACATCCGAAGGGCTCTAAGCCTCTAAACCGGCTGTGCGTTGAGAAGAACAAACTCCAACATTTGAACTCTAACATTTAGTCAGAACTCCTTTTCAGTCCACTCAGCAGAACGAATTATATGCAATCATGCTAGCTCTCACTTATTACCCAGGCGACATAAATATAATATCTGATTCAGCCTATTCAGTAGGTGTGGTACAAAGAATTGCCACAGCCCAAATAAAATTTGCAGCTTCTAATATATATCAGCTCTTTAAGGAACTTCAAGAGCAAGTGAGAAAGCATCCAGGAAAGATTTATATCCTGCATGTCCATTCATATAGTGGACTTCCAGGTCCTATTTTTGATGGAAATTCAAAGGCAGATAGCCTTTTAACTATGTTGGCCAGTACGCCTTTATTTCAGGAGGCCCAGGAATCCCATTCTAAATACCATCAGGCTGCTCGAGCTTTGCGCTTACAGTTTGGGATTACAAAAGAAGAAGCTAGGAGCATAGTGAAAAGCTGTACAGCTTGCCTTCCCTTCCACGCTCCTACACTGCCTCCAGGGAAGAACCCTCGTGGTTTGAGACCCAATGAAATCTGGCAAATGGATGTGACCCATTATAAATCTTTTGGTCGTCTGTTTTTTATCCACGTTGTGGTAGACACCTTTTCAGGATTCACTTTTGCCATACCAGCAGCAAAAGAGACAGCCCGAGTGGTCACTGAATTCCTCATTCAAGCATTCGCAATTATGGGTGTGCCACAAGAAATAAAAACAGATAATGGACCGGCATATACCTCCAAACATTTTGAACACTTTTGTGCACAGTATAAGATTTTACACACTACTGGCATACCCTTCAATCCTCAAGGTCAAGCAATAGTAGAAAGAAGAAACAGAGACATTAAGACACTCCTCCAAAAACAAAAGAAAGGGGGAGCCACAGGTAACCCTAGAGAAGGTCTAAATTTAGTTCTCTATACCATTAATTTTTTAATCTTTGATAAAGATGCACTGGCTCCAGCAGACAGGTTTTATAACCCACCAGAAGAGCAGTGTCCAGTGCGAGCAGCTCCACTATCTTTAGATAATCGCCAGGTGATGTGGAGAGACCCAGAAAGTGGTGAATGGAAGGGACCAGATAGGCTAACTGCTTGGGGGAGAGGATTTGCTTGCATCTCTACAGGTGGAGAAGGAATCAGATGGGTGCCTACGAGCCGCATTCGCCTTGTCCATCGCAGAAAGATGGAGCAGACCCTTGAAACAAAGGAGAAGACCCAAGAAATATCGGGTGGTTCTGTTGCTGATTGTACTCACAAGAATTATTAGATTCCTGGCACATGAACTAATAGACAATGGAATCCTATTGGACTGTTTCTAGGACTTATGGACATGTGTAAATTTTCAGATTGATTCTTGTTATTTGTTACATTACTACTAGCCTGTGTTATATTGCTATGTGCTCATGTAAATTATGTATAATGCCTCCCATATTGATGGATTTATGTATACCATGTATATCTGTTACAAAGTTCTGGCCCATATTGATGGATTTATGTGTACCCCCTCAGAAACCCCCTATGTTTTAAAACAAAAGAAAGGGGGAGATGTTGGAATCCTTACTAACTGCTAACTAATTAGAGTTGATTTAATCTACAAGAAGATGTTTTGGCCAGAACCTGAAACAAGGTACTAAGTAGAACTAATCAAGACAAGGCTTGTGTTCCCACCTTTACTCATTGGAGTCCACAAGTATGCTAGCTTCACAAAGTAGACTTTCTACTTTCAGGGAGTCCACACCTCCCTTAAAGTTCATTGGGCCAGAGAGCACTATGGGAGAAAACCCATAATCCCATTCTCTCAGAAGAGGCAGATAAAAGGCCAGCGATGAGGGATCTATGGCAGAACACATTTTTTCCTCTTGGCTGGCTGATCGCGCTGGACTCGAGAGGAACGACTCTGGTGCAGAGAACACTTTGACGGATTTCAGTGGAGCTACGCCAGAAGCCCTCTCTCCGTGGCAAGTTGGTGGCTGGGCTCCCCAGAAGGAGATAAGAGAGACCTTCCATCTCTGTCTTGGTTGGAGGCAGAAGAAAGCAGAGGCAGAGGCTGAAGGACAGAACCTTTGGATTTGGAGACATCCGAAGGGCTCTAAGCCTCTAAACCGGCTGTGCGTTGAGAAGAACAAACTCCAACATTTGAACTCTAACAATAATTAGCTGGAAGAATAAACTAGGATTATAAGAATCTGAATTAGGAAGAGGAATTGGTTTCTTTATCCAAAGGTTGTGTTTTGCTAATGTGCAATCTGAAAGTCTTCTGTAGTGATTATTAATGTGAAATGCCAAAAACATGAGTTCTACCACAATAGAAATTATAAGAAAATTAAGATGCATGACTACAAACAAAATATTAATGATTCTATCTGAACAGAATGTTAAGAGAGTTTTACATGAAATCTGATTGGCCAATGTGCCTGACATTAATTATCTAGAGTTGTCCTTTCCATCCCGATTTAAACTACATCACTCATAACAACAACAACAAAAAAGCTTGTCTCCATTTTTTCAATTTTTCATTTTCATTTCATCATAGTAATACCGACCTAGATATCAAGAATTTTCTGAGAATTAACTCCACCCTCCTCATCATTATTCCCAGGAAAATACCCTAGGCCATGATTAGTATTGCTTCACTTGAGTCCAAAATGTTGTTCACTCAACTTCATTATACTTTAGTCAAATTAAAAACTTTTAAAGACCTAGTATTTTTTTCTAGCTGATCAAAATTATGCACTAACATACCATTTACAGCATGTCGCAGAAGTGTCTCATTATCTCTCTTTTTTTTTTTTTTCATCTGTCATTAATGAAAAGTGCTCTTAGGTTTTAGTAACTTATAGAAGTTATTCAAGGAGAAATGTTTGTGAAGGTCAGTAAAACATGAAAGCATTTTATTTTTGCACCCAATCTCCTTTTTTTTCCACTTTTGCTTTAGTGTTTTTACAATGATCATTATGAGCAAGTTGTAAAGAAAAACAGGGAAATGGATGGATATAGGTTAGGATTTGGGATAATGATTATACAGAACACTCATTTACACACAGGCTACAATCAAGTATCTCTAGAAATAATGCAAGTACAACAAAATATAGTTTCACTATATTGAAACATTGAAAGATTGAATGCTATATCTCTTACAAGCTTTATGGAGAAATCTCTGCTTAACTTCAGTCTTTCTACTCCTTGGTCTCCAATGTTTGTGACTATGAGGTTATCTTTAATTTTTACTCCTCTTTTAGTTTTCATATTGTCACTAAGTCTAATTGATTCTACTTCTATACCATTTCTTAAATCTATCTCCTAGTCTCTAGTCTCACTGTCACTGTCCCAACAGAGAGCTTTATTACTACCTTTCTGTTGAAAGACTTAATGAAGACTATATATCTCTACTCTCTGTGCCTTCCAATCCATATTTTATATTGCAGCCAGAATAACTTTCCTAAGGTAGAGATCTGGCCTTGTTGCCACTCCTTAAAAAAAAAAAAATCAATAGTTCCCTAATGACCTATTGAACAAGTTCAAACTTACTGGCATTCGTGATCCTATGGGATCTATCAACATTCTAACTTTCCTTACCACATATTCTATAACTTAGTTAAACTGAATCACTTTCTGCCTTACCTGCTCTCCTCCATCTCATTTTTTTTTGATGTTCTTTCCTACTTTGAAATGTCTTCTTACCCCCTCTTTTCTAATTGAATTGTTACCCATCTTTTAAAGACAATATTACTTTTCCCACAAAGTTTTCATTGATTTCTACATTTGAATTGACTCATTTTCTCAGACTAACCCACAGCCCTTGCTCTTATAATTCTAATAAGCTTATCCAATGATATCTAAGTTGATTACTAGCAGGTTAACTCCCTGAAGAACAGCTTTTTAAAAATCTAAATATTATATCTCCTCCAGATTAACACAGTATTCAGCATTCAGTAGGCATTTAATAGATATTTGTTGAATTAATTAAAGCTATATCCCATTGAGGATGATTAAACAGGAAGGCAAGTACCAAGCTTGCTACGAAATGTCCCTTGTTGTTATATTAGAAAGGATAGACCATTGATATGAAATAATATTACAGTTCATATGTTTTGTTAACTTTTGAATGCTTAAGATAAAACAAAATAGTGCTTAATGACCTTACCCTCTAGAATTACTTCATTATCATCAATTGGTGTTTATTGATTATCTACCTCAAGTCTGAATACTTTTAAAGTAAATAAAAGAGACTTGAATTTCTTTTTATCCCTTTTCATTTTAAAATAGACACCAATAGTGCTCAGAACATAGGAATGCAAGCAGACAACCAAAACATGCTAGAATTGTCACTGTAGGAAGCCTCAGTACTTATGAATAAACAAAGACATTTTTACACTATTTACAATTTAATGTTTATGATTCTTCCATTTATTCATTGACTTCTGTGCATGACTAGGAGTTAATTATGTTGATTCTATCAATCAACAACTATTAAGTGTGACTTACAATATCTCAGATTTGGCATCTTTTATGCTACATTTTAATTTCATAGATTTTTTAGTAGCATCTGGCTCATTTGTCTATTAGTCTTGCAAAAAATTCTGAAGAGTAGATATTAACCTTTTCTGTGGATGTTAATGCATACATCTGAGCAAAAAAATTCTTGGAATTATCCACATAGTATTGCTCTTAAGTGCTTGGTGCTGATCCTTCTCAGTCTCTTTATTTCCCTGTCCCAGAAACACTATTCCTGACAGTGCTGAATCCATTTTTGTCCCTAGTTTTATGTATGTAGTTCTTCTTTCCTATAAAGCATCACCTCATATACCTACCTTTTGTGTGAGCTGAGATTGGTGACACTTTGACACTCCAGGAGAATCCCTTTTGCCAATGAGTTTCTGTTAAAAAATCTCTTATATTCTCATAACACTATCTGTTATTTGCACTCTTTCTAGGTGGCAAAAAAACAAACAAACAAAAAACACTTTGAGGTTGCCTAATAGGAACTTCCTTACCCATTAGACTTTCACTATCTGAATAATAGGGCAGCTTGATGGCACAGGGTAAAGTGGTAGGCCTTGAGTCAGAAAGACCTGAGTTCAAATCCACTCTCAGCTATTTACTAGCTGCCAAGTCACTTATCTCCTATTTACTTCAGTTCTTCATCTGTAAAATGGAGATAAACTGGAGAAGGAAATGATAAACCACTCCTGTATCTTTGCTGACAAAACCAATTGGACAACAATTAAATGTGAATGATACCCAACAATAGTAGAAATAATGAGTTCCCAATAATCCTCCATACTATAATTCTCTTATCATACTGCCAGCCTCAGAACCATCTGGATGATCAATTTTCTCTAAAAGATAAAATACTCAGAAACTTCCCTTCTACTCTTTAATGTCAGATCTCAGACCTCTTAAACTTGGGCTCATTCTCAAGACAAATCCAAGGTTGATAATACACAAGAAATAAATTTCCCTTCTCCATTAGAAGGCTAAATTTCAGGATTATGCTGCATAGGGAATTTCCCTTCTCTTCTGTATAGCAGCTTGGGGTTAGGAATATTATCTATAAACTCTTCTCTGGGTCATGTAGTCAGGCATATTTCTGTCCCTGTTATGTAGTTCTGTAGTATATTTCATCTTTACTTTGGCTATTTCCTTTTTTGGGAGTAGAAAAAACCAATCTCAGGTCTTCAGTTTTTAATCTGTGTTCAGAAGTATAGTGAATAGAGCACTGGGCAAAAGGAGTCAGGAATACCTGGATTAAAGCCCTGCTCTATACTTTCCATCTGTGTGACCATTGATAAATTACACTCTGGATCTCAGTTTCCTTATCTGTAAAATTAAGGAGTTGGATGACTTCCAAGGTCACTTTTAATACTAAATCAATGAACCCATATTTATAAATATTTTTAATTTTAATAAATGGAATGTTATTTGTTTAGTATAACACAGATGATAAAAGTAGCCATTTTTAACAAGCAAAAGTCTCAAAATACTTTATAAATGTTTCAAGTTCAGCAAAACATAAAACACAATGTGCTAAGCATTTTCCTTCTTAATTATTAAGCACAGGTATCAAGGGAAATATAATACTTATGTTTCTGATTCACTTATACTTAACTCATCAAAATTTTGTCCAGGAAGACTTCTTCAATATCTAAAAAGTCTTAGGAGTCTCTTTCAAAAGATTTGTAAAATGCCTTTGCTTAGAAATTGAAAACTTATATTTCCCCAAGAAATTAATCCAGAATTCAAGTTTCATTTCAAACAAATCCATTATTTTTAAAGGGACTCTGCTTTTTTTTTTTTTTTTTTTTTGTGATTTGTCAACAAAATTTCTTCTATTAACATCTGACTCTGAAGCCTAATTGCATGGCTTTTAAACACTTTGTCAACAGAGCTCAAGCTTTATCAGTTTCTACCAAACTACAAAACCTTCAGCTATAGGTCTAGAAATGAATATCAATCATCTGAGATTTGGACCACCTAAGTTTGAAGATTTTCATCATCAGGTTGGCCATTGTAGGACCAAGTTTTCTGCTATCGAAAGTTTTAAAGACTATCTATAAAACTGTAGAGTTATAAATCTTCACTGGGGAGACAGTGTCCACGATAGAATGTGATTCTTTAAAATATTCATATATTTGTATACACTGTAAATGTGTTTTGGAGTTCACTGAACATGTAATTATTATACTAAAGCTCTTTTTTTCTAGAGTCAAGCCGATACATCTTTCTTTTAAGCTTCTGAGGGCTTCTGGGATGATTTGGGGGAGTTTTTTCTCTGTTTTCATAATTATAAGCTCTTACTGATTGTATTTACCTATTGCTCAGTGCCAGTGATTAGGATCTCTGTTCCATTTAACCATCAAGTATCACTTTCTATTCCAAAGGGATGTTTATAGTAACAACAAAAGTACAAACATTTCTTTCCAACACCTCGGGTCACTTTTTCTATTATCTTTATTTCATCTTCTGATGCATTGGTCCCCAAAGGTCACTTTTTGTTTCTTGGGTTATTGATGGTGAACTGGCTGCAAAACTTTCTATGTTCTCCAAGTTTTGGATTCTCAGAGTCTTGCTCTCTGGACATTTTGAAACTCACAAAGTCAAAAGGAAAGAAATCAGGGTCAGGAGATTTTTGGAGGATCACAGAATGTTTTTTTTTTTTTTTTTTGACTTGACTATATATGTTTGTAACAGTTTTTTTTTTTTCTTTTTCTTCCTGGGGTGGAGGAAGGGGGAGAAGGCAGATTTTTTGCTGATTAAAATTTTTTTTAATTTTAAAAATACATGTACAGAAGATGAATTTCATTTAAAGAACAAATGCTAAGGCAGACAGAGAACTCACTTTCATGGGGCCACATGGTTTTGAGGGGAGAAAGCCCAGGGTCTCTGCCTTATTGCTTTACCCTCACTAGATTCTATCAGCAAAGCAGTCAAGCCACTAGGGAAAATGGCTTGGACTCTGATTGATAGTGCTTCTGAAAGCTTCCACAACCAATCAAAAAGCCCCATCTTCATTACTTTGTGAGCTGAATAGAATACTAAAAAATGTCTTTAGGCTTAAAATATTGAGGGTGTTGCAAACATTTGTTCTGAGATTAGCACCTTATTAACAAGAATGTTTAATTATAATAGGAAACTACCAAATAGTAACTTCTCTCAGTATGAAGGCATATGAGGGCATACCAACTGTGAATAGTCCTCCAGTGATGGCACATTTCAGGGTCAAGGGAGATGACCGTTATAATAATTTCCTCATCATCTTGCCTTCTCTGCTTCCTTCCATAAATTGGAATAGTGATTGTGGAAGTTATTGGTTGCAATGACAAGTGGACTAGATTCTCTTGGGAATAGACTCTATCCCAACTTTACTTCTCCTGAATGAAGAAACTTCAAGTGATTAATTTAAAACACAGATTGAGGAATCAAGTCAAAATTTCACAGTGAAGCTACCCAATGGGGAAATACAATACCCAGGATGGCATGTCTTGGCTAGGGTTGCGGCAAAATTCATTTCTCTACTTTCCGGCCATATTTTGCTTCTTCCCTATTCCAATATTTGGTCTCTGCAGGAGTATTCTCATGGGAGTAGGGACCCCTGTGGAACTTGGAATCTTGAAGTCAAAGCTTTCTCCTCTCTCAGTTTTTAAAATAATTTAAAATAACAGAATGTTCTGTTTTTTTTTTTTTTTGTTGTTGTTGTTTGTTTGTTTTTTTTTTGTTTTTTGTTTTTTTGTTTTTTGTTTTGGTGTTGAATAGGAGAAAACCAAACCAAACCAAAAACCAAAAATTTCTCCAAGTAAAATAAAGAATAAACCAATTCAGGTTATTTATGCAAAAACCAGTCTTTTATTTTACATCAAATTTAATGAAACTAGGTGGGTGGGTTGCTGACTATATAAACAGGAAGCTATGTATTTAGTAGAAAGAACTGAAGAAGAGAGAATTGGCCTAATTGGTTAGGGATGGGGATATTTTCAAGCTTACCCTATAAACATTTTGTTGCACTTGTCCCAGTCCTTCCCGAGTGGCTCATTTTGGCTATGATTTTTAGTTCTGCTACTGAGCCTAGGATCAGTTGATGACTCTGGTGGTGGCAGAATCCACAATCTTTCGGAAACTAGAGAAATTGTCTTAAAGAGCCATAAGGGAGTGATATAATTTTCTTTTGCCAAGGGGATGATTACTATGGAAAGGATCTTACATCGATGAAAGATACAACATGATTGAGGTAAGATTCTTTAGGGTTTTGAGAAACCCTTGCTTTTGAATTCTCTGAGACCAAAGGGAAATTATACAAAGGCAAATTCTGATGGTTTGGGAAAGAAACTACTCTGACATTTCACATTCCCAAGGCAAACAACTGCGGTGAAAAATCACCCAGGCCCACTAGAGGATATGCCCTTACGCATGATATTTTGTATCAGATATATCAGTCACATTGCAAAGGACTTAGATCAACTTAAAAAAATAAAACCCAATAGAATGATTACAGCCGCTGCCTAGAATGACAAGTATTATCAACAAAAATTAATCAGGCGCATCTTTTAGTGAACTCAATTAATAATGTGCAACAACAGGGTCTCTTTTCTTAAGATGAAAATTAATTAGTGGAGGGAAGGTCACTTGGAGATGCTGACATCACTCATCAGAATGCTCTGGCAGCTCTAATTATTTGTCTTCCAGGCTTGGGTGATCAGAAATTATTGCAATACCTGAGCAACATTTTGAAAAAGCTTTGTGCATGGCTCTTTTAATTAGACCTGGTATTTGATTAATGCAGTGGAAGCATTTAGATCAGCCTCTTATCATTGAGTGACTTAGAAGTTTTAGGGAATTATATTGTGCAAGACAGGGTCACTGAATGAGCTTTAGAGCTTTTTTTTTTTTAAATTTAAAAAGTTAAAAAAATTAAATATGTTTTTCTGTTATATCTTTTCTTTTCATTGTTAAGCTGTGTATGTGAATCTCTGTGTGCATGTGTGTATTTGGGTTATTTCATCTTTTAAATAAATAAAACAAACCTTTTGGGACTTTTAGAATTCAATATTTTTCCATTAAAATTTCTTTTATAAACTTGGCTTAGGAAATTAGAATATTAGCAAGGTAAACTTTATATAGGCATTTTATAGGTGAGTCCAGAATAACAAGTTAAAAAGTGAAAACTTCATACAAGAATGTCCTGTTTTCTGTTTTGGTGTCAAATAGGAGAAAACCAAACCAAACCGAAAAACAAAATTTTCTCCAAGTAAAATAAAGAATAAATCAATTCAGACTATTTATGCAGAAACCAGTCTTTTATTTTACCTCAAATTTAATGAAACTAGATGGGTGAAGATCCTGGATTGCTGACTATATAAACAGGAAGCTGTGTATTTTAGTAGAAAGAACTGAACCAAGGATCAGGAAACTTGAATTTTAGACTTGGCTCTACTCCTAACTAGCTGTGAAATAAGAAGGTTGGACTAAATGATCTCTGTGTTTCCTTCTGGCTCTATGATTCTGTGACATATATCCTGACAAAAAAACCCACCCTATTCTGTCTTGAAAAAAATGGGTCAGAAAAGTGTTGTGAAATTGACAGTGTAGAAAATAGACTTACTTCATGGATGGAAGGGCTGTGTTACTGAGTTGTTTGATATGACTGAATTTCTATTAAAGTATGAAAAAAACTGACTATATTAAACATTTTAATAATTTAAATGTAACTTTCTGGCCTGTTTTGAGAATATGCATGTGTTCTACCTGAATTCTTCACTGTCCACTGATATTTACAAACATTGGATGGCAAATACAGCACTTGTCTATAAGTTTTTTTCAGTCTATAAGATAAATTGGAATTAGAATAAATTTCCCTAAAGCATCACAAGCATCTGGACGAAATGTTCCAATTCCCCCCTGTATGATCTGTGGAATATGACCACAACAGAATCACTTTTTTATAGTCAGGAGTTGGTTTACTAGAAACAATTAATGAGGCTGATCTTCCTTTTGAGTTTCCTTTCCTTTCCTTTTGAGTTTTATAAGTATTTGGCTTTCCTGGACTGATGCACCCACCTGTGGTGGGGTCCTTCCTGTTCTTCTTCCCTTTGTTCATATTTCTCCTTATGTCTAGAAAATCCTTCCTTCATACTCTTATTGTAGTATTCCTATCTATCCTTTATATCTTTGGGCAGTGAATTCATCAAAAATAACTTTTCATTCCTGGGATTTTATATAGATCTTTGCTTGTACCTCTCTTAGGCACTTAACATATTATTTTGTATTAGAGTAATGATGAGTGTATGTATCATATCTTTCACCGTTTAAGCTCCTTGAGTAATAATAATATTAGTGATAGCCAGCATGTATATGAAGCTTTACACACATCTCTCATCTGAGGGCACAAGTCTTATCCGAATTTTGTATCTTCCCCTGGCATAGCTCAACTTTTAAATTTATTTAATAGATTCAATGCTTTTTTTTTTTTTTTTTTTGAATGGAAAAACTGTAAACATTTAAATTTCTACTGTATGCTGTGCAGGGCTCTGGGAGAGAAACAAAGCTTAGATAAATGCTTTCATGGAGCTTATATGGACTGGCACTACTGTGGTTACAATAATACCCAACATAATAGTGTGAGTACATTAGAGAGATATAAAACAAAAGGCTACATAAAAAGTAATCATCTTCCCTCATTAGAATGTAAGCTCCTTGAGATAAAAATCTACTTTTTATCTTTCTTTGTATTTCTAATACTTGGCAGAGTGCCTGCTACATAAACTCTTAATATTTGATTGTTGACTGTCATTTTCTCTGCTCTTAAATGACAAAAGTTCGGAAATAGACAATATTTTAGGTGCTTTGTATGTACATTAACATAGAATTGGTGGAGCCATGAAATGGGTCAACAATTTTGCAAAACAATTCAGAATTATTCAAGAAAAGTCCTTCAGCTGTTCATATTTTGACTTGTATATTCCACTGCTAGATATATAAACCAAATTTGTTTGTTGTTTATCTTTCCTTCCTAAAGAGAAGTATGACATCAGGGAGGTGATGCCATGCCTACAAGTAAATTGGATTTAAATGAGGCAGGGCTCTGTAAAGTCACCAGCTTTACTTTCTCTTTCAGAATCATGTAGATCCAGTGGCAAGATAGAGATCAGGTTGATTGTAGATGGTCCTGGGTGCAGTGGGAGATCTTGGACTTTTTAAGCTAAGATTTTTAACAGTTCTCAATTTGTCAGTGATTGAGGCTAGATAAGAAATGAGACTGAGAATGGCCTTTTTCGCCTTGTCCAAAAAGAACAAAAAAAGATATCAATTAGGGAGAAGACGAAACTCAGGACTTCTGGCCAAAAAGGAAAGTTTGCTATTTACATTCACTTTCAGTCATTCAGAGCCCAAATAAAGACCAAGTAGGACTTGGCCTGGAAACTATTATTGGCCAATCAATGAAAGCCAGAGTGATTAGGGTTAAAGACCCTTAAGAAAAAAAAAATCTGGTCCTTAAATCCCAAGATAGGTGTGAGGTTTCTGGGAACAAAGTTTACTTTCCTTTGGGTAGAATATCCTAAGGGAGGATATAATTCAGTAAAAGAGGCCATTCCCTGTCTCATTTTTTACCTAGTTTTAATTGGGCATTGCCTCAGTCAAATTGAGATTTTTAAAAACCTTAGTTTAAAAAGGCCAAGGTCTCCCACTGCATCTAGGGTTACCAACAGTCATCCTGATCTATATCTTGCCATTGAACTCAGATGACTGGAGGAGTGAGCTGGTGACTTTACACAGCCCTCTTTCACTTCAATATAATTCACTTTCAGGTCATGATATAATTTCCTGATATTATGATCCTCTTCAACAATAAAGAACAAACATCAATCTCTATGTATAGTAGTAGACATTGCCCCACTGGGGACTCAACTGGAACTAATCAGTTAGACAATACAACTTTTTCCTTTCCTTTTTTTTTTTTTTTTTTTTTCTTTTTCTTCCTTCTCCTCTCCTTTTTTTTCCCCTCTTTCTCTTCTCTCTGTCCACATAACCCAAAGAAGTCAAAGCAAAAAGAAATATTTCCAAAAATCCAATATAGCAGTTTTTATGGTAGGAAAGAATTGGAAACAAAGTGGATGTCCATTGGTTAGAGAATAGTTAAAGAAATTCTGGGACACAGACATAATAGGATGTTATTACATTATATGAAATAAGTAATTCAGAACTGAACCAGCTACACCCAGGGAAAGAACTCTGGGAGATGACTATGAACCACTACATAGAATTCCCAATCCCTCTGTTTATGTCCACCTGCATTTTTGATTTCCTTCACAGGCTAATTGTACACTATTTCAAAGTCCGACTCTTTCTATAGAGCAAAATAACTGTTTGGACATGTGTGTATATATATATATATATATATATAGTATTTAACTTACACTTTAACATATTTAACATGTATTGGTCAACCTGCCGTGTGGGGGAAAGGGGAGGGGGAAGGAGGAGAAAAGTTGGAACAAAAGGTTTTGCAACTGTCAATGCTGAAAAATTACCCATGCATATATCTTATAAATAAACAGCTATAATTTTTTTAAAAATTACAAAAAAAAAGAAATAAGTAATTCAGGGAAACATGGGAACAATTGCATAAACTGATACAGAATTAAATAGGCCAAACTAGGAAAACAATGATCACAGCAATATGAATAAAGAAAGCAGTAAAGTGAAAGGGAATGTTGTGTAATTTTAATGATGAGTATATTGACAATCCCAGAGAAGAGATAATAGACATAAATTTCCCTCATTTTGTTTGAGAAAGGAGAGAGGGACTTGGATTCTGGAATGTTGCATATGCCAGCATCTGTGACTGGTATGTCCATTTGTTTTGCTAGCCTGTTTTTTTTTTTTTTTTTTTTTTTTTTTCCTTTTTTCTTTGTACTGTAGGAAGATTTGCCTGGATTTGGGAGGAGTAGGGAGGGAATATTCAAAAGTTCTGGACGTGACTGTGATGTAAAAAACAAAGAGCATCAATCAATCTTTAAAATAAATGAAATTTAAAAAGTGAAAGATAACAATTCAACAGATAAGTGGGAAGCAGAACACTGGGCATCTGATCAGATTTAAACATCTGATTTTGTTTAAAGGCATAAAGGAGAACTTAGTATTGAGGGAGAATTTAGTTCAATTTGGCTAGAATGAATGGATAAAAAGAATAAATAAACAAAGTATGGAAAGCCAGGGAAGTTCCATCTTTTAAAAGAATTTTGAATGTCAAGAAGACATTTAAACAATCAAGAATCACTGATGATTTCTGAGCAGTGGAGTAATATAACCGGTTCTATATATAAGAAAGCTTGAATTTTAATATATGGTTATATTTATGGTTAGAAAAAAGGATAACTTTCTGCTCTCCCTGGCCTAGTATTAGAAGTGGTGGTATGACATCCCTCTTAATTCTTGCTCAGGACTGACAACCATTAAGTGTCAATAAACTTTTTGTTTCTTTGTTTAGCTTTAACTTTAGTTATTTTAGATGAAGCTTTTAAAGAGCCTCTTGAAGTGATAGAGCCTCTAACTTAGAATATCTAGATTTTAATTCTGATAATGAAACATTGACTATTGATGTTTTAAGTGCCATTAATAAACTCATCTGTTTTAAGTGCCATTAATAAGCCCATCTCCTATATATTACACTTGTGCTGTCCATTATATGTTGATTTGGAACATCCCAGAATATGGTGCTCATGATGTTAATACTCACTTATGAACTTCCCTTAATTGTATTTTATTTTCCACAGTTCAAATCATATGGTTCAATGGCCAATCTGCACCAATTTGTATCTGTATAGTCACAGAACATATGGTAGGTTTGCATCTTTAATGCAAAACTTTGCATTTGGACTGATTTATTATTATGTACTGATGGTTGGATGACATATCTGCCTAGTAGAACCCAATTATGATCCTGGGATGGAGGACTAAAATAATGTCCATATAATTGTCTTTTCATGTTTTGCTCCAAGAGACACACCATCTATGTCTGCAGGGGACATGGCAATCTTCGGAATAGCTGAACCCTTGGTAAAGGTCGGAACTTGATAATGGGCTTTACTGTACTTTGAAATTTAAATTTGGGACTTCCGGTTAAGATGGCGGAGAGGAGGCTCACAGTTGCATAAGCTCCGCGCTTTCTCTCACTATCCACTTCATTACAAGCCTCTGAATCAATGCTTGACTGAAAAAAACCCACAAATAGTTACCAAGAGAAGCCATCCTTGAGATCCGCCAAGAAAGGTCTGTCTTTACTGGAGGGCTGGGACGGTTTTAGATCGGGCGCAGGCTGAGGGCAGCGGCAGTGAGAGCACGGGAGCAGACTGGAGAGGGGGTGGGGAGTGATCGCAGCTGTCTCTGCGGGGAGAGCTTCGCTACAGGTTTGGAACCTGCAGCAAGTCAACAGCCCAGCAGAGAAGCTAAAAACACCGGGGCTGAAGAACACAACCGCAAACAGCTGGACTCTCTCAGGACCTGGCCGTCCCCCCCTTCCCCCCCCTCAGTGACTCAGCACACTTTGGGATCTCAGAGCGCAGGCGCAGCACAGTCCTGCTAGTGCCTCACTGCTGCCCCCTGCAGTCTGTAGAGGAAGCTCGATAACACACCCAGCCCCCCCCCAAAGAAAGACTCCAGTTTTTTCTGTTTTTCTTTGGTAGTTTATCTCTGATTAATAGACAGAATGAGCAAGAAGCTGAAGAGGACTTTAACCCTTGACAGCTTCTATACAGATAGAGAGCAGACTCTAAATCCTGAGGAGACTAAAAACAGGCAGTCCCCAGGTGATTCCCCAAAGGAGGAAATCATCTGTTCCTCAGCACAGATGAACCTCATAGAAGTGATTAAAAAGGCTCTCACAAGGGAGCTAGAAGAAAAATGGGGAAAGCAGAGTGAGGCTTGGCAAAAGGAGAGGGAAGCTTGGGAAAAGGAGAGTGAGGCTTGGCAAGAGAGTCTGGAGAAGTCAGTTAAAGAGAGAGTGGATAAAGAAGTAAAATCCTTGAAAAATAGGATTAGTGAACTGGAAACAGAAAACAGCTCTCTAAAAAACAAAATTGGCGAAATGGAAAAAAATTCCACAGAACAAAAGAACTCAATTGGACAATTAGAGAAAGATTTTAAAAAAGTGAGTGAAGAGAATACTTCACTGAAAATCAGAATTGAACAAGTGGAATTGAATGACTCGAGGAGACAAGAAGAATCAGTCAAGCAAATCCAAAAAAATCAAACAATGGAGAAAAATGTGAAATACCTTCTGGGGAAGACAACAGACCTGGAAAACAGATCCAGGAGAGACAATCTGAGAATCATTGGACTCCCAGAAAAACATGATGAAAAAAAGAGCCTGGACACTGTCTTCCAGGAAATTATCAAAGAGAACTGCCCAGAAGTCATAGGAACAGAGGAAAAAATAAACATTGAAAGGATTCATCGATCACCCACTGAAAGGGATCCTAAAATCAAAACACCAAGGAATATAGTGGCCAAATGCCAGAACCCTCAGGTGAAAGAAAAAATATTGCAAGCGGCTAGAAAAACCCAATTCAAGTATCAAGGAGCCACAATAAGGATCACCCAGGATCTGGCAGCATCCACATTAAAAGATCGAAGGGCCTGGAATATGATATTCCGAAAGGCTAAGGAACTTGGTATGCAACCAAAAATAACTTACCCAGCGAGAATGAGCATCTTTTTCCAGGGAAGAAGATGGACATTCAACGAAGTAAGCGAATTTCATCTATTTCTGATGAAAAAACCAGAACTTAACAAAAAGTTTGATCTACAAATATAGAACTCAAGAGAAATCTAAAAAGGTAAAGATTAATCTTGGGAACTATATTTTGACTATATAGATGTATAAAGAATACATGTATACCTTGTTCTAGAAATTGATGTGGAAAGGACATTGTACCAGAAAAAGGGTAAAGTGGGGGTAGTACATCTCATGAAGAGGCATAGGAAACCTATTATATCTGAGAGAAAGAATGGAGGGGGATGAATATAGTGGGTATCTTACTGCCTTCAGAATTGGCTTTAAGTGAAAAATCTTAAGACATATTCAATCTATGGTGAAACTTCTCCCATCTCATTGAAAAGTGAGAAGGGAAAAGTGGAAAGGGAAGGAATAAGCTAAGCGGAAGGGAATACGGGAACTGGGAGGGAAAGGGGTAAGATAGGGGGAGGAACTCAAAGGCGGGGGGAGGGACACTAAAAAGGGAGGGCTGTGAGAAGCAAGGGGTGCTCACAAGCTTAATACTTGGAAGGGGGGGAAAGGGGAAAGAAGGGAGGAAAGCATAAACCGGGGTTAACAAGATGGCAAGTAATACAGAATTGGTCATTCTAACCATAAACGTGAACGGGGTAAACTCCCCCATAAAGAGGAAGCGGTTAGCAGAATGGATTAAAAGCCAGAATCCTACAATATGTTGTTTACAGGAAACACACCTGAAGCGGGGAGATACATGCAGGTTAAAGGTAAAAGGTTGGAGCAAAATCTACTATGCTTCAGGTGAAGTCAAAAAAGCAGGGGTAGCCATCCTGATCTCAGATCAAGCTAAAGCAAAAATTGACCTAATTAAAAGAGATAAGGAAGGACACTATATCTTGCTAAAGGGTAGCATGGATAATGAAGCACTATCTATATTAAACATATATGCACCAAGTGGGGTAGCATCTAAATTCTTAAAAGAGAAACTAAGAGAGCTGCAAGAAGAAATAGACAGTAAAACTATAATAGTGGGAGATCTTAACCTTGCACTCTCAGAATTAGATAAATCAAACCAGAAAATAAATAAGAAAGAAGTCAAAGAGGTAAACAGAATACTAGAAAAGCTAGATATGATAGATCTCTGGAGAAAATGTAATGGAGACAGAAAGGAATACACTTTCTTTTCAGCAGTTCATGGAACCTATACAAAAATTGACCATATATTAGGACATAAAAACCTCAAACTCAAATGTAGTAAGGCAGAAATAGTAAATGCATCCTTTTCAGACCACGATGCAATGAAAATTACATTCAACAAAAAGCAGGGGGAAGTAGACCAAAAAATAATTGGAAACTAAATAATCTCATACTAAAGAATGATTGGGTAAAACAGCAAATCATAGACATAATTAATAACTTCACCCAAGAAAACGATAATAATGAGACATCATACCAAAATGTATGGGACGCAGCCAAAGCGGTAATAAGGGGAAATTTCATATCTCTAGAGGCCTATTTGTATAAAATAGAGAAAGAGAAGGTCAATGAATTGGGTTTGCAATTAAAAATGCTAGAAAAGGAACAAATTAAAAACCCCCAGTCAAACACTAAACTTGAAATTCTAAAAGTAAAAGGTGAGATCAATAAAATTGAAAGTAAAAAAACTATTGAATTGATTAATAAAACTAAGAGTTGGTTCTATGAAAAAACCAACAAAATAGACAAACCCTTAGTAAATCTGATTAAAAAAAGGAAAGAGGAAAATCAAATTGTTAGTCTTAAAAATGAAAAGGGAGAAATCACCACTAACGAAGAGGAAATTAGAGCAATAATTAGGAGTTACTTTGCCCAACTTTATGCCAATAAATTCGACAACTTAAATGAAATAGAAAAATACCTCCAAAAATACAGCTTGCCCAAACTAACAGAGGAAGAAGTAAATATCCTAAACAGTCCCGTCTCAGAAAAAGAAATAGAACAAACTATCAATCAACTCCCTAAGAAAAAATCCCCAGGATCAGATGGATTTACATGTGAATTCTACCAAACATTTAAAGAACAATTAACTCCAATGTTATATAAACTATTTGAAAAAATAGGGATTGAAGGAGTCCTACCAAACTCCTTTTATGACACAGATATGGTACTGATACCTAAACCAGGTAGGCTGAAAACAGAGAAAGAAAATTATAGACCAATCTCCCTAATGAATATTGATGCTAAAATCTTAAATAAAATATTAGCAAAAAGATTACAGAAAATTGTCACCAGGATAATACACTATGACCAAGTAGGATTTATACCAGGAATGCAGGGCTGGTTCAATATTAGGAAAACTATTAACATAATTGACTATATCAATAACCAAACAAACAAAAACCACATGATCATCTCAATAGATGCAGAAAAAGCATTTGATAAAATCCAACATCTATTCCTAATAAAAACACTTGAGAGCATAGGAATAAATGGACTTTTCCTTAAAATAGTCAGGAGCATATATTTAAAACCATCAGTAAGCATCATATGCAATGGGGAAAAACTGGAACCTTTCCCAGTAAGATCTGGAGTGAAGCAAGGTTGCCCACTATCACCATTATTATTTAATATCGTATTAGAAACACTAGCCTCGGCAATAAGAGTCGAGAAAGATATAAAAGGAATTAGAGTAGGCAATGAGGAAACCAAACTATCACTCTTTGCAGATGATATGATGGTATACCTAGAGAACCCCAGAGATTCTACCAAAAAGCTATTGGAAATAATTCATAATTTTAGCAAAGTAGCTGGCTACAAAATAAATCCCCATAAATCCTCAGCATTTTTATACATCACCAACAAAACCCAACAGCAAGAGATACAAAGAGAAATTCCATTCAGAATAACTGTTGATACCATAAAATATTTGGGAATCTATCTACCAAAGGAAAGTCAGGAATTATATGAGCAAAATTATAAAAAAGTCTCCACACAAATAAAGTCAGACTTAAATAATTGGAAAAATATTAAGTGCTCTTGGATCGGCCGAGCGAACATAATAAAGATGACAATACTCCCTAAACTAATCTATTTATTTAGTGCTATACCAATCAGACTTCCAAGAAAATATTTTATTGATCTAGAAAAAATAACAACAAAATTCATATGGAACAATAAAAAGTCGAGAATCTCAAGGGAATTAATGAAAAAAAAATCAAATGAAGGTGGCCTAGCTGTACCTGATCTAAAATTATATTATAAAGCAGCAGTCACCAAAACCATTTGGTATTGGCTAAGAAATAGATTAGTGGATCAGTGGAAAAGGCTAGGCTCACAAGACAGAATAGTCAACTATAGCAATCTAGTGTTTGACAAACCCAAAGCCCCTAACTTCTGGGAAAAGAATTCATTATTTGATAAAAACTGCTGGGATAATTGGAAATTAGTATGGCAGAAATTAGGCATGGACCCACACTTAACACCATATACCAAGATAAGATCAAAATGGGTCTATGACCTAGGCATAAAGAACGAGACTATAAATAAATTAGAGGAACATAGAATAGTTTATCTCTCAGACTTGTGGAGGAGAAAGAAATTTGTGACCAAAGATGAACTAGAGACCATTACTGATCACAGAATAGAAAATTTCGATTACATCAAATTAAAAAGCCTTTGTACAAATAAAACTAATGCAAACAAGATTAGAAGGGAAGCAACAAACTGGGAAAACATTTTCACAGTTAAAGGTTCTGATAAAGGCCTCATTTCCAAAATATATAGAGAACTGACTCAAATTTATAAGAAATCAAGCCATTCTCCAATTGATAAATGGTCAAAGGATATGAACAGACAATTTTCAGAGGATGAGATTGAAACTATTACCACTCATATGAAAGAGTGTTCCAAATCATTATTGATCAGAGAAATGCAAATTAAGACAACTCTGAGATACCACTACACACCTGTCAGATTGGCTAAGATGACAGGAAAAAATAATGATGAATGTTGGAGGGGATGCGGGAAAACTGGGACACTAATGCATTGTTGGTGGAGTTGTGAACGAATCCAACCATTCTGGAGAGCAATCTGGAATTATGCCCAAAAAATTATCAAAATGTGCATATCCTTTGATCCAGCAGTGTTTCTATTGGGCTTATATCCCAAAGAAATACTAAAGAAGGGAAAGGGACCTGTATGTGCCAAAATGTTTGTAGCAGCCCTGTTTGTAGTGGCTAGAAACTGGAAAATGAATGGATGCCCATCAATTGGAGAATGGCTGGGTAAATTGTGGTATATGAATGTTATGGAATATTATTGTTCTGTAAGAAATGACCAGCAGGATGAATACAGAGAGGCTTGGAGAGACCTACATGAACTGATGCTAAGTGAAATGAGCAGAACCAGGAGATCATTATACACTTCGACAACGATATTGTATGAGGACATATTTTGATGGAAGTGGATTTCTTTGACAAAGAGACCTGAGTTTCAATTGATAAATGACGGACAAAAGCAGCTACACCCAAAGAAAGAACACTGGGAAACGAATGTGAACTATCTGCATTTTTGTTTCTCTTCCCGGATTATTTATACCTTCTGAATCCAATTCTCCCTACGCAACAAGAGAACTGTTCGGTTCTGCAAACATATATTGTATCTAGGATATACTGCAACATATCCAACATATAAAGGACTGCTTGCCATCTAGGGGAGGGGGTGGAGGGAGGGAGGGGAAAAAAAAACCGGAACAGAAATGAGTGTAAATATAATGTAATTATTAAATAAAAAAATTTAATATAAAAAAAAAAAAAAAAAAAAAAAAAAAAAAAAAAAAAAAAAAAAAAAAAAAAAAACAAAAAAAAAAAAAAAAAAAAAGAAATTTAAATTTGCCACTTCAATGCTGATGACAGAACCTTTCGGGCTGGCTTCTGTGACACATTTTCATGAGCACCTGGTCCTGCTCTGCTGCCTTGGTACCACTGCCACATTAAGCAACCTCATCAAGGGGGTTGGCTCTGTTATCATGTGATGAAGGAGTGATGATGAAGTTGAGGACAGAAACAAAAGCAGGTGGTGAATTAGGGCTGACCAGAGGGGAACACTGGTGAATGGAGTGGATATGGAAGAGCAGTGCTATATTATGTAGCCAATGCCTGGCAAAGGAGAAATAGCCAGTGATCAAGAGCAATTATGAGAGCTCTTAACATTTCCCTTTCTTTCTCTAGGTGGGATGTAACAGCCAAATGCATATATAAATACAAATATGCATTTTTATAAATAAATGCAAGTTAGTGGTCTTAATTTTGGTTTTGAATTTTGCCAACTCAAGTTTTTGGTTGAGTTGAACTGCTTTGTAAAACAATCTAGCTGATCTTTAAAAAATGATTTTAGATGATCTTTAAGATGATAAGATAGATTGTTTATATAATCAATGTACTTGTAAACCAATGTGCTTAAATTTTCTACAATTTGAACATAGCTTAGAATTTAGGCATTAATGAAAAATGAAATGGCCTGTCCTATATCTATTGGCAATGAATGGTAAAACATTTTGTATACCCATTTTCTCCTAGTGAATTATACATGCATGAGCCAAATAGATCTTACTGATTTATTCTAGCTTTTTATGCCCTGATTCTCAATCCACGTGCAAAGCAGTGTATATTCTCTCTGCCCTATACTCCCATTGATTATATTATGCCCTAGGGTGCCCTGTAAGTGGAGAAGATACCCAGTTATTCACATGGGTAGAAAGTCAGACTGTAAAGTCTCACTAGTTAGCATGGCATTTGGCCATGTAAAAATATAGAGAATCAATGTCAGAAGAGGAATTGTAACTCTGAACTGTGACATCTGCTCTTATATGCCAACTGTATTCAGCAAAGCATTCAGAAACCATAGTAAGGACTAAGTCTAAAGTATTCAACAAATATCAGCATTTAACCACTATTCAATTTATAGAGCACATTCTCTTCTAAGTAATAGCACATACATATAGAATAAGAAAAAAACCCAGAACAAATAACAGCATACAACTACCAGAAACTCATAGCAATAAATTGTACCACAACTGTATGATTAAAGACCATGAAGTTTGTTGCCTTACAATATTAATTGTATTAAAGTTGATTCTCTCCTTAAATGCTTAGGAATACCCAATTCTTAGTTGTGGAAGAGAGAAAATCTTTCCTTTTTATTAACTTTATTTGAAGCATATCCTAATATGAAAAAAGTTATTGTTAAATTGGCAATTGACTAATATCAATATACAACTCCATAACTCCTGGCAGAAGCATGTCTGGAAAAGATGAAAGAAGCCCAAGGAATTCTTTCTCCTAAGAGGAGGATGGAAAGTAGCATGGAGATACAATTTGCTTCTTGAGAAATATGGAAACCTAGTAAAACAGCACCATGGAAAGGGAAGAGCACCAGATTGGACTTGGTGTTAGGAGTGCTCCTTTCTTCTGACAATGACAAGCTGAATGATGGGGGCAACTCATTTAATAAACTTCAATTTTCTATCTGTAAAATGAAGAGGTTAGATGAGATGAAGTACCTGTATATCCAAACTGTTTAAGTCTGTATGAACTCTGAGAATTTCAGTGCTTTACCTTGTACAGAGCTATTCTCTATTAGGGAATAAGGGGACAACCAGGATAGTGGTTAATAGATAAATCCTATTTCTTCTGCTTTTTTTTTTTTTTTTGCCCCTATAATCCTTAGTTTCACCCAGAACCACAGGCCAGGGAATGTGGCTTATTAAAGATTTTTTTTTTGTCCATTTTATTGATAAGGAAATGAAAGCAAAGTGGTCATTAGCCAGCAATACAATTATTTAACCATGACATTTGAATGTACTGACTGAAATAATATTTTAAAAAATAACTTTTTAAGAGACTGCTATTAAAATATGATCCCTCATTTCTTAGAAGTCAGATTTTTTTTTTTCTCAGCCAGCATTTTTGTCATTTCATTGTAGAAATCACTTCAGGAATGGACCAATTGTACAAAAACATGCAGTAGATTTTAAACTGACAGCAACTGATTGCCTGCTTAGATCAAGCTCTGGAAGATCTCATTAAATATTGTTAAGGCAAGAGGAGTTTTCAAAGATTGCATATTGAAAGAAGCAAAATGTCAACTACAAGACAATACATTCCTCTTATTGGAATGTAAAGTTTCGACAGCAATGAAGTTGTGATCAGGCACTTTATAGGGCAACTATTTTAAGGTCTTATGGGTTGATGAGATGCCAGTGCCCAGTAAGCTTCAGCTGGGATTTCTTTACTGATTTCTGGATAAAGTAGAAAAGCGACCAACTCATCTATCTCACTGTGGGAGAATTTAGCTGGTCCATATTACTAATTTTTAAAATAATATCATTTGATTTATTTCTTTATAAAGACTCCAAACAAATCAGCATTGTTCTCAATTTTGTAATCTAATTATCTATCTATTTATATTACATATATTGGCAAGTAAACAACATATTTTGGGGACTTTCTCTTAATATGATGCTAATATGAAAACAGCACCTATTCTTGACATTTCTTTGGAATGATTTAAGACAGTGTTCTCTTCCTTTTCCCTTCCCCCACTAGGTTTATCGAAGTGGACTCACATTTACTGTACGTAAATCTCAGTAATCAGGCCATTCTCAAAATATTGTATCTAGGATTTAAGTGGTCAAATAGACAACAAAAAATCCTTTTGAAAAAGTTCTTTTTATTATTTATATTTGTGGAATTTTTTTCTTGCTAATTCATTGCATTAGGTGCAAAACATGATAAACCGCCTCTATATTCCCCAATCTTCTGCAGCTTATCATCTAAGTGATCTGATGAGTAACTGATCAAATTAGCACAACCTTTCCTAGTGCTGAAGCATGGAGCTTTATTGGAAATAGCATACATCATTCCTCAACAAATTCCTCTGTGATTTTTCTTAAGCTTGCTGGTTTGAGCTTATGACAATCAATAGCAAACAGTCAACAAGGAAAAAAATTACGTGGCTGCTGAATTTCTTTTCTTTCTTCAGAATCTATGGTATCTTAACTTGCCCCTTATATTTCTATGTATGCACAAGGAAACCACTCTAACCTATCAATTTCTCTTGTTTGTCAAATATCAAGGTACAGAGGCAGCTTTAGTCAAATGCATCACCTCAAGCTATACAGCTAAACTCGATGCATTTGATCACCTTGCCAACTGTTTTATATCTGAGAAACAAAGGAAACTACACATGTATATTAAAACTGATTAGCATTGTACCCTAAAGCAATTAAATAAATATTAGAAGAAACTCCCACAGCCCTTTGTTTTGCTATAAGGGGCTCAGCTGTGCTACTTCTAACCCTAACTACATCACTTCAAATTACCAGTAAATTAACAGAGGAACACTTTCAACCTCAGAGCAGATTTGATCCAAATAGTCTTTAAATGCCATTTCTGTTCCTATTAACCTAAAGATCGGCATAGCAGATATTTTCTCCAGGCTGCCCAGCAATACAGGGCATTAATGGCTAAGTTGTGACAGCACTTTTCATGATGATTTATGATTCAGTGTTTAACTTGATTACTCCACTGCTGACTCTGAATACTATTTCAATTAGTGCACAGAAGGTCACATCACAAATATTCCTCTATAATCTATTCCTATTAACACTAATACACAGAGTAACCAAATCTTTTCACCCTTGTTGATTCAAATCATCCATAGCCCTAACTGCAGGCTTGTTTACCAGTTTACTGCTTTGGACACATCCGAAATGGTAATTTTCAGTCCTTTGAGTATCATTAATAGCTGTACCATGACATGGTGAATAAAGCATCCCTCTGCCGGTGTTTGCGCATTAATAATTATCAAAGCTTGGATTTATTAAACAGAAGGTATGCTTTTGAAAATGCCTGTCTAAAGCATTATTTCATGACCAATTACTAAATATATATAAAAAAGATTTTTTTTTAAAGAATATGAAACGCTTCCCCCGAAAATCAATTTTAGCAGCAACTCTTCTCTCATTATTGCTATTTTAATGACCTTAGGGACTCGATGCTATGTAAGTAACTAATCATATATCCAGTTTCAGTTTTCTTTTTTTTCTCTCCCCTTTTTCTTTAGGTTAATTTACATTTCCTATCTCCTGGGAAAATATAATGCTTAAAGTTATCAAATTCTTCCTATGTACATATAAATAAACTTTTTTTTTTTTTTTCAGTAGCACTCATGCTATGGAGAAGACAGAGTAAAAAAAAACAAAAAAAAATGCAGAAGAGAAGTGAAGGTGATATTCCAGAAAAAATTTCACTTGACCCACAGACTAAAGTATAATCTGATTAATGATGAAAAAATAGTTCTCTGTGAGTAAAGACAACCTTATGTAACAGATAGAGGGGCCTGGGACAGGAAGATTTCTTCTGGTTGTGTGATTCCCAGTAAATGGCTTAATTTTTCAGTGAGCTAGGCAGTTCCCTAGGTTGCATTAATATTCACATATTAATAGAGGGAATTTGCCTTATCAGTGATATTACTAGTACAATTCCTGTGCCTCTCTTTATGTTGTATATAACTTGCTATCAATGTAATTTTCATATAATTTAGACAATTAAATATTAAACCATCTAAGACTAGAAGTTTAAAACACACAAGTTTTGTAGTTTTTAAGTGATTTTGGAGGGAATACGGATCTAAAGGAATGCAATATGGTCTTTCATCTCTAGAGTTTAGCTAAAATGAAAGTTGACTGTCATCCAATAGATGATTTTTGTTTGTTTGTTTGTTTGTTTTTTTGCTGAGGCAATTGGGGTTAAATGACTTGCACAGGATCACATAGCTAGGAAGTGTTAAGTATCTGAGATAAAGTTTGAACCCAGGTCCTCCTGACTTTAGGCTGGTGCTCTATCAACTGTGCCATCTAGCTGCCCCAGTGAGTTTAGTTTTAAGCCCAAATTGAAAGTGTTAATATTTGAGGATTATTTTGTAAAATACAATGGAGACTCAATGTTTTTGATAGTGATGGTGATGAAAATTAGACCTTTGTATTAATCTTGCAAATTGACTAAAAAGTATTAACTTTTTCTTCCCATTTACCTTGAATATTGGTAATAAATCCAAGAGATTTGGAACTGTGTCCATCCTTTCTCTCTTAAAGAGGTTTTTCCTTTAGATTTACAAATGTGATCCAAACAGGCTTCAGGCTTGAGGGAACCTTATCTATAAGAATCAAGTTCCGTTTTCATTTCTCACTATACCTCATTAAACCTCAATTTAGAAACCCCAATAACAAATTTTTAAAGTTTAAGTTGTAGCTCATGTCTGGAGGGTGCTCAAAGGAGAAATGATAATTTAACTCAAATGATAATGCAAATCAAGTAAGGTACTGATATTTATTTCTGACGCATAAAAAATACCAAAAGTCATATAAGACTCACAATATACCTTGGCAAGAAGGCTTAAAACAGGAGTTAGTAACTTTATTTACTTAATTATGCACTCTTCTGGGAAGCTCATATTTAAGCTTCATCAGAACATAAAGCCATTTACATTACTGCTGATTAGACATTTTAGTTTTCATTTAGAAGTCCACATCTCAAGTATTAAACTCTTCCCTTGTTATTGGTTGTTTTCTCTTGTCCAGATATTTCTCTTGCTGACAATCAGCATCACTTAATGGACTCAGAACTTTCTGGATCTCACAAAGAGTTCTTTAAGCATGTACACATCTATCTTAAAAAAGATGTTTGATCATTTATTCAAAAAAAAAAAAAAGAAAGAGAAAGTAGATAATGCTGTCAGGAATCAAGGCACTAGAACACTCAGTTGAGTCAATGATCCATATGGGAACAGTCATGGAATAAAGTAAAAGATTTCTTTTCATGAGAAATCTAGAGGCAGAGAGCACTATTTGCCAAATGGGAAACAAATGAGCCTGAATCTATCTCTTCTTTTTAACTGATGAAGCATTCCTCTCCCCTTCCTATTGCTTTATCAAAGGTGGTGGGGGGGATAGATAGTCAGGGGACCACCCAGGGATTGCCCCTTTATACCAAAATGCCATGTCTCTTTTCACTTTCAAGTCTCTGCAGGTCCAAAATAGTCATGATTATCATGTTTGAAATGTCCCAAAGTTGAGTGAGACATGATTAGCTAGAAGTAGGAGAGGCTACTGCATCTATGTACCATAAGATGGCTTTATTATAATTCTATTCATTCTGTTCTTCAATTTAATTGACCAATTCAGCACCTATACACTTTACTTATTGACAGTAGAAGAGTTCATCAAAGAAAAGTAACAAAGATTATTATTATAATTGACTCAGTAGCCAAATTTTTTTTAGAAGACTCATACTAGCTCAAATTATTCCTTACCAACTGACTTTTATCACTTTTTCAGGAAAGATGTGCTGGAGTCAGATCAAACTTATTGGGACATGAAGCCATATTTCTTGATACTTTCTCAATTGATCTCATTGACTGATTTATTAACAACTCAATTGTGTCACTCATTTTTGCCAGCCTACTTATAATTATTAAGTTTTTCATTTTCAGGCTTTCTATGCCTATCTCTTAGGATCAACCAGCCTAGAGTGAAATTAATGTCAATTCTTTGTCTTTGATTCTTTCTAAATCCTCTTATTGGGAAAGCTAAGTGTTACGTGCATAAAGCACCAAGGAGATAGGAAGACTTGAGTTCAAATCTGACTTTAGACAATTACTAGCTTTGCCTGTTTTCTCATCTGTAAAATGAGATGAAGAAGGAAATGGCAAACTAGGACAGTATCTTTGTCAAACAAAACAAAACCAAAACAAAAATCAATCCCAAATGCATTCTCAAAGATTTGGACACAACTGAAAAATAAATAACAGCAAGAAACGCTTATTTCAGTGGTGCCATTTTCTCCAGACTATACCTGTTCTCTAGGCAACCATCCTATTTTCCTACATGGCTCAGGGCTGGTTACCTAGAAATACCTGATAAAGTAATAAAACCAATAATTAGGGTATTTCGTGATCATAACGTGAGATAAATTCCCTTTTAGTATTATTTGGACCTTAAAAAGTCCTAAAAAAAAGATCTTAAAAGCAAAAATGACTCAAAGACCTGTAGTTATAATGGAATGATGGCCAAAATGGCTGATACTTTGGGATAGAGTACTCTATTTGGTGGACCCTCAAATCATTTTACATAGGAAATTGCAAGGTCAACCTTTCTCCTATTTCTAAAGAATACAGTTGTGTCTGCCTATAACCTGACACTGACTTTGTTCATAAAAACAGACAGCTATGAAATCCAACAAAAGTAGGAGGAAATGAAGTCAGAGCTTATTGAATTTGATTTTGGTCTATTGTTTTTCATGGGCTTTCAAAGATTCTTTAGACATTAATCTCTGTGTTTTCTGGTTGTTGTGTAGCCAATGTCACGAACAGCTAATTAGAGATGAGACTATGGCTATAAATATGTATGTATTTCTGACCCTTAGACAATGAACTGATCAGACTGTATCAGGAGAAATTGGGCATTTGGAAAGAGCTTCTAGGAAAGAAACGGGTCTTGACTATTGAATTTCTGACTGGGTCTCTGTTTAAGACGTGGAAAGTATGGGTGGGGAAAGAATTTCATTTCAGGATATCAAAGTAGGGGCAGAAAGTCATTTTAATTTCTCTCAGTTGCCTATAGATACACTTAAGAGGGTTTAAGTATGGACTGACAAAGATGAATGAACCTCCTTATTGTTCTGTTAATAGGTTAGCTGGAGTTAAGGATCAGTGAGCATTTATTCTTATAATAAAAGCTTTCTTTGAGTTTTCCATATAAATGCACTTTGTATAATAGTGTCTGTGTAGTAATCATAACTGATGCTTAGCCTGCACGTCTGAGTGATTAGGGAATAGTTATAAATTTTTATATGTAGATATATCTATAACTAGATATATCTGTCCTTCCTACAGGTAGTTCATAAAGGGTTTATAATAGGGGAGATCTGCTCTGAATGAAATGTTGAGCTGTTACATCTAGATTGAGAACGATCAAGGAGATTAGCCCTTTGCCCTGAGTAATTTATAAAAAGTAAATGAGGGGTTGGTGGCCATGAAAACAAATATAATTAACCCACTTAGAAAAAAGCCTTCACCCTTGTTACAGATAGTTTCTGCTTGGCCAGGCTCTGCAATGACAATACACAAATAAATTAGTTAAAGGATTCCAAGATTTGAAATTTCTTTCTAATTCCTTCATAAATAATTGTACTATAGAAGAATAAGCACATTTTTCAAACACTGAATAAGCACCAAGTATAGATGAGTCAGTTCATAATTTCTGCACAGATGTCACACTCCACAGGATATAAAAACAAACTAAAGATAGCCAGCCATATAATGTGTAGATATATCATAGTTACAGATGCTCAGTAGAGCTCATGCATTTTTTTTTCCAAAACAAAACCCAAATCTACATATTTTGAAGATATAAAGTCCTCATTTGTTATTCTTGGACATGCTCTTTTAAAAAAAAAGTGAATTTTTAAAAAGTTCTAGGCCCATAAAGCTGGCATGCAGTTGACATGGCTAAAAACCATTTTCCCCCACAAAGAAGATAAAACAAAGAGAGTCACTGTATTTTTATAAAACCACCTTATGAGACTCCATTCATTGAGATCTAGCAGTGTCTTTTTCTATTAATTTAGACTTTTTGGTTCAATCACTAGGGTGTCTGGATCCTGACAAAGAGGAACCAGACACTCTTGATATGTGAAATTTACTCTTGATCTCAATTAGAATGTGACTAGATGCAGCAAAAGCTATGGCTCTGAAAGAACTATAGAAAGCAGAGAAGCTTCCTTCATATTGTATGCCTGAGTTTATCTAGACAAGAGGTATGTATTTTTGGCTTGAATGGAGACTCATTTTAAAAAATATTTGTTGGAACCCTGTGGCTGATATCTCCATTATTTTTCTACATAGCTCCAAATGAGGGGTAAAGTAAGTTTTACTTTACAGGGCAGAGACTGGCGCAGTTGCTTCCCAATGAGGAGACTGGTTTTTTTGAGGAAGAATAGCTTGTCTTCCACTGCCCTCCTAAACAGAAAATAGGAATGTGGAGCAGCTACTGGGGAGAAACTTTAGCATTTTCTTTCTATGGAAGGCGTCCTGAGGATGTCCGGGCCAGAGAAATCTACTTATCATTACCAAACATTTGTTAGGGCCTTCGAGCTTTTATATTTAGAAGGAAGAAAAAAACACCAAACAAATAATATCTCTCTCTGTCTCTCTTTGTCTCTGTCTGTCTGTCTGTCTGTCTCTGTCACTCTGTCTGTCTGTCTGTCTCTGTCTCTCTCTTTGTCTCTCTCTCTCTCTCTGTCTCTGTCTCTCTCTCTGTCTCTCTCTGTCTTTCTGTCTCTGTCTCTCTTCCTCCCCTCCTCCTCCTCTCTGTCTCTATATATATCTATCTCTCTGTCTGTCTCTGTCTCTGTCTGTTGGTCTCTCTGTTTCTCTCTGCCTTTCTGTCTCTCTGTTTCTGTCTCAACTGTCTCTATGTCCTCTCTTTTTCTCTCTCTCTGCCTTTTTGCCTCTCTGTCTCTGCCTTTGTCTTTCTCTGCCTCTATGTGTGAGTGTGTGTTAGCAGTTTTGAGGAGAAATAATAGGGTAAGTCTAAAAGAAAATCCAAGAAGTTGGTCAAACATTCATCTTCCAGCTCTCTCCTCTGGGTTATTTTTGCTTCCCTTTCCTCTTCAGATACCGGTATATTCATGATATTTCTCTTGGACCAAAGTCTTCAAATGCTCCAGATCTTTCCCTCTTATCCTTTCCTATGGAAACTTACCTATCTGTTTTATGAGGGCTGTGTTTCCTGCTAGATGGCAGCAATTAAAAGGATAAAAGCCAAGTTCTGGGTCCTAAAATACTAGACCAAAGTCGTAAGATGATTGCATTCCAAAAGTAGCCTTTTGTAAAGTGGAATTTCAAATGTTATATTAGATTTCTGGGTCAGATATATACTCAGATACCTGGGGAGGTATGAGAAGATTCAAATTCACTTCCTTAGCATAAGTTCCAAAATTTCTCATCACTTGTCCTCTATATTCCATATCGTCTACATTCAGATAGTTCTTATGGATGATATAAAGAATTTACTTTTGACTAAATGTTTCTTTACAACTGCTCTCTCTCTCTCTCTCTCTCTCTCTCTTTCATGTTTTTACCTAATATCTTTAAGCTTTTTGGGGGCAGAAAGCATGGCTCCAACCCAGAATGACAATTCTTATATTCTTATGTATATCTTAATGCCTGACTGGCACAGTAGGGGATCAAAAGATTTGTTTACTGGCAAAGTCTAAGAGTGTAAGCCTGGCTTGAGAAGAGAATATGGTAGGTGGGTAGATGAAACTGCTTACCATCTGTGCTTGGGAACAAGCCTGATCTATTGTGTAAATGAGATATCAGAAGCTACAGTATGAAATGTTTTGAAAAAGCACAGACTTGCTATAATACATATAAATATATTTGAGCACACTTTAAACATGTTGAATTGCCTATATTTTCAAAAAGAATTTTCTCCCATTAGAACACTAGCTCTGGAATCAGGAGGATTTGAATTCAAATCCAACATCAGATGCTGGCTGTGTAACCCTAGGCAAGTCACTTAATCCCAATAGCCCCTCTACCCCAAATGTTTATCTTTTATGTGGTTTATAAATGAAAACTAGAGAAAGCACTGTTCCTTTTGGAATTTTATTGATTTGTAGTATGATTTATTGGAAAGAACTAAAGTATTTCAGACTGGCTTTGAACTTCTTTACTCCACATCCTGTGCTTTAACCTAACTTGCCCAGTCATCTGTAAAAAAGAGATTAATATTACCTTCCTTGTCTACCTCATAGGACTATGGTAATATCCAAAGAAATAATACATGTGAAGTGTCCTGGAAAGCTCTACACCTGAGGTCTGTTATTATACAATTGTAGTAGAAAACAGTTCCTATTGTCACAAACCTTTAATATTAAATTATGAATTATTATTAAATAATGAATTTTCACCAACCCCAAAGTTGGGATTATTATAACCCTCATTTTATAAAGGTACAGAAAAAAATTAAAGATTTGTTCAGAGCATGGCATAGTAGAAGAAATATTCATTGGGATATGAATGATGCTGATTTCCAACCTGGCTCTATTCATTGTGAGGTATGTGACCTCTGGAAGACCTCTTTTTTGACTCTCAATATTTTTATTAGGTAATAATAATAATAGAGTGGACCAAACACTAGATTTGGGAATTAAGGAAGTCTGATTTTAAATCCCTCCTTGGATACTTACTTACCTTTTTACCCTTACTTATCTTCTTTCTCCCTCAGAATTTGTTCATCTATAAAATGGTAATAACAATAGCACTCACCAAACAAGGATTTTTTTTTTTTGAGGATCAAATAAAATAATATATGAAAAGACTTTGCATACCTTAAAATTAAAAGATCACAAACGTGTTAGCTATTATCATTTTCAATTATTACCTACTGCCTACATGCCAAGGTTACTGTGAAGATCCAGTTAAATAATGGATATTAAAGTATTCTCAACTATAAAAAATTATAGAAAAGGAGATTTTATTATATAAACAGAATTATACTGAAGGTCTTAAGTATAAAAAAATTTGGAAAAGGAAGATTTTGTCTTATAAATAGAATTATAATGAAAGTTTCCCTCTCTCACTCATTGACTTGGTTTGAGTCTTGCTCTTGTTCATGTTCTTTTTCAATTTTTCAATCTAGTAGTAAGGTCTAGGCCTGCCAGTTAGGTATTCTAGGAAGAGAGCTTATTTTCTATCACCTAATCCTTATTAAGGAAGCATCTTTATCTAATGTCCTTGATACTATAACAAATACTTGAACATATTCCAAGAATCACCTTTTCTAGGCTATTTTTTAGAGACGTGCGCTAAAATTGTGAGATTTTTTTTTTTTTTGGGGTTTCTTTAAGAAAAATAATGAGGTCTTGGGTTAGATACATCTAAGCTTCTTGAAGGCAAGGTTTGTTGCATTTTTAAGAAAAAATTGTATCATCAGTTACTTCTACAGTGCTTTGCACATAGTAGGCATTTAATAAGTATTTGCTGAATTAAATTGAATTGAATTTGAAAATGAAGTCTCGGGACAGATTTTCTTCCATGGAGAGCCATGCTTTGCCTCTCCCAGGAAGCGCCCAATAAAAGTGACAGTCCTTTTGATGCTGACAAGTCAAGAGCCTCGCTCAGCTGCCCTCAATCTGAAGGAAATGAAAAGTTCTCTCAGGGCTGGATTTCAATTGTGTATTGTTATTTGTCTTAGAGTCCATTTATTAGCCCAGAGATAATGTGACAGTTGACTCTTACAGTAACACAGCACTCATTAGCAAGCTTGACAGGGAGGTGCCAACATCCGCTGGAGATTGTATTTTATTAATCTTCATGGCTCATTTGGAAGCCTGGCTAGCCTGTAATGTGCCCTCATGCTGACTGGGCCAGGGACGTGTAGACATGCTTACTATTCAAGAAGAGAAACCTGCGCAATCAGATCTTTCACTTTGCATGACCTGATGTGCTGATATCTAACAAGACACAAATAGGATGCTACAGCTCATCGTGAATGGCTCTGTGTTTAGACAGAAAATGGCCACGGTTTTTCTAATAAGATCCAGGGGAATTTTGTAGTATTCCAAATACAAGGATAGGGATCAATTAGTGGTCGGCAAACAAATAGCTCATTCATGGTTTCCAGAAGCTGAGGGGAGAGTTCATTATTAGGTTTTATATGACTATGTCTCTGGCTGAGGCTCTTAAGTTGTGGTCATCTCGTTCCTTTTCCTCCTTACATGGATAAAAAAGAACAAAAAGACAAAAGATTCTTTCCAGTTTTTATATATATCTATGTCTCACCAAAGCCACTGCTTTAAACACTAATAGTTCTGTTAAAAACCCCAGGGATTAACACTTAAAATTGGCTCCTGGTCTCCTATAAGTTAACCAGCTAATATGAAGTATTCCCCTGAGATCTTTCAAAAAAAGATTGTTTAAGTCCCAGAAAATCAACTAGAGCATGTTGATTCAAAGCTACTGATACTTGGTTTTGAGGGTTGGGGACTATTGAGTTTAAAATGTAAAGATTTCTTTAATTACAACCTTGAAAATGAGGGTTTTAGAGAGAATAGGGACATTTCCCATGCCCTCATACTTTTATGGTTTCCTGGAAAATAGATAATTCTACTTTTAGTGTAGTTGACTTTCCCCATCATGGTTTTGATATATTATGGGTCAGCATAAGAAAGTAAATGGAAATTTTGGGAGAGGCTACAGATGACACATAAAGGCTATCAGATGACACAAAAAAGTTTAGAAACTCAAAAATGCACAAAATAAATGCATAATATTAAATAATAACATATTTTATCTTTTAGTACCAAAATAAAAGATTTCTTCTCTGAAGGAAGGGCCAAAAATTTTATGTGGATTTTCCAGATCACATGTGTACCCCTAAATCCACAATGTAGAAATGATAACTATACTTGTGGGGATCTGCTACTGTATGTTGGCAACTTCTCTGAAAGTTGTAATCTTAGAGAGTGAATCACAGAGTCAGTATACATGCCAAAAGAGGAACTTGAGCTCCAGCAAAGTCTTCACGGTTGTAAGATGAATTCTCCAGCCATTGACCATGCTGCTTGTCACACTTTACTTATATTATCCAGAAATACATGTATTCTGGAGGGACTTTCTCCTTATTGGTTACCAGTTCAGATGTGCTTGCTTCTCACTGTATTAATGGAAAATATATTACATTTGGATTTTTTTTTGACATTCCATTAATAAGGCTAATCAAGATGAGATTTCAAGGCTTAAAAAAATGAAATCAACATGTGGTTTAATTCTCACAACCAAAACTACCCTAAAAGACTGTTAAATCTCTGATAGAAAACAATAAAAAAAAAAACAAGGAAATTCTCTGTTAAAACTGCAACATACCATATGTCCTTTAATACCTAATTACAACAGGAGCACAATAAGAAAGTCATTAAGTCTGCACCCTATTGTGCATAGGTATTAGAGGACATATGGTACATTTCAACCATTAGGATGAATTTGATTGCATCTGTGATTTTTCTATTATAATTTTGACTATATTTTCATGAAGGAAATGTTGGTGAATATATTAGTCATTGAGAAAAATTGTCAACAATAAGAAAAGGGATCATTTTTTATCTCCAGAGATAGTTTATTGTAGAGTATATGTCAGTCTACTAATAGAAATGGCCTTATTTTCTTTTCTGCTTTCAATTCTGTTTTCATTACATGATTTTTCTCATTTGTAATTTCTTACTTACATATAGATTATATTTGCTTATCAGATAAGTTCATCTGAGCTGTGTCCAACCTTTGTTGCATCAAAATAATGACTTTTTAAAACTTATTAAATAGTTATAATAGTTTCTGTTTTTCCTAACTACATTTCTGTGGTTTTTAAGTCCATCTAAATAAACCCATACAGAGGCTTTTCTTAAAGTCATTAATATTTTTACATAAAGGGGAAATATAAAATTCCTAATAGTTTCCTTAGGGATTTGCTTTAAGTTATGATACTTTTAATGGTTTAATATCTCAATTTACTATCTCAACTTAAATTAGTAAACAACAAACCATCTAAGGCTGTGTCTGTGTAAGGCCTAAACAAATGATTGAGAACTAAAATATTTAATCAAATTCAAAACAATTAAAAAAAATACATGACCATGTTGCTTCTGGGAAAAAGTCCTTTTAAAAAAGTCACTGTTTGGTTGATACCAGGATTCTGGGTTAGGTTATTCTTAAACTTTACTTGCTTATGAGTGGGTATGCAATGCATGTTTGGATTTATTTTCTATCATTCAGCTTTTTCTCTTTCTGGTTTGGGAAGGAGCATCAGATCTGGAATCAGGAAGGCACATCTTCCTGAGTTCAAATTTAGCCTTAGACACTGACTAGCTGTGTGATTTTGGGCCAGTTACATAATCCTATTAACCTCAGTTTCCTCATCTGTAAAATGAGCTAAAGAAGAAAATGGCAGGCCATTCCAGTATCTTTGCTAAGAGAATTTGCTAAGCAGAGTTACAAAGAGTTGTACACTACTGAAAAATTACTAAACAGCAAACAGGGAGAAAGAAGATTAGAAATCTAGGAAATGGCCAGATATTAAAAACTTTGATTTTGTATTTGATCCTAAAGCTACATAAGTTTGTTGAATAAGGTTGGTGGGGTGGTCAGATCTTCCTTTTAGGAATATCAATTGGACAACTTTATGAAGGTCAATTGGAAATGTGGCCTGAAGGGAGGCAAAATCTGGGGAAGGGATACCCAGTAAAAGGTTATTACAGCAGTCCAAACTTGAAGTGACAAAGATAGAGGAGAAAGATAAGAAAAGAAAGCATAAGAGATGCTATGAAGATAGAATTGACACTTGGATTGAATGTGGCTAGTTGTAAGTTTGGATGACTGAGAGGATGATTGTTGGAATTCTTACTAACTGCTAACTAATTAGAGTTGATCTAATCTTACAAGAAGATGTTTTGGCCAGAACCTGAAACAAGGTACTAAGTAGAACTAATTAATACAAGGCTTGTGTTCACACCTTTACTCATTGGAGTCTACAAGTATGCTAGCTTCACAAAGTACACTTTCTAACTTCAAGGGAGTCCACACCTCCCTTAAAGCTCGTTGGGCCAGAGAGCACTATGGGAGAAAACCCATAATCCCATTCTCTCAGAAGAGTCAGATAAAAGGCCAGCGATGAGGGATCTATGGCAGAATACATTTTTTCCTCTTGGCTGACTGGTCGCGCTGGACTCGAGAGGAGCGACTCTGGTGGCAGACAAAGGGTTTTCAGAGGATAAAGCTACGAGTGGAGAGTTCAGTGGACAACCAGATTCATCTTCATCTCACACCACTGTAGTTGGTGGCTGGGCTCCCCAGAAGGGATCAAGAGAGACATTCCATCTCTGTGTTGGTTGGAGGCAGAAGAAAGCAGAGGCAGAGGCTGAAGGACAGAACCTTTGGATTTGGAGACATCCGAAGGGCTCTAAGCCTCTAAATCGGCTGTGCTTTGAGAAGAACAAGAACTCCAACATTTGAACTCATAACAGATGATAGTGCTTTTGACAATCATAAGGAATTTAGAAAGAAAGAAGATTGTTGACTTAAGATAATATGTTCAATTTTGAGCTCTCTATGGGACATTGTCACTTAGCACATTGTTTACAACATTCATACACCTTGCGTGTCTCATCTAGATTTTTTATTTCATCTGATGTCTAGTATAGACTTCTGTGCACAGTAGGCATCTTATAACTGTTTCTTGAATTGAATAAATAACATTTGCTTCCCTCAGACTTGGAAAACCTCTAGGATAACTTTTATGCTAGAATAGTTTTGGGTAAACTGCCTAAAGAATAAAATTTACATTTTTAGGGAAAAAATTATCTCCTCTTAAACAGTGACCCAAGTGTGCAACGAGACAGGATTTCAGAAAGATGAACTTAATGCTATTCATCTTAATGGTGCCTTAACTTGAAAGCCTAATTATGGCCTTTAAATAACATAGTACTTAAGGACTTCATTTAGCTGCCCTGATTCTGATTTCCCCAGAAACATTTGAAAGCCCAGCCCATTGGGACACAAGTGTGCAGTTAAAATGAATGAAGTAAAATATTCTTTCAGCTACTCAGATTTGGTGTAGAGGGATGATCTGTGCAGGTTATAGCATGTCCATGATAGCATTAGGTCTAGATATAGACCTTTATGTAATCTGCCATGTTCATCACTTCAAAAATGTTTATGACTTTTTCTTTATCACCTTTAACCATCAGTTACCAAATCCTGCCTATTTTCACTTCATCAGATCTCTGGCATCTCCTCACTTCTACCATCAATCTTGTCCAGGCCCTCACTTTCACTTATCTGAAGTATTGCTTATCAAATTTTTAATGCACAAATATGTGATGAGTATAGACTAGGTATTACAGCACAGCCTGATGGAACATTTCTATTGACCCTTCTGAAAAAGTCCAAGTAAATGCTCCCTTAGTACTTGGCACCTCAGGTGGCTTACACTATATTGTAATACTATTATATTTTTACCTATTGTTCAAAACCTCATTCATATAACATCAATTCCATAATGAGGAGATCATCTTCCCAAAGATTTCCCTGGATAATGGATCATAGGGTTATAAGTATAGATCAAGAAAGAGGTTCAGAATTTGTTTAATCCAATTGCTTACTTTTATAGATAAAGAAACTGAAATCTTGGAGTACAAACACCTTATTGAAAATCACACAAGTAGTAACTTTTTATTTGCTATTTTTTAGCTAAAAATAATTACTTATTATTTATTAAAATTAAAATTTTAAATTTAATTAAAAATTAAAATTAAAATTAAAAATTACATAGACACCAAAACAGTGAACCAAAGAAATGAGATTTCAAGTATTTCTTTTCTTACTTTTTCCTTATTTTCCCCCATTTTTCTTACTTTACTAAATAAATAAAAACATTATTTTAAAGATGTGGAGCTGTTGAAAGAGTGCTAATCTTAGAGTTGTTATTACTACTGTTGTTGTTGTTGTTGAGTTATTCAGCTATGTCTGATTTTGCATAAGCTCATGAACTTTTGATCGTGGAGTTTTCTTGGCAAAGACGGTGGAATGGTTTGTCATTTCCTTCTCTAGTGTGGAACAGATGAGGAACTTAGGCAAATGGGGGTTAAGTGACTTGACAAGGGTTACACAGCTAGTAAGTGTCTGAGATAAGATTTGGACTCAGACTTGGAAAAATCTTTATTTCTATTCTTTCTAGATGTCTGACTTTAGCAATTCATTCAATGTGTCCATGTCTCAATTTCCTCATTTCTGAAATGGAGGTAAAAATATTTGTTCTACCTATTTGCATGGTTGTTGTGAGTCAAACACTTTGTAAAACTTATTATTGATATACATAGGCAAAAATATAAGTAATTATGTAATCCAGGATAAGGAATAACATGAGCTAAAGATCTAAATTGATTAGAGATTAGATTACAGAGATTTTGTTTCCCTTTCTCGGTTGTGAAACATAGTTTTTAAGAAGTTACAAAATTAGGGATCACTTCACATTTAAATGTACTTATTCCTTAATTTTAATATGACTTTCACTATTGCTCAGAAATATGTCTTTTGATCTTTTGTTAACCTTACTTATCCTAGCAGAATTTCTGAATCCTCTCTACCTGTACCAAGACACTTTTCTTAACCTCTGTCCCATGGGCTCCTACTTTACTAAGGCCATTAACTAAATTAAGTCCTCATTTTCCCTCTTCTCATTCTATAAATAGAACATCTACTTTTTCCCCCCTCATTTGATACTAAAGGATGTTTCTCTCCCTTTCCAAAGCTAATTTGTCTTCTTTATCCTATCTTTTCTTCTCTGGCACTTTGCCCTCTCAATTTTCTTTGTCAGTCACTTCCAATCTTCCTTAATATTGACTACAAATGAGTATAGCTATCTATATAGAAAAACCTTTAATTAACCCAACTACTTCCTCCATATATTTCTTGCCATATTTCCCTCTTTCATTTCATAGTGGAACTTCTTAGACTAAATGTCTGCACTCCCACTTCCTGCAACTTGACTTTTGCAAATCTACTTTATGGAAATATTTGTTTACAAGATCTCCAGAAACTTCCTAAAGCACTAGACATAGTGGTCCTCTAAAAATCTTCATTCTTTTTCATTTTTTTCTACTTAATTTTTTGAATTGACCATCCCTTCATACTTGAAAGCTCCTTTTCTTTGATTCATTATCTTGGGTTTTATGCTTCTTTTCTTCTTCATGCTCACTGAATATAGTTTTTTTTTTTGTTTGTTTGTTTTAAATAGTCCAGTCTTGTTTTCTACTGTTGTTTTCTCCAGTGAGGCAAGAGAAGGTTAGACAAAGACAGAGTTTCCATACTGGTCCTGCCTGAAAATGTATGCCTCATTCTATAACTTGTTGATTGTCAATAGGTAAAAACATAAAAGCCATGCTAACAAAAAGAAAAGCTAAATGTGTGATCAGATTGTTTTCTAGGTCTTGAACTAGTCAGCTTTTTTGTTTGTTTATTTTGTTTTGTTTTGTTTCTTTTTGATGTTCACATTTTTAACTTTTAACCTTTAGAGAATGGCAATGTACATAGAGAATGGAACCTAGAATTAGGGAAACTTGGCTTAGAATCCTCCTTTGATGCTTTCTAGTTGTGTTTATTTAGCAATTCAAATAATTTAACCTCTCTGAGCCTCAATTTTCTCATTTGTAAAAGAGGAATAACAATTCCTATATAACTTGCTTCACAAGATTCAATGAAATAGTATGTATAAGTTTCTTTGCAATTTAAAGTATAATATACATGCCAGCTATTGTTATTTAAGATGACAAGTAGCCTTTTGTATTAGATACTCTAGTCACCCATGATAGAGTTTAAGTTTTAATAGTATTGGACTGTAGTTCAGTGTTTAATGTGGTTTAACTGTGCTCTGAAATGAGTGAATCTCTTTTGTATTAATATGCTCCTTTCACTGTAATTTTCTTTCATATAGATGTTTTAGTTTTCATTTGTTTTGTATAAAAAGATATATCATTCAACATACACTAGAAGCTAATTCATCATTTGTTGATATGGCAATTTGAATCTTTTACTTTGGTCAAGAAATTATTTTAGGGTGAAAATCTCTCCCAGATTCTCATATCTTCATGTACCTTTCTCACCATCTTTGTTAAGCAAAAGTGAGAATTTTAGTATATACCACAAGCTTAATGTAGTGTTCTAGATAACACTAAATTTGGAATTAAAAAAAATTTTAAATTTATATATGATTAGGAAAATTTTTTTTACAATTGGCATGCCTATTAATACAAAGGATATAGAAACCTACCACATAAAAGACATCTTTATTTTAATTAGTCATGAACTGATATAGTTATACTATTTTTAAATGTTTGGTATCTTTTTTCTCCCCCTGGATTTCCAAGTAAAGAATTTTAAAGGGAAAAATGAGTTGCTTATCAGAAGATATTCCTGCCATACTGCAACATAAAGCATGGATTTTGAGGTACCATTCTGCTTCAGGTAGGATTGAACATGGCTAAACTGTATATGAGTTTTCAGTTCCATATCATTTAGAATGGTGATGTTTTAAAATTGTCATGGGAAAATTAAAAAGAAGTATCTCTTATACTAAAAAGAAGAGATGAGGTAAATAATTGATAATTTTTCTTTTTTTGCATTTATAAACTTTTTGTGGAAACAAAAGGCAGGCTATAAAGCCACTTAGCTGATTTTTTGGTTAGTAGTTATATATGTACATACCTAGGACCAAAGGTTTTGAAGCCATAGCCGAGATTCTAATTGTCCTTGAAATCTTTGAACTGTATAAACTTGGGAATGAAGGGTTTGGCCATATTGTTGATCTCTCTTTCATTTTAAGGGTCATTCTAATAATGTGTTAATGGAGAAGAAAGTAGATTGAAGCATCATTCTTTTTTATGTACAAAATGGTGGATTCCAACAGAACTGTCTGATAAATAAATACAATGTCAAGACAGAAAAAATGTTGTAGTTTCATGTTGTTGGTTTGCAAATTGAATTTTTACATAAAATTTACACTAAATGGAACCTCATTATATAGTGATGAGGTCCAGTATGATCCAAATCATTAAAATCACTGTACTGCTTAATGATTCACTAAGTGGTACTGCAGGGCCATAAATTTAGCACTAGTTTCATGATTCAAAACACCAGACTGAGACACCAGCAAATCGTATGTGGATCATTAAATTTACAATGAATGTCAGAGATGAAATAAGGGGGAAAAAACACTTTGAGAGATAGGGATAATATGTGCTCTAAGGTGACATACATCAAGATAAATGATCTTATACCACTTGTGCTTGGATAATAATGGGGGGTAGGATTTTTTTTTTTTTTTTGGTTATTCCTCATTTCATAATTTCCAGAAGGGTTGGAAGTCGAAACTCCTAAGAATTAAAGTATCTGTCACTTTTGACTAGTCCACGATCTGTTTCACTTATATTTAAAATATACACACATACACATACACACACACACACACACATACATATATATGTGTATTCCACTGCATTAAAACTTAGCATATCTTGCTGAAATGTCATAGCTCATCTAATTTCCTGTAAGGTTATTTCAAAATGCTCTTTAGTAAGAATTGTGGGAGGGACTATGGGAATCCAAACAGAATACAGGCTTAACTTCAAAATTCATAATTATGTGTTTTTAAGACATTTAAATCTATTAACTTCAACATATTTTAGTATTATTGTCATATTTATTTTCTAGATTTGCCTGTGTGGGTGAGTGTATCTGTAGTACAATTTACAGCTTTCCTCTGCCTAATGTTGCTAATTGGTTCTATGGAAACACAAGGTTAAGAGAAACAAAATAATAAAGGGCAGTTAGTTCAACTAGAACAATGTAATAAATGGAAGACACATTCTTTGGCAGCCAAAATTCAGATGATACAAATTTTCATTGCTACAAATGAAACTAAAACCACATTTCTTTTTATACCATAAATTATTTATTAGAGGACATGACAAATTGATTTAATTCAACAAATAACTAAAGCACAAAAATTTCATCAACATACAGTTATTTCTTGGAGAGCACCATGACATCAGGGAGGTAGTAGCATGACATGTAGGTGAACTGGATTTAAATGAGGAAGAGCTGTGCAAAGTCTCACTTTCTCCTTTGTAGCCATCTGGTCCAGTGGCAAGCTATGGATCAGGACAACTGGAGATGGCCCTTGATATAATGGGAGACTTTGGCCTTTTTAAACTTTCCCAGGTCTCAGTTTGATTGGAGCAACCACGTCTTTAATGATTAAGGCTAGGTGAGAAAGAAATGAAACAAAGAATGGCTTTTTTTTTTTTAACCAAGTCACAAATAAGTTAAAAAAAAATGGATTTATCTGGGAGGGCAAGACTTTCAGAGTTTCTGGCCCAAAGAGAACAATTGCTATTTACATTTACTCAGAGCCAATCTGAATCAAAGACCAAGTGAAGATTGGTCTGGGACCTATTGTTGTCCAATTAATGAGAGCTAGAGTGATTAGGGTTTAAAGCATGGTCCTTAAGAAAGAAATCTATCTCTTTAACCAAGATATATTGTAAGGATTCAATGATTAAAATTTACATTTGTATATTCTTTTGGGTGAAGTAACTGCAGGTAAAGGTAGGATATTCTATGTGAACAGAGGGAAGGGAAGGGAAAAGAAAAAAAAGGAAAAGAAAAGAACAACCTGTGTTGTTCACCTGACCAGTTCCAGTTGGGTCTTTGTCCTTTGTTCTGAAAGAGGACCATGACATCATGGAGGGATGCTATGACAAGCAAGTCAATTGGATTTAAGAAAAGGAAGGCTGTGCAAAGTTAGCCAGCTTCACTTTTTCTTCTAGATCCAGCTGAATCCACTGGCAAGATATAGTTCAAGATGAATGAAGATGGTCCTATATGCAGTGGGAGACCGTGGCCTTTTTAAGCTTAGGTCTTAACCATCTCAGTTTGACTGATGCAACACCCAATCAGTGATTAAGGCTGGGTAAGAAATGAGGCAGAGGATGGCCTGTTTTAATAGTAAGTAATATGGAGGTGCAAAAAAATCCCCTGAAATACAAAAAAATAAATATAGAAAAAAAGTTAAAATCCCTGGTTCTCTAGCAATAGTTTAGATAATTATCAACTGTTTAATTTGCATATTAGATGATTAACCAAATTTACATGTGGACTTGATTGGGGAAGAAGACATTAGTGATATTACTACAAAATAACGTTAAGGAAAATTTCTACATGGCATATCTGTTTAGAATTCACTATCTAAAGTATAAAATCCCTGAGGGCAGATTTTATTTTTGTCTTTACATCCCTAGTACCTAACACAGTGCTGGTAGGTAGAATGTCATAAAAATTTTTTATTGAAATATATCATAGAATCTCAAACTTCAAAGAAACTTTTAAGATTGACTAGCTTTACTTATGTGAAGAGGTAAAGCAAGATAAAAAATATATATATATGAAATGTAAAATGGCACAGGCCAACTCTTTTCAAATAAATATCTGAGTAGGTACAAATGGCACTAGACCAGACATTTGATTTCTAGCCCTGGCTTGGCTTTTAATTGAGTAATTGAATGACCATAATCATATCAGCGAACCTCTTTTATTCATGATTTGTATAATGAAGGAGTTGGATTGAATAAAATGATTTATCATCTGATCTCTAAAGTCCTTTCCAACTCTGAAATTCTATTGTGTCATGAAAGGTGTTATTGAAGTGGTGAATTGTGGAGATGGGAAAGTAGGGATATAATTTGAATAAGTAACATCAAATAGACAGAAAATAAACAACAAATGTTTCTTTCACAAGCAAGTTTTCAGTGGAAAGTTGGTCACAGACAAAATGATTTTTTTATAGCTCTATATAATGGTTAAAAACCTAAAAATGATGTAGGATCTCCTTAATGTTGGCTGAGCTTGTTATTTTTTAGGAAAAAGAGAATCATTAAGTTTTCCATATACAGAGGGCTACCATAGTCTAGGCTGAATATTCTAAGAAACATTCTGCTGACTTTGTGGGATTGTTTAAAATGCTTTGGGTGTGCCACAGCTTCTTCTAATCAATTCCTCCTTTGAGACTTCTAAATCTCTCAGACCACACCTTGCCCACACCATTATCAGCATCATATACTATTTATTAAGTATCCTCTGGAGGATAGGATCTTTCCTTTTTTTTGTTTTTTTCTGTCAGAGGCAAACAATGAAATTTTTAGCAAAGGACAATTACTCATCAAAATACAAGTATTTTCACTTGTGCTCTCCTAACAATATTTATGTGGGCATTAACTCATTTTTATCTATGACTTCATGCTTTGAAGGAATATCTTTTTTCATGATTAGGGCACTAATCCTGCCTTCTTTTTACTCTCTAGATTTCTTTTTACAGAATGTCTCCTCATAGCATGAATGATACCTTCATTTCTGTGTTCTTGTAGTCTTATTCTGGAAGATCCCTCCACACCATAGCATTCTCATGGTGGAATATGCCGTCCCCAGCAAGGATTTGTTTCTATGTATATTCCTAGCACCTGGCAAAGTGTCTGATACATGTTAGTGTTGTTTAGTCCTTTTTAATTAACATCTGACTTTTTTGTGATACCCAGTTGGAATTTTCTCAGCAAAGATATTAGAGTGGTTTGCCATTTTCTTTGCCAGCTCATTTTACAGACAAAAATTTAGGTAAATAATGTCTTGCCTAGGATCATATAGCTAGTTTCTGAGTCCAGATTTGAACTCATGAAGATGAGTCTTCCTGATTCTAGACCTAGTACCCTAGCCACTGTGCCACCTAATTGTCCTCTAATACATAATAGATACTTAATAAATTACCAATGACCTGACAATATACAGTGTCCCAAAAGTCTTAGTTCAATTTTAAGATTAAAACTGCACTAAGACTTTTGGGACACCCAGTATTTATTTTGGACAAACACTACAAATAGACAATGGACCTAAACACCAAATTAAAAAAAAATGAAGAGAATACTATTGCCTTTGGGAAACTTCAGGATTTTTTTTTTAATCATCCTAAGTTTATCTTTGAATCATAGGGTCAATTTTTAAATATTCTTTCAGTGATATTGCATGGATGTGAATAACAGATTAGTGCAGCACATGGGAGTAATGTTGAGGATTACCAAAAGGGCAATAGAGAGGCATATGATGGCCATAAATAGGCTGTAACACATTATAAATGAGAAATTATGCTGCAGAAGTAGCATAAAGGATGTAATCACAATTTTATAAGAAAGGAAGATGGGACAATTACATAGCAAGAGTAAGGAAATAAGCAGTGGGCATTTTTCACTGGCATCCACACAATATTAAGTGAATAAGTGAAAGTCCCTCAAATCATTGAGTAGATCCTCTGTGTAGATTAACTAGAACCCAGTCACACAAGATGGAGAGGCATTGATGAGTAGTGACAGGTGAAAGTGTTGGAAGGTGTTTCTGCTTCTGTGTTTAGTAGACTATCATTGTAACATTTGGATTCTCCATTATCCTTTATTCTTGAGACATGATTGACTCCCCTTTCTTTTTTAATGCTTATACTTTCCTTCATTTATGTATTTTATTCTACTAAGTACAAGACTTTGGTTTCAATAGACCACTTCCTACTTACTAATGAATATTTACTATCCAATGTGAATCTTTCTTTTTGCCCTTGGATCACTTGTGGTTTTGATTTTCTAAGATCTTTGATATTTCACCATTTATAACCACATAATCTCATCAGGAGAATGTTGGTATAAAAAAATTGGGCTTTTTGCAGCAGAGGACAGCTTGGGATCAAAAAAAAAAAAAGCATGATACACTTTCCCAAATACAAATGATACATCTGTTGGGGACAGGAATTCTGAAATGTAGGTACTTGCCCATAAAGCTAGTCCATGGAAACAAAATTTGAAACCTGACTTTTCATTTCTGAAGTATAAAGCATGGGACTAGATTACTTTGCCTAGAAAAAAATAGCTCTTTAAAAATAGCTTGTTTGATCCTATAAAATTAAAAAAACAAACAAACTCTATTTTTCTGGAATTGAAATAAACATCTAATTAAGAAATAAGAAAAGAAAACAACCTGATCAAGCCATTTAATATTGAGGAGGCTCTTTAACCCTTAGAATTTTTCTCATTTTCCTCTGGAATATCTGATCTAGAAAGAACTGAAAAATTTCCAATTGGCTGAATATTCAAACAATGTTCTTTTTTTTTGGGGGGGGGGAAGGTATTATTATTATTATTAGTAGCAGTAAAAATTAAAATAGATTAATATAGTTCTTTTTTACCTTTATGAATGCCAGGGACTGTTCAAGTCAAGTATGGGATCACAAACAATTCAAAAACTAAAAGACCAAAGAGAACTATAAAAATGAAATGTATTCAATTTGTCCTTGGAATTATGAAAACAATCCTTAGATCAAATGGGTTATGAAAATAGATAAACTCTTGCATCAGTCAACTTAAGGAAGGGATCTTATCCAGAAACTACTCATGGCAGAGAGGGTATAACAAGTATAGAAGGCTAAAAGCAAGAAAAAATATGCTGTGACAGTCTTCTAGAAATCTATGAATTTGAGTATACAAAGGGCCCTCTTTGATCATGAGGCTGTGTGAAAGAACAGATGGTGTATGGCATAATATATCCTGCCATAGAAAACTGACACCAAGAAATGATGTGCTAGTTTCAGAGAGACAGCAGAAACTTAGATAGGCCTTGGGAACCAGGTCTTGGGGAGGATAGATAGATAGATAGATAGATAGATAGATAGAAAGAAAGGTAGATAGATATACAGACATGAAGACAGAGAGATAAGTAGAGAGAGCCAGAGAGTGAAGAGACACAGCTAAAAGAGATGGATAGATAAAGAGACAAAGATGGAGAGAAAGACAGACAGAGATATAGCAAATCACACAGAAAGAGAGAGAGATAAAGAGAGACAGAATAAATGACATTGAGTCAGAGTCAGAAAGATACACACATGGAGAAACAGAGACAGAGAGAAGCAGCAAGACAGAGATAATGAGGGAGAGAGGGAAAGACAAAGAAAGAAAGAGAAAGAGAGAGAGAGAGAGAGAGAGAGAGAGAGAGAGAGAGAGAGAGAGAGAGAAACACACACACACAGTGACAGAGAAAGACACAGACAGAAAGACAAGACAGTTACAGAAAGACTGAGACAAAGATAAACAGAGATTTGCAGAGAGATGTATAGAGAAAGACAGAGAGAAAATGAGATCTTGCTCTTTTCCTCTGGTATAGTAGGAAGAGCACTAGATCTGGAATAAGGAGACCGAGGTTCCAAGTCTACCTCTGACGGTCTGAAATATATGACCTTCTAGCTTTCTGTCTGTCATCTTATGATTCTTTGCCTTTCATTATCCAAGAAATTAGATTTCTCTCCTAATGAATGATTGTAACAGGGAGGACATCATTTCCTTGTTGTGCAGAAGAAAAACTTGAGGGGTCACTGAGAAGGACTCTCAGTTGCCAATTTATTGTGGCAGTGGAAATACCACATAATGCAGTAGGGAGCAGCAAAGAAAGGAATTTGTGCCTAACTTGTAGAAAATAAAAACCCCAAGATCAGAGGATCTGGGCTAAAAAAACTTCTTATAAATGCTTGGTGTGTCTGGATGTTCTGTCCTCAAATATTCTGAGAAAGGCTATCTATAAAAAGCTCATCATAGTCAGAAATCATATTTGGTCAGCTGTTGGTCAACAACACAAATAGCATTGTTTAGATCAGGGCTTTTCATCTCTTTAATGTGATTCCAGTACTTTTTATATTTTATAAGCTCATGCGCCTTACTAGGGAAACTATCCATTTTTGTTATGTAAATTTTAAGTTATGAGGTATTCCTTTTGCTTCAGAGATGAGGATCTGCAAAAAAAAAAAAAAAAAAGATGTTTTGGGATCAGTGGGCTTGGTGAAAGAGAGGGTTTTGATCTCAGTTCTTTGTTTAGCTATTTTAATTAGATTTAGAGTTTCATATGATTGTAAGATCATAGATTTAGAGTTACATATGATTGTAAAATTTCCTCTGGTGTGATAACCTCCTCCATTTTACAGTTGTAGAAACTGAGGCCAAAAGAAGTAAAGAGACTTGCCTAGTAGTCAGAGAGTTGCTTGGGGCACTGAGAAATTGAATGATTTGCCCCCTTATTAATAACTGACATAAGTAGGATACAAACTTAAGATTTCTTGCTCCAAAGCCAGGATTTTTTTTTTTTTTTAACAGAACCTCACTTTTAAATCTGTAAAATAGGAATGTCTGCTCCATCAAATTCATGGAGTTGTTTTGAAAATTAAGTGAAAAAGTGAATCTGAAAGTAGTTGTAGAAGTAGAAGACTTATGGACATCTTAGGTTTTTATTTAATATGATTGAAATACATAATCCACGCAATCCCTCTATGTAAAAACCATTTCTTCTTTGCTTTCTGCTTTTCAAAGCTTTTTCATGTACATTACCTCATAGGATCACTAAAACAGCCCCGTGAGATCTATAATATTCTTTTAGTAAAACCGATGTCCATCTTTTCCTCCTCTTGGAATGTGCTCCACTCAGAGAAGGACAGGCATCAGTAGAGCGGGGGAGGAGTCTTTTCAGTTTCCTCATTTCATAGGCATGAGGAAGTCTGCCAGCCCTAACTCTGCACCTGGACACCAGCAGTCTCTTCTTAGTACTTGACAATGTCATTTTTTTCTTGTCAAAATGGTGATTCGCTGAATTCTTTGTTCAATTATGTGTCTAAAAAGAAGTCCTGAGCAGTGAGCACACAGTGAGAATCATTGGTAGAGAATTGTCCAGGAGGCATTCAGTATGTAAATGCACTAATTAGATCAATGTAAAAGAGCAATAGTACATTCTGTTATAGCAGTGTATCTGGTTCCATTAATAAAACCTCCCAAAGGCATGCACTACTAGTTTTCTCAATTAGTTTGTCCCAGACCATTTCTCCTGAGGGGAGGGAAATGGGTGGGGGAAAGATGGGGAGGAAGAGTGACAAACTTACAGGTATTTTTTCCAGTTCAGAGAGCTGCCACAAATGGTCACCGATTCTACCTGACCACCAAAATCATTATTAGAAAATGATGTCAGTGCAAATCATTAGGAATGTGGGAAAAACTCAGCATAAGGCACTGATAATCTAGAGGAGAAACAAAAGTAAAATCAATGCCAAATGGACATGGCTCTATGGGCCTTTGAAAATAAGGAAAGTGATTGCTTTCAGAGTAGGACACATGTGGTTCATGTGCCCAGACTGATAGTCATAGACCTTGCCTTTAGCTTTTCCACAGACTTGTTAAATAATGATAGACACTTATATGTTCCTTAGCACCCTCATCTGAAATTTGGATGTGTCAGAGAAAAGCCCTGCTGCATTTGAAAGGATGCAGAAAATTTTGAAATAAGCATGGGACAAGACATAGCTCGATTAGCCCCTGGGACTGTGGGAACAATGAGATGGCAAAGACAGATACCAGTCTGGCTTGGAAAGTAAATCATCCTACAGTATTTATCTTTTCAGTGTCTTTCTCCTTCCTCATTATTCACTCTAGTTATATTTTTTCTTTGTCTTTTCATTCTAGTCTATTCCTTCCTTGGCTGTCAAATTGATATGTGAGCACAAGTCCAATCACATTATCTTTTCTGCCCATTCAATAAACTCCCGTGGTTCTCTATTAGTTTTTTTTTTTTTTTTTTTTAAATGAGGCAATTGGGGTTAGTGACTAGTCCAGGGTCACACAGTAAGTATTAAGTGTCTGATTCCGACTTTGAACTCAGGTCCTCTTGACTTCAGTGTCAGTGCTTTCCCCACTGTGCTATCTAGATGCTCTCTCTATTCTTCCCAAGACCAATATAAAATCCTCTTTGATTTTCAGAGTTCTTTATAACCTTTGGGTCTTCTTGCACCTCATTCCCTTCATGTGCTTTATGACCTAGTGACACTGTATTCTTCACAACTCCATCTCCTGACCACTTGCATTTTCACTGGCTATATTCTATGCCTTTAATTCTTTTCCTTTTTATCTTTGCCTTCTGGTTTCACTGCCAGCGAAGTAAGTTACCTCCCCCTTTTGTAAGAAGCCCTTCCTGATTCCCCTTTAATACCAGTATCTTTCTTCTGTTGATTATTTTCAGTTTATTCCATATATATAGTTGTTTGAAAATTTCCACATTAGACTGTGAGCATTTTATAACTGACTAATGCTTTTTCTTGCACTGATAAGCCATTTTGTCTACTCATTTATAAGGCAATCATCATGTATTTTTAGTCATATAGTTCCATATGTATGAGTTATACCTCCCTATTAGACTATAAGTTTCATTAAAAACAAACGACTTTAGTTAAACTTTCCCTCAGCCATAGAGCAGGGCTCTGCATACAATAAGTACTTAATAAACATTTACCAATTTGAGTTGAGTTGTATAAGTATGATAAATCAGTACAATGATCTTACTTTCTATTTTCCAAAATATTTTGATAGAAGCAGTATTTGAAGGCTCACCATTGTTCCTGCAAGTTAAATTTTATACTAATGCTTTAGAGATGAACTTTAGGAGGAGAAACTGTTGCCTGTAATTTAATCAGGATTAGTACAAGACTTTCCAAGGGGAAATGGAAAAAAAATCAGGAAGATCTGAACAAGGAAAGTAATGTTAAGAATAGAAAGAAAGAAAAAAAACATGGAAAGAAATGAACAAATATTGCTTCTCTCCCTGTCTCAGTCACTCTTCTTTTCTCATATACACATTTTTGACTTAATGAGGTTATTTTTGAAGTTATATTTAGAGTTTCATTTGTAAAAGATCTGGTAACTTGTAGAATATTCTACAACAAACATGGTCAACCATTTATGATATATAAGTAAAATGGGGGCAAAGTGGAAAACCTTTTTCTTATAGCTCTTTTTTACCTTCCCTGACCAACAAACATTTATGACGCACTTGCTGTATTCATAAAATATGGTCTTTCCAGTGAGTGGGAACAACCTCTCCAAAGAAAGAGTTAAGTAGAAGATGGAGAGCCTCTAACCAGTGGTCCTTCAGCTAATTTCCTCCAGTGGCAAGCATCCAGAGGTAATTGGTGATATTGTAACCTTCAAGCAGTGTGAAATGAGGCAGCCCTAATCTCTCAAAGAACAAAGGTAAAGCACTGAGACAGCTTTTGAATACAAAACTGACTTTCTGGCTGATGCTACAGAAATGCTACATCTTTAAGTTTCCAGAGGAAATTTTAAAAACTCAAATAATTTCTTTAAGCAGGTGCAAAACTTTTAAGATTCTATGGGACAATTGACCTTTATTTAAAAAATAAAGTCTATACTTTCTAATGTAGCCCCTGAGGCCCATAACAGGACCTCAAGGGCTACTCCTACATTGAGGATATTAAGCAATAATTGTCTATTTTATGCCATAGTTCCCAAGCCCCCTTTTTCACTAAATCTCCCTCACCCAAACCGTAATGAAACTGGCTCCATCATATTAAAACAAAAGATGTTTACATATAAAAGAATGAAAGATAAAAACCAAGGAGTTAAATTAAGCAGCAAACACACATACACATTTCCAAATCTACCACTTCTTTACACATATGTCTGGAGGTTCTGGGTCTTTTTTTTTTTTTTTTTTTTTGGCATAGTGGGCTAGGGTCTTTCAAGGCAAAGAATTGTTATAGAAACTGCCCTAGTAGAGTTCTGTTTCCTAGCACAGCAATCAGAGAAATTGGATATAAAGACCAGATTCATCTTTGCCCCTCAGTCCTGATCTCCAAGACTGCCTCTTAGATTTCTGATTATTCTAGCCTTTTAAACTGGTTATGTTTTAGCTTACTGAGTTCTTTATAAGCTTCTGGGAGAAGCTTTCCATATTAAATGTGATGTTGCTGGTGCCTAGACCATCCTATTGCTAAAAGAAAATGAGCCACATTGCCTCTCAGTTAAAAAACAAAACAAAACAAAAAAAAGACAAATGATAATAATAGAACAGGATTAGCCTAAATTTTAAAGGAAAAAAAAAATCCCTCTCCCTGATATTCATATCATAGCACAGCACAGGTTTTCTGAGGCAGTTCAGATGTCAAATATTTTATCCACTTGTTCTCACAAGCCTCCAGCTGTCCCAGAAATTGTTGCTGTTTGTCCTTTATTTTTGAAGAGGATCATAACTTGTATATGATTTAGATTTAGGCGAGGGAGTACTGTACAAAATCTCTAGCATTGCTCTTTCTTCCAGAGCCATCTGGGTCCAGTGGCAAGATACAGATCAGGACAACTGGAGATAGACCTGGATGCAATGGGGGACCTTGTTCTTTTTAAGCAAAGATCTTTTCTAGGTCTCAGTTTGACTGAGACAATATCTATTCAGTAGAATTAAAATATGGAAAGAAAGTACTAATTCACATTTATGTAGTGCTTTAGAAATTAAATATCACTTTCCCCACAATTCATGCCGAAGGACCACTGGTTAGAGGCTCTCCATCCTCTACTTAGCTCTTTCTTTGGAGAGGTTGTTCCCACTCACTGGAAAGACCATATTCTATGAATACAGCAAGTGCACTATAAATGTTTGTTGGTCAGGGAAGGTAAAGAAGAGCTAATGATTCACTATTCTTTAAGAAAAAAAAGAGGGCAAGTGAAAGGGCTTTGAATGACAAATGCTTTTATAATGGACCCATGGGTCATTGGGAAACACTAGAATTTATTGAATAATGGAAAGGAGGTGTCAAACTTGTACTTTAAGATCAGTTTGACAGCTGAATGGAGGAAAGAAAGAAGAAAAGAAGCAAAGGAATAAGGGAAGGAAGATAAGTATTTATTAAGTACTTATTATGAGTCAAGCACTGTGCTAAGTGATGGGGATACAAATAATCAATAAAAAGAAAGTCACCCTATGCCCTTAAGTTGCTTAACATTTTAAAAGAAATCAATGGGAAAAGGGAATTAAAAAGAAGGAGACTTTATGAAGGAGAATAAAGGAGTCACTGTAGAACATGATTTTTGAAGTATGGAAGTTAGGAACAGAACAATTGGCTCTGGAGACCCTAGTCACTTACCAATAGCAAAATGGTATAGCTTATGCTAAGGGATGCTCCAGAGAAAGGCAAGGAGACAATTTCATTATGATTTAGGTTTTGGCTTCTGTCTAGGGTCTCCCACAAAGGTGGCAATAGCATGGTACTCAATGTAGTCAAGTTAAATCAACAAAAATTTATTAAGCACATATTGTGAGTCAGTTCTAAGCAGTGAGAATCCAAATATAAGCAGAAAGAAAGACACTCTCAGTCTTTAGGGGATTATAATATAATGGCAGAACAAAATGAATAAAGGGAGTAGCTGGGAGTAGAGTAGAGAAAGATATGAAATTCTTGGTACAGGGGCATTATGGGATTCCCCAACAAATATAGGAATTTACCTAGAATGTCTCATTCTGTGTTGCTATTTGACATGGTTCTAGAAAATATCAGAATCAGCAATAAGACATAAGAAAGAAATTAAAGGCATAGATATAGGCAAAGAAGACTTAAAACTATCCCCATTTGCTGATGGCATGATGGTTTATTTAGAAATTCCTAAGGAATCAGAAAAGATACTAATTTAGACAATAGCTTTAGTAAAGTTGTAAGCTATAAAATAAATAGACAAAAATCAATAGCATTTCTACATGGCAAGCACAAAATTCCAAAGGCAGTAATTGAAAGGGAAGTCCCATTCAAAATGGCTCTTAAAAATGCATGAAATATCTTAGAGTAAACCTACCAAAACATACTCATTGGCTATCTAGTGACAATTACACAATCTCCTCAAATGAAGGACATTCAGTATTCATAATTGAGCCATTCTAATATAATAAAAATGATAATTATACTATAATTAATTTATAGATTTAGTGCTAAGTGAATCAAACTACAAAAGGAATATTTTACAAAGCTAGACAAAATAATTTTAAAGAATTTATTTGGAGCACCAAAGGTACAGAATATTCAGCAGAAAAAAAAAAGGGGGGGGGGAAGATAATACTTCTAAATCTTAACTGATATTATAAATCAATATTCATAAAATAATTTGATACTTGTTAAAAATAGAAAAGTAGCTCAATCAACAAATTAGACCAAGAAGAATCAGAAATAATTGATTTTATAACATAACTAATAAGTAAGAAAACATAAATTAAGTAGGAAAGTATTCACTGGTTAATAAGAATTGCTAAGAAAACTGGAAAGCTGTATGGAGGAAATTAAGTTCAGGCTAACAACTTATGTCATGTTCAACAATAAATTCAGAATGAATACATGACCAAAATATTTAAGTTAATATTATGAAAAATTAAGTAAATCATATGCTTTTCACATTTATGAGTTTAAGGCTTGTAAAAAAAGATTAGTTAGTTTCAATTACCTGCAATTGAAAAGCTTTTATATGAACAAAAGTAATGTTCCTAGGATAATAATAGAAGCAGATGATTGTGAAAAATATTTGCATAAAGTATCTTTAACAATTATCTGATCCTCAATCTACATGGGGAACTTACCTAAGACTAACAGACATTTCCCAATAGATAAGAAGCCAAGGATATGAACATATAGTTCTCAAAGGAAGAATTATAATCTAGTAAACAAACATACAAAAGTGCTTGAAGTCACTAAAAATGAGAGAAATATAAATAATATCAACTCTGATATTTGACTACATACCAATTAGAATTTGCAAGGATGCCAAAAGAGATCATACAGTATTGGCAGGGTTGTGGAAAGATCGGGACACTAATTCATTTTTGATATTTTTGTATATTGGTAAAAACAGTTCTGAAAAGTAATATGGAATTATACAAAGAAAGTATACAAAACGCCCATACCCTTTTGCCCACAGATTCCACTGCTAAGCATGTAATCTAAAAATGTCATGAACAACAACAAAAAAATCCCTATATACATAATGCACATACACACACAGACATACAAACACAGTCACAACGCACATACATATCTGCATTATTTTAGAACTAGAAGTAAATTTGATAGTTGTAAATTAGGGAATAGCTAAATAAATTGCATATGTCTAAGAAGTTATTGATATCATGAATATAGAGAAGCACAGGAAGATTAATAAACAAATTAAATAACAAATAAACAAAATTAATAACAAAATAAAATGATGAGAAAATTATATATATAAGCCCTCTAACAATGTAAGTGAAAAGAACAAAACTACAAAAAACATCAACACTAAATGTCACAAAATTTTAATGCTCAGCTAGCAAGTAAACTAATAATTTTATTTATATATATTTATATTTATATCATCTTAATTTCTGAATATATTCCCCTCTCTTTTGCTCCTTAGTAAGTCATACTTTGTAAAGAAGAATAAAGACAAGAAAAATGGTTAGTAAAACAGGCAAATGCATTAGTGAAATCTGATAGATTATGCAATGTAACATATTCATAGTCTACAAAAAAGGAAGATAAGTATATTATCTCATAGGAGAGATGAGATTCAACATTTCACTCATTGTAGATCCAATGCTCTTTTAGTCATGTTATACTTTTAAATATAAATCCTTGAACTCTCATGTAAGTATTAGCTAGACTTCATTTATTCAAACTCTACTATTGGAAATTGGAAATAACTTGATTATTTGTATAATTGGACTAACATTTTTACTTTTGCAGCTTGAATAAATTATTTCTAAGTCATGTTAGTAGCAATCTCCTAAGACTCCTTCCTATGCAAGTTTAGCTAGTTTTTCCTCAAATATATTTTGAAAGTGAACACAAGATTTAATTGACTTAGAGGACTAAAGTTCGGCCAGTTAATATGGCTTTTTGATCAGTTGATTATAAAAAGCTTTGAGGAAGTCCAGCTAGGTCTTTATGTTTGACTAGTTTACCTGCATAGATAAAACAGAGGCAGGAGGAACTGCATTTAGCTGAATCAACAGGGTGTTCTTGCTGACTATCTAGGCCAAATGTCTTAAACATCTGTTTCCTAATATGCCTTAATAAATTCCCTTTTGCTAACTCTCACATCTTCTATCAGTATCTCATTTCATTCCAATATTGAATCTGAAGTCCCTCAGCAGCCTAGTCAGCCCAAGTTTCACCAATCCACTTTGTAAATAAGATTACAAAGAAAAATATTTACTTTCTTAATATTTACTATTTTTAGGCAGTTTAGAATAAACAATTCATATGTGATATATTATAATTAAAATTAAAGTTAGTACTTACACTGTTTCTTGATATACTAATTATACATCAATCTTTTTCTAGTGATTAAGTAGAACTTACAGGGTATTATTTTTTTAGACCAGCTCTAGTTTCAGTATGTAATTGAAAGTCATAAAACAACATTTGTCAAAGCATTCTGTAGTTTTGACAAAGTATCTTCCCAAAAGAGCATCTAAGTGGCTCAGTAGATAGAATGGTGGACCATGAAGTCAGAAAGACTCATCTTCATGAGTTCAAATCTGACACTTATTAGTTGTATAACCCTGAGCAACCCTGTTTGCCTCAGTTTCCTTATCTGTACAATGAGGTGGAGAAGGAAAAGGGAAACCAGTCTAGTGTCTTTGCCACGAAAACCCCAGATAGGGTCATCAAGAATTGGATGTGACTGAACAACACAAAACCACCACCACCACCACAAAACATCTTCCCCAACGTCTGAATTATGAAGACGCATTGCCTTTGGTACTCACAGTCATATTGTATAACCTGATTTTTGTTGAAGGAAGGAAATCTTATTCAATGCAGAGTATGTCAATTTAATTGCTACATTGTCTAGACAGGCTTCAGAGGTAAAACTGTGAAAACAGCATGAAAACAAATACATGCATACATATAAAAAGAAGATGCTGGGAAACTCAAGTAATTTGTGATTCCAAATATATATATACATATACATATATATATATATACACACACACATATATGTATATCTATAAATGTGTGTATATATATACATATAAATACATAAAAATTATACACACACACATATGTAAATGAGACACAGCATGGTGGAAGTTGTCTCTGACATATACCACCTATGGGTGGATCATTTACCCTCTTAGTGCTTTATGCCAGAGGTGTCAAAGAGATGACATGTGGCCTGTACATTTCTAGGTTCTCTGCCCAACCAGATTATGATGTAATTGGGAAAACAAAATAAATAAAAATACAATAGAACAATGTTAATAATATGTCCTTTTCTAACTCACTATGCAGCCTTCCCATTCTTGCTCCCAAGGATCCTATCTACAATTTAGTGAATTTAATGACCCCTTTCTATTTGAGTTTGACATTACTGCTTTACTAGGCTATTCTTTGAGACTATAAATTTCAGAGACAACCTGCACTGGTAGAGGAAGTTTCCTCATCTGGGAGTTTCCTACAGGAAGGAAATTGCAGATTCAGTCCCAATCCTCTATATCTAGACATATTCATATATATAGTATGTTATGGTTGCAACATTTTATCCTTTAGGGATCTCTGATTTTATTCATATATATAGTATGTTATGGTTGCAACATTTTATCCTTTAGGGATCTCTGATTTATTGGTGTAGGAATCCCTGGACCCATGTAAATACAACCTCTCCATTTCTTGGGGACTTTTGCTATTCTGATAGATGAGTGCTTACATAGTTCACTATATCTTATTTATCCCAGTCATCTTCTTGCCATGTCACAAAAGATATGTCTGTCTACTGCCCTATAGCTTCACTCACCAACCCTATGACGTCCTACCCCAATATTTAACCATCTACCGCTCTTCTTAATGATTCGTTCCCCAATTAGAATGCAAGCACCTTAAGCTCAGGAGTTGTCTTACTTTTGAGTTCATATCTCCAGATGTTCTGAGCCAAGGCTGATTCAGGACAATGTCTTGGTAGTTTAGGTTTGAAATCTGAACAAAAGGAGAGAGAGAGAGAGGGAGAGGAAGAGAGAGAGAGCAAGAGGAAGAGGGTAAGGGGGAAGATGGAGAGGGAGAAGGAGAGGGAGAAAGAGGGTGAGGCAGGAGAGGGAGAAGAAAAGGAAAGGAAGAGGAAAAGGGAGAGAGGGAGGAAGAAAGAGAAGGAACGAGGAAGGGAGAGAGAGGCGTGAGGGAAGAAAAGAGGAGGAAAGGAGGAGTTGAAGGAAAGATAGAGACAGAGACAGAGACAAGGAGACAAAAAGACTCAGAGACAGAGATAGAGACAAAGAAACAGAGAGAATGATTTGGCCACATAAAGAGAATCTATTTAATAAGGACTACTGAAGGAGTTGATTCAGATGAGTGATACTCTTTTTTTTCCTGGATTGTCTATTTTGCTCCAAGCATTAGAGTGTGCCTAGAGCTTCTTATGGCTGTTTTGTACTCTGTAGACAAGTAAGAGATGTCAACCCCCTGAGCCAATCAGTTCTCCAGGATGATTTCAATTCTCCTTAAAGAAAACAAACAAACACACACATGACTTGTATAGGGCCAGAGGCTAGGAATAACTCTCACCCCATCAACACTGACTTGGTACATGGTACCCATGGTACACAATCATTTTCCCCCCTAGTGTTGACAAAGCTTAAAATTTCATTACCCTAGAGCTAACCTTATGATTGACTTCTTTGATTTAACTATGCTGAAACTCAAATGGCAGCCCTATAATTCAATAATCACATATTCTTTGTCTTTGGAAATCTCTAGATTCTTATATACCTTGTGTCACCTACATGAAGCGATTTCAATTAAATGCCTTCTCTCTCTTGGAATTAGCTATATACACATATACATACATCTGATAACATACATATATGTTCACACACATACACACATTTATTTTTACCTGAGTATATCTTGAAACTCCCCTCTCAATCTCCAGGGAGAATGTATGCTCCTCTGGGAATGGGGATTATTTCTTTTTTTTTTTTTTTTGTCTTCATGTTTCCAGCACCTACTACGTGCTTTACATATTGTGATTCTCAAAAGACTTAGTACAGTTTCAACCTTTAATAACTCAATACAACTGATTAACCAGCCAGCTTCTTTCTTGTACATTTGGCATTGGGAATCCCCAAAATAGCTCTTTACTCTGTATTAGGTCTTCATTTTTTAAATCAGATAATAGCAAGGGAAATTATGGAAAATCTGTGCTTTGTTTTCAAAATTTTTATTTCGCAGACAGCTTGTTATAGGAAAGCAAAATAGATAGTCTGGCAGTGACTTTGCCTTTGAGCTTTCACTAATCAGTATAAGAAAGTGATAGTTGCATAGACTTCTGTGTAGAGTTTCATAGCATGGACCAGGAAGATTAAGGAATCCATGTGAGTGAAGCCTTTTTGAGGCAACACATGACAGCATAGGAGAATCTGATGACCCGAGTGGCTTTCCTTGCTTGTCAATATTTATATTTCCCTGTGCTTTTTATGTGTATTACTGGGAAGTTTTATACTATAATGAAGGCTACATGCTTTAAAACACAGACTATACCAATGATCTAGGTTATACTTTTTTCTCTCCTTTCCCTCTTTCCCTACTCACTAATGTTTTGCTTCTAATCACCACTTCTCTTAATTTGTCCTCCCTTTTTTCAGTCCCTCCCTCTTTCCTTTCTCCATTATCCTTGTACTTTTCTATAGGGAAAGTTCTTATATCAAACTAAGTAAGTCTGATATTCCCTCTTTGAGCAAAATCCCATGAGATTAAGGTTCAAACAATGCTCATCTCCCTCCCTTCTTTGTCTCATCTGTAATAGGTCTTTTTTGCCTCTTCATGTGATGTAATTTGCTCCATTTTATGTTGGAATCTTTACAAACTGCTAACTCATTAGCGTTGATAGATTATTGATCTGAACTTACAAGAAGATGTTTTGGGCCAGAACCTGAAACAAGGTACTAAGTAGAACTAATTAATACAATTAAATACAATTAATACAAATGTTTACACCTTTACTCATTGGAGTTCACAAGTATGGGAGATTCACAAAGTAAACTTTGTAACTTTGTGAATTCACACATCCTTTGAAGCTCTTAGGGCCAGAGAGCACTATGGGAGAAAACCCATAATCCCTCTCTCTCGTATCCCACAATTCCTCTCTCTCATATATAAGAGACAAACAGAGGCTCTCGGTGAGAATTCAGCCAAATTACATGGAGAGGAGAGCATCAAGTCAGAAGAAACCACAAGTCAGAGTTGAGCTAGAGCCAGGAGAGAATTACTTCGGAAGGCAAGAGAGATAGATTCATCTTTGTGCTGGCTGGAGGCTGAAGAAAGCAGAGGCAGAGGCTGAAGGACATGGGTTTGGAGACATTTGGAGGGAGCTCTTGGAACCAAGCAGAGAGATAGACCTCTAAGAATCTAGCTATCGGGGCCCAAGGAAAGAGACAAGGCTTGGAAGGAGAAATAAACATTTGTATTTTTACCAGCTGGCTGCATTTGGGGTAATTAAAGATCTGAACTTTTATCACCTGGCTGCATTTTGGGTGATTATTTACTCTTAACTGAAACTAAGGCTGCCTCCAGAAAACCTCCCTGAGAAACCTGCTCTTTCACCCAGAGAGAACTATTATTTTATATATTTTAAAGAAGAAAAAAGAACACCACAATTTTACTTCTCCTTTTCTAGTACAATCCCCTTTCCACCCCTAGTTTCTTTTTAATATCATCACATTAAAGTCACCTTTATCTATACCTTCTAACAAACCTATACCCCTAACAAAAATACAGTTCTCAAGAGTTAGCCTTTAAAAATGCCATTTTTTACTTCTCCTTTTATCTTCTTAGGCTTCTCTTGAATTCTGTATTTGAAGATCAAATTTTCTGTTCAGCTCTGATCTTTTCATCAAAAATAATTAAAAATCCTCTATTTCATTAAATATCCATCTTTTCCCCTGAAAGATAATATTTATTTTTGCTGGGTAGTTGATTCTTGGCTGTAGTCCAAACTCCTTTGCTCTCTAGAATGTCATATTTTAGTTCCTTTGATCCTTTAAAATGGAAGCTGCTAGGTCCTGGGTAATCTTGCAATATTTTCTCCTTGATCTGATAATTCTGGAATTTAGCTACAATATTCCTTAGACTTGGCATTTTGGGGTCTCTTTCAGGAAATGATTGGTGGATTCTTTCAATTGCTATTTTGCCTTCTAGGTTTAGAATATCAGGGCAGTTTTCCTTGAGGATTTCTTGAAAGATGTTGTCCAGGCTCTTTTATTCATTGTGATTTTCAGGTAGTCCAATAATTTTTAGATTGTTTCTCCTGGATCTATTTTCCTGGTCAATTGATTTCCAAAAAGATATTTTACATTTTCCTCTTTTTTTTTTTTAAATTTTGTTTGACTGATTCTTGATATCTCATTGAGTCAATCACTTCCATTTGTCCAATTCTAATTTTTAATAAATTATTTTCATTTAGCTTTTTATTTTATTTTTTGCATTTTCCTTATTTTTTTAAAAAAACTTTTTATTTAAAAAATGCATAGTTTTCAACATTCACCTTGCAAAATCTTATGATTCAATTTTTTCTCTTTCCTTTCTCACCTCCTCCTTTAGACAGCAAGTAATCCAGTATATGTTAAACATGTGCAATGCTTCTATACATATTTCCACAATTAACATGCTACACTAGAAAAATCAGATCAAAAAGGAAAAAAAGTGAGAAGGAAAACAAAAAAAACAAGCAAATAACAATAAAAAAGATGAATATACTATATTGTGAGCTAGTTAGTTTTTTTTTTTTTTTTACTTCTGTTTGCATTTGGTCAATTGTATTTTTATAAGAGTTGTTTTGTTCATTGTTTTTTTTTTTTTTCCATTTCACCAATTTTATTTTTAAAATTGTTCTCTTTTTCCACTTCACAAATTCTATTTTTAAGAAATGGTTTTCTTCAGCATTTTTTCCATTTCACCAATTGCATTTTTACAGGAATTGTTTTCTTCAGATAAATTTTTTGTTTCCTTTTCCAAATTCTCCTGCAAAGCTCTCATTTCCTTTTCCCATTTTTCTTCTAATTCTCTTTTAAGATCTGTTATGACCATGCTTGTACCCAGGACACCCTAGAATCAGCCAGAGTCAGGATAAGCAAAAGTCCATCTTTATTCTTGGTCTTTAGAGGTAGAAGTGAAGGAGATGGAAGAGAATCTCTGTGACCGCCTTCTCCCTTGTCTACCACTGAGAGTGTGTTCCTGGCTAGCTTTACTCTTCCCCCTCATCCCTCCTACAATCCTCTATACGCCAATCATTGAGCCAGTATGGATAGTGGAAAGGGACCATTTTCCAAGCATATGCCCATAGAGTATCATCCAATCAGAATTTAGCCTCAAGTGTTCAGCAGTCCTGACCTCAGTGCATAGTTTCAGCCCTCTACAAAGATCCTTTATGAATTCTTTCAAGAAAGCCTTTTGAGTTGGAGACTACTTCATATGCCCCTTTCAGTCTTTCTCTGGCCGCATTTTGCCTTTAGTGTGCCCTCAGGGTTTGAGGTCTGTTCTTTCCTGACTCCATAATAGCTATCTATGGTCAGAGCTCTTTTTTTTTTTTTTTTTTTTGCTCATTTGTAAAGGTTGTGGTCTGCTCACAATGCACAGGGGAAATTGTCCCAACTTTCCTATACAGAAGGAAGGGGGCTTCACAATACACTGGGCCAGTGTTTCAGGCTTCTTCCCCAAGCTAGGTGGGTTTGGCCAAGTCCTGACTGGGGTTCAGGGTATAATGTTCTTAGTTTGGTTTTTTGGAGGTCTCTAAGCAACCTTCCTTTCAGTAGATTAATCACCACGAGAATAGCTAAGTGTTAAAATCCAAAAGTCTTTATTGCCTCCTTCTCCTGGTGCTCAGCTAACTTTCTCATGTTCTTCAGATGGGACTTGGTTTCAGTGGAGAAAATGGAAGGCCAGGTCAGCTACCACGAGCCTGACCAAAGATGGAATTGAATCTCTCTGAGCGCCCCCCTGGCTAATATGCTCTATTCTAAGTATAAACCATTCATTATATCACTAGGAAACCATTATTTGTTGTAAGATTAAATCAATCATACTGAACTTAGAGAACTATTAAGCACCATGCTAAACTAGATAGCCATTGTATCATCAATTCCACTGACTTAATATCTTGTAAGAATCCTTGTTTCAAAGTTCTGGCCCATAATATCAGGGGATCATTATTTGCCTTCTGTTGTTGGAGGTATCACAGCTAGTCTGCTGATCCACTGGCTTCTGAACAGAATAGCCAACACTGCTTCCCACAAGATTGCTGTGTGGGGCATCTCTATCCTGGGCCTTCTTGCACTATACTTGTGCACGGTCATGTCCCTCTTCCTGTCTGATTGAAACAGACCTTCCAAGATATCTTCTGCTGCAAATCTGTTACACTCCACATTTTGTGGTTCTGTCACTCCAAAATCCATTCAGAAGCTTGATCTGGTGTTGATCTGGTGAGAAGAGCTCAGGAAATTCCTCTATATTCTCCACCACCTTGGCTCTGTCCTCCACACTAATGATCTACAAAGAGAGGATGCTGTGTGTTTCAATAAGATTGTAATTTTAGAATGAGTAATTTAGTAATTTAAAAGTGAACTTACAAGTCATTTGGTTCAACCCTCTCATTGTACATGTGAGGAAACTGAGACCCAAAGACCTTTAGTATAGAGCTGTGATTCTTACCTAGCTACTTTTACTCCAAATCTAGTGCTTAAAAAAAATCTACATCATAATATTGTGTCAAGTGGAATGCTGTCTTCCTCCTACTCAATTTATTATTCTTTTATAACATCTATCAAAGTTCCTTCACTCACTCTCATAATCTGGGCAATGAACCTGCCTCATCCACTTGGTTTTTCTTACATAGAGAGTTAGGCTTGGTTAGTATTATCCAATTAAGAAAAGTTTTCATTAAATTATCTTTTTAATATTTAGCTGTTGTTTTAACTTATTTTTAGAGAACTATGTTCAATTTGGGGTTCCATATACTACAAGGATTTCTATTTCAACTCTTGTACTAGGCAAATTTTCCAGTCATGTAATGAACCTGGGGTTCAGCTTGTAGTCCCTTTTCCCCATAACAACACTTAGCCTCTTTGTAAATGTTCAGTTAATCAAATTATTTGTTTATTTGTTGACCACACCTTTACTGGAAATATTAGAGCTAATTCAAGTAGTTCGGAGTTTCTATAAATGGTTTTTGTTCTTACCCAAAGTTTTGGGACTTTAATCCCAGTAGACTGACATCTGGGTAGCACAGTAGAGTGCCAGGCTTGGGGTTAGGGACATTCATTTTCCTGAGTTCAAATCTGGCCTCAGACCTTGGACAAGTCACTTAATCCTGTTTGCCTCAGTTTCCTCATTTGTAAAATGAGCCGAAGAAGGAGATGGCAAATTATTCCAGTGTCTTTGCCAAGAAAATCCCAAATGAGGTAATGAAGTATTGGACACAATTAAAGAACAACTCTACAACAACAGCAATACTCCCATTAGGTTACCTAGTTGGGGCTAGGTCAGTCTGGAGGTTGAGCCTTGAGATTGGAAATGAGACATTAGTAGACTATTTGACATTGAACAAAAGGTGGTTTCCTTCATAATAATGATAAAAGAATGGTCAGCAAGGATAGAGTATTGATTTAATTGGGTGCATTTTTTTCCTTGTATCCCCATTTGTCAAGATCTTGTGAACAGACACACAGGTTTCGGACCTGGGATTTCATTGATATGGGGAAGTCTTAGATGAGGAAACTGCCTACCAATACAGAATACCCAGGGCACTGAAATAGAGATGGATGGGGCCACTTATTGTACATAAAGATCCCACAAAATGACTTTGTTTTGAATTCTTGTGTCATCTATGTTTTATTGTTTCTGGATGTATTTAAACATTTGAATAGTTAAAAAAATTGCACTTTTTCTTTTTGATAGGGATTTTTGGACAGGAATAAAAAATTAATGTAAATGGGTATGATTTTATTTAATCAAAATTATTGCTATGAGCGGCGAAAAACAGCTTTTATAAAGCAGTTGGAACTTTTTTTTTTCCACTTGATTTGGATTCAGATTGCTTCAGTGTTCTAAAATGCTTTGATTTTCAGTTCTTGGTCTTGGAAATAAATTTCAAGGTGTAGTTTAAAAAAAAAATCCTCAAGCCCCTGTATCTTTGCATGTTGATCTTTTATACTGAACCAACCAAGAAGCTATGACAATGATTTTCATCCTAGTTTCCAGAATTAATTAATGGTTTCATTGCCTATTAAGGAAAAACTACCTTAGTCTATATGGAGGAGATGTTTCTTCTACCATTTTACCTGACATAAAAATTACTATTCTTGTTGGAATACTCTTCTCAGTTGGGACTCAAGGGTAAGTTATAATTCTTTAAGGGAGGCTAGGACTCTTGTTAGGGCAGTTGAGTGTCACAGTGGATAGAGCTGATCGAGAAGTCAGAGATTCTCATCCTCTTCAGTTCAAATCTGGTTTCAGACACTACGAGCTGTGTGATCCTGGACAAGTCACTTAATCATGTTTGTCTCAGTTTCCTCATTTGTAAAATGAGTGAAAAAAGAAAAGCAAACCACTCAAGTGTCTCTGCCAATAAAATCTTAAGTAGACTCATGAAGAATTGACTGAAAAACAACAGGTACCTTCTTTATCTAATGTCCCATCTATTCAGCAACTACTTGGGCATCTCTTCAGGCTTTTCTTCACTTCTGGAACTTATTTATGTTTATCATATTTTACCCTCAGGATTATAGTCTTTTGAAACATTTCTAAGGTTTGTTCAAGATGGACACTGATTGGATGTTATCTTTCCTCTAGATTCTAGGGATTTTTAACTCTGTGTGTGTGTGTGTGTGTGTGTGTGTGTGTGTAAAATTAACTCCTGTAATAGATAAATCCCATAGCTTTTTAGAATTTTGTGCATAAAATAAAATACACTGGATGACAAAATTCCAATTATATAAAAATATAGTTATGACATGCATAAAAATAACAAATAACCAGAGAAGGGTGATTAGTACTATCTCTCTACTATTAACAACATTTTTATTCAATTCTTTCAATGAACAAGTGTAATAAGAAACTTATCCAGATTCCCAAGAGTTGTCTTAGTGAAATAAACCTTTCTAATAACTCATAGGAAGTAAGGCTCAAGTATGAACCTCTAATATTCCCTTGGAAGTAGAGTTAGTTCCTGTACTGCAGGAATACTTGTCCCAGGATGTAACAATTAATAACCCATTATGCTACTATGAAGGCAGCCTAGGGGGCACAATGAATAGAGAACTAGATCAGGAGTCAGGAAACTATGAGTTCAAATTCAGATTCAGAAGGCTTGAGTTAAAATCCAGACTCAAACACTTATTAGCTGTGTGATCCTGGGCAAGTAATTTAACCCTGTTTGCCTCAGTTTCCCTATTTATAAAATGAGCTAAAAAAGAAATGGCAAATCATTCCACTACTTTTGCCAAGAAAACCTGAAATGGGATCACAAAGAGTCAGACATGACTGAAGTGACTGAATGACAAAAAAAGAGTTATAAAGACCAAGACCTGAATTCTGATTTCAAATCTAGGTTTCTTTCTACTGTATCGCAAGGCCTTAATAGAATCTCAGGAAGAACTTTGGATACTCTATTGGTCACTGAGTTAAATTTAAAAACCAATCTTCAATAATGACCCTGAAATACATCAGGAATAAATATATTGCTGGTTATGGATTTGGAAAATTCCAGACAATAGTCTGGGAAATTTCCAGTGATGATCTTGAATCTCCCTAAATCTATTCACTTAAAGTGTGTAATGAATTCAAAACAAAACAAAACAAGCAAAAAATCTTTTCCTAAGAAAACCAGAAAGTTTGGTTTCACTTTTTTTGAATACAATTAGCACTGATGTGGTCCAGGTGACATTATTAACCCACTTCACAGGCCTAGCAAAGATCATCTAATTAATGATTGTCTTGAAGTCTGGAGAAAGAAGAGCCTTTTTAACTTGAGTGGAAAGTACATCTGCATAGGACCTTTCTGGGAGCCCAGCTGCCAAAGAATGCATCAACACTTAGAGCTCCCCCTAAGTGCTCAGTTTAAGTCACTCTTCATAATCCCTTTATTAGCCCTCACTACTCACCTCAGCTATTCTGACAAGTAGAGTGTACTTTAAATTCTAACCTCTTAAACCACTGGGCTCTTAAACCTTTTCTAAAGGTTCAATGATCAACCCATAAACACAGATACTCTACTCTGACTTTCATCAGGGGTTAAGAAAGTGTTTTTTTTTTTTTTTTTTAAACTCTTCCTTTGGTCTGTTGAGAAATGGGGGGAAACCATTTACATTTAATTTAGTTATGTTTTCTTTTTTCTTACATTTCATTCCTTTAAGTCGTGGAGGGAAGGATGAGGAAAAACATCTACTGTTCTAAATTCTATAATCCTATGATGATATGATTCAGAAACACTTTAAACCTTCCAGTAAAAAGCATTTGGATATTTAGGAACACACAGAACAAGAGAGACTGTTTTAATCAGAATAATTTGTTGTTAAACATTGTTGGTTTATTTATCCCAACCTTGACAAGCATCTCAAGTATGCTTTTTAGATTTCATAGAATGTAAGATCAAAAAATAGAAAACACAGACTTTCCTTAACTCAAATTCTTCCTTTAACTTTTCTCAGGAGTAAGCCTATAGAAAAAACTGATCTATTATGCCTTTTTCTTTATAATAAAGAAATAATAATTGTAGCATAAAAGGAGAGAATTACCATATTGATAAAGAAAAAAATTAAAGTTTAATTCAAATGAAAATAACTAATATTTTTCCCAATTTAAGGAAAAAGGAAGAAAATCACACAAATTGATCTCCTATCAGGAACTCAGCTTCTTTATTTATTTACCCATCCATCTATTTATTTATTTGATTGCACATTTATTTATTTATTTGAAGTACCTTTAATGGTGTTAGAGCTAACATGGTTTTACAATCTTACTTTTTCTACATATATCTTTTTTTCTTTTTATTTATTTAAAACTAAACACAAAGTAAGGGAAAAAAACAAGATAGAAAAGGAAAGCAAAGGAAAATAAAAAAATAAACTCAAAACAAAACACTGTCATGTGCAACAGAACATTAGGGAGGATTCAAGATATGTAACAATATGTAACATTTCAAGAAAACATATATGATAAGACATTATATATATACATGGTTGTCTATCTTTGCTTACTTGCAGGTTATTTTATTCTTTGCTTTGCACTTTTTGCTTTATTCTTTTCTCTTCTTTCCCCTTTTATATTTTTCTTTACTATTTGAATGACTCTATGATTTTATCAAGGTAGATAGCCCACCCACCAGTGCACATTTTAACCCATATTTACTAGGCATTCACAAAGCAAAAAGAAGCAGCAAAAGTTTAACAGTGTAGAAGACAGTCTTTAGAATATTTAAGGATTTAAGGATATTGAATAGAGTAGGAGACTTAGAGTCAAGAAGACCTGAGTTCAATCCTGTCTCAGACACTTAACTAGATATGCAACACTAGATAGTACTTAAGAATGAGATAAACTTGATCTATGCCCTAATTGTGACTTAAAACTTTGCAATAACAAGTTGAACTATAGCTAAAAGCTGCAGGTGTTTGATTATCTTAGATTAACAAACATTTTCCTCCTGTCTTTCCCCCGCTCCTCTTGTCCCAGTTCTTCCATTAGCATTTACGTATCTAATATGGTAAAGTGTGTTCTGGGGTCAGTATTTAGTCTCTGGTTAAATAGAACTAGCCAGCCAATGGGAGAAAAGATCAGAAGGGGGTAGGATGGGCATGGGGCCTCTGTGTTAGGGTCTATATAATCCTATGTTTGCAGCTTGTGCTTTGCATTCTTCTTCTGACACCTTATTTATTGGGAGTTGCCTCTTCTTGGGAGATTGTAATAAATTTTTTGGGATGCTTTTTACCTTGAGAGTCTCTGATTTTAATTTGGGTAAGGGTCTCTGTCCCACACACTTACCTTCCTTAGGTTCTATAAAATGGGAAAGAAAGCACTTCTCTCATAGGGTTACGTGCATCAAAGGAGTTACCATAAATAAAGCACTCTGCAAGTTTGAAAGCTTTATATCAATACTAGCTATTGTTATTAATGCTGAAAGGATCCTTGAGATCCTTTTATCGTCATGTTTGGGCTAACTGTCTCTATCTGGACAATTGTCCAAATGATTCTGAAGCTTCAAACATTTTTAATTTCATATACCTGAAAACATCAAATTTATCTTTAGTAATTGATTGCCTCTATATCTATCCCTCTTAATTCCTAAAATTAAAAAGTCCCACTCTATTCAGAATTATGAAGAACACCTAATAGTTTTCTTATTTTTTTAATGGTGTGATTTAATATTTAAGTCAGAGATCTAATTTAAGCTTATTGTGGTATATGGTGTAAGGTGTTAATCTAAACTTAATTTCTGCCTGATTACTTTCCAGTTTGACAAGCAATTCTTGTCAAATAAGGAATTTTTCTCACAGGTACTGATTTTTATTTATTTTTCTATCTCCATAGCACTATTCACATGTGATCAATGCATGTTTGTGAAACTGAATTTAAATGAATTTAAATAGTAATTCTGAGTTACTTATGGCTTTCTATTTGATTTATATATACTTAGAAAAATGTTATAGTGTTCAATAGCTTCAAACAGTTAATTTAATATGATTCTTGTGGTAATGCCTGTAAAGTCAGAACTTTAGGTACTTGGCTAAAAATATAATTTCCTATCCCAGCTTTGTTACTTATACCCTATATGACCTTGGTCAAATTACTTAACCATAACAATGTGTCTATTGGAAGATGAGATTCAACTTACAACATTTTGACATATAGCCTCTTTTATAGGGACAGACTTTAATACTTCAAGGGTCTATGATTTCACTGGTAATGGTACTTCCTCAAGTGATGTAAATTATGGCAGTTTTGTAACTTCATAGTCAGTCTTCATGAGATGCTGTGTATAATAAATATTGATGACTAGTCACCAACTTTCAGATGATGCTTGACTCAATCAAGTGTTTTTACATAATAAACAAATAGTAGTTTAAAATTCTTTAAATCTTTCCATCAATTGTGTGATGGTAAATATGTGGTCTGATATTAACTTTTTCTTTCAAAAGTCTGCCTATTTCTATTAAATATCCTCATTAATTATACCCTAGATGTTTGGTAAGTTATTAAAAATAGCCTCAAACTTTTTATGGAGATGAGAAAGTAGGCATATAGTTCAGTAATCATTTTTTCTTGGTTGCTATTTTCTTTTTAGTAGAATGATAGTTTGAATTTTTTTCCCCAAATGTTTTTGGTATCTTCCTCTCCTTTAAATGCCTTGAGGATTGATCCTGTAGTCCCATTAAAATTTTGTCATTTGAAACTTTAGCCTTTTCTGTGCATACCTTGTCTAGGTCAGTTTATCTTTTCCAGCTTTGTTTTCTTCTGTACTATTTTCATTTTCTCTATAACATATCCAGGACTATGGTATGAATCCAAATATGGTGACTACATTAGATATGACAATCAATCAATCAATACATAAGTATTGAATAAACTTTTATCACATATCAGCCACTGTTCTTAGGAAACAAAGGAAAAAAAACAGAAAAAAATCTCTGATCTTAAAATGCTTACATTGCAATAAGTATCCAATACAGACTTTGAACTCATTTTCCTGAAACTATCCTCAGCAATCTATCCATTGCACCAATCTACTTGAGCAAGTGGTCTTTGAAATGAATCTGAAAGGAAGATGATTTTTTTTTTTTTTTTTTTTTTGCTTGCTGAGGCAATTGGAGTTAAGTGACTTGCCCACGGTCACATAGGTAGGAAGTGTTAAGTGTTTGAGACTAGATTTGAACTCAGGTCTTCATGATTTCAGGGCTGGTGCTCTATCCACTACCCAACCTAGCTGCTCAGAAATTGATATTCTACAATTCAGAGGAACATGTAGGAAAAAAGCAATGCAAAAATCACAAAAATGGGAGAAATTATTGTGTCTGAGGAACAGCGAGTAGGTCTGTATGGCTGGACCTTAGAATTTGTTTAGGGGATTATAAAAGAAGAAAAAGGTAGAAAGAATCTAGTTTTAAATGCCAAACATTTAAATACCAAACAACTAAATTTATACTTGATCTTAGACAATAGAGGGGACCGCTGTAGCTTACTGAGTAGTGGGATTAACAAAGTCACACTTCTTTGGGAAATGAAGAGTTTACTATAAAAATAGAAACATCTATGAATCTTTTCCATTTTCCATTTTTTTCTTCTTTTTTTCCCCAAAGCCCCTGAATAACTTTCTTACATTATTTTTTTCTTTCACTGTTTCTTGCTTTTTATTTTTTAAAATTAGGTGCTAGTGTTTATAATATAGCTAGGTGACACAGTATATAGAATTCAGTGACAATTATCTTCCAGAGTTCAATTTTTGGCTCAGAAACTTACTAGCTATGTGAACTTGGACAAGTCATTTAAGTTGCCTCAGTTCCTTGTTTTTAAAATGAGCCAGAGAAGGAAATGGCCAACTACCCTAAATTTTTTGCCAAGTAAACTCCAAATAGGATCATATAGAGTTAGTCAGCAACTCTATATTTGAAACTAGTACAGCAACAATAATCAGTATTTTTAATCATCTAAAATACTTTTCTTTGAGATTTTACAAATAAGGTTATGTTACAAATAAGAATTTCTCTTGGTTGTCATTTTTTTCTGTGCTTGGCAAGCAAGTCAATTTTTTTCAGACTACCGAGGTTTTTTTTTTTTTTTTTTTTTTTTCATTTTTTGTTTTTTAATTAAGACCTATGACTTCATTACTACTGGGAACTCCCAGTGAAGCAGTCCTCTCTACTAAAGCAGATCTGGATCTGTCCTATGATTTATAGTATTATGCCTGGATCGGTAAAGAGATTAAGTGACCTGCCTAAGTTCATACTGGCAGTTAAGTTAGTTGAAACTAATTCACTCTAACTTCTTAGCTGTGCTTCCTTTCAGTTAAACTTCTGTATATAATTATTTTGACTAAATATGCTTTACTCTATTTCCTCAGTTTTGGTACCAATGACTTTTAAGTATGTTGGACTGAAGTTATCTTAATTTTATGCCATATTTTATGCCAAATTTTTATATTTTGTGAGTTGTTACTTTTAATCTTTTCTCACATGTTGATGGTCTGATTGTGCACAGGTGATTCAAGGATGTCTCCCACAATTTCCTATCTATTAAGACAACCAATTTGATTCAATGAAGTTATTTGAACCTTACCATGTTTCAGTACCTTTTAACTCTTTCCTAGAAGTGTGAACACCATGTAGACAAGTTTCTATATACTCTAAAAGTCTCTAACCTCCTTCATTACTTATACCTGAAGCATTTTTTTAAATGCACTTTTTATCTTATCTTCATTGAAATCATTGAGTACCCAAGTATAATTTGATATAATTTATAGTATCTTATTGGTTTTTTTTTTTTTTTTTTTTTTGGTAGAATTTCCTTATATCCTCATTTTCTGCCAAGACTCTTAGACCATTCTCAACTGCAATTATTTTTATGATGGTCTTTTTTCAAATAATTATATGAGCACTGCAATATGCAATGACAAAATGTCTTATGAATTTCCATTTCTTGTTACCTTTGGACAGACACATGATAAAACTAACTTCATTAACTGCTTTATTAGCCTCTCTATAGAGAACCTGTGAGTTGTCTTTCCATTTAACTGTAGCTTCTTGGTTTTTTTTCTCAACAACTTTTATTTTTTGAAAAATGTTTTTAAATTTTCTTTTATATTGAAAATATTATCATTATTAGCTCCTTTTGGTTTTGCTTATAGTAAGTCAAAATTCATTTCTTCCAGAAGTATGTCCATTTTTTTGTCATTGGACAAGAATTTTTCATTTAGAATCATAACAGCTAAGTTAATATTTATAGATGGTCTTAAAATTTTGATTATTTTTTTTAGCACCTCCTATCCCCTTTCTGTCATTTTGCCACCAAAAGCACAAATATGGAAAGGTGAGTTGTATAAGCCTAAAGACCATTTATATTCCTATTTTTCTTTTTTTTTTTTAATTAGCACTTAAATAGAAAATAGAAAAAATTTTGTTATGTACAGAGCAGAACATATGAGAGGATTCAAAATATGTAACAATAAATTTCTTTTTCAAGAAAGCTTATTTTCTGTCCAAAGTCTATTGGAATTACCTCGGATATGAAAAAATTCCCTCAATCTCTCACATTTAACTTTTTTTTGGAGGAGCAATGTGACTTGCCTAGGATCACACAGCTAAACGTATTTAGTATCCAAGATCAAATTTGAACTCAGGTCCCCCTGACTATAGGGCTGGTGCTCTATCCACTTTGGCTTCTATCTGTTTCTCTCTCATTTGATTTTTAAAACCTTTTTGAGTTCTCTTATGAATTCTTTTTGGACAGGTAACCATTTAATGTTATTTTTTGAGGTAGGAGAACATTTTTCTTTTACTTAAATATTATCTTCTGAAGGTGAATCCTGGCTTCCCTGTTCCAATTGTAACTTTGTATATGAGTTCTTCTTTGCCTGCTCATTTTTTAAACAATTAGAGCTTGTTAGTATAATCACCCCTAATCCTGGGGTAGGAAGGATGGTGCTTCTGACTCCAGTTCTTCCTTCAGTTTTCCCCTCTAGCCTGGAATCCCCAAAACAAGAACTTCATCCTCCTGTAAGTGCTTGCAGTCAGCAGCTACTTTGCTCCATGACTTCTGCACTCACCAGGTGGGTACTGGTTCCTTCTCACTCAGGGCTGCATCTCAACAGCACAGCTGAGCCTTGTGTTTTCTCAGTATTTCACAACTAAGATACTCTATTACCCACGTTGTCTGGTAAGTAAATATTTCTGTGTTGGGGCTAAGGCTGCTTCCAAACCAAGTTAACCCTAGGATGCTCCAAATGCTCTTCAAGTAGAGCTAACCTGGTCAAACCTTGGTCTTGGGGGTCTTCCTGTCTTCTCCAGTTGACCTAGTAGGATTCCTGCTCTGTCTCAAGTCTTATTTGTTTTTCACCAGTCTATGTTTGCCATGAGGCACAATTTTATTTTGTTTGTAGAGAAATCTGGAGAGTGTGGAATTTCTTGATCTACTACACCATCTTCCCAGAATCATCTCTCCACATTCTTATTTCTTTGCCAGTTTTTCTTCTGATGTCTTCTTTCACATCATTAAGATTAGTCCAAGAGCAAAAGTTTTGATAGATTCCATTGTATTCTAGGAATGTTTTAATTATGGTATTTCTTATAGACTGTACTTACTTTTGAGAACCAACTTAAGCTGAATAGGTATAGGCTCATAAATAATAATTTGGTCATTTAATAATGAATTTGTTGTCATAGTAACCTATAAAAAAAGAAACACAAGGGCATGTTACCAGAAATGGAAAGACTGAATCAAATTTTAATGAATTTTATTGCTTTAGAAGCAGAAGACCCTACTTAAATTTCATTGCTTTATTTTTTTAAAAAGGTTTTTCCCAATTACATTTAAACAATTTTAAACATTTGGTTTTGAAGTTTCGAGTTGCAGATTTTATACCTATCTCCCTCCTTCCTGTCCTTCCTTCCCTGTAACGGTGAGCAATCTGATATGTGTAATCATGTAAAACATTTCCATATTAGGCAATAATAGACTTAGATAACAACAACAAAAAGAATGAAAGTGAAAAATAGCATGCTTTTGGTCTGAATTCACAATTTCAGTTCTACATGTGGAAGTGGATATTATGTTTCATCATTAGTCCTTTGGAATTGTCTTAGATCATTGTATTGCTGAGAATAGCCAAGTCATTACATTGATCATAATATAATATTATTCTTACTATGTAAAATATTTTTCTGGTTCTGCTTATTTCACTTTCCATCATTCATGTAAGTCTTTCCAGGTTTTTCTGAAGTCATTATTCTTGTCATTTGTTATAGCACAATAATATTCCATCATAATCAAATACTACAAATTGTTCAACCATTCCCCAATTGATGAACATTCCATTGATTTCCAATTTTTAGTCACCACAAAAAGAGGTGCTATTAAAAAAAGTGTCCCAGTTTCCCCACATCCTCTCCAACAGTTATCCTTTTTTGTCATATTAACTAATCTGATAGCTGTGAGGTGGTACCTCAACTTGTTTTAATTTGCCACTTCCCTCTGTGGCTGTTAGTTGACATGAAGTTGAGACCTTACTGGTGAATTGTACTGGTGCTTGGAGTCTTGATGCAGTTCTTCTAGGATCTTTCTTCCCTCTCACACCAATGAGGCAGACTTTGCCAGCTCAGTTTATCAGCTTCTTCCTCACTCCTAAACTGATTCTGAAGCAGTTTTCAAGTTGTTTGGAGGGAAATTTGAGAGGGTTCCAGAGAGTTCCTGCCTTGCTCCACCATCTTGGCATTGGAAGTTCTGAATTTCATTTCTTATAGATGGTAATAGAAAGTTTTTTTTGTTTCAATCACTTTTGGTGAAAAATTTTCATAAATTTAAGAGCTGAGTTCCAAATTTTTCATTTAACATAAATTGGATAAAAGGTAAACAATATGATGAAGTGAAACAGGTACTCTACTCTGATTTAGAAAGTTTAGGATTCTGACTCTGCTTCTGCCATTACCTAGTTTTGTGACCTAGACCTATAGAAAAATCTTAATTTTTCTTAATCTATTACTTTGCCTGAAAAAAATGAGAGTTGGAATAGATGGTACCAACTCTCTCTTGAAGAATATAAAATCATTAACAGGGTAGGTATGGGAAAGATAAAACCCTTTGATAGGGCTAAAGATTTAATGTCATTGTGTAAAGCCATAATTAGATAAAATCAAAATTATTCTCTCTCTTTCTAGTACCCTAAATAATTCCTAATACACAATGTACATAGCTTTGTTCTTACCTGATTGAAAGGGAGTCTGGTTCACATCTCCTATTTCAGAGTAGTAGATCTGGGCATAAGAAGGCATTCAATGTGATAACTCACTTGAACCTCGGAAAGCTAGTGATTATGTTGGGGTGAATTCTCTTTCTTTTGTGAAAGTCAAAAATCACACTCACATAGATTTTGCCCAAAGAAGAGACAGGCATTAGAAAACACTGCAGTTCCTTCAAAACTGGATAAGTCCTTCCTTATTTTTAAACATCTTGGGAAAAGGTTTATAAATCTCCCACTTGGTCATACTCACCTATGCAGCAGATCTTCAAAGTGATCAACCTTTTGCATATTGAATCCATTTAGGTCAGGATAATAAACTTGATTTATATTTTTGGGATAAATTGAACAGGTCTTGTATTCTTAAGATCTGGATCCCAGACAAGGTGGAGGGTGTCCTAAAGTTTTCTTAATCATTGTGCTTTGATGCCTCTTCTTCCCGTTTCCCTTATCCTTCTTCTGCCCTCTTCTCCTACAGATTGCTTACTCTCTGAGAGCCAATGGGATCTAAGGGAATAGCAGAATTATATCTATGATCTCATGCTAACTTTCAGGCATATATAGTCATTGAATATAAGTGTGTTGAACTATTTAAATTCTTTCTTTTCTTTCTGCATAGAACTTGTGGTGTTTTCTTCTTTTTTATAATATATGATGGTTCTCTCTGGGAGCAGTTCCTTGGGGAGGTTTTTTGGAGGCAGCTTTAGTTTTGGTTCCGAGTAATAATCATCTCAAATACAGCCAGCTGATAAGATCCACACATTTATTTTCTCCTTCCAAGTCATGTCTTTTTCCTTGGGCCCGAATAGCTTTCTTAGAGACCCTTTTCCCTCCTTGGTTCCAAGAGCTCTTTCAACTTCTCTCCCAGCTTCTGCCTCCAGCTCAACTCTGACACCTGGCTTCTCAATCTTCAACTGACACTCTCTTCTCAATCTTTTCAACTGAACTCTCCTGATTGAGCTCAGCTGTTTTTATGCTCTTTTAGAGGTGTAAACTCAAAGGTTGACTCCTCCTCTAAAAGTGGGATTATGGGAGGTGTGAATTTGGATATCTCATACTAAACCCTGAAATCTCCCAAACGTATGAACTAATGTGTGAGCTAATGTGTGAACTCTCAAAGGTGTTAACTTAAGCATTGTTTCTATCAATACTAGTGACTTAACACCTTGTAAGGATTTGCTCTAATGTGTGAACCAATAAGCATTGTATCAATTCCATTGAGTTAACACTAGGATTCTAATAGAACTTAATTTTTATAAGTTAAGCACACATATCATATGTCTCCACATTTCAGGTCCCAGCTGTTTCCCTACCAATAAACCCATAAATCCTTCCTAGATCAGGCAACTGGCCTCATGCTGATGATATCTCATATGACAACAATCGCATCTCTCTACTTTAAAAAAATACTGCTTAATCAAAATGTTGTAGCAATCTCAAATCTTATATGCATTTCTATAAGCATTTTTTCTTTGATCACATCAGAGCTAAGAAAGATTTAAAAAAGGAAATTAATATTTTTTCAAACTCTTTAAAACACACCAAATTCAGTTTTCAAACTTTTTTTTGGTAGTTATTTCCCTACACTTTAATGGAACTGCATGCTTTATTAATTATCTCCAGATAGTTTTGCTGAAGGAAAAACCAATTTTAAAACATTTGGCTCAACAACAACAACAACAACAACAACAAAATGTAGTAGTAGTAGAGAAAAATAGCTTCAAAATATCCCTGGACTTTTATTGCTTCATTGAGCAGGTGAGGAGAAAGACTACTTTACTTCCCAAATTATAAAGTACTCTCATATTTGAAGCTGTGAAAATATTGAACTTTTGGTTGAAAAAAAATAAATGATTTGAAGCCCTGGTGATCACACAGAGAATCCAGACAATTTGACAGCTATGAATTTATCTCACTTGTGAATGAATAACCTTTGTAACTCACTTGGGACTTAAATATTCCAAACACATTTCCCTGGAAACACTTCAAAAGGCATGGTTCATTTCTGTCTTTACCCAACAGCCCCTTTGGTTACCTTTAGTTTGCTAGCTTTGTGGTTTGAGCAGAGACTTTAAGGTTTGAAAATTAACATAGTAAAAGCTTGCCAGTGGGTTTTAGTCATATACAAATAAAACTAGATTAACTCTTTGATTATTTTAAAGTATAAACAGCCTCTTTTACCTCTGAAATGAGAAAACTTCATTGATATTTCCTGTAAAAACCCTGCTCTGTCTCAAAGCTATAGTTCAAGTCATTTGGATTTTCAAGAGTAAATTTTTTCCAAGTCTAAGAGGAAAAATGGTATACAACTAAGTTGAATGCAACACAATTCTTAGTAACTTGTATAAAGCAATCATTTTCTTGTATAAAAAAAGTCTCACAGAAAAGTTTTGCTCTGGTTATAAGCCAACTATAATAATGGCTTGAACATTCAGTCATGTGAACAAAACTTTTAGCATCCTTTGGATATAGGAAAGGAGAAGAAAAACACCACCACAGTACTCATTGCTTTTTTGCTTAATAGACTATACATTATATGTAAGTATATTAATGTAGTTTATCCACAATCTTCTAGAAATACCAATTTATTTCTTTTGCAATCTTATCTTTTCCTCTGTCTCCTATATCCATCACTGTGAGAATTCTCAACACAGTAAATGCTTAATAATATTCTAAAATATGGTAGCACATATGTGTGCACTGTCCAAATATATAGTTATGTAGCTCATTGGTAATATGAATAGATAAAGTTTAAGATCTAGCCCACCTCTGTACAAAGGAGTAGAGTCCTATCTGATCATCAAAAACCTTACTGAGGGAATGGGAGGTAGAGAGTAAGGGAAGAAAAAGGTGGGTTTATATTTCTAAGTGACACTTCTACTTCCTCAAATATTTCTAGTCTTGGGGTATGATTTTTTTTCAGAAAGAAAGCTTATTTTCTTTCTTTTCTTTCTCTTTTTATTTAGGTTAAACATGTACATTCATTTTCTACATTTTTTCATAAGTCAGGGTTGAGAGAGAAAAATCAAAACAGAAGGGGAAAACCATGAGAAAGAAAAAAAAAAGAAGAAAAAAAGGTGAAAATAGTGTGTGTTGATCTCTGGTCACTATTAAGGGGATTTTCCTCCTTTCCATAAAATGTTAGTTACAAAAAAGGCCACCACATGTAACAAACAGTTAGTGAATTGATTTATTCAAGTTAAATAGCAAAAATTAATTGGTGAAACTCTACAGACTAGAATATATTAAAGAATATACAAGAGTAATGAGCTCTTCATCTAATAGCAAGACAAGATTCCAGCTCCAAACAGAAGAGAGAGAATTATTTCACTCAGGGGAGATACAGTTTCAGTAGTCTCTAGAGTTCCTAGCCCTGCAGGTCAAGGAATAGGTTGGGGCCAGAATCTAACACATGTCTACAACTCTTAGAGCACTAATTGAAGTTCAAAGATTCATGCCCTTCAAAAATATAGCTGCAGTTTCTCTCTTGTAGTGTATCTTCAAACAACTGTAGTAAGTCACTTATGGTAAATAGGCACGATTCTACTCAGTATTCTCCCAGCCAATTGGGAATCATGTCTTCCCAGGTATAAGCAGCAGGCAATACAGAGGTACATATTAGAGCAAGATTTCTTAAACTTTTTACCTGTAATCCTTTTTTGCCCACGAAATTTTTATGTGACCATTTCCATAAATAAAATAATTTAAAATTTAAATTTAAAAATTAAAAGATCTATAAAGCATATATGCAAATCAAAGATTCATAGATAATAAATCATAACTTTGCAATCCACAATTCAGTTACATAACCCCAAATCCACAGTTTAAGAAGCTTGTTTTAGGGAACCATGTAAAGGGGAATTACATATAAAACAAACAAATCTAACTTTTTTCAATACCAAACATAAAGCCATTTTCTTCTGCAGAACTTTCATAGGCTTTTCTATTACACAATATTATCTTTCTTTGAACAACACTTTGTTCATGTTATTCAAAAAGTAATTTAATATTAGAGCTAAACCTGATAATTGTGGAAATATGTATAAAAGAACTGCATATGTTTAACATATATTTGATTACTTACTGTCTAGAGAAGGGGGTAGGGTAAGAGAGAGAGAAAAATTTGGAATACAAGATTTTGCAAGGATAAGTGTTGAAAACTATCTTCCCATGCATTTTGAAAATAAAAAGCTATTATTTAAAAAAAAATATACAGCTAAGGGGCAGCTGGGTGGTACAGTGGATAGAGCATCAACCCTGAAGTCAGGAGAACCTGAATTCAAATTTGACCTCAGACACTTAATACTTCCTAGCTGTGTGACCTTGAGAAAGTCACTTAATCATAATTGCTTCAGAAAAAAAAATAGAGCTAAAACAATCCATAGGAATTATCTAGTAAAGTCATTCATTTTACAGATGAGGTAACTGATTCTCAGATGGTTGATAAGTGGTGGCAGAACCAAAGCTTAAACCTTTGTCTCTCCAAGATGGTTTTCTTTCCATTTTCTTTTCATTCCAGTAATCAGACAATCTTCCTTTGAGCTTTGGATATCTTACTTTTTTCAGTGTCTATTGTTTTGAGAATCTTCTTATACAATTACTAAATAATATTAAGCTGGAAGTTACCTCAGTGATCATTTAATACTCACTTTATAAATAAAGAAACTCAGTCAGAGAAGGGTAAATTGCTTGCCCAAAATCACATAGGTAGAAATTAGCAAAGCCTTCTTGAGTCTCTCCTGTGACTACATTTCCTTAGGAACCTATCTTCATGCTTGATACTGGAAGTGATAGAAAGGAAAAAGACAATTATGAAAACAGTTTGGTCAAGTCAAGTAGTCAATGGGTATTTATAAAGCTTTAACTACATAACAAGTCCTGTGCTAAATGCTGGGGATATAGATACAAGGAAAAAAAATACAGGGAAAAAAAAAGAGCTTATATTCTAGTGAAAGAGAACAACACTTAAAAGGAAGGTGAAGCTAGAGAGGGGGAAAAGTAATGGTGAATGAAAAATAGTTGTTCTGAGTCTTTCCTCAAAATAAAAGTTCTGAGAAGAATTCATGGATTTAGGGGCTGCAGGCATAAAGGGGGAAAATAGCTTGGTTACAATGTTTAGTTTGCAGCATCTGGACACTTACTCATACAAAAGACCTTTTAATATTACCTTAACTTGAGATATTCTCTGAACCATCATGTCCTCAAAACCTCAAAACCTCGAAACTCCCAATGATATTGATTGATTAACTTTATTAGATTGAATAGGAACATGAATTCATAGCAAAAAACATTTACTCTAACTGCAAGTTATATACAGGAAAAATAGGAAATAATCAACAGAAGGAAGGCACTAAATTTTTTTCTTAATAGTATTTTATTTTTCTAATTAAATGGATAGTTTTCAACATGCATTTTTAAAAGATTTTGAGTTCCAATTTTTTCCTCTCTCCCTCCCTTACAGAGCTCTCCACAAGACAGCAAACAATTTTATACAGCTTATAAATGTATGAGTATTTTAAATGTATTTCCATCTTTGTCATATGGGAAAGAAAAATGAGACTAAAAGGAAAAAAAACTATATTAAAAAAAAGCAAACAAGCAAAAAAGGTGAAAATACTATGCTTTGATCTGTATCCAGTCTTCATAATTCTCTCTCCAGATGCAGATGGCATTTTTCATCCCAAGTCTATTGGAACTGACTTGGATCACCACCTTGTTGAGAAAAGCTAAGTCTATCGTAGTTAATCATCACACCATCGTGTTGTTAATGTGTATAGTGTTCTGGTTCTGCTCACTTAGCTTCAAATCATGTAAGTCTTTTTAAGCTTTTTTGAAACCAGCCTGCTTATCATTTCTTATTGAACAATAATATTCCATTACCTTCATATACCATAACTTATTCAGCCATTTCCCAATTGATCGGCATCCATTCAATTTCCAATAACTTAGAATCACAAAAACAACTGCTACAAATATTTTTCAGATGTGAGTCTTTTTCCTCTTTTTATTATCTCATTGGGATACAGACTCAGTAGTGACATTGCTGGATCAAAGAATATACAAAGTTTTATAGCCCTTTGGGCAAAGGGGAAGACACCAGAATTAAGAGGGGTAAGAGAAGGCTTCTTGTGGAAGGTGGGATATATAAGTGGATATATATATTCAAGTGCACATATTCACAAATATATACATATACACACATACACACAAATTGCCAGTAAGAGAGGGGACCCATATAAGGAACATGTGAAGTATAAAACATACTGGAAAGTCTACATACAGAAGGATACAGTAGCCAAGAAATATGCATGTCTCTAATTCATATGATTCATGTATCTAATACTGTAAAACTATCTGTATGCTCTAAGGATGTCATGGAACAGTCTTCTGCTTCTCACTATGATGCAATATATACAACCATATACTATATGCAACTACATGCTAATTGTCAGTTATAGTGTCATTTTCTTTCTGTCTGTGCTGACATGCTGTTCTCATCTGTTAGTATTCAGTGATGATTCCCACAGGGAAAGGATTCAGCTAGCTCCATAACTGGTAGCCTCAGGGGTTATTTTAATTCTTTTGTGATACAGATCTTAGATAACTTCACCCTGATAGTTATAGAAGCTCTTATATATTTTGTCTTTTGAAATTCTTTCCCCCAGCTGCCTCAGAATTTTTCATGTTTTAACTCTCATTTTTTTTAGAGGTAGAAAATTTCTTTCAACTTCTATGTGTCTTTCTAACAGCCACTTATAGCTTGATTGCTATATTAAGCAGATTAGAAGTTTTAACCTGCTTCCTTATTATTTATTTTTTTTTATCTGGGCCAATTCACTCCTTCTTAGGTAACCTGGTGGTTCTCTGTTCTTGGGGATTTACCATACTGCACTTAGACTTTAGCACAGACATTGGATTGACTTCAGACCTACTGCAGCTCAGAATTTCCAACTTCAAGTATTTCCTTAGCTAGCTTTAGCTTGCACTGGAAGCTGGCATTATAGATGAACAACATCATGCCTGGTTATTATTTTCTTTGTTATTTTTCTTAAAGATATTTCACTGATGATATAATTTAAATAATCTTTCTTATTATTTGTGCCTCAGAATCACAAATTTGTTATTTTTAAAGACTAGTTTTTTTTTGAAGATTTGAATGAAAAAATGAAGGTCCAAAATCATTTCATGTTGGCAAAGACTACATGTGGTTATGTAGTTATGGTTATAAAGGATAGTCATCACATATCCACCTTTTTCATTCTCTCCACACCAACCACAACAAAAATACACTTAACATACACTAATTTGACCGACTATCCAAATTATAGCTCTATTTTCACAGCAAAGAAAGAAGATGAGGGATAATTTGGCTAGAGAAATTGCTAAGATTTCAGAAAAAAAATATAGCATTTGCAGCACTATTTTTTTTTATACTTAGAAGGTGAACATTTTTAATGAAAAGTCAGTGGAGGAGAGACTATTTGGAATCGTGACAAGATTTTAAGAACTAAGTTCCTAGTCTCTCTGCCAAAAAGTATTTAAGACTGCCTCTAACTTATTCTTTTGGCCAAATATCTACACACTGTAGTTAGGGATATATAGTTTCTTTTTAAAAATTTTCAACATATTAGAACTTATAGGGAAGTTTTTAATCAAAAAACAGGTACAATTTTGATTCTAGTTTCTTTCTCTCTTCTTCCCTCCATGTCATTATTTATTATTTGATAGGGAAAGGCCATTTTTAAATGATATTTTGAGCCAAATTTAAGGAATCTCAATCTGTGGCCCTTAAAAAAACTGATACCAATGAAATTGAAGGGGAATCTCTCCACCTTCTCCTCCCCCTCCTTCCCCCTTTTCCCCCCAACAATTTCCTAAAATCCTCATGTCAGAGCTGGAAAGGAACTTGGAAAGTGCTTTGTCTATTCAGCTCCATCCCTACTTTATTTTACAGACAAGGAACCTGAGGTCCAGAAAAATAAAGGGTCCTAGAAAACAGGAGAAGATTCACAACTAGCCATCTAGCTATAGCTACTAAACCGAGTCATAGGAGAATATACATTTCTCTTTCTTTTTTTTTTCTCTTCTCTTATAATCCTTTACTATTTGATTCTTGTTTGCCCAATTTAGATCTGTATTAAAAATTTCCTGTTATTTGGCTCTTTGTGAGCCCATTTAAGGTTTGCTGGGCAAAAATATTAGAGTGGTTTACCATTTCCTTCTCTATTTCATTTTTACAGATAAAGAAACTGAGACAAACTGGGTTAAGTGACTTGCCCAAGATCACATAGCTAGAAAGTGTCTAAAGTCTACATTTGAACTTAGGTCTTCCTGATTCTAGACCTGGAGCTCTATCTACTGTGCCACCTATAGAATATTGGAAAGAAAATAAGAAAATTATACTAGGGAAGTCTTTAACAATTTGACTATATCCATTTCATAAGCATTTATTAAGCACTAAGAATGTGGAACAAGCATAGTCCTTGTCCTCAAGGGATTTATAATCTAATGGGGAAAACAATACACAAATATATAAAAAACCAATTACAAACAGGATAAATAATTAAAAGAGAAAAAAAAACCACTAGAAATAAGAGGAACTGGGAAAGGCTTTTTATAGATTCTATATGTGTATGAAGTGACTTGGTCAAGGTGCAGGTCCCAGTGGCAGAACTGCCAAGAGTATCCAGGATCCTCTTTCTTTCCATTTCAAAGAGCTACCTTTAAGAATTATTCATTTAATTTCTATAAAAAATCTGTAGTAATACATCCCTTTGGACAATGAAAGGAATTTCTTAAGCTTAATGGTTTCTCCCCTGGACCTGAAATAAACCAGTATCTTTCATCCACATTTATTTTCTAACAAATCCTTCTATGTACCTTTTCACTCTTATTCTGAAGTTGTGGGCTATTTTAACCTTTTGTCCTCATTTCCCTCTGAAGTGATAGTCTGCAAGTTTCCCTATCCAGGTTTCCCTGTTGGGACAAACAGGCTTCATTTTTTAGTAAGGAAACATCTTGGGATGCTGTGAGAAACTACCATAGATTAACTTTCCAAAAGATAACTATAGAAAATATATACCACTATCATGAGAATCTCTGCAAATTATTTTGTTAACTTTTTTTGGTTAACACCTCTGTGTGTGAATGTATTTCATTTCATGGTGCTAATTAATGAAGCCTATAGAATTTACCACACATATATTAAGTATCTACTATCTTTAAGTCAACTAGCCAGACTGATAATATGAAAGCAAAAGAAGAGAAATTGTGTCTATTTTCAAAGAGCTTAAAATTTTCTAATTAGTCTTAAAGTATTGGTGAAAAATGTCCTTTACCAACATTGGTAGTCATGTATATGATCTTTAGTCAAATTACTGTAGTATGATAACATGTGAGTGAGAGAATTCCTCCCTCCCTCCCCTCCTCCGCTTCTTCTCTTCTCCGTCTCTCCCTTTTTCCCCTCCTTCCTTCTCTCCCTTCCTCCCTTCACTCCCATCCTCCCTTCCTCTCTTTCTCCCTCCTCCCCTCCTTCCTTCTCTCCTTCCCTCCCTTCACTCTCACCCTCCCTTCCTCCCTTCTCCCTTCTTCCCTACTTCCTTCTCTTCCTCCCTCCCTTTATTTCTATCCTCCCTCCTTCCCTCCCTTCCTCCCTTCCTTCTTTCCCTTAAATTGGAGAGGAGACAAGGCAGGATCATAACTCCAATAGGATCAATGCATCGTTGCCCCAGAATAATGACATAATGCAGATGGGCTTCCTTATTATGGGGATTACCATTCACACCGAATTTCTTATAGTTTTTCATCATATAGTGCCAAGCAGAACAACTACCTCCTCCCTAAAGTCCCACTCATTGGGTCTTATTGTCATGATGCTCTTTTCCAGAAACTTAACTGACACTTCTCCAAAATTTCACAAACTGAAGATCCTAGAGAAAAAGTTTCCTCTGCTGATTGACTATGTAACTGTCCTTTCTGAACTCATGGTGATCCACTCCCATCATCCAATTATATTTCAACCTTCTCCTGCAAAGATTTTTGTCTCAAATGCAACAATTCCTAGTGAGGGTCTTGGGAGAAGTTCCTCCCTTTCTCCAATCTCTCTAATATTGCATTAATTTCTAGGATAGTGGAAATATCACTATGGTATGTAGATGCTTAGAAAAGCAAGTCTATAGTTTAACTTTCTTTTGAATTCTCTCAGCTTGCTATTATGAAGAGTACTCAGTATTGATTGATTCATGTTACTAATGATAGCCGACCAGCAGAAAGGATCCTGGCAAACACATTTAGAAGAGAAGAATCCATTTTAAAAAATAATAGGAGGCAATCAGATAGTTCAGTGAATAAGAGATCTGCCTATAGTCAGGAAAATCCAAGTTTAAGTCTAGCACCAGACAATTACTAGCTCTGTGACTCTGGAGAAATCATAATGTTTGCTTTGGTCTACTCAATGTAAAATGAAGATAATAATAACACATAACTCCTAGGGTTGTTGTTAAGATAAAATAAGATAATATTTGTAAGGCTCTTAGGATAGTGCCTGACATATAGTTGGCACTTACTGATAGCCTGTTTCTTTCCTTTCCTTTTAGTGATTTTAGCTAATGATACCAGGCCTATCAAATCTAGTCCAAAAAGGGTGGCAAAAAAGCAATACCCTTTAGATATTACAAAAGTCCGACCCTCTCTCACTAATTCTAAAAGAAATTAAAATTAGAGGCACAACAGATTTCAAATAGTTCCCAAATGCTAATGGAGAATATTAAAAAATAAAAAACCCAATAACTTAAATATACTTTCATAATCCAGCTGAGAACACAAATGATCAACTCTTTAACTTCATACACACACACACACACACACACACACACACACACACACACACAATCCTCTTTGTAATCTGGGAATATAAATATTTCTTTTTGGTCTCATATACATATTTGAAATATCCTGAAAAAATTAAACTGAATCTATTGGACAAGTGATCATAAAATTCCCACCAAGCTTTAGCCATTGCCACACTCGGAATATTCTGAAAACAAGGACCATGTTTCTGTCATGGCAAATTAGGTCAACATGGTGAAACATGGAGTCCTGGGATGATGAGATGTAAAACTACATTATTAACTGATGTCCTTTCCATTTTATTTTTCTCCAGTGACATTTAACAAATTGAATGTAAATGCTCAGAGACACAAAGTGCTCCTTTAGGTGATTAAAAAAAAGAGAGGAGATGGCATGTAAACTTGCAGGCAGTGCAATCATAGGAAGCTGCCTCTCTTAAAAGGTCTAGCAAATATTATTCTAAAAGAAAGCCTTTTCCAGATTACGCCTAACTCATGAAATACTTTTATTTATGTATCTTTCCTCCTGAGGTAACTTTTTAGTCTGTTAGATGGAAAAAGTGGAATCGTTTACTATTAAAAACTTCTCCACATGACATGATGTTAAAATTGGATGGTGTGACACGTAAGTTTCAACCTTAAGTTCTTTACTTCTCAGATGTATGGTTACATCAGCTCATTTAATAACTTTCTGAGTCTCAATTTCCTCATTTCTACTACCCTAGAAACTAATGTGATCCTTGATCCTAATGTGAAGAAAGGAAGACATTTCTCCCAGGACTCTATTTAGGAATTGTTGCACTTGACACAAAATCCTTTGCAGGAGAGGATTAAAGGATAGTTGGATGATGGGAGTGGGCCATCAAAAGTTCAGAAAAGACAGTTACATAGTCAGCAGGGGAAACATTTCTCTAGGATATTTCTTTTATGAAATTTGGAGAGGGGGTCAGTTAAATTCCTGGAGAAGAGCATCATGGCAATAGGACCCAAGGAGTTACGGAAGAATTAGCTGTGCTGCTTGGCAATAGAGACTGATTAAAAAATATATAAGGCATGGAGTGGGAAGGATAATCCCCACAATGAGGATGGTAATATCCATAAAAAGAAAGTATATTTGCACCATCTCATCATCCTGGGACAAAGCTGCATTGACCCCATGGGAATTATGGTTCTGTTTCCCTCTCCAATTAAAGAAAAAAGGAGAAGGAAGATAAAGAATGAGAACAAATGAGAGAGAGAGAAAAAGAGAGAGAGAGAGAGAGAGAGAGAGAGAGAGGAAAGGAAAAAAGGAAAAGGAAAGGAAAAAAGGCTGATTTAGATAACTGGCAAAGTACCTTCTAATTTTATCTGTAATTTTTTTTTATTATTAAGTCCTATATTGGATATAATGCTGATCTTAAAATCAGAAAGTTCTAAGTTTGACTTCTCCTGTAACATTAATCATATGATCATAGGCTACTTTACCCCTAACTTTTCATTTCCTCATCAGTAAAATAGGGATAATAATACATGTGAAATCTATCTTTGTCACTGGTCTTAATTAAGATAATATAATTGATGTACTCTGTAAATTCAAAAGTATGATATAAATGTGACATGCTAGTGAAGATACACTCAAATATAAGTGACTTGAGTGCATATTCAAGCCCTACCCTACAAATGCTATTTGTTTAGATCACATTTTTATATAGTCCTTGTACTGAAAATAGATTGGTTTGTCCTGTGGCCATAAGATTATTAGTTTCTATTTGGACACATTTCTAGATTAAGACTGAGTCAGTTACTTTGAACTAATTTCTTTCACATTGTAGATCTGTAAAATAATAACAATCAGTGCATTCTGAAATTTAAAAAAAAAAGCAGAAATAGCAAGAAACCAAAAAAAAGGGACATTTGAAAAATAGGACCTTTAAAATAAAGATTTAAAAACAAAATTCTGAATTTACACAAATTGAAAGACTAGATCAAACCCTTTATTAGCTCTGAAGATGAAAAATGATACAGTGGGAGGAATGCTAGATTTGGAGACAGTTTGAGCTTGAATCTTGGTTCTACCAGTTTTTGGCCAAATTAATTTGGGCAACTCATTTCATCTTTTAGAGCTTCCGTGGTAAAATGAGAAGTTGAATCATGACTCTAAAAGCTACTTTCAGCTCTAATATATTATCATAAGAGTAGTAGTATTGTATTATTAAGGTGTAATGAGGAGAGGGAGGGACAATCTCCATGAAATGATTGATTGGGCATCTTACAACTTATTTAAATTGTGTGAGATTGAATAATTCAATCACCCTACCCTTATAAAGGTAGGGATTTCTGGCATACCTATCAAAGAAGGACCTTCCTTAATAAAGATGATGGGAAATTGGTGGTCCCTATATGAGGTACTTTAGTATAATAGGAAGGAAATGATATATATGTAAATCTTGTTTCGGAAACTGACAAGTTATATGATTTTGGACAAGTCACTTTATGTTTCTGAGGTTCAAAATGTCAATTTTAACAATATTATCTACATGAGAGCTATTGGTAGGATCAAATGAATTAATGTATCTAATGTACTTTGTAAACCTTAAGGCACTATGTGGATGTCTACTTACTTACATCAAAAGACTAATTACTGGGGCAGCTAATTGGTATAGTAGATAGAGCGCTAGCCCTGAAGTTAGGAGGACCTGAGTTCAAATCTGGATCCTAGACACTTAATACTTCCTGACTGTGTGACCCTTGGCAAGTCACTTAAACGCAAATTGCCTCAGCACACACACACACAAAAATTTATTCAGCATTATTAGTTTTTCTCCATGTCTGATATTAATTACTATTATCAGATATGGGGAAAAACTAATAATGCTGAATAAGTACAAATAAGATAGGTCTAACAACTAGAGAATTAGCCCAGTTAAATGTGATGAAATATGTCCTGCCTGAGTTGGTATGGTGAGTGACATATGAATTTCAAGATACACTTGAAATAGACTATCTTGCCCACAGAAAATAAAGTATGCAATTAGCTTCATCACTCCTAAAATGAAGAGCACGCATTAGATCTTAGCCCAGTTTTATACAGAAATTTTGTAAATAGCTCCTTGAACATTGAATGAAGATGGTTGTTAAGCTAACTGTTTCCAATAGCACATCGTCAAGATTCATACTTGCAAAAGAAAATTCTGGCCAAGTTATAGCTGTGTGATTCCTCAACTCGACTATATATTTAGACAAAATTTAATTGAATTTGTATTTGATTTTATGAGAGTAAAACTTTGGGGGAAGGGAAGAAGAATAAGAGATATAAGCTTATGTTCAAAATGTGCAAGCTTTAGGTTAGAGTTAACTTTCTTGTAAACATAGATTGAAAAATATGGTTGTTACCTACTGAGAAAAGTCATCTATTTTCACTCACCTCATCCTTAAAAACCTTCCCTTTAGCTTTATTGAAATGTGTACATTCAGGTTCAGGTCTCACAATCTCAAGACATTCAGTGTCATCTAATCTGGGTCCAGACCCTCACAGCTGCATTTAGGATTTTCTATTGTCTTTTTATGGAAGGGATCACATATTTATTTTTCAGAGATAAAACATTTGCTCTGGTAAAAAGTCTTGACTCTGTGTGATTCTGAACAAGTTATTTAGTCTCTTTATGCTATGGCCTAACAGTTCTCAAAGCGTGCTCCATAGGAGCACCTAGGAGTTTCTGAGACCCTTTCAGTAAGTCTGAAACTATTTTCATAATAATGTTAAAAAGTTCTTTGCTTTTTTCACTTTTATTATCTCAAGAGTTTGGAGTTTTCTCAGTGAAGCTGAGAAATAAAATTGATGTCTAAATTTGTGTGAAGTTTTCTAGGGAACATATGAATTGTGAATTAAAGATTTGGCTACAAAAATGAAGACTGATTAATCTGTTATAGGCACAATTGTACTTTTAGCTTCCCAATGATCCAAACATGGATAGACTTGCTGTTTTGCTTGTATTTTTCAGCATCAGCACCAACTATTCATTAAAGATCTTCTTTTATGTGATTGTTTGACAACAAATAGAAGTGTTGCCAAAATATTCAAAGTGTTACTAACTTTTTTTGAATCTTATGGTTTATGTTAGAATAACTGTTGACATTTGTAACAATGGAATAAGAGCAATAATGAGTAAAACAGTGCCTCTGCATGAGTCAAGATAGCAACATGGAATTGTATATCTAGTTAGTGTTTTCTTCACCACAACACAGAGTAAAAAAAAAAAATGTCAATTTTAAATAAAAATGTTGTTGACAAAGTAATAAAATTAATTTTATTTTAAAATAAATTTTAAGTAGCATTTATTAAGTCCCTATTAAAGTCTTTAACACAAACTCTTAAAAATTATCTCATTTGATCTTCACAATAATCCTAAGAGGTGGGAGCTATTATCCTCCTTTTACAACTGAGGAAATTGAGACTTAAGTGATTTGCCTAGAAGTACTACTTACACAGAAGTAGGAATTAGCTCAGTCTACATTTGAACTCAAGTCTTCTTGACTCTAATACTTTATTTGGTTGCCAACAATTTTATTAAATCTCAACTCTTTCCTACTTGTCTTTTAAATACTGTTTTAAAAAACTTTTTAAATTATTTTTTTTCTGGCTATGCATGTATATTAATTTTTTAAATCCAACATTTTTTTATGTGAGAAAAATCAGAACAAAAGGAAAAAATCCACAGGGAAGAAACAAAAAAACAGGAAAAAAGAAGTGAACATAGTGTATGTTGATTTACACTTAATCTCTGTAGTTCTCTTTTTGAATGCTAACATTTTCTATCCAAAGTTTATTGGAATTGCCTTCAATCACTGAATCACTGAGAAGAACCAAGTCTTTCATAGTTTATCATCACACATTCTTGCTGTTACAGAGTACAGTGTATTCCTGGTTCTGTTTGTTTCTCTCAGAATCAGTTCATGTAAATCTTTCTAAGCTTTTCTAAAATCAGTTGTTAATTATTTTTTTAATAGAACAATAATATTCCATTGTTTTCACATACCACAACTTATTCAGCCATCCCCCCAATTGATGGGCATTTACTCAATTTCCAGTTCTTTGCTACCACAAAAAGAGCCACTACAAACATTTTTGTACATGTGGGTCCTTTTCTCTCCTTTATGATTTCCTTGGGATACAGACCCAGTATTGGTATTGCTGGGTCAAAGGATATGCACAGTTTTACAGTCCTTTGGGCATAGTTCCAAATTGCTCTCTAGAATGGTTGGATCAGTTCACAACTCTACCACCAATGCATTAGTGCCCCAGTTTTCCACACCCCCTCCAACATTTATTATTATTATTTTTTGTCATTTTAGCCAATCTGAGAGGTAAGAAGTGGTATCTCAAAGATGTTTTAATGTGTATTTCTCTAATCAAGAGTGATTTAGAGCATTTTTTATATGATTATACATGACTTCTGAAAATTGTTCATATCCTTTGACCATTTATCAATTGGAAAATGACTTGAATTCTTATAAATTTGACACAGTTCTTTATATATTTTATAAATGAGATCTTTATCAGAAATATTAGCTGTAATAATTTCTCCCAGCTTTGTATTCCCCTTTTAAATCTTGTTTCTGTTGATTTTGTTTGTGCAAAATCTTTTTAATTTAATGTAATCAGAGTTGTCCATTTTGCATTTCATAATGTTCTCTCGTTCTTCTTTGGTCATAAACGCTTCCTTTCTACAAAGTTCTGATAGGTAAATTATTCCTTGCTCTTCTAATTTGCTATGGTATACCTCATGTCCAAATCATGTGCCCCTTTTGACCTTATTTTGGTATAAGGTGTGAACTATATGTCAATGCCGAGGTTCTGATATATTAACTTCGTGAAATTTTGAGTTCTTATTCCAGAAAATGGAGTTTGGGGGGGTTATCAAATGATTATTATTAATAATATATCACAATACATAATTATTACAAATGATATATATTATATATTGTGTCATATGTATCTAACTTATTCCACTGATTCACCATTCTATTTCTTAGTCAGTACCAAATGCATTTTATGACTGCTGCTTTATAATATAATTTTAGGTTTGGTACTGATAGACCATCATCCTCTGTATTTTCTTGATCTTTTGTTCTTCTATGAAATTTGTTATTATTTTCTCTAGCTCAATAAAATAATTTTTTGGCAGTTTCATTGGTATGGCACTGAATAAATAGATCAATTTAGATAGAATTGTCATTTTTATTATATTAGGTTGGTCTACCCATGAACAATTGATATTTTTACAATTGTTTAGATCTTATTTTATTTGTATGAGAAGTTTTTTGTAATGATGTTCATATAGATCCTGGGTTCATCTTGGCAGGTAGATGCCCAAATATTTTATGTTGTCTACAATTATTTTAAATGAAATTTCTCTTTCTATTTCTTGCTGTTGGGCTTTGTCAGTAGTATATCGAAATGCTGATGATTTGTGTGGGTTTATTTTATATTCGACAACTTTGCTGATAAGTTTCTTTAATTTCTTTGCTAATATTTTATTTAAAAATTTTGCATCAATATTCATTAGAGAAATTGACTTATAATTTTCTTTCTTTATTTTGGCTCTTCCTGGTTTAGGTATCAGTACCATATTTGTGTCATAGAAGGAATTTGGCAGGACCTTTGTTGCCTATTTTTCCAAATAGTTTATCTAGCATTGGAATTAATTTTTCTTTAAATGTTTGGTAGAATTCATTTGTAAATCCATCAAGCCCTGGAGATTTTTTTCTTAGGGAATTCATTGATGATTTGTTAAATTTCTTTTTCTAAAATGGGTCTATTTAAGTAATTTATTTCTCTTCTGTTAATCTGGACAATTTATATTTTTGAAATATTGATCCATTTTGATTAGATTGTCAGACTTACTGGCAAGGTGGGCAAAATACTTCCTAATTATTGCTTTAATTTCTTTTCATTGGTGGGAAGTTCATCCTTTTCATTTTTGATGCTGGTAATTTTTTTTTCTTTTGTCTAATTAAATTAACCAAATGTTTATCTAAATTTTTTTTTTCATAAAACCAGCTCTTAGTTTTGTCAATTAGGTTAATAGTTTTCTTAGGTTCAATTTTATTCACCTTTCCTTTGAGTTTCAACATTTCTAACTTGGTATTAGGAGTTTTTAATTTGTTCTTTTTCTAACTCTTTTAGTTGCACGGCCAGTTCATTGATCTCCTTTCTCTATTTTATTCATGTAACTATATAAAGATGTAAAATATTCTCTTAGAACTGCTTTGGTTGAATCACAGAGGTTTTGTTATGTTGTCTCATTATTATTTCTATGATTTGTTTGACCCATTCATTCTTTAGAGTTAGATTATTTAATTTCCATTTTTTCCCCCTGAAGCAATTGGTTAAGTGACTTGCCCAGGGTCATGCAGCTAGGAAGTATTAAATGTCTGAGTCTAGATTTGAACTCAGGTCTTCCTGATTTGAGGGATGGGATATTGAGCCACTTAGCTGCCCCCATTTGATTTTTATTCTATCTATCTTTCCCTGGCCCTTTGTTGAATATTTTTATTGCATTGTGATTTGAAAAGGAAGCATTCTTTTTCTCCCTTTCTGCAACTGATTTTGAGTTTTTTATGCCTTAAAACATTCCTTCCTTATCTCTTTTACTGAGATCTAGTTTTACTTTTGCTTTATCTGAGATAAGATTTTTGTGCTTCAGCTTGTTATGGGCCAGAACTCTGAACTTGAAACAAAGAATGCTTACAAGGTACTAAGTAGAATTGATAGAGACAATGGTTATCTGGTTTAGCATGGTTCAGTTTTAATCCTAAAACAAATAAAACAAAAATCCTAGTGATATAATGATTGGTGTATACTCAGTGTGGAGCATAAGCAGGGACTGAGAGTCACAGAGAAGAAGCTCTCAGAACCAAAGAAGACAAGTGCACTAGAAGCTCTCCGAGTCTGAGACAGATTCATTCCATTGTCCACCTTTGTGGTGGCTGGAGGCTGAAGCACAAACCAGGCAAGAGCTCAACAAGCTCTCGGAACCAAGGAGAGAGGTAGGCCTCTAAGAAAACTAGCCAAGCCACTAGTGAAGGAGATAGGACTTTGAAGGAGACAATAAAAGATTTGGACTTTAACCCCTGACTACTCTTCTGGTGATTGCTGAACTGAAATGAAGGCTGCTCCCAGACACCCCAAGAAAATTGAACAAGAGAACACTACATCAACTGAAGCATAATAAAATCTCCAGCTTTTTACCTTTACCTTTTTACCTTTACTTTTTACCTTTATCTCTGTTTCAAATGTGTCTCTTGTGAACAAGTGTAGAATTCTGTTTTTTAATCCACTATGCTATTTGCTTCTATTTTATGGGAGATTTCATTCCACTCACATTCACATTATCAGCTCTGTATTTCCCTCCATCCTATTTTCTCCCCTATATATACTTTACCTCTCTCTTTACACCCTATCCTTCCTTACTAGTGTTTTGTTTTTAAACCATCCCACCAACTACCTGTCCTATCTTTTACCAATCCTCCCTCTTCTCTTCTTACCTTTCTCCTTAGTGTTTCTGCTTGTCCCTTTTATTCTGTTCCTTCCCTTTTTTTTCCTTTTTTCCTCCTACTTCTTTTTAGGGTAAGATAAATTTCTGTATCCAATTGAATGATTGTTATTCCCTCTCTGAGCCAAAACTGATGAGATTAAGGTTCAGACAATGCTCATACCCCCTCCCTTTTTTTCCCATTAATGTAATAGTTCTTTTGTGCCTCTTCATGTGGTCTAATTTGTCCCATTATACCTCCTTTTTCCTCTTCTCCCAATACAATATTTTCCCCACCTCTTAATATCTTTTTCTTTGATATCAGAACCCATTCACAGCCATAGTCTCTGTTCATGTTATGTCTCCCTCTAATAGTCCCAATTAACAGATGTTTTTCTCAAGAATTACAGATATCATTTTCCCATCTAGTGATATAAACAGATTAAATTTCAAATAACAAATATTTCCCCCTGTTTCCTTTCTGTGCTTCTCTTGAATCCTGTGTTTGAAGATCAAATCTTCTGTTTCTTCTGTTTTTTTTTTTTTTTTTTTTTTTTGATAAAAACAATTGAAAGTCTCTTACTTCATTCAAGATCCATCTACTCCCCTGAAAGATGATGCTCAGTCTAGCTTGGTAATTAATTTTTGGTTGTAACTCCATGTTCTTTGCCTTTTGGATTATGATGTTTCAGGTCCTTCAATGCTTTATTGTAGAATGCTACCAGATCCTGGGTAATCCTGACTGTTGCACCTTGATACTTGAATTGCTTTTGTCTGGCAGCCAGCAGCAATTTTTTCTTGAGATTATAGTTCAGGAGTTTTGCAATAATGTTTCTTGGGATTTTCCTTGTGAGATCTCTATTCAGAGGTGATCAATGGATTTTTTTTTTAAAATTTTACTCTCTATTTCCAGTGTATCAGGGTAGTTTTCCTTGAAGGTTCCAGGCTATTTTTTTGGTCCTGGTCTTCAGGTAAATGAATGATTTTTAAATTGTCTCTCCTGTGTCTATTTTCCAGGGCAGCTGTTTTAAAATGAAGTATTTTACATTTTCTTCCATTTTTTCAGTCTTCTTAATTTGTTTGACTGATTCTTGATGTTTCATAAACTTATTAACTGTTTGTCCCATTTTAGTTTTTAATATGTGATTTTCTTCAGTTAGTTTTTATATCTCTTTTTCCATTTGGTTAATTCTAATTTTGAAGGTGTTGTTTTCTTCAGTGGATTTTTTTTTTTTTTTTTTTTTGCATTTGGCCAATTGTATTTTTTAAGGAACTGCTTTCCTTTTCCAAGCTGTTGATTCTCTCTTGCATACCTGTCATTTTTCCCCCTTATTTTTTTTCTACTTCTCTTATTTGCCTTTGAAAGTCTTCCAAGAGCACTTCCAAGAAAGTTCTTTGGGCTTGAGACCATTCATATCATTTTGGGTTTTCCTCTGTGGACATTTTGTCCTCATCTAAGTTGGTGTTTTGGTCTGCCTTGTCACCATAGTAGCTTTCTTTGATCAAGGTTCTTTTCTGTTTCTTGCTCATTTTCTTTTCTTTTCCTTTGGTATTTACTCTTTTTTTTTTTTTTTTTAAACTTTTATGGTGGGGCTCTGCTCTTGGGATAAAGAGGATTCTGGCCCAAGCTTCCTGTATATCTCTAAGCCTTGGCTTTGAGCACAGGGGACCCTTGTTTTTGCAGGGGGTAGCTTTACCTGCTCCTTCCAGGAAACAAGTCTGGTTTCCAAGAATTTGCCTTCTGAGCTAGGACTGGAGAGTGCCCCACTGACTTGTTCTATTACTAGGCCAGGCCTGAAGATTTCAGTTACTAATTTGCTGTGATTAAGCTCTTACTGACTTTCCCAGCTTCTGTCTGAACTGAGCTGAATAAACCTTTTCATCCTAGTGAGAGTGACCTTTCTTGAAGTGTTTCTAATATGTCTTGAGCTGGAAGGTGGTTTCATTCTGTCCAACTGTTCAGGGCTTGGTTTCATGTGGTTTTTGAGGGAAACTGGGAAAGTTCGAGCAGCTTCCTAGTTTCACTCTGTCATCTTGGCTCCTACAATACTCTGTAATGAAATGGGAAGTATAAATCAAATAGTTATACAGAATTCCAAAGTATTCTAGATGTCTTAAGGAAAAGCATTTGTGTAACTAAGTTGAGAACTAGCTACTTTTTCACTGAGTACAGTTTTTACCTGAAAGAATAATTAATATAGAAACTATGGTTATTCAGGCCTATGTGTTTGGGAGATACTTTCTTAAAAATGAATGAAGTGAGCCTGTCACTTCAAGGGAAACAACTGACAATATTGTTGCCAATGATGAAAGTCGAGCTTTCAGGTAAAAATTAGAACTTTTGGAAAATTTGTATCCACCACCATGAGGCTGACAGCTTCTTAATACTTAAAGACTTTTTAGATGAGATTGATGGTGATAGTAATGAATGCAATGTCTTGATATTGTATAATAAAAAGCTTTGTCATTTGGAAAATGTGCATAACACTATGAATCAATATTTTGCAAATGACCAATGTATGACATTAGAAAATCATGGATAGGTAAAAAGTCCATTCAAAATGAAAGAGAGCCCATTAGATTTTAATGTAAAGCAGTAGGAAAAGTGCACTGAATACTTTCAGATATCACATTGCAACTACCCTATAAGAAACTACCACGTGTTGATTATTGGTATAGTATCAAAAACAAGTATATACAGTCTTCTGGAAAGCCTATTAAAACACTCTTCCTTTTTCCAACTTTTTATTTCTGTGAGGCCAGATTTCCTTTATATACTTCAGCCAAAAGAACATCTCTCAAAACATTGAAATCCAAAGTAGAAAGGAGAAGTGAATTCTCTTCTATTAAGAAAGACACTAAAGAAATGTGTAAAATCATCAAACTGTCACTCAATAAAATTTTTTATTTTGAAAAAGTAACTATTTTTTCATATCATATCATAAAAATATGTTGATCTCTGTTAACATGTAATAGATTTGCAATTGCTATTTAAAATGCATTTATATGTAAATATTTAAAAATTATACATTTTAATATCTAGCCTGCTAAATATTGAAAGATATAACTGACATCATCAAATGCTCTTATGAGTTCTTAATAACTTTTAGAAGTGTAAAGTGTAAAGGAATCCTGAAATTAAAAAGTTTGAGAACCAAATAAGTTTGAGCCAACCATTTAAGACTATAAACTGAAAATAAATGTCAAACTTGCTTTGGTAGTGGAAATTTTCTTATCCACTAATTTCTTATATCAAATATTCTTAAAATGTGGATCTTGTCCTCCATAATGGATTGTATAACTGAATATGGGCGTTACAAAATATCAAAATATTGATCAATTCTGAAAAATTTTGAAGATACTCTACTCCTGCAGAATCAAATATTCCACCAAAATTTAATTTTTAATGTAAAAATAAACAAGCACTTCCATCTCTATAGTATCTAAATTTGCTTTTATCTTTAATATATGGTAAAAGTTTATGTTTAACAAAAAATTATTTAAAATATTTTTTAAATGATTTTTAACAGTAAATGTTTGATTTGTATATCTATTTCATGTCCCTATATACCTGGGATTATGTAAAAATGTCTCAGGTGAAGAAGTATTGCAAGTGGAAAAAGTATTAATGAAATCATAGGTCTAGTCTCTTTCCCTATTCCCTTGATTGACTGCTCGTCTGAAATTGTGGCTTATAATATTAAGGGATTTGTAACAAGTCAGTTTTCAGCAAGACACTTCAAATTAATCTATTCTGCATGAAGTTCTTTGTAAATATCTTCCTATCTATGTTGGAATCTAGTACAATCATTTCTTTCTGTACAGTTAGTGCTTAATAAATGGTTATGAAATTTAAAATCAGTTGAAATTTAAAAAAATCTTATACAGATAGCAGCCTAGTGAATAAAAAACAGATTTGGAGACAGAAAAGTCTAAGTTCAAGTTTTTATCCTGAAACATATTGTTTCTGTGATCTTGGACAAGTCATTTAACTTTTCAGTGCCCCCAAACAATTCTCTAAGACTAATTGAACTACATTTCCTAATCTTCATTGACAGTGATTTCCTCAATGAGAATACTCTCAACACAATTAAAATCACCAGCAATTCCCCCCTCAAACTCCCATAATAGTATCTGCTTAATAATATATTAAAAAAGAAATTCATTTTTAGATATTGCTTAGACTGGATGATCACTGAAATAACTCAAATTCAATGATTTTGTGATCCTGTTTTCAATTCCACAATTCCACAAACACAACAAATACAATTATTCTTCTATATATCAGAATTTCAAATTCTCTTCTTCAAATTAAACAACTTCACTTCTTTATACTAAACAACAACAGCAAGAATAACAATAACAAAATATAAAACCCCTCTCTCTGCATCTTTAAACAGGCACTAAATCAACCAAATAGAAATGTAGTAAATTTTGTCTCTTCCCCCTTTTTTGAAACTGGTCATAATTTGATTCCCTCCCATCTTTCCAGTTTTATTCCACATTGTTATACTTCACATATTCTCCATTCTAATCAAACTGGCTTTTAAATTGCTCTCTATTCACAACTTCCCATCTTCTTCTATTCCTTTGATCAGGCTGATCCCCAAATTTGGAATAATGCATTTTTCCCTTCACTTCCACCTCTTAGAATCCTCACTTTCCTCCAAAGAATAATTCAGGTGCCAACTCTTACAAGCAGCCTTTCCCAACCTCCTTTCCCCCAGTTGTTACTAAACACTCTTTACTGAAATTACTTTATATAATTTTAAATGTAATTTGTTTTTACCTCTTTTGCTCCATTGTATCCTCTTGTTGAATGTAAGTCTCTTGCAGGCAAAGACTGCCATCTATTTATATGTGTATCCCAACATTTAGCATATTGACCTGTATAGAGTAGCTAGTTAATTGTTTCATGAAGTAAATTTGTTTAATTGAAGTTAAAAAAAAAAAAGCTATTTGGATTCATATCAAAAAAGGAATTTCCCCCTTTAATCAACAAAAACAATCAGTATTTAAGTATCTATTATGTGCCAAGTACTGGGTGAGATGCTGGGAGTACAAATACAAAAATAAAATAATTCCTGCTTGCAAGGGACTTGCATTCTATGCATAAAAAATTTTGAAGGTAACAGAGGTTATTGATTCAAAGGCAGTTTCCTACAATCCCATTTTTTTGGGGGCAGTCTATAAAATGTGAAATTCACTAATTATCAAGATAGGCAAATTCTCAGTGGAACCAAGATCCTCTTTATTTGAATCCACTTTTGGTGCAGGGTTTTCATATCCAGCATGCAAATCTCCGTTATGTTCATAAATTCAATCACAAGTGATGGTTTTATGACTAAACTGTATTTCTTCCAAACAAAGTGGCAGTAATATTTTTAAAAATCTGCAAGCCCTTTGAGAGTCTTCAAAAAGAATTTCATCATCTTTTCTCATTGAAGTGAAGATATTTATAACTGAGAGGATGCTCTATTGCTGCTATGGGGAAGAATTGTACTCCCTACCTAAAATATAGCCACCAATAGTGAACATGCTTTGCATTTAACATTCAAAATATATAGGGAACAAAATCCAAATAGATGCAGCAGTATCCAAAAATTGGCCTAAGTCAGCTCTGGAGATCAGATTTAAGGATGAGTATAAATCTCACTCTTGGAATAGAACATTACTATTCAGAATACTATAAAATGTACTATACATCAGATGCCCATTTCCATCACCCATAAGCCATAGTCTTGGCTTTACTAGTTCTAACTTTGCTGTCCCATAAATGTATTCTATTTATTGAATGCTACTTTATGATTGTTCTCTAATCATAGCCAGAAGGGCTAATTCCAAGGTGACTCCTGATTTTAAGAAAGATTAAATCTATATTCAATATCACCATTAAAGCCATCATCTATTATACTTTCATTATATAGCACCATTACATACATTATCTAAATACTTGGAACTCATGAGTCTCCCAAAAGATGTCAAGAGAAGATATTTTAACCTTTGAACTCTAATATTTCTCAGTATTGATGATTTCTTTTATTGGTACAACTCTATATAGTATGAAGTTGAGTGAAGGGTCAACATCTTCATACTAATGTTAGATTGAAGAAAACATTTTTTTCTAAGAAAAAAAAAGATAAGCAGTCTTCTTAGGATGAATTGGGGAAGCAAAATAGTTATAAAGAATTATGCTTTCTTCCCTACTTTTCATATTGTTTTCCAGAAGAGGAAATAGCAGGCAAAGAAAAAAAAAAACCAAATTAAACAAGAACTCTGAGATAGTATTAGAAATCATCTATTACTTCATTGTTTATGTTATATAGTCAATACGATTTGATTTTACTAGAGGGTTTCCTCAGCAGGTAAAAATTTAACTTGGAACCATAGAATTTTAAAATTGAAAGAAATCTTAGAAGTCATTATTTAATCTAGTCAACTTTCCACCTATTGTAGGACTGATCTCTAAAGTACATGTGAAAGATGATCATCCATCCTCTTTTTGAACATTGCAGGAATTTATGATTATATACAAAAGTGTAACCTGAGTTTTTTTTTTCCTGAGATCTTTTTTTAGACTTGTTTCCCTTTATATTCCTCTGTCTTTTAATTTCTGACTCCATCCTTTTTGATGCTAATCCCAAAGGGATAAACCTTAAAACTCTCTTAGCTCTCCCCTCCCCACATTGGAGAATTTACTTTTTTCCAGTTTCAGTTTCTGACCCAAGTGATTTCTGGGTGGGTAGACCCAGAACTAACCCTAGCTATATGTAAATTCCTTTTCTTTCAGGCCTGATGGGATTTCCAAAATCACACTTATACATAAGCTAGGATTCTAACTCAGACTTTTCTGCCTAGTTCTTTGATTAAACACTGCTCCAATGCAGTGCTGCCTTTGGGGGAATTTCCCTGTTGTCCGATAGTTTTATTTCCTTCAAATACGGTATATGGTGGGAGTAGTTGAGGTCTCTTACTTACTGTCCCAGGATCACAGGGTGAGGCAAGAGATTGGTGTGTGTACTATTAGACATTGCATCGGTAGTGAGGAAATTACTAAGTGTGTATCTAAGCACAAACTCACCAGCCCAATAGCTCCAGAGAATGGAGATATAATGGTATGTTGAGTAATCAAGTTAGGGTTTAAGGATTAAATTTCCTTGCTATTAATTCATGGCATTGTTATCTCTTTAAAGTTCTTACTGTCTTAATCTATGGAGAGAGTTATAATTGCTTTACATCTCTCTTGTGTATAATTCTTCTTATGGGGAGTTTTGAGAAGTCATAAGGATTAGAAAAAAATGTATGATCTTTCATGTTGCTGGTAATGTGACCCAGAAATTCCCCACCTTCGTTATATTAAAATATACTTTCTTTTGGCTGTCATCCACTAGTCATAATTTTGTTCTATAGTGCCACATAGAACAAGTCAATTTCCTATTAAACACGACAGCTCTTCACATATTTAAGACAGCTAGTATGTTGCCCCATGTCTTTTATTTTCCAATCTAAACATTCCCAATTCCCTCAGTTTTTCTTCATATACTATGATTTTCATGATATTGGGGAATCCTATACGATTCAAACCACATATTTATGCATAAGACATATAGAGATGAATTTTTTGTTATTGTTATACTTATGATATTTAAGATTAAATTTCAGTGAAAAGTTGTCAACATCTATATTGAAGCTCTCTTCTTTACTAGAGATTTTTTCAAGCTCAGGGGACTTTCCTGAATGAATGTCAGAAAAATAAAATGGGTATTAATAATAGAGGAATGTGTTCTTTTTCCCCATTCTCTTCTCTTGCCTTCCTTTTCCTTCCCTTCCTTCTGGTTACTCTAGCAAAAAATCCCCCAAGAGATTATTTAATGTTTTGATAGTTAGAATTGGCAAAGGGTATTCAGCAAGATGTTAAGAAAAAGTATATTATAATTTCAACATTAGCTGTAAAGATTCAATACATGTAAAGTTTGTGCTAATTCTAATACTTTCGCTTAAACATAGGAGACAGAAATGGAAAACCTGTCCTTTGTCTGAAGTTCTTACTCCTTTCATTGACAATAGATAGGTAATCACCTGTGAGTTTTTTAAAGCACTATGCAGGTGTTTAATAAATGTGTGTTGAATGTTGAATAAATAAGAAATGAGTCATGTACTTAGCACCATTTTAATCTAATGAAGCAGCAGTGTGAGGTATGTGTCAGCCCCTGCAGCTGTAACAATTTTTAAACTTATTTTAAAAACATTTTGCCTGATCAACTGGCTAGAAGAAACAATCTCTAAAATGAATTTTTAGTTGGGATGAGCTAACTTTATCCCATTTATTTTGTATTTTAATTGGGGGTGAGGGAGTTGTAGCAAAAGAAAGGTAGTTTGAAGATTTTGGTTAAGGTGGGAGGTTTACAGTTAACTCTGGGTAAATGTGTCAGCATTCTTTCCTAGCTTTTTTCTTTGCTCTCCCATGAATTTCTTCAAACAGAAACAAATTCCAGTTTTCTTCTTTTATTTTCTTCAAATTTTGACAGACTCACAAGCCTGGGGTTGGGAGGTGAAACCTATGAGCAGTTCTGTAATTCACCACCTTGCCAATTTGCTATTCTAAATTAGAGGTTACAGTGATAGTAACTACTGAGAAAATTAGGATGTTGGCATACAATATACTTTTTGGACTTCTGCAGTGTAGTAAAACTTCTTCCCTGTTAATAAATAAATTTGTGGAGGAAGTGGGGACGAAAGGGGTCTTGATCTGATGAAGCTGAACAAATCTTCCACACTCTGGAAACTTACTGTGGACCAAATTAAACTGCAAAAGCCTGAGTTTAAGCAGATTTCTTGAAGGTCAGTTTTCTATTGCTGACAATAGATGGGAGTAGGTTTGAATACTGAAGATTCAGCAAATACTCTATTGCATATGTGCTAATTTGCTGAAACTCTATGATGTGGCACTCATCAAGAAGATTTGAGGTTTGTCACTGAGCTGAGTCAGTTAATCTAATTCCCCTCAGGAAGGCAAATGAGGAGGTCTTTTAGATAATAAGCAAGGATCCTATTTCAACTCTTTTACCTGTCTTTTCATGCTCTGGGATCAAGGATGAACCCTTTATAGCCTCAAATCCATAGATTTTCGATTCTGCAAAAATTCGGCTCAACGAACATTTTAAACATCTCTGTTACTTAAATACAAGGCATGAGATGAAGCACTTGTCATACAAATAAAAATGGAAACATTTTCTTGCCCTAAGGAACTCACATTATGTTTCATAAAGAGAATTATAAGCACACAGATAAATAAATAAATACGAGATATGTGCAAAGTAATTTCAAGATGTTCAGAGTTCTAATGACTGAGGGGATCAAAAAGGTAAGAAGTGGCACTTGAGCTGTGACTTTAAGGAAACTGAGTATTACATAAGGTAGATATTTACAATTGATTTCAGGTATGGGGAAAGGTTCTGAAAAAGTAGTTGGTGAAAGATGGAAATTTGGTGGGATTTGCAGTCCCAACTGATCAAAAACAGAGCACATGAATGGGAATAATTTGAAATAATAGTTAAAAGATATATGGGAGCTAAGTTGTGAACTTCTTTCTTTCTTAAATTTTATTAAAGCTTTTTATTTACAAAACATATGCATGGGTAATTTTTCAACATTGACCCTTGCAAAGCCTTCTGTTCTAAATTATTATAAATTATTCTAAATTATCCCCTTTTTCTCTTCCCCTAGATGGCAGGTAGTCCAATACATATTAAATATATTAAAATACATGTTAAATCCAATATATGCATACATATTTATATTATCTATTATATATCTATTTTATAGTTATCTTGCCACACAAGAAAAATTGGATCAAGATGGGAAAACACTGAGAAAGAAAACAAAATGCAAGCAAACAACAACAGAAAGAGTGAGAATGCTAGTATTCTAGCTAGCTAGTTTGTTTGTTTGTGGTCCATACTCAATTCTCACAGTTCTCTCTCTGGGTGTAGATGGCTTGCTTCATCACCAAACAATTGGAATTGGTTTAAATGTTGAAGAGAGCCATGTCCATCAGATTGGTCATTGTGTAGTCTTGTTGTTGCTGTGTAAAATGATCTCCTGGTTCTGCTCATTTCATTTAACATCAGTTCATGTAAGTCTTTCCAGGCCTTTTTGAAATCATCCTGCTGGTCATTTCTTACAGAACAATAATATTCCATAACATTCATATACCACAATTTATTCAGCCATTCTCCAACTGATGGTCATACACTTAGTTTCCAGTTTCTTGCCACTACAAAAAAAAGAAAAAAGGTTGCCACAAACATATTTGCACATGTGGGTCCTTTTCCCTCTTTTAAGATCTCTTTGGGAAATAAACTCAGTAGAAACCCTGCTGGATCAAAGGGTATGCACAGTTTGAGAACTTTTTGAGCATAGTTATTGCTTTCCAGAATGGTTGGATCCATTCACAGTTTCACAAACAATGTATCAGTGTCCCAGTTTTCCCACATCCCCTCCAACATTCGTCATATCTTTTCCTGTCATTTTAGCCAATCTGAGAGGTGTGTAGGAATATCTCATTGTAGTCTTAATTTGCATTTCTCTGATCAATAGTGATTTGGAGCAGCTTTTCATATGACTACCAATAGTTTCAATTTCTTCCTCTGAAAATTGTTCATATCTTTTGACCTTTTATTAATTGGAGGATTGTAATGGGCTGAGGCTTGAGTTGATGCACTGAGGTTCCAAGCACATGAGGCTAAATAGTAATTGGACCATACTCTATTAATATATAAGCCTGGAGAAAGAATGGCCCCTGCCCACTCTTTGTGCAAGTCCTGATGTGTTGTATAGGAAATGACGATTCTGTTGGGTGGAGGCAGGGGAGTGAAAAAGGAAGGGGAGGAGAGCTCAGGCCCCACTTTCTCTGCTAGCTGGCTTCCTGTTTGTTTCTCTTCTTCTTTTTTTGCTTTTTGCTGAGGTAGTTGGGGTTAATTGACTTGCCCATGGTCACACAACCAGGAATTGTTAAGTGTCTGAGGCTGGATTTGAACTCAGGTCCTCCTAACTTCAGGGCTGGTGCTCTACCCACTGAGCCATCTCCAAGGAATTGTTAAGTGTTTAGGATGTGATCACCTCCCCTTGGGGGCTCTGACCTCCCTGAGGAGTCAGGGATGGCATGATCACCTGTGTTCAAAAACAAAAGAAAGCAGGAGATGTAATGGGCTGAGGCTTGAGTTGATGCTGAGGTCCCAAGCACATGAGGCTAAATAATAATTGGACCATACTCTATTAATATATAAGCTTGGAGAAAGAATGGCCCCTGCCCACTCTTTGTGCAAGTCCTGATGTGTTGTAGAGGAAATGACGATTTTGTGGGTGGAGGCAGGGGAATTTTTCAACTATAAAAGGATTAAAAACTCCTGTTTTGCCTTCAAAAGTCCATCTCATAGGGGCAGCACTAACTTCAGCTGCTATTGATCCTCCTACTCCAGACATATAGGTGTCTGCTTTAATCTTTGGCCAGTGACTGGGCCAACTGGCACCTCTAATAACTGTACGATCCGCACCTGTGTCTACCAATCCTTCCAATGGTAAGCCATTTATATAGATCGTGAGCATAGGTCGGTCAGCTGTTACAGCTACTGTCCAGTATATTTCTGGTTTTTGTGGTCTGGAGCCAGAATCTGGGTGACTATCACCAGGTTGCTTAGTAGGATTCTGTATGAGTAAACCTGATGCTACTACTTCTCCTGGGTGATAAGTCACACATTGTCTACCTGTATTAGTGATGGGATATTATCTACACAGAGGATGGCTTGAATTCTTATAAATTTGAATCAATTCTCTGTGTATTTTAGAAATGAGGCCTTTATCAGAACCTTTTAATGTAAAAATGTTTTCCCAGTTTATTACTTCCCTTCTAATCTTCTGTCATTAAGTATCTTCCTTTTAAAAACTCAACCTATTAGGTTAGGATATAACACAAAATTACATGAACAAGGTTAAATGAAAGTTAGAAGAAGTCAAGCTCCTCAAAAATCACTTTTCCCCTCAAATAGTTTTGAAATTTAGATTTTTAAAAAGAATTTTTCATTATCCAATGTTTGCCAAATATTCTTTGGACTAAGGCTCCTATCACTAAATGTGGGAACCAGATGAATTTTTCAGCTCTTAAAATTTTGCTTTAATTATGGCCAAAGAAGAAAAAGAACAAGAACAAAAAGACATATCAAATATTATGTATTTTACTGTACTTATAAACTAGCATAGAAAATTAATAAAAGTTTTAAATACATCTAAGTGGGCCATTCCCTCTTCATTTTCTTGGGTCTTCCTTTACCTTTCATAAATCATTTCTTTCTCCACCTTCAAATGCAAAGTGGCTTAAATCCAGGATTATTGAGTTATCCACAGAGTGAAGTTGAGAAGATATGAGATGGAGATACCTGTACTCTATTAATCCCAAAATTTCTCATCTAAATCATTCTGCAGAGGTTTGGTTCTTAATCCTAATTTAAATTGATGTTTAGCTCTTTCTGTTACTAAATAAGTATAAAAAGGTAAAGTTGGATAAAGAACAGATCTTTTTGTAGGAACTTACATCATTCCTTAAAGAAATGGTTCTAATTTGTATCTTCAGCCTAGCTTCTTCTCCAAGATGTCTGGGGAAGAAGGTTTAATAACTTTTCATTTTCTCATTTTTACCCTGTACCATCAAATCTTGAGTAAGGCAGAGAAAAGAGATGCTCAGTGCTTCTGCTACATAGTTCTTGAGATTCTCAATCCTTCCTTTCAATCTCTTTGGGACTGTGTGTGTCTCTTTAAAAACTCCAGAAAATAACATCTTGAGGTTTAAAAAATATTAAAAAAATGAAGTCAGAGGTTTGTATTTTTCTTTTTTTGTTCCTCCTACTGTGACCATAATGCATTCCAAACAAGTGTCTTGAAATAAACATACAATTTCTTGTTTTAGTTGTGCTTGAAATGAACTCCTTAATTTTCAGTCAATGTTCTGACACAATGGAAAGTGTTTTTGAATCCATTAAAATTTAATGTAATAGAATGAAATAATTGCTCAGTGTTCTGCATAGGATTCTGTGCTGAGTAGACCAAAAAAAATCTCTTTGAATATTGAGGAGGGGAAATAAATATACCTTTGCACATTTTTTTCATTCTATTTTTATATCATTTACACTTAGACTACTTCTATCCCGCTCAGTAATATTCTCATTGTAGTTTAGTTCCCTATTAGAAAATGATTAGTTGAGTCATTTGTACATAATGCTGTACAAAGTGAGATACATGTGGATTTTGATAATGTACTCAATGTAATTCAATTTAACATGCACTTTAAAGTTGTTATTGTTTAGTCATGTCCAACTCTTTGTAACCCCATGGACTTTCTATTCTCTACTATCTCTCAAAGTCTGTCCAGGTTCATGTTTATTGTATCATACTATATCTAAGTATTTATTAACTATTCTAGATATTGAAATAATCACTAGGGACAGTGAAGACCAAAAAAAAATTAATCCTGTGAAATTCAAGGCTTTGCTGGGCACAACACATAAGAAGATAAATGAATACAAGATAATATTAGAAGGAGAGAATCACCAGGAAAGACTTTCTATAGGAGGAGGCATCTGAGCTGAATCTTGAAGGGATGCCATAATTTTAAGAAGTCAAACTGAGGAGGCCATACATTGCAGATGTGAAAACAACTCAAGAAATGTAGAGGTATAATAGGGAATGTCTAGTTTGGGAAAATAGGACAGTTTGGCTGCACTATAGAAATTGTGAAGGAAAATAATGTGAATAAATCTGAAAGGATAAGCAGAACCAAATTGTGAGTACTTTCTCCACAGTGGAAGTTAGCCAAGGCCCTATCAGATTATCAATGTTTAAACAAAATCTGAACAGTTCTTCAAACACCACTTTAGTTGAAAATTGTCTAAAACATCATAAATATTTTTTTTTCAGTTTCTGGATCCCTTAAATCAAACCATGTTTCAAATCTACAGATAAAATCTGTTACATTACATTTTGGGGTCCATAAAATAGGAGAACATCACCAACAGATTTTGAATCTAGTAATGTTTCCAATGATATAATAAATCTTATATTTTGCTCTCATCTGGCACATAAAAGATTAAAATTCAGGACAAAGAATAGGGCTGTATATGTAGCTATAATCCCTAGGAAGTCTTGTGATTCAGAATTATTACAGACATGTTGATATGATCTCTTATCATACTTTTAGGTTTAAATTCAATATAAACTCTTACTTTTCTTAAAACGGAAAGTTTCTGGTATGTACTAGGTTGTTCCTCTATATAGGCAAAATGTATTGGAGAGCTTTTAGGTCTTTTAAAAAAGAAAACCAAACATTTTCATGTGCACATTGTACATACTACACATTGTGTTGATTGTTCATCTTTTCTATGCTTGTAAGTTTTCTCATGTTCTCTGCTATGGACTTTTTACTTTATTCTTTTTTCCCCTTCCTCCCCGAAGTGCACGTGCACACACACACACACACAGATACATATGTATATACACACACAAACACACAATCTATGTTTATATATGTGTATATATACACACATAAGCACATACATATACACATAAACATATAGTTATCTATAATAATTCATATACTTTCTTATGTGTTTTTAAAAGTGGATTACATCTTCCTCCATAAGTCCAAATCTTTCCATATTTTTCTAATTTCATCAACTCTTCATTTTCTACACTACAGCCATATTCCAACCTTATACTGTCTGGTTAATTTAAATAGTCTAAAACAATAATGATCAATATAGCTGACATATAATGTCGTTTTCCTATTTTTCTCTTTGATTAAATTTTTCTTAGCTTTATCTTTGTCTGAGGTCATAATTAATACCCCCTGCTTTTTTTTTTCCATAATACATTTATTCCTGATTTTTATTTTATGCTTGCAATCTCAAATTTCCTATTCCTCCTGACTCCTTGGCTTTACTTCTACCTATTACCTTAGCCTCCTATTATTTAGCTTACACTCCCCACCCCAATGATCTGAGCCTTATCATCATCCTTGCCCTTTGTCTTCTTTGTAACTGAATTTAGAAGACTTTTAAGCCTTACAAATATATATGCTATTCCAACTTTATCTAATTTCTATTAACTGATACTTCCTTCTGTACTCCTCCTACATTTCCTCACCCTCTTATTTCTTTATAAATTTTAGAAGACTTTTATTCTCTTCTTCATGTATATACTATTTTTTTAAAATCCAGATCTTATGTGAGTAGAATTCCCTTTAAAAAGTCTCCCTTATCCTGTCTATTTCCTTATCTTCTTTCTGAATTTGGAAGACTTCTAGATATATTTATGTTGTTACTTTTTAACCCATTTCCTATGAAAATAGGTTTCAGAGCTACCCAACCCTCCTCTCCTATCTAATTACTCTGTATCAGTTCTTCCTTTCACACTTCATTTATATAAGATAATTACTCTTTTTACCTTTTCCTACATGGCTTTGCTTTTTAGAATCATGTCTTATTCAGTTCTACTCCAATCTTTTTTTTTTTAAACTATCCAATTACTAATGACAATCTTAAAATATAGTTTATATTTCCACATTAAAAAACAATAAAATTTGTCTTTATTGAGTCCCTTGTATTTAGTTTTTGATATTTATTTTGTATTTCTCTTAGATCTTGGATGTCACATTTTCTAAGTTCAGGTCTTTTTGAAACAAAATTCTGGAAGTCTGGTTTTTCAATGAAACCTCTCCCATTCAGGATTATTAATTTTACTAGTATGATATTTTTCAATTGCAAGCCCAGTTCTTTTGCTCTTTGATACACACTATTCTAGGAACTTTGGTCTTTTATTGTAGCTACTGCCAGGTCCTGTGTGATTCTAATTGTGATTATATTGTATTTGAACATTTTTTGGTTACTAGTAATATTTTCAACTTAACCTGGATGCTTCAGAATTTGACTGTGATATTCCTGTTATAGACTCTCTTTCAGGTGGTGATTGGTGGATTTTTTCCATTTCTATTTTCCCCTGTTATTCTAACACTTTAGGACAGTTTTCTATACTTATTTCTTATATTACTATGTCAAAATTCTTTTGTTAATTATAGTTTTCAGGTTGTTCAATTATTTTTATATTTTCTCTCTTTGATCTGTTCAGTTGTTTTTCTAATGGGTGTTTCACATTCTCTTCTATTTTTTTCTTTCTTTGTTTCCCCTTCAAGAGTCATTTTCTTCCTTAAGATTCTGCATCTCCTTTTCCATTTAGCTAACTTTTCATAATCTTGTTTTTTCTTGGATTGTTCTTATTTTAAAGAAAATTTCCTTAATTTCTTTCATTTGATTTTTAAAGTCTTTTTTTTTTTAAAGTTCTTTTAAGCAATGATCATTTATAGTTACTCTTTGAGGATAGGAGAGTTTTTTTTTTTTCTCTGAAGATGTACTCCAGTCTTCTCTATTCCCATTAACTTTCTGTGATTGGATCCTTTCTTCTTGGCTTGCTCATTAAAAAACAATATAGTAGTTTGTTATTGTAATCACCTGGAGCCTTGAGTTTAGGGGATAATGCCTATATGGCCTTAAATTCTTCTTCGGTTTTCCGCTCTGGCCTAGAACCTCAAACCAAGAACTTTGCTCTCTGCCACAGCCAGTAGTACCCTTGTTTCACTGATTCTGCACTCACTGGGTATGTGAGGGTTTCTTATTTTTAAGGGTCTTGTCTTGGCAGCACAGCTGGGCCTGATATCCCTTATCAATAGAGAGTCCCTCAGTCTCTCCCTGACCAGATACCCCACTCCCTACATTGTCTAAGAGGTTAAAATTCTTGTGACTGAAGTGCAGGTTATCTACTAACTCAGATAGCTCCAAAGCCCATATCTTGCTATTTCAGTGAGTTAGTCTGGAGATGTTTTTACTTGACAGGGGTCAAATTTCCATTTTGGTTTCTTTTAATCTTTTCCAATTGTTCCAGTAGGACCATTGTTCTGCCCCAACTCTTGCTTATTTTTACCATTTTATATTTGTCCTAAGCTGCAATTTTATTGTGTTTATGGGGGAAATGTGGGGATTTTGGAATTTTTTGATCTATTCCACAATCTTCCCAGAATTCTTGGTTCATAAAACTTTTGAATTTGCTCAATCTATATAGCTGATCAAGTTAACTCTCCTATTTTTCTTTAATCATTCTGCAACATATCAGTCACTTAAATCACTTTGTGAACTCCCTAGTTTACTTTCCAACACATAATAGAAATGGAGAGATTGGCATCTGGTGAAAATCAGGTAAAAATCTAAAATCTGATTTTTTTTTGGTCCAGTGTGACATATATTTTGTATCTTCTCTAGATTATTGCCATTTTCATTATAGTGTTTATATTTTCCACTATTTTTCTCCATAGAAAATGATATATTTAGTTTCCTTTTTTCTTTAAAAGGTATATTATGTACAGGTAGAACTCTAGATATTTTTTATTTATTAATATGTAACTTTGTTCAATGACTACTGAAGGCAAAGGACCATAATACATAAGGACAATTTCAGTGAAAGTAAATTTAGAAGGCCCAAATAAGTTGCTAATAAATAGAACAACTCACAGGTTAATCTCAGAGGGAGAGAATAAAGAATTTGGTAGAATTAGTTTCATCATATACATAAAGGAAATAAGAAATATCATTTCATGGACCTCTACTCCTTCTAAAAAAAGGCTTATATTATTTTGTATCTATTTGTGTGCATACTGTCTCCTCATATAGAATGTGAGTTCTTTGAAGGCAGGAATAGTTTCAATTTGGTCTTTGCATCCCAAATTCCTATAATAGTATTTAGAAGATGGTGGGTCTTTAATAAATGCTTTTGAATGGTTGATTATTTAATTTTCTACTTTCCAAAGACTTGGAAAATAGGTTGGTTATCTTTCTTTGCAGTGTTCATGATGACTATAAAGAAAAAGACTACAATGATGAAGACAGTCATAGCTTAGACAGACTTTTATTTTTTGCAAAGGGTGAAAAAATATAGAAATTCTCTGTTAACATGACAAGAATAAAGAATTTAACATAAACCTTGGTACCCCATGTGACTTTAGGGTGATCATGAGTACAGGATAAAATACTAAAAACTTCTAAAAAAATATGGATTAAGATTGAAAAAATTTAAAGAAGCAAAAGACTCAAAAATTGCTGAAAAGCCTCAAAAGTTTGCTAAATAAATGACCCCAGGCACATTAATTAACCTCTTAAAGCCTCAGTTTCTTTTATAAAAATAATACAATGATAGAATCTATATCACAGGATTGTTGGGAGGATCAAAGGGCATAATGTATGTAAAGTACTTTTCAAACCATGAAACACTATATAAATGCCAGCTATGATAATGATAATTGGGGTAATAATAATAATGACTATGACTTTCAGAAGAAATTTGGAAGGTACAATATCTGATGAATACTAAACAATACCTCACATATTTAATATATTCTAATGGTCAGGAAGTCACTGGTTTTTTAGTTCATGATCTGACAGTAATTTCAGAATCAGCTATCTACATATATTCAGACTATTGTGTAGTTGCAGGAAGTTCAAAAGCAAAAATGAAGTAGAAATAAGAGTAAAGATAAGAAATCAAGTTAAGCTGAGCTGTTTAAATAAGCTGCTGACTTCTGAAATGAGAAATTTACAAAAACAAAACATTGATTTTATTATCATAATTTAGATGAGTTTTACTGGTACAAACAATCACCATAAGAGGAGACAAAATGAGCCCAGAAACTTCCTCAAACAGCAGACACTGAATCTTCTTCTCAAACAGAGACATAGAAGCCAAAAATAAGACTGGTTTAGAGTATAAGCTCAATTTCAAAACATTACAAAGGAAGAGGATAGATAATTATGAGTAGCCTTGACTCACAAAACAGCAAAGAGCAGTTAAGGGGAAAATGAGTTTGCAGAGAGCTTGGTGTGAATTAGCCAGCTAAGTTAAATGATCCTGAAAGCATTTGTACGTGAACTGGAAGAAAATGAACAGAAGTGAAATGGGGGTTTTCTTCTGTTTCTATTGTGGTCTATTCTCATTGGTGACAATAGTGAGTTATCTAAAAGTTATCTACTGACACTCTACAAAACTTTCTATGTGAGAAAGTATCATCAACACTTGAGAAAAAACAGTTATACTTACCAAAACTCTACAAAATAAATCTATGCAGAAGGTCTTTACAATTTTAAAGGTATTTTCAGCTTGATTTTCAAGACATTTTAAAGGGAAAATGATTCCATGGCAATAAAAACATCACAGGTGGTGTTAGAAGACATCAGAAAATATTGACCTTTCTACCTGTTTTCCTACTTCTAAAATGTTTGTGTGTGTTTGTGTGTGTGTGTGTGTGAAAATCAGCAATAAAAATATATTTCATGAAGAAATGAGAAGGAATAGACAGTTTCACAGATGATTTTCTATAGTAGACTATATATACTTTTGGGGAAGATTTATCAATATAACTTTGTATTTCTATGCCAGTCAATTCCTAAAATACCAATTCCTAATCCCTTGTATCACAGAAAACCATAGCAACTAAGCAAAAACATTCAGCATTGTGAATACACTTGACAACATATAAAAAAATTATACATTTGTCATCGTTATCCTTCCTATCAAATACAGAAAAGAATATTTCATCATCTCTTCTGCACAATTATTCAATATTTTACTGTTGTATATATCTACATTTCATGGTCATTTTATATATTATAGCTAAAATATATGAATATTATTACACTATAAGAAAAAAACCAAATTGAGGAATTTAGAAAGTTAAGACCTGTATGATTTGATACAAAGTATAACCAAGAAAATAATATGTACAATGACCCTATTCTGCCATTATAAGAGATATGCTAACATTATTCAACAATGAATTCATCATTATGCTTACTTCATTAAAACTTTTCAATAAAGTAAACTTGCTTCTGTCACATTTCAAACAGGATAGTTCTTTTTTTTTTTTTTTGCAATATGTTTAATACTTGCCTCATAATTTTTTTCTTTGTAATTTCAAGTGCTTTGATTTCCCATGACTTTTGTTGCTAGTCTATCTCACACATTCTCAGTGTTATGATTCTTACAAGGTACTAAATCAGTGGAATTGATAGAGACAATAATTATCTAATTTAGCATGGTACTTAACAGTTCTCTAGTTCATTAATGAACTTAGTACTTATTAGAGTTCATACCTTTCACAGCTTTAAGAGAGCATATAGAAGCTAGGAGCCTCTACCAGGATTGAGTCCAGGAGATTCACAAATCTAAAAACAGAAGCCCACTCTCGGAGAAGGAGTCAAATTCATTCCAATTTTTACCTTGGTGCAGACTTGAGGCTTTGGGAGGATGAGAGGCTCAAGCAGACAGAGACAAAGGACCAGAGGCAAGAGCTCTTGGAACCAAAGAGAGAGATAGGGCTCTAAGAAAGCTAACTGGGCCCAAGGAAGGAGATAAGACTTAAAAGGAAAAAATAAAGGATCTGGACTTTAACTCCTGGCTGCATTCGGGGTGATTACTTTGAACTGAAACGAAGGCTGCCTCCAGAAGCCCCCCAAGAAACCTGCTCACAGAGAACTTTGTACTTTAGAGAAGAACATTACACCCAGGAGTGTTAATATCTTGCATTTCCTGCAAAGACTCTAGAATGTTCAGTCATGGCTCTGGAATCAATTGTCAACATCTAATAAGTCAGAAAGCAGGAGACTTGCTCATGTGAACACTTCATAAGATGTTCACCAATATCAAAGGATCTTCATAGTCTGACTAGTAGAGGGATCAAGAGACTTTCTACATTCTCATCTTTATTGATGACAATGTCTTGATTACACAAAATCCCAAAACATGAAAAAGTCTTCTCAATGAAATACATACTTACTCAAAAGAGACAGACTTTGTATGAAAAACAAAATGGATGAAAAAGTATTGCTAAGAGTATGACTGACTGTTTCATGGGCATTCGATTTAATTAGTGTATCAGTATCTGTCCATCTATCTATCTGTCTATTTATCTATCACTTGTCACTATAGTTACATATTGTTGACAAATTTTATAGATGTATAATATTGCTTAGGTCAGGAGTTAATAGAAGGAGGAGATTATATTGGGCTCTATTTGGGAAATAGTGTAATATTTTTGCATGTCCCAAGCGGCTCACTGCCACAAAAGTTTATATACTTTTATACCAATATTCACCTATAGTTGCTATATGGCTACAAACTATGTTACCTTCTTATTATCTCAGAAGACTCAGAATTGCAGTTTACCCAAATCATGTAATAGTAGGTATAAGTGGGGCTGCAGCATATTAGAAATCATGACTTCCTCATCAGAAATGATGTAAGCAACACCATAAAGGAGCTATAAAATCAAAAAGATGGTCAGTTATAGGTAAAGTATAGGTACCTTGTAGGTACCTTATAGGTAAAGTAAGCAAGAAAAGACAAGGATAATACAGTGAAAAGACTTCATGGTAGTTGTCCTGTGCAATGAATGGATTCTTTTTGAGGATTCATGAAAAGATATGAAAAATGAAGCTATCTATGGGTCTCAAACTATAACCAGAGAAATGTATGGATTCACTAAAATAATTGAATAAAAAAAATAAAAATGTATTCATATAGGGCTTAGAGATTTATAACATCTACTCTATGAAATAAGTAATGCTAATATAATTAACCCTATTTTATAGATGAAAAAATTGACTCATAGAAGCTGGTCACCCAACTTTTAAGTAGTAGAATCAGGATTTAAATCCAAGGTTCCTGGTTCAGTTTTCTTTCCATTATATGAAAGTGCTATATGGCTCATAATCATGGAACAACATGAACTCAGAAGAATCAGAATTGTAGGTAATCCAAAGGGCAACAGAAAGGCATACATTGTGTTTAAGTAGACTGCAGTACATTGCCAATGACAACTTGTGTGTGAAAAATGAGATCATTAAAGACATATATCTACAAAAAGAGTTGGGCTATTCATGCAGCAAGACGGAGGAATTGAGTTGAACAGCTTGGGTATAGATAGTACTGGTACCTAGGAAAAAAAAGGAAAAGGATAAGAAGAAGGCATTGATTATGTTGGATGAATTCTTTGGGAAGCATTTTTGAAAAGAGATGGACAAGAATATCCTAAGAGAACAAGTTATGATGGGATTTCAATTTCCTTCTCTAATGAGATTTCAGATCAATGGAAGTGTCAAAGCATACAATCTTGCTTAGCACAGGCTTTGCAAATAGAGGCCACTTAATAAATAGTTATTGAATACATGAAGAAGTGAGTGAATTTTTTTTAACCCATTAAAAATATTTTTCCTGTCATAATTACCAATGACCTTTAATACTAGTGCTTTAAACATTAAGTGTGCCTATAGTCATTAGGTGGAAATAATTTTATGTTTTCCCATTTTGGTGTTATATCCTACTAAGAGTAAATTGTAAAATACCCAACACTTTCTGCATTCACTTTAAGAAGCATTACTTAAGAAGTACAAAGTAATTAAGCAATAAGACATGACAGGCAGTGCATTTGGGGGGAATTATTATACATCTTAGATGCCTTGAGAGGTTCAGGCCAAAGGCTGAGCAACTTCAACCACCAATAAGTGTAATCATCCCTTCAAAAATGTACCACCTGTCATAGCTTATTGCTCCTATGAAATGGAAATCATGAAACCAAAACAGGGGGAAAAGGTTAGATGTGCGTACTTGCTGAGGATTACTTACATGACTGTGACATCACTGACAGTTCTATATGTGTCCAGAGGATTCTAAAGCTATTGCATAATTATCACATGAGCCACACAACTCATTTGGAACTGCTGGTTCAGCATTCAACAATGCCAACTTTGTCATATACCAGTCCCCCAATGTCCTCTTCTTGCAGAAATCATATTGGCATTCTTAATTCCAATCTCTCTTCTGGCATTGCTCATAGAACTATGGGGTTGGGGGAGGAGGGAGATTCAGAAACAATCTCACCCTCTCGAGAATTAGAGGCATTTGGTAGCTTGTATGCCTTGTAACACCCCAAGGTCATTATCTCATGATAATCACATCTCCTGGAGCTGCCTTATTGCTTAAGTGTAACACTAAATTTTAATTACAATGAAATAGAGCTCTTCTGGTAGTTTACACAACATCTTGTGTTCTCAATGCCAGATGGAAATAATGCCGAGCTTTTACTATAATAGCATTTGGTGGTCTTGTGCTCCCCTATAATAAGTAAAATTTTTTCATTTTGTTGAGAAATTCTCTTTGCTAGATGAAGCTGTTGATCTTACTTTGGAACATTTTTTTTGAAGTCTTTAATCTGTGATTTGTTTAAAAATATTAAAATGACCAATAAAATGTGATTTCAATACAAACAAGACTAGTAAGCCTATTAAAAATTGAAATTAATTGAGGCAACTAATAATGGGTAAGGATGGGTTAATTTCTTTGGGGAGGAAGGAAGGGAGAAAGCTTTGCTAATTATTAACTTGGAATTTTGACATTTGTTGGACCAGATGTTAAGCTTCTGATCATTTTTATAAATATTTAAAATAGGTTATAATTGGAAGCTATTACTAAACATCATTGTATATATTTTCTATACTGATTGGGACGCTTCTTTGGAGGTCTTCAATTTTCTCTCATATACCATAGTCAGCATAAGTTTCACAAGTGCAGGTTAGCAGAACACTCTGTAGAACAAATACCATAAGGCTAGTTAGGGGGTGACCTGCCTCACAGTGCAGGGAGTTTCTGGGGAAATAAAACAACACACTTTATACAATGAGAGTGGACCTCATGGATATATCTTGGTTCATAGATATTTGGCTGAAACTTGTTCACTGAACCAATATTAGAGTGTGAGACAGATTTGGAGTAATTATATCGAATTTTTTATTACAAATAGATTAGGGTTGATATGAGTTCTAGACTGAATTCGATCCTTTCAAATGCAGATTATCATAGAATGCCCCAGAATCCATAGGAGTAATACCACAGAACTCCTTCAGATCTTCTGCTCTGCTGATTTGATCACTATGCCATACAGGATGCTGTTTTTTGGGCAATAGCGACTATAGGCAATGCATACTTATTTGTCATTTATATTAAGCTTTCATAAATTATATGTTTTGTATTCCAGTTTTGGATATCATAAATTTAATTAGACTGATATTTGTATGACAAATACACATTCACTTAAAATCTTTGCAGATTTCAATGATCCATAAGAAATTTTCTTCCATAGGCATGGATTTTGGTAAGCCTAGGATTGTCTCCATGCCAAGATGAGGCATTGTAGGAAGACTCTTGTGACCCTTTGTTTGTGTTCAGGTGTACATCACTTTACTTCTCTAGGCCTGTTAAATGGAAAGAATATTATATTCCCTACTTTGAGGGTCTGTTGGACAGAAAAGCACTTCATGAATAGTAAAGCACTATAGGAATATGAATAATTTTTTTTGCTGTTTTATAATAATTGTTAATATTACATTTTACAATTCCCCAGTGATCCCTAAATTGTGAAGGAAAACTACATGTATCTATATAATTACTGATGTTTCTTGTCATTTGAGTAGTTAGCAATAGTTTATACTAGTAATAGTTTAGTGATATACTATTAAAGAAGCTATGTATAGACATATGCATGTAATTTATCATAGATTTGAAAATCAAGATCTGAACTCATTGATTTTAAAGATTAATCAAATATCTTTTCCTTATGAATCAAAGAAAAATTTATTTGAGTATAGGCTTAAAATTACCTTATAGTCACATATATCACACATAGCTAACACCTATTATATGTATCCTTTACCAGCTTTTGAAATAGGTAGTATGATATCTCCATTTTGAAGAGGAAGAATTTAAGCAGCTTATAAAAGAGACATTTTACCTAGGGTTACAAGAAAATGAGTAATAAATTTGAGATTAAATTCAAGGTCACCTTCCTATATCTTTCTATCCTCACTGTGCTACCCCCATATTCCCCACCACCTCCTATCTCCAACTCACTGTACCATTGGAAGCTGTGGGGTTAACCAAATATAATGATATATATGGAATAATTTGTTGAGATCCTTCAACAAATGTTCTTTCAGAATCTATTAAGGTTCTCCCCTTTCTCTGAAATCTAATTGAATTCACAAAAAAAAGTGTGGACCCCTTCCTTAGAGGTTTTTTAAAAAAAGGCTAAATTACCATCGGCTTATAATGTTGTAGAAGGAGTATCTGTTCAGGTACAGGTTGAATTACTTGGCCTTTGTAGCCCATTTCAGCTCTGATTTTATTTTACTGATTTGTCTATTAATTGTCACCAATACATTATTCTTAATGTTAATTATTTTCTTGGACATTCTCTGCTGCATGAACATATTATTATGTCTTTGTGTTTTCATCTTTACCTTTTTGAGGAATACTTATAAACACTGATATCTATTTATAATAATTCAAATCATATTAATTTATTATTGGGAGATATTATTGTATGAGAATGGATTTTCACTTTAGAAGCTAAAAACAGGCATCACAAATATTCAGTAGGTTGTCAGTCTAGAAAATATGAACCTCTTATAAGGACTAAAAATTCATTCAATAACTGGAGTGTGGACAAAATATTCTATGTAAGAACTAATTTTTAAACCAGCAATCAATAAATATATATTAATTACTTCTTATGGACTGGTCACTGGACTAAACAAAGAGAATTAAAAACAAAGGCAAAACACAGTCCCTGCTCTCAAAGAATTCACAATCTAATGGGGATGATGATATTAAAACAACTATGTACAAACAAAAAGGTATGTATATGTGTATATGCATATATATACATATTTGCATATATGTACATATACATATATAAATACACACATACATTTGTGTACTTATGAAATAAGATATAATCAACAGAGGGAAGACACTAAGGGAATGCCATTAAGGAAGACTGGTAAATATTTATTTTAGAATATGAAATTTTATTTGGGACTTGAAGGAAGCCAAGGTAGCCAGGAGGTAGAGGCAAGCTGAAATACAATAAAAATGCCTTGTCAGGAGATGGAGCATTTTGTCTGAGGACCAACAAGGAGGTCAGTGTTACTTGATCACAAAGTATGTTGGAATACAATATAAGAAGACTAAAAAAATTATTAATGACTTTGTTGATGAGAGGATTTTATTTTTAATCCTGAAAGAACTATATAGCTAGTAGAATTTATGGAGTTTTAAGTTGATTTAAATAAAGGATAGATAGTAGATGTAAATATTTGAAGAAAAGTAAACAATTGGCAAATTATGATAGTAGTCCAGGTATGAATTGTTGAAAGCCTGCACAGCATAATGGCAGTGTCAAATGAGAGAATGGGGCATATATGAGAGATGGTATTATAATGCCAGAGAAACTGAGATAGAGATTAGAGGGTTTTTAATATTTCATTAGAGGGAGAATTTGGACTGGGGGCAAAACAGTATCCATGTTGACTCCTGCCAGCTGGATCAAACTCTTGTCTCAAAGTATCTAGCAAAGAGTAAGTGATTCCAGAGACTCTTGTAGGGCTCCAGTGATCAGGGAAACAAAGGCAAGATGGGGGTAGAGCACTGGTGAGTGGGAGTTCTAGGAAAGGACCATAAATTCAGTTCTGACAAGGGGGTTAGGAAGGATCATAAATTCTGATAAGTTGGGAAGAGGCTAGGAGCCACTAAGTCTGGTTCAGAAGGTCCCATCCAGGTATTTGAGATTAGCCATCTGCAGTCTTATGACTCTTTGGAATGCTAGTGGTGGGGGCTCCCAGCCTTAATTATCTCAGTTCTAATGACCAGGAAGGGAATTGCCATGAGGGAGACTGAGACAGAACAATTCAGGGAAATGAAGCAGAACAATTCAAGGAAACTGAGGCAGAACAATCCAGGGAAACTAATGCAGAGAAACTGAGATATAACATTATGACCATAGAAACAACAGGACTTGGCAAATGATTGTATATAGGATATGAGAGAGAATGAGAAGTCAAGTATGAAAGGACTTTTTTTTTCAGAATCATATCTTTATTTATTTATTTTTATAATAGCTTTTTATTTTTTCAAATGCATGCAAAGATAATTTTCTTTGTCTCTTCCTGAGATGTAATTTCCCTCATTTAACCTCCATTTCCCCTATTTCCAGTGAATCCCCCTTTCCATCTCTAGTTTCTTTTTTTGTGTTATAAGAGTAAAATCAAATTATACATGCATTCTCTGTGTATACCCATAACAGAGATACAGTTCTCAAGAGTTCTTTTTTTTTTTTTTTTAACCTTTTTATGCTTCTCTTGAATTCTATATTTGGAGGTCAAATTTTCTTTTGAGCTTTGGTCTTTTCATCAGAAATAAATGGAAATCATCTGTTTCATTGAATGTCCATCTTCTTCCCTGAAAGAAATTTGGGGTAATTTGGTACAGTCCAAGTTTCTTTGCCTTTTGGAATATATTCCAGGCCCTATGACCTTTTAAAGTGGAAGCTGCTAGATCTAGGTAATCTTTATTGTGGCTCCTCAGCATTAGAATTTTTTTTTCCTGGCTTCTTGTAATATTTTTTTCTTGGTCTGATAGTTCTGAAATTTAGCTATGATATTCCTTGGAGTTTTAATTTTAGGGTCTCTTTCAAGAGGTGTTTGGTGAATTCTTTCAATGTCTATTTTATGTTCTGATTCTATGATATCACGGCAGTTCTCTTTGATAATTTCTTGAAAAATAGTGTCTAGGCTCTTTTTTTCATCATGGTATTCCAAAAGTCCAATAATCCTCAGATTGTCTCTCCTAGATCTATTTTCCAGATCAGTTGTTTTTCCAATGAGGTATTTTACATTTTTTCCCTATTTTTTCACTTTTTTTGGTTTTGCTTGAGTGATTCCTGATGTCTCATTGAATCACATATCCATTTGTTCAGTCCTGACTTTTAGTGAATTATTTTCTTTATTTACTTTTTTACTTCTTTTTGTAATTGTCCAATTGAGTTTTTAAATGAGTTGTTTTGTTCTATGAATTTTTTTTTCCCATTTCACAAATTCTGTTTTTCAAGGAGTTGTTTTCTTTTTCTATTTCACAAATTCTATTCTTTAAGGAGCTATTTTCTTTTTCTGTTTCACAAAATCTCTTTTTCTGGGTGGTGTTTTCTATTCCTATTTTGTCAAATCTATCTTTTAATGAGTTATAAGCCTTTTCTAAAACCTCTTGAAAAGTTTTCATTTCTTCCCCATTTTTCTTCCAACTCTTTTTAAAGATCTTTTTAGATGTCTTCTAGGAGAGCCTTGTGTAGGGAACAGGTTATTCTACCTTTTGAGGCTTCATTTGGAAACAATCTGCTTTTACTCTCCTCAGGGTTTGAAATCTGCTCTTTTCTTTCACCATAAAAACTATCTATAGTAAGAGTTCTCTTTGCTTTTTTTACTCTTTTTTTTTTTTTTTTTTTTAAAGTTAAGGTCTGCTTTTAGGACAGGGGAGGTTTTCTAAGCTCCTCTACAAGTGTTAGGTTCCTCCACAAGAGGCTGCAGCTGTGCTGGGTCAATGCTGACTCACTTCCGGTGCTGGGTAGGCATAGCCAGGTCTTGTGAGACGCCAATATTTAGAGGTTCATCATTTACCTTTGTGTTTGTGTTGGATGTCTTATAACATCTCTGCTGATCTATTGGCTTGCAGCCAGAGCAGAGTAGCCAACACTGTGGTAGATTCCTCTCTGCAAATTCTCTGCTGTGCAGAGCAGAGCTCCTACTGCACAGGGTCTGCAATGCTGCACTGGTGTCTATGCTCAGCCTGCTTGTGCTTGGCCTGCCTCTCCCCCCAAACCCCTACCTCAGAAAACAGACCTTTTCTGATGATCTTCAAAATTATCTTCTGCTGCACTCCTGATATTTGAGGATTCTGCCAGTTCAGGGCTAATTAAGAGGCTGAATTTGTGAATTAGTCTGAGGATTGTGAGAGAAGGTCTGAAAGAAATGTGTGTCTTCTCTGCCATCTTGGCTCCACCCCTGCAAAGATAATTTTCAACATTCACCTTTGCAAAACTTTGTGTTCCTAATTTTTCTCTGCCCTTCCCTGCCCCTTTCCAAACAACAAGTAATTCACTGTAGGTTAAACACGTGTAATTCTTCTAAACATATTTCTATATTTGTCATGTTGCAGAAGAAAAATCAGATCAAAAGGGAAAAAATGAGAGAAAAATAAGCATACAATCTTCACCACCACCAAAAAAGAGTGAAAATAGTATCCTTTGATCCATCTTTAGTCTCCATAATTCTCTCTTTGGATGCTGATGTCTCTTTTCATCATAAGTCTATTCAATTCCAACCACCTCATTGTTGAAAAGAACCAAGTCCATTTGGTTCTTTTCATTGATCATCACATAATCTTGTTATTGCTGTGTACAGTGTTCTATTGGTTCTACTCATTTCACTTAGCATCAGTTCATGCAAGTCTTTCTAGGCTTTTGAAATCCAACCACTCAATTACAAGACTTCTTAGGCTTTTTCCCCTTGTCACCCCTTTTTTTGCCTGAGAAATTTTTGTGTGACTTTGGATATATAGGTATATAATAGAGCTATACAAATCAAACATTCATATAATAGATGCTCATCTAGGGTCATGATCCACAGTTTATGAAGCTGGGAAGTATTACAACTGGGTTAGAAGACTCAATGAGTGGGAAGATGGAGGTAGTGTGAAAGGTAATAGAGAAGTTAGAAACATATGGGGTGAGGTGATATTTGGATATGTTGAGTTTAAAATGTCTAAGAGATATGCAATTGGAAATGTCTTATAGATAGTTGGAATTTGATATTGGAAATTAGCAGAGAGATTATAGCTATATCCAGGAGTCCCCACACTATGGCCCACGGGCCAGATGTAGCAGCTGAGGATGTTTATGCCCCTCACCCAGGGCTATGAAGTTTCTTTATTTAAAGGCCCACAAAATAAAGTTTTTGTTTTTACTATAGTCCAGTCCTCCAACAGCCTGAGGGACAGTAAACTGGCCCCCTATTTAAAAAGTTTGAGGACACTTGAAACAGACTAATAAAACATCAGTATAGAGAAGTGATGTGAATACATTTAATTTTTTAACATAAAAGTGAAAGGATTACTGACTAATAAGGAATAAGCCTATAATTTCATCTAATTTCTAAAGATCAGCTTTAGGGACTGCTGTTTAGTAAGTATAGTCAAATGGCAATACTACTCATTTGAGGTATCATAGGTTTAGGGCTACAATGAATTTTTGAGGGTATCTAATTCAAATCTTGCATCTCATTGATGAGAAAACTGAGTCCCAGAGATACTAAAAAGCTTGCCCAAGGCCACACAAAATATAAATAGCAGAGTCAGGATTGGAACTAAGATTTTCTGCACTCAAATGAAATGTTTATTTCACTTTACTGTGCTACCTCTTCCTTCTTCTTTTAAAGTTATTCTTAAATTTATTATTTGACCTTCCTTTCCTTTAAAATTTTGAGTTCTGGATTCTCATCTTCCTTCTCATGCCCCCTGCTACCCAATGAAAAGACAAAAAAAAGATAGCAATTATATATGTGAAATCACAAAACATTTCCATATAAGCCATAATTTTTAAAAAAAAAGTGAAAGATTATGTTTCAATTCACACACAAAGTTCATCAATTCTTTCTTTGATGGTAGATGACATTTTTTTTTTCACCATGAGTCCTTTGGAATGGTCTTTGATTATGGTAGCTAAGTATTTCAAAGTTGATAATCTTACAACATTACTGTTATTGTGAACAATGATCTTCCAGTTCATCTCACTTGACTTTGAATCAATTCATACAATTCTTGCCATACTATTCTGAAACCACACTCTTTGTCATTTATTAAAAACACAATAGTATTCCATTAAAACCAGCCATTTCCCAATCAATTTTTCAATTCTTTGCCATCATGAAAAGAATAGTTATAAACATTCTTGTACATATATGTCCTTTCCCTTTTTTCTTTGATCTCTTTGGGATGCAGACCTGGTGGTAGTATTGCTGGATCAGAAAACACACACAGCTTTTAGGAATAGGTCCAAATTGCTTTCCAGAATGGTTGGGCAATTCACAATTCCATCAAAAATTTATTAATGAATCAATTTTTTTTCCTTCATTCCCTCCAGCATTTGTGATTTTTGATATGTATGTCATTTTGATTGGTTCCTTGGAATTGCTTTAATTTGGATTTCTCTAATCTATAGTGATTTAGAGTAATTTCATGTGACTATAGTTTTGATTTCTTCTTCTAAAAACTGATTGTTTCGTCTCTCTTAATCATTAATCAATTGAGGAATGGCTCTTGTTTTTATAAATTTGACTTAGTTTTATATTCAGTATATATTTGAGAAGTGAAGTATTTATCGGAGAAAATTTCTATAATTTTTTTGATATTATTTCATTGTCTGTAGTACCTTTTAGAAAAATGTAATTCCTACACTCGTTTGTTTTAATTAGGGCTTTAATTAGGGCTATTTTTGCTTTTGCTTTGAGAACATGATTGCTACTCCTGCCTGTTTTATTTTATTTTTTCATTTTAATTTTAGTTCAAGCATATTAGATTCTATTCCATTTCTATGTTTTGATTCTTTATGTGTCTTTCTGTTTCAAGTATGTCTAGTGTAAACAATATGTTGTGGGAGTCTGGTTTTTCAAGGGTGAGCCTATATCATTCACATTCACAGTTACAATTATTAACTGTTCATTTCTCTCCATTCCATTATCTTCTGTTTTTCCTTCTCTCTTTTTATCCTATATCTCCTTAAAAGTGTATTTTGATTTTAACCACTGCCTCTCCTTTAATCTGTCTTCCTCTTAATAATTCACTTTCCCTTTCTTTTATCCCTTCCTTCTATTATTTCCCAATTGGTAAATTACACTTCTATACACACACATATATAAATGTACACTTCCTTCTTTGAAACAATTCTGATGAGAATTAGGTTCAAGCATTATCTGTCACAGTTCACTATTTTCCCCTCTACCATAAAAACTTTTCTTGCATGCATCTTTTATCCAAGAAAAATTTCCCCATTCTTAGCCTCCCTTTCCTCTTTTCCCAATGCTCCCCTTCATTTTTTTTTTTTTTTTGAGGCAAAATCATTCCAATACAATCAACTCAAAGCCATGACCTTCATGTAAACTTCTAAATGCCTTAATTATGATATAGTTGTTAGTATTCACTTATATCATCTTTCCTTACAGGAATGTAAATAATTTATTTTTTATTGAGACCCTGCTGATTACTATTTCATGTTTAACTTTTTTTTAATGTTTCTTTTTGGCTAGAGTCTTCTGTTTGAATGTTGCTTTTTAAAATTCATTTTATTTCATGCTTGAAAGTTTTCTATTTTATTAAATACCCACTTTCACTTCTGAAGGATTACATCATTTTTTTCCTTGGAAGGTCTTTCTTGGTGGTAATATAAGTACTTTTTCCTTCTGGAATATTATATTCCAAGTCCTCCACTCTTTAAAGTAAAGATTGTTAAATCTTTTCTGAACCTGATTGGGGATCCATGATATTTAAATTGTTGCTTTCTGGCTGCTTGAAGTATTTCTCTTTGACCTAAGAGTTCTTGAATTTGGCTATGATCTTGGGAGTTTTTCTTTTGGGTTCTATTTTGGAAGTTGATCATTAGGTTCTTTCAATTTCTATTTAATCTTTTGGTTCTAGGATATTAAGGCATTTTTTCTTAATAAATTCTTGAAATATGATGTCTAGGAAGTCCAATAATTCTTACATTTTCTCTCCTCAATCCATTATCCACATTAGTTGTTTTTCTGATTAGATATTTCAAAATTTCTCCTACTTTTTTTTCATTCTTTCAAATTTATTTCACCATTTTTTGATGTTTCAAGAGATTATTTAGCTTCTATCTGCCTAACTCTAATTTTTAAGAATGTATTTTCTTCAGTGAGAATTTGTACCTCATTTTCCATTTGACCTATTCGGCTTTTAAAAGAATCCTTTTCTTTGGTGAATTATTATGCCTCTTTTACCATTAAGTCAATTCTGTCTTTTTAAAAGTTTTTTCTTGTTGGACTTGGGTTCAATTACATTTTTTTCTTTGAGGCCTTTTTGATAGCTGTTTTCACATTATTATCTTCTTTTGAGTTTATGTCTTGATTTTCCCTGCTTCTTTGGTAGCTTTTTAAGGTCATTTTTTTTTTTGTTTGTTTGCTCATGTTCCCATGCTATTTCTTGACTTTGAACTTTATATTAAAGTTGGATTCTGCTCACCGTGGGATGAGGAAGCACTTCAGCCTTTTTGTGCTGCTGTTTTCAGAACTACTTCTGGGTGTTTGCAAGTTTTTGGTGCTTCCTAGAGGGTGTGATATGGTCACTATCCTCCTGGTCTATGCTCTATTATTTACCAAGGAAGGGACCCTGGTCTCCTGCAGCTGCATGAGCTGGGCCTCTTCAGCTTTGTTACTGTGACTAGGACATCTACTTTCTTGTAATGGACCATTAATAACTCCTCTCTGCCCTGGCACTGTGTCATTCTCTTCTAATTCTCCTCTCTGCCCTGGGACCATGACACAGAACTGAATATGGGCAATAGAGTTGCCAGTTAGCATGATCTGTGACCAGTGCTGGCAAAGGATGTCCTGTAATCTCTCTCTGAACAGTTGTCTGACTCCCTCTCATCTCTGGGCAGAGAACTTCCAAAACTGGTGCTGCTGCTACTGCGGCTGCTGTTGCTGTCACCTTGTGTTTGGGTTATGGGCAGGCTTCTACCCTGCCCATACAAATGTCTCCTGCAATTATGTTAAGGTTTATTAGGCTAGAAAAATATCTCATCACAACTTTTAGTTGTCTTTGCCACTCCAAAATTTGATTTGAGGCACTAATTTACATTTGTTTTAAGGAAAATGGTGGGAGAATTTAGTGGGATGGCCATCCCAAATCACCATTTTGATTGTATCCTTCACTCAAACAACTGCTGCCTTCTTTTTTTAAAAATTGTTTTTCTCCCCAGTTTATAATGTTAATAGTATTTTTATATGGCCCTTTAAAAATTGAAAACACTTTTTCTTGCAACAATTTTGTGACTTAGGTAATGTATTTTACAATTGAGGAAACTGACACCCAAGAAAGGATCTGGCTTGGCCATCCTTAAATATAGCAAATAAATGGAGCAGGGATTTGGATCCATAATCTCTTGAATCAAAGTCTATTATTCTTACTACTGCACAATTATATTACGCAGGCATTCCTCCTGAATAATTTTCTATGCTTTATTTTTATCTTTTTTTTTCTCCATGATAATATGTATACAACACACAGGAGGCCAAGGTAAAATATGCACAAAATAAAAATGTTTAATTTTAGAAATTTTTTATATTATAGTATTTTAATTGATCCAGATCTTTTTCAAGAGAAATGAACAATTATAGAACTTTTCTTTCTAAAACCACTAATTTTTCCATTTACTAGGACTGATTGATAAACTATACCACTGAAAGTTGAGATAATTTAGCTACTATCATGTCACTTTTATGGAAATGATTTATTATTAAAATTAATAAAATTAAAACAGACTAGGTTGTGCAAATCTTGACTTTTAATAAATACAAAAATATTAATGTTTTCAAAGATTTTCTTGATATTATGTTCTCTCTATTCCCTCTGTTCCAGAAATATAAAATCATAATGTTTAAAAAACTCTGTATTAAGCCATTTCTCAGTTAATCTTCCTTTGATGTGTTAGGGATCATCTTTTGACACAAGATATTTGAAATTTTAGGGTATTTTGAGGGACAGACTAACAGACCTTCCTTCAATCAGTATTCACTACAGAGAAAAGCTGAAGACAGTTTCACAGAGATATCATTTTGATTGATGCCTGGTTTTATAGTTCTTAATATTTTCTTTTAAACTATCATTTATAATACAAAATCCAAACTCACCATGTTGTATGACTCCACGAACATTGATTTGCCTTTTATTTCTTTGAATGACTCATATAAAATCGTATTTTGGATGACACAGATTTCTTCTCAGTTTTGAGTGAGTTTACATAAAATTAAATTCAATTCCTTTCTTAATTCTCTATCTCTAAAATGAAAAAGACAAAAAACAATTTTAGAAGATTTAGGCAGCATTTACTAATTGTCTGGAAACAGGCAGCCACATTATTAACTATAGCATAAAATACTCACATTGTGGAAATTTCACCCCTACTGTAACCTCTTATCTTGTTCTGCTCTTACACATAGGTCATATTATGCACTGCTTTGTGCTAGTTTGACAAGAACTAATGTGGATGCTTAAATATTTTAAAGGCTGAATGCTTCAGAATGATAAAATACTGAGCTGATCAACCCTTCCTGTTGAATTTGTGGTTAATGATAAAGTAATTTTGTACTTTTTTGGGGTGTCTATTAGTACTTTCAACAACACACTTAAAAGTTCCTTTAAGGAAAATCTTTAAATAAGGGTGCACAATGACACTTAAAAACCCCCCACTACAGTTGTTTTTTATTCAGCCATAAAATCTATCTTTCATAAAGAAACCCACTTACATGTCTTACTTCAGTGAAGGTTATTTGTAGACTGAAGGTCTTTTCTTGTCAAGATATGATGAATACCATGTGTGAAGACAGAAGAGCATCAGGACCTGTATTAGCTGGAAAACCCACTCATCTGTGAATAACCTAAAAAAGAAAACCTGAAGATTAGCAACGTCGCTTTTAAGAATGATCCATCAAATTCAACAAGCAGATTCACAAAGATGAATCATCTCGTTCTTTTTATTCCTCCGACACAGTAAAGGTTATTTTTTTCTCTACAAATAGAACTTTGAAAATAAGGGAAATGGAGGTTTTCAAATATCTCTTTGAAAAAGTCGATAATTTTATATTTTCTATGATTTCATTTCTTTTTAACTTCTGTTCTTAACTCATACTGAGAGTCCATGTGACACAGTGGAAAGAGAACTGGTGTTAGAGTCAGTAAAATAAGGGGTCAGGTTCCACTGTTGGCATATATTAGCTATATGACCCTGGCCAAGTCACTTAACTTCTCTAAGAAGGTATTCACTTGGATTGACAGGTTTTTTTTTTTTTTTTTTTGCTTAGGATTTCCTTCTCCCAGTGAAAACACATGTCCAGTTCCTATCTCTGTTCTATTCATAAAAAATAGATGAGGTCAAGACCCTTTAATACATGGTTAAGTCATTCTGGGAAGTTTTATCTATATATTTTTTTCAATTTGTAATTCTAAGCTTCCCTTCTCAATCTTCTCTCATCGATCTTATATTTTATAGGAAGTTTAGAAATGAATCAAAGTCATTTTTAGGAGTTTCCAATATGGTATTGTAGCCAGTTAACACTTATATAAATTAAACTATTGGATAAACTGCTATGTTGGCTACTGAGTTGAATGATAAAAGCTTTTTGGCATATAAAATTGTCTAGTGGACTCACAGTTTTATGGAAAGCTGATTTTATCTCCAGCTTTATTTCTTTCCCCTATTTCTGTGTTTTAAATATCAGTGTAAAAAATCATGGTCTAAAAATATGTTGTACAGTTTGATTTTTCCTTCTTTTTAAAACATTGAGGTAAAAGCCTTAATATTTTTTTTTTGTTACTTGGAAATAGAAAGCAGTGTTCATGCATGTTCTTTTTTTTTTTTCTATGTTAACTTTTTCTTTGATCAGAGGGCAACTGAGAAACGAGTTGTAATATACAGTATTTCTAGCTAGAATGTACTGGATAACTGGGGTTTTCATTCATGAATATTTTGTGCAACAATTTTTTAATGGCATTGTTAGTTGAAGAAATTTTCAGTGTTTGGACATTTATTTCTCAAAAGTGTCTTGGATGGAAAAGATCTTGGCAATTTAATTCTAATGGGACATCACAATTTTTTTTTTTAAATTTAACAGAAAACTGGACTTCATGGCTCTTTCTTCTTTTTAAAGAGACTGCATTTAATAAGCTATTTATTTAATGATATTATGGCCATGTCCATCTAAATAGCTAGTCTCTGATATTCACAATGTAATTAAAAACATTTTTATGAACTGAATGACAAAGTTTCTTTATGTTTAAGTAATTAGTAATCATTTATGCTATGATACGAAACATTTTGATAATGCTATTTATAACAATTTTCATTATGCAAATGAAATAGGAAAATAGAAGCAGTGTGATCTTGCTTGTGATTTATAGTTTCATGAATGAAGACTTTGCAGCCAGAAGTATCATAATGTTTTGAGCAGCCCTGGGGCGTTTTAACACTTCAATTGTCTTTTAATCCCATTTCAGTTCCTATAACAAATAAGAGCTGATGAAGAAAAATGCAATGTGAAGGCTTAAAATAAATTTTATATTGCAATACATTTGAGGGTATGTCACAGGAAATGAATTTTGGTCTGCTGAAGATCAACTATTTCTAGTACTTTTTATTATAGAACAAAAATATTTGCACATTTTAATATTATTCCTTTTCCTTGAGAGTTAGTTGAATAGTACAAGGCAATGTCAGTACAAGAAGAGCAAATAGAGCACAACTCCACTGATTATTAGAAGCTTAAACACTGAGACAGGCCTTGAAGCATCTGTCCCGCCTACTGGAATAGCCATAAATCATAGGTGAATATGGGAGAAAAGGCCATCAATGATGCTCAGATGTAGGATTGCAGCAAAGTGAAAAACAGAGACTTAAAATTTAGCAGCTACAACCCCACTAATATTATTGATTTTTAACTCTACCTGAAGTAGCTACCACTTCAGTTTGATAATCTATTTTAACGATGGTCAAACCCAACTTAGATTAACTAAAACATGATGCTACCTTGTCCATGTCAAATAATGGAATAAATTAAGTACTGAGGTACACAGTGCTGGAGCAATAAAATATTTTTGCAGTTGATTAAATGCTGAAGGGAGTTCAGAGTAAAATCTTCCTTTTGGAAGATGTTACTCATAGAATCTTTCCTGCTCTTTTCTCTGGTGTTGAAAATAAGATATTTACTTTAGAAGAAATTCAGAGAATTGCTTCTCCCTCCTGTCCATTTTTTTTCCTGGGAGGTTGCCCTTTGTCTTGGGAATATTAATTGGCTTCCTGCTTCTCCAGTTATCTCTATATCATTAATTCTGAGGAAATAGAATATACTAGGAGTGATAGAATGTAAGATCACTATCAGCTTAATGAGAGTAAATAACAGTATACATTGAGTCATCATCTTGGCCTATGCTTTGGACTTAGGGAAGAGTTTGATATTTGGTTGGGTACATTAATTCATTTGTCTGGGTATCTTCACCACAGATGCAGATTGATCTAAGACAAACAAATTTTGCTCCATCTTTAAATGATATAATTAGAATAAAGACATTGTTAAAATTGCATACTATTCTTGTAAATGTTTAATTCTTTTTTGTGTGCCTATAAATCCTTCATGGTGGAGGATCTAATGGAATATTGGATATTCAAAAATTATTTTCTTTCTTCCTGTCTATTTACTTTTGTTTTTTCTAATAAAGGTCACTATTATAATAACTTAATACTTCATGACCTGTAATCATTAAAGAATGAGAATAGCATAGATTTAGAACTCTCAGGGGACCGCAAAGATGATCATGCTCCTTATTTGTCCTATCAAATTAATGCACTGTTTGTTATACTGGTGACTAGGAATATTTGTGGTCCCATATATGAATTAATTTCTATCAGTCATCTATTTTCAAAAGCATAGTGATTGAGATAGGATGTCCTGAGATTTTCTTCTAATTTGGCATGGTGGAAGATCATGATTTCAACTCTTAGAAATTAAATATAGAAAATAGTATATTCTAGAATACCAGGGAAAAAAATAGAAAGACTTCCCCAACAAAACATTATATTTTAATACAAGTCTTCTAATATATTTATCCAGTTTCACTTTTGAATGTCTTTTGGAGATGCTCCATCATTGTACTTACTTCAGAACAAAGCTATTATTACGGTAAGATGATTAGGGTTTAGTCCTAAGGAAATTGAAATTAGGCTTTCCATTCAGAGGGTACTGACAGAAGGTACGTGGAAAATAATCAAAAAGAAATGAAGAAAAGGGAGGGAGAAAGATCTTTTAAAAAATTCTTTCTTATTATTGCAGCCAATTTTGTGTGTGTGTGTGTGTGTGTGTGTGTGCTGACATGCTCTACATTAGTTAACTCTTCTTTCATAGTATATTCCTAGTTTGTTTGGAGTCTTTCACTCCCATCTTTCCAGTAGAATGATTCAGCATATCATCCCCTCCCTCATCCAGGAAGAGAATTTACTAGTTGGTCATTTCTGATGCATGTTCCCTCACTTAAAGAGTCTTTTTGAGGCAAATGATGCTCAAGAATAACAAAAGATTGTCTCACTCTCTGATTATCTTCTGAGAAGTTGTCATTGTCCCAAGTTAATAATTAATACAGAGAGTTTAAACAGTGAAACATTTGTTTTATGAAAATATGAGGAGCAAGATCCTGGGAAAATGTTGGAATAGGTTGATAAATTTCTAGTTCCCTAGATTTTCCCCACAAATAGAACAAATTTGTGCCTGGTGAAAAATCAAGAAGGCTTGGGACAGAGGTCTTTCAGGTAAAAGTTGAGAAGATCTAAAGAAAGATTCTGGGCTGGGGATTAACCCCAATAAAGATATCTGGACTAGTTCTAGTAAAAACAGCAAGTGGGAGCACTGGGATGAGCTGGGTGGGAGCCTCAGCAGGAACTACAGAGACTTTCACCCCTGGGTCTGTTTGTGGAGTTGGGATCTGAGTTTGGGAAGACTGAAGAAATATTGGCTGATTAGGAACACCAGACCTAGCTGTACTGCAGAGACTGGCCCTGGAAGAGAAGGAATCAGTACTTGGTGAGTGCACAGATGGTGGAGCAGGAATGCTGCTGGCTGTGGGCATTTGCAGGAAAATCTGGATCTCTTGGTTTGGGGCTCCTGGTCAGAGGAGAGAGTTGAAGTACAGCCAGAGGCCCCATCCTCACGTATAGAAGTGCTTACACTAATACCTCTTATTAAAAAAAAAATGAACTGCCAAAGAAGAAAGAATACCACCTAGAAACATACTATGGCAACAGGGAAGACTGGGTTCCTCTTCAGAGGACACTGAAGTTAAAAAAGCTTCTTCTGCCCCAAAGAGTAACATGAAATGGCTCCCTGTCCAGAGAGAATTTATAGAACTCAAAAAAGAATTTGAAAGTCAAATGAGAGACATTGAGGAAAAACTAAAAAAGAAAATAAAAACTATCCAAGAAGAACAAAAAAATTATAAAAAAAGTCAACCAACTAGAAAAGGAGATATAGGATATCAAAGATGAAAATAACTCTTTGAAAATTAGAATTGGGCAGACCAAGAAATAAAAGCAGATTATAAAGAATGAAAAAATAGAACAGAATGTAAAACATAAGAAAAATGACAGATCTGGAGAACAGATCAAGAAGAGAAAATCTACAAAGAATTGGACTGCCTGAAAGTTGTGATAAAAAAAAGGGCCTTGATACTGATGAGGTAAGTGGTAATGCAGAGAGTTGAGCACTAAGAATCCCCTTTTGGTCAGGGCAGGTGCAACGTGAAAGAATTCATGAATTTGAAATATAAGGAAAAAGGAAGTTTTATTGTAGCTTTGCTAGGAGACTGACTTCTCTTGGCAGAGAAATAAAGGTCCTAGCAGAGATATAAAAAGGGGTTATCACAGAGAAAGAATGTCTTCATAGTGGGAAGGAGTCCTGATAGGCAGCTGTGCCAAAAAGGGATAGGTCCCTTAGCAAAGTATATTCCTATTTTAGGCTCCTGCAAGTTAAGAGTTTAAAATTGCCTTTTTGATAAGAGATCAATTGAATGAAGTTCCTTCAATATTGTCACTGCCCCAGACCTAGATTTCCAGTTGAATAAGATCACTTAAGTTCGAGCTAAGTAAGGAGTGGTCCTGGACTAATTTTCAGCTCAATAGAGCATGCAGCTACTCAATAGAAATATCAGGTCCAGATCTCCAGCTAAGTGGTACCACTTAAGTTCGAGCTAAGTGAGGAGTGGTCCTGGACTCAACTCAATAGAGAGAGTAGCTAGTCCCACCAAGATAACAGAATAAGACCACTTTATCTTGATTCCCTGAGGCAGGTCTTTTTCAGAGGAGAGTTTTTCATTTCTCCCATGCTTCCCCCCTCTCCTCCCCTCAAAGTCAGAGGACAGTTTCAGGGTTCCTTCCATCAATACAATAATGCAAGAAATAATCCAAGAAAATTGTGCTGGAGTGATAGAACAGGAAGAGAAAATAAAAATAGAAAAAAGTCTACCAATCACCACCTCAATGAAATCCTTTGTGGAAAACACATAGGTACATTGCCAAATTTTGAAACCCTCAGATCAAAGAGAAAATTTTATAAGAAACAAGAACAAAACTATTAAAAAATACATGAGCTACAACTAGAATTGTACAGGATTTAGCAGCTACAATAAAAATCTGCAGATCTTGGAATCATATCCATCTACCAACAATCACAAGAATTAATTCTACGGCCAAAAATATCATATCCAGCAAAATTATCTATTATATTGAATGAGAAAAAATGGGTCTTTAATGAACTTGCAGATTTTCAGGACTTTCTATCAACCAAACCTGAACTTAATAGGAAATTTAAAATATAGAGCCAATAGCAAAGATCAATTTCAAGAAACTCAACATGGACAAATTATTTTTTTTAACATGGGAAGTGTATATCATATTTTTAAGGTTAACATCAATAATAGGGCATCTCGAAAGATTGGGACAGAATTAAGGTAAAATTAGTAATTATGTAATACAAATGAGGTGTAGAGGAAGAAAAGACACAGAGGCATTAGAGGGGGAAGGAGAACTATTTATGTACATATATATATACACATATACATACATATATATATATATATATATGTATACACATATACACACATATATACATACTATGAAGGATATAGCACCCTACCCTATAAAATCTATTAGGAAATGAGGGGAGAGGGATCAGCAGACAGGAAAGAAAAGGATGAGGGAAAAAGACAAGGGTGGGATCCATGGGTGGGGGGAGACTAAGTAGTAGCAATGCAAGTTAGAAGAATTAAAGCAAAAGAGAAGCAGGAATAGGAAAGATGAGTGTTTTTTTTTTTTTTTTTTTTTTGTGTGTGTGTGTGTGTGTGTATGGGTATATATGTATATATCCTTTCTTAACTATAGCCTGTTTGGGAAAAATAATAAAGTAAAATAGTGTGCAGCAGAGAACAAAACAACAATTTACGAGGAAAAAATAAGATGGACACTCATGAATATATTTTATTTTATATATATTTTTTTCTTGAATTGTTATTTGTTGTTATTTATTTTGAATCCTCCCTGATGTTCTGCTGGGCACATGACAATTCTCTCTTTTGTTTTGTTTCATTTCGTTTAAAGAAATAAAAAAGAAACAAAAGAAAAAAGAAAATGTGAGGAGCTATTTTTAGTGAGTGAAATATCTAAAAATTTCTTGATGTTGAAAGCTGGGTTGGAGAGACAAAAAGGAATGCTAATACATAAATCCTTGCTGGTCAAATGAACAGAAAGAAAGACTAATTAATTAATCCATGTTCTATTTGTTTGAACAATTCCTTTGTACTGGATAGCAAAAAATTTAGATAAATTTTTTTTGAAAAATGTAAAATAAATATTTAGTATGTTGTTTTAGCTCAGAACAATAAAGATAAAGATAGTTACATGCACCTATAGAGTTTGCTTCCTAATTACTTCTGAAGCTTGTCTCAATTACTGAGCTTGTTCTGATGTGAATTTTCAGCAAAACTTAGATTTAATAGTATGCAATTAATACAACCAGAATCCAATATAAATTTTATTTTATTTTTTATTTTTTTAAATTTAATTTTATTTAATAATAACTTTGTATTGACAGAATCCATGCCAGGATAATTTTTACACAACATTATCCCTTGCCATCACTTATGTTTCGTTTTTTCCCCTCCCTCCCTCCCCCCCCCCCAAGATGGCAAGCCGTCCTATATATGTTAAATATGTTGCAGTATATCCTAGATACAATACATTCCAATATAAATTTTAGAACATATTTACTAAATTTTAAAAGAGAAGAAATTTATAAAACATATAATAAAGCATGTCAATATTTGTTTAAGCTATTTAAATTATTGTATTACACAAAAAATAGGCCTTCACACTTCCCCTTTTCCTCTTCCTTTCCCTTTCCCTCTCTCTCTGGACAATTCCACAATAGTCAATTCTGTGCATAATTTTACTGAACAAATTTCAAGAAAGTTGCTACAGTTAATCCAGAGCCATATTTAGGAAGTTAGTACTTCAAAGATACTTTCTTTGATTGAGAAAAGAAGACATAAACTTTTATAAGAAAAAGTAAAGAAAAACTTTTTTTGATACACCTTTGCCCTTCTATGGGCAGGCATTATAATATAATGGAAGACCATTTAAACTTCTTATAACTTAAGAAAAACAATGAAAAAGATATGAAAAATAACAAATTAAGAGGTAGAAGAAACTCAGTGATGAAAGATTAAAAACTTCTTCATTTTTGGTTGTTTTTAATGGTTAAAAAAGATTCAATAGTTTTATTTAGGAAAAGCACAGTGAAAAAATTTCCAGTTTTTACCAGTGTTAGTATGGTTTGAATCTCCTCTCAGCAGGAAGGGATATTCTGTAGAGAATCATTTTCTCTTCAAAGGACACTGCACTCTTCATAGACAATGCCATTTTTTTTCTCCAGCCATTTAGTCAATAAAGTCCTGGGGTTACTCTCTTTAGTGTTCAAGGAGAGAATGAGATAGAGTAGAATTTGCTAATAAAATAGTTTTGGATAATTCAGCAATAATGTTCCTTAGTTTCCAAGATATCTCAGGGAGGGCTTTGCTTTTCCTTCCTTCCTTCCTTCCTTCCTTCCTTCCTTCCTTCCTTCCTTCCTTCCTTCCTTCCTTCCTTCCTTCCTTCCTTCCTTCCTTCCTTCCTTTTTTCTTTCACATCTAAATACACTCAACACGAACATTTTCTTTTCCTCTTTCAATAATGTATCTTCTCCCATTACATGTAAGAACAATATTAACATTTTTTTTAGAAAAAGTTTTGAATTCCAGATTTTATTTCTACCTTCCCTACTCTTTTTTTGAGATAGTGAATATTTAGATATGTTGTGTGTGTGAGTGTGTGTGTGTGTGTGTGTGTGTGTGTGTGTGTAAGTAATCATGTAAAACGTCTTTATATTAATCATAAAATGAACATTTTCATATTCAAAGTAGAAAGGAAAGGGTTGTTTTTTGATGTGAAATCTTGAATCTCTATTATATATAGCTTGCTTTTGAAAAGTATCTAAGACATTTAACACATTATTTGATACTTGTCCTGCCTCTTTCCTTTTTAAATTCCTTTTGATCTCTTTTGTGCATTAAAATATTGGAGAATCTTTTTTTTTTCTTTTTTTGAAATACTATTGACAAACTCAAATGGATACCAAGCCACTAATCCATACCTAAGAATTACCAAGGATCATATACTGATTTAGTTTTTAAAAATATAACATTATTTTCATTTTACTATTTTTTAAATTTTGTTAAATATGTTGAAATGATATTTAAATCATGTTCTGGCCTCATTTAGTAGTTTCAAAGGCATGTATTTCTCCTCTCACTCATCCCCACCCCTAATACTTTGTTTGACAGCTCTCCTGTACACCATGAAGTGGGGAGGAACACAACATTAGTATGCTTAAATAAAAATTTTCCTGGATGGATCTGGGCATGAGTCACTTGTAAAAATCAAGGAGTAGATTTTAGATTTCAGGAGGACACATTATTGTGCTTTCCTCAACCCAAGTGGGGGGAGTATTTGAAGTCACACTCTTTACTTGTACATACAAATATTCAATTCAAGTGTTCCATGGCTTTCTCATGATGTTAGAGAAAAAAAATGAAGAAGGTCTCTAGTACATTGAATGGATCTTCTATAGTAGATGAATTTGTTAAGAAGATAGACAAGAACTAGAAAGGATAGGAAGGCAGAGATGGATTGCAATTTGCAATATTGGAAGGAACTTTTGAGTAGAGCAGATTTCAGATCCATTTGAACAAGTGGGCAACATCATTTTAATGATATCTTTGTTTAACTGTAATCTGCAGAGTTGAACTGTTACTGAGCTATCTCAATATTTTTCAAAAATGTTAGTAATTCAAAGTACTTGTTGAAATAGTAGCATCTTAGCTCCTAAATAAGACCCCAATGTCTTCAGAACTAAGAGGTATTAAATGTCATTTAAACCTGAGTAAATTAGGAATCCCACCAGCAAATTAAGCTAATTATGTTTGGGGGGAATTTTATTTTTATTATTCACATCAAATGAATTATTTATTCTTTAGAGAAGCATCTAGTTTAAGACTACTAAAGAACACAATGTATATTTACTTACAAAGTAAGCAATAGAACTTTTAGAAAAGTAATGATCATATTTTCTCTCTTCTGTTTCTCCTAGTCCTAGTCAATAAAAGTTTGAAATTGGTTTATGGGCAACCTTGATCCAATAAATGCCTCATTCACTGGAATCAAGAAGAATATTTGAAAGGATTCTGGAAATGGCTAACTCACTGAATATATGGAACATTTTATTTAATATGTGATCCACATAAAGCCAGACTGCATTAAATGAGCAGTAGGGCATCCTTTGTATTTCATGCATAGCTTTGAATGAAGACCTTAAATAAAGACTTCAATTAAACAAGCCAATTAGCAAAATTATCTGGCATTTGGAAATTGCGAGAGAAAAAGTGCTAAATATTGATATTACGTTTTCCTTATATACATTATGAACCACTTTGTAAAGACCCACAATACTCCAAGCTGAAATGGCTAAGATCTGTATTCTGTAGCATAGAACCCTTATTTAGAATTAGAGATCTTGATCTCAGAAGACTTAAACACTCTCATCAAATTCTGCCGTACCTTTTGCTCATAAGTTGACAAATAATATGATTGACAAAGTCTTCTACTAAATTAAGAAAGATGATATAATGATAATAATGGACACTGACACATGAATTTAAAGATGCCAACAAAACTTGCATATATTATTTCATTTGATCCACACAACAGATTTGCGATTTTGGGGCTGCCTATACAATTGTCCCATTTTACAGATGAAGAAATGAAGGCGCTATAAAATTAAATGATTAGATCATGACTTAACAGTATCAGGAAGAATTTTATATAGCTTTAAATTTTAATTAATTTCAAATGCCATCTACTTCAATACTTTCATCTTACAGATGAACAAACTAAGTCCCAGAAAAGCTATTCAAATAGTAAATTGAAATATGAGAAATAAAATCTCCATTTCTTTTCCAGTTTGTTTGTCTGGTATTTGAAAGATGAATTCCTACTGCTTGGGAGCTTTTTCAATTTGGAATGTGTTTTCATCTCCAGTGTTGAAAATCTTTTTGTCCTTTCAGATCACATGACGGTTTTTAAACAAAAATTTTCCTGATCTCTTCTATTGCTGGTTGCAAGAGATTAAACATTAATATGGTAAAATGTAATGACATGACTCTGTACAAAAAGTGGAGAAAATAATATTGGAAAGAGATTTTGAAAAAGTTGAAAGGAAAATTAATAGAAATCGACACAATTGAAGTAACAAGGATAGAATTTCCAAGTGTACAACTAGCAAGGAATGAAGTTAGAATATGAATCCAAGTAGTCAGACTTTGTGAGGTAGTGCAATGGATAGAGTGGAGGACCTGAAGACAATTAATTCAAATCTGGTCTCAAGCAGTTACTAGCTGTGTAATCCTGGACAAATCACTTAATTGTTTGCCTCAGTTTCCCCATCTGTAAAGTGTGGTAGAGGAAATAGCCAACTACTTTAGTCTTTTTGCTGAGAAAATTTCAATTGGGCTTTTGAAGAGTCATTCATGACTGAAAACAATGAACAACAACAAAAGTCAGATGCCAAAGCCAGTGCTCTTTACTATACCACACTGGTGATATTACTGACTAATATTTATTTGTCATTTGATTTTTGAATGATCAAAGTATCATTTGTATTACTTAATGGGTTGATACTAGGGAGTATCTATCTCTTTTCACTGAGCAGTGTTTGTTAACATTAAAGGGTTTTTGAAATAGGGGAATCATCTTGGCCTAGGAAATGTACTCCCTATTGGGGAATCACAAAGTGGGTAAAGTTATTTTAAAAGAAAAATATAATATAATTAGGGAAAGAATATGGCTTCTTTGGAGCCTTTGTGCTTATGTAATAATACAATAGTTTGAATTTTCCCTCACCTCCTGAGAGAACACATTAGTTTTTGACTGTTCCTTTGGCAAATTCTAACCCTTGTATCTGAGTTATTTCACAATAGTTCATGCTGTCTCTGGAAGACAAAGCTCATATATATGATCACAGTTCCAGAAGTCGAAGGAACCTCAGAACCCAATTAATAAAACCTCCTTATTTTACAGATGAAGAAACTGAAGTTTAAGGAGGTTAATGAATTGCTCAAAGTCACACAGGTAGTAAGCAGACAAAATATGAATCCAGATCCTCTCTGGTCCACATCTGCTGCTTTATCCACTGTATCAGAGACATCAGTCCTAGACCTGGTATCACATCTTTATTTCTTTGACAACTCAGGACATTTTGGTCTAAGTACATTGAACTTCATATGATCTTTTAATATATTAGGAATTCTGTAACTATATTATCACAGTCTAAACTTAATTGTGCATATTCTTTGCATGTGTTGCTAAAATCAGACAAATGCAAGACAGTATCAGTTGACATAAGTTTATTGCAAGTATGAGAAGCATCATGGACTAGTGGATAGAGAAATGGCTTTAGAATGAGGACGGTATGAATTCAAGTCATGTCTATGATACCTACTATCATCCTGGACAAATCATTTAACTTCTTTTCTAGGCAAATCTCTAAGACTAAGTTTTAGAGAAAGAGCCAACTTGTACTGGTAAAAGGAATATCTTACCCTTGGAATTCCTTATGCCAATAAAATCAAAATCCGTTCACATTGAAATGAAAGGAATATTTCATTTCAAGGTATATATTAGCAAGACCCAGCCTGCCATACTGAAATAACATTTCCCTTTAGGCCATGAAGGAAGGAAAAAAATGACTGTCTTTCAAAGAGAGGAATCTGTTTCTCTAATTTGGAAGACCTTTGATTATTCCATTATCTACTAGACACTGCAGAAATGTAGCCTTGCTGGATAGAGTTATGTGTGATGAAATTCTTTTATGTTCCCCAGAGATTGGGGCTTTGATTATTTGACTTTCCAGAGATTTTACCTTATAGATGTGGGAACAGATTGGAAGGAATTGGCTGTTAGTTCAAGGATTTTTTGGTCATGCTTTCTCAAATTTCCTATCATCATATATGAGTGCATGTAGACCATCTAAATTTCTTTATTGAAACCTTCTTTAGTTATATTGTAATGAAGGAGAAACTGAGGCAAGGCAGAGATTAGTTTTAATATTTTAATTATGGAAAATTTAGGCTAGCTGAGACTAGCTGGCTGCATGGGACACTTGTCTCAAAGCATTCAGCAGCAAGCACCAAAATCAGGAGACTTTTATAGGGCTCCAACTATAGGGAAAACAAAGGCCAGTGACCAGGATATTGGGTAGGGGGCCAGGAAATTGGGTAGGGGACAAGCCATAATTCCAGGAAAGTATCATAACTTAGTTTTGGCAGGATGGGGGGTCAAGATAAGAAGGTCAGAAGGCAGGAAACAGTGAGGTGAGGGGCAATACTCAAAGGAGGGGAAATTATTCCAGCAGGCATTTGAGATAAGGCACCTGGAGTTTTATGATTCAGTGGTATCTCAGGGCTTCTTTTCTAACTTAATTTTCCCATTCCTAAGGAACAAAGGAGTGGGGCTATAATAATTTTATAACAATTTAGGGAAACCAAGGCATTACAATATCACCTCTTTCCCCTTAAAGACCCATGCTTAAGGTGGAGAATTGTCTACATTTTGCTCAAAAAATAAAGTCTAAAAGCTTTAGAATGGAATTCCAGTTTCATATCTATTTAGTCTTACTCCTAACTATTCATAGTCCTAACTCATTCATTTCAAATTGTTCTACTCATAAACCACCTCCTCACCCCTACCTGCCCCCAACTTCCAGTTCTGCCAAATCATTGTATAATTTTTGATTCTGTGACCTCATAGTGGAATCTCCATCTAGAAAACCACTCTTGTTTTCCTATCACATGTGTCATGAAGGGTTTTTTTTTTTTTTGACTATTCAAGGTCACACTGATATTTCTATCATTTGATTTTCTATAACATGTATTTACCATTCATTTCACTATTGGATACTAGAATATTTTGAGCACTTATGTATCAAACTTTTTATTATCTTTTAATTTTTCAAGACTATATACTTGTCTCTCCAAGTCTATTGTAGTGTTTCCATACTATCAGATTGAGCACATAGAAGATTAGTAATACACACACAAACACACACACACACACACACACACACACACACACATCTTGATTGAAAGATTTGACATCTCAATATTTACTCATACTGGTTGTTATTTTTAGATATGTTTCAAACAAACCAAACAAAGCTGTTTCTAATACATAAAAGTCTATAACAAAGGATATTTTGTCAGATCCTTTGGCAATGTGCTCTTTCTTTGAAAACCCCTCATTAACATAGAGTTCTCCTTAGAGCTAATCTAAATCTCTCATGCTACAATAATAATTTTTTTTTCTGTGAGTTTCATTAGAAATGGACAATGAGTTTTTATTATTGTCAGAAATCCTTTTGGAAACTTCATCAAGTCATTTGGTCTTGAAATGTTTCAAATATAATGATATGATTACTTGAAATAGAAGATATGAAATTTCTAACAATGACCTACCTAAAGTTACTGGGATTGATAACAAAGAAGAAAGTGCTTTAAAAGTTAATTTTTAGAGTGGTCTTAATGGGAAAAAGAATGAACTGAATCTATTGTATCAAAGAATCATTCGTGTCTTTTTGGAGGATAATATGTTAGAATTTTCTGGGCTGAAATTAGCTGAAATTTTCCTCTTCTTCCATAATTAAGTAATAATATATGACAGGCTATGAGTTATAGTGTAATAATTTATACCTTTTGCATTGTTAAGAATGAGGCCATAGGACAAGTACTTGTTTAAATGCACAGAGTATGAATTATTATACTATAATTCACACCCTGAAGTGGCATATTGTGATTATAAAATGGCCCTGTGCAAATATTATTAATTTTTTTAAAGTTCAGAAATAAATTTTAAAAAATATCATGCTGTAACTTCAAGAGCAGCTCTCTAATGTAAATTCATTAAAATAGAATAGAAAAAATAAATTAGTGCACATTGAACCAGTAGATCTAAAATTTCTTGTTAGACTATTTTGCTTGGCATATTATATGTATTACTGTGTATACTAGATAATTGGTAGCTTTGGATATGGAGATGCTTATTTCCTCACACACTGAGACAATTAATCTTTTTTTGTAAGTTAGTGTTTGTCTCCTAAAAAGATGGCTTATATTTAGCTTCTATCTTGAAATGTTACTGACACTTGAAAAATGAAATCATAGGCTTATAAGTACATTTTTTTTTGTTTATGAAAGATTGTTTCAGCCTTTACTCATCATGTAAAATGTGTTCCTACTTTTTTGTCATTTGGCAATTGACTACCCATCCATTCCTTTTAAAAACTATATCTTGAATAGTCTTTGATTTTTAAATTATATTTATATTATCCACATTTAGCCACATAATTATTAAGTTGACTAAACTTTCCTTAGATTGGAGCTGGAACTTCTTTTTTTTTAAACAAACAGTATTCCTTCCCCATTGGGCTTTTCCTCTTTGGGGAAACCAGCAAGTATAAATATTCTAAAGATAATTGAATGAACCACAAACACTTATTGAAGTATTAAGATTCTCACCATTTCAGAAAAAAAAAGGAATTGAATATGAATGTTAGAACCAGTGGAGAGAAGAAATTCATCTAATTAAGTCTGACATTTCAGAAAGGGCTCTCCAATATAAAATGATTCAATGAATTTAATTAAAAAATCATTTATTAATGACTTATTATATGCTGGGTACTGGGAATACAATGGTAAAAAGAAAGCAGTTTCTGCCTTCAAGGAGCTTATACTTTCCTTTTCAAATCACTTCAGTACTAATAGTCCTTTTTGTTTTATTTATTTTCTTTCTACTTCAGATGCTTGCATTTCCAAACAATAAACTAATTGATTTATATTTACAAAGGCTCCTTACAGATAGCTGATAACCAGGGGAGAACATTTTGTAACCAGCAACTTAAGGAAACCATTTCTAAGATATGGAAGCTCTGTCATCTGCATGGCAGCTGTTATACCCATGCAAACAAAAACTTTTTTTTTTTTTTTTTTTGTCAAGTATGGAAGCATTCTCTTTATGTCTGAAAGAAATAAAGACACCTACTTAAATCAAATTCCGACCTATTCAAATGAGAAAACTAAATTCCTGAACTGCTAGAATATTTGTCTAGATGCAGTGGAGGACCTGGGCACTTAAAAAAAAAAAAAACTCTTGACATGAGTCTATTTGGATTAATACTGTTCTGTGGTGACCCCAAACTTCCCAAAGTTCTCTCCTGTTTTGATAAGCATTAATTAACTCTCTGCAGTATTAAAAGCTGTCCAGATCATAGAGGACAAGGTTTGTCATTAAGATGAAAAAATAGCTCTAAATCTTAAAAACATACTTTGTGTTTAGTGGGATGTGTAGAGCATGGCCCCTTTTATTTCAGCCACTGAAAGAGCTTCTCTGCCGAATTGCTTTTCTTGCCTTTCAACTCTTTCTCTAGATAAGATGATGGAGGAAGGGCAAGAGAAAATCAAAAAAACAAACTTAATAACAGCATCCCTTCCAAGGAGCTTGATTTATAATGAGTTTGTAGGAACATTCGGAACCTATTTCATGTTGAATTACAGTCCCCTTTACAAGTGGCTGCTGAAGTAGGAGTTCATGACCACACTCCTTGTGGGCTCCAATGCTGCTCTGGCTCTGCCACTAAAATTTAAAATGCGATACATACAAAATACATCTATAAATTTATATAGTAACTACACAAACAAATGCAAACTCATTCTTCGTAACCATAAAATTACCTTCTGTTATCTATCACCCTGTGAATTATAGTTTCATCACTTAGAACAGCCAACAACACAGAATTACACTGTCGCCACTTCTTACTGCTACTTCACTGCTATTCTCCAAGAGAGGGCTGCAATCAATAGACACAGGGATAAACAAATGATTAAAGGCCAACCTGAACCACTGTAAATAGGGATCACATTATCAGTTCTGCACCGAATATAATTAAAAAATCAGCGTCTACTTCTTTGGGCCCTAGCTGAAATCATAAACAAATCAATCTTTCTTGGAGCCTACTTTCCCAACTCCTTCCTTGGAAACTATCCATTTGCAAAAAGGTTTGAAACAAAATGTATAGAGGAAAGAGAGACTTTGGTGGATTTTTTGATACAGGATGTAGATTGGATACATGTATAACTTTATGATTCATATTCTTAGTGCAGTAAACGCTGAAGCAGATTTAAAAAAAATAGTAGTTAAGTATATAAATAAATAAAAAGTATATGAATTCCAGAATAGGAAGAGATCTCATAGTTATCTAGTTAAATTCATGAAAAAATACCTACTGAAATATATCTGAAAAGTAGTCATCTATTCTTTGTTTGAAAACCTCCTGCAAGGGAGCATTTACTACCTCTTGAAATGGTTCATTTGATGTTTGGGTAGCTGTAATTGTAATTTTGCCTCTTTACAGCTTCTAGATTTGCCCTCTGGGGTTAGCTAGGGTAAATGACATGAGAGGCTTTCACATACTTCAAAACAGCAATCATATCCTTCCTTAGAGTCTCCCTTCCTACAGTCTTAGAATCATAATCCTTCCAATGCAAAGACTCAAGGCCTTTCACAATTTATCTGACCTTCACTGGATATTTTCTAACTAATCAATGTTCTCTGTAAACAATAGTGTCAGGGACTGAACACAATGCTCCAGATGGTCTCTGATTGGTTTAAAGTAGAGCACGGCTATAACTTCCCTAGTTCCATAAGCTAGGACTCTTTTAAAAGCAATGGTACCATTTTGGGATGCTTATGGGGAAATCTATCATGTGTATCAAATAAGGAATGCAATAATGGAAATAAACATGTTTGATATTTGTTTCTCTAGAAATATTAAATAACCTAACCTGTTCACATTCATAAAATATAAGGAACGTGCTTTTTTTTTTTTTTTTGGCTTATAAAAATTGGAGAGTATAACTAAATATCTTGTTCACATATATGCAGCATCAGATTTCAAGCCTACTACTTAGGCTAAAGTACTGTGATAGGCTATTACCTGTAGTTTATTGAATAAAGTTATTACTTTGTCAGAGATTCTTAATCTTTGTATGTGTGTGTGTGTGTGTGTGTGTGTGTGTGTGTGTGTGCACGTATGTGTCATAGATTTCTGGGGCAGTTTAGTGAATAATACCTTTCCCTAAATAATATTTTGAATACTTAAAATAAAATCCACAGGATAACAAAAGGAGCCAATTACATTTGTACATAATTATCAATATATTCAAAAATTGTGATATAGTTAGATATCTAGCAGCAGGCCTAATCATAATAATTTTGAAATAGTGATGGGAATAAATAATATCAGAAGATATCTGCAACAACTATAATGTGATATGAAAAAAAAAAAACACCTGTGATTTTATTGGTGACAAAATCAGACATTACAGTGTTCATGAGGGGAGCCCCGAAACTCTCTCTCACTCTCTCGGACGTTGGGGGGAAAACTCCCTCAGAGAAGCTTTCCCTTGAGAGACCCGGCCCCAGGGAATCAAGATAAAGTGGTTTCATTCTGTTATCGGGGTGGGACTAGTTGAGTCCAGGACCATTTCTACTTAGCCCCAGCTGGAGATGGAGATTTCTATCCAACTCTACTGAGCTGGAGATTAGTACAGGAACACTCATTCAAATGGAAAATTTCTATTCAATTCCTAAAGTCTCTGTCTGATCTCAAATCAAACTGAACCCCAACCTCTAGCCAAAGTTTCAATTATAAAAAGAAGCAATTTGGGGCTCATTCCTTGTAGAGGACCTAAAAGCAGGAATTATGCCAAGGAACCTCTCTCTCTTCTTGGCATAGCTGCAACCCTCTGCCCACTGAAAAGACATTATCTTTTCAGCATTACTCTCACCTATTACTCTAATAGAACCTTATTCACCTGTCTGTCAGGATTTCTTTGCTAGAAATTTTCTCTGCTAGAGGATTTCTCTGCTACATCTTTATTTCTCTGTTGGGACCCTGGTACTAAGGAAATTAGCCTGCAAAAACTGACTTCTCAGTTCTAATAATAAGTTTCTTTTGCCAGTTTAACTTTTCAGGTTTGCAAATTCATGTACAAAGGACTGGCACCTACTAGAAGAGAGTTCCCACAACTCCCTGCCTTGTGCTGAACCTCATCAATGCCACATTCATAATTGAGGGAAATGCTAAATTTCAATGTTGAAAATAAATACATGATGAGTTTTCTATTCAAGTTCAAGGACCCCTTGGTTAGAACCTCTGTTTTACTACCTTTTACTAGTATTACTTTTTTTTTTTTTTTTTACTACCTTCTATTATCTCTTGTCAATTTGTATTTACAATCTCTTTTCAAGCTTTCTTCCACGCATTCTTCACTCCAACTGATCTGGACAGTATTGTCTTCTAAGTACAGTTTTATCTTTTCTTGCCCTTGCATGTTTCTGTCATTTTCTTTTGCTGATAAATGCAGTCTTATTTTCCTCTTTTAATTCTAAGTTTCACAAAGATATAAACCACATCTCAAAAAAAATTGCATCTCTCTGTGCCCAAATAGTAGGTACTTTAAAGTTTTTTTTTGAATATTATCTGTTGAATATTATGCATCACAAAGATAAGATTATGGGGGAGTATTCTGGGAAGATTACTGAGTAGATCAGAAAATTTCAAGCTCTCTAGATTTCCCTTACAAACAGAACAAATTTGTGCCTCAGGGAGAACACAAAATGGTGAAAAATCAAGAAGACTTGGGGCAGAATAGGGGTCCTCCCAGGATAACCCATGAAGACCCTAAAAAAGACCTAAGATTAACTAGGGAAAAATGCAAATGCTTCAGGGTTAACTCTGCAGGAACATTCAATGGGGATTCCTAGAGTGAGCTGGTCTTGACTAGAGCCTTAGCATGAACCACAGAAACTTTCACCTCTTTGAGAGTCAGAGTTAGGGGGTCTGAGTTCCAGAAGACTGAGAGAGCATTGAATGATTAGGAACACTAGACTCAGCTGTGCTGCTGAGATGAAGCTCTAGGTGAGAAGGAGCCAGCACATCTCTGAGTGCAGATGCAGTGGGGCAGGGATGCTGCTGGCTGTGAGCTCTTGCAGGAGTGTGGAGATTTAGATTTGGGGTTCCAGGTCAGAGGGGAGAACTGAAATAAAGGCAGAGGCACCATCCCCCAACCCCATGATTAGAAGTGCTTACACTAATACCTCTCACTAAAAAAAATGAATTGGCAAAGAAGAAAGAATTCCTCATAGAAAGTTACTATGGGAACAGGAAAGAGCAGGATTCATTTTCAAAGGAGGACACTGAAGTAAAACAACAACAACAACAACAACAGCAAAACCTTCTTCTAACTCAAAGAGTAATATTAAATGGCTCTCTGCCCAGAAAGGATTTATAGAAGAATTCAAAAAAGACTTCAAAAATCAAGTGAGAGAGATTGAGGAAAAACTAAAAAAAAATAAAAACTATGCAAGAAAAACAAGGAGATTATGGGGAAAAATGTTAATTAACTAGAAAAGGAGATACAGAGTCTTAAATAAGAAAATAATTCTTTGAAAATTAAAATTGAGCAAGGAAATGTAGGTATAAGAGACTAAGAAATAACAAAACAAACTATAAAGTATACAAAAATAGAATAGGATGTAAAACATCATATAATAATAATAATAATAATAATAATAATAATAAAACAAGAGATGCAGAGAACAAATAAAGAAGAGAAAATATGAGAATGGTTGGACTACCTAAAACTGTGACCAAAAAAAGAACCTTAACACAATAATGCAAGGAAGGGAAAGTAGACATAGAAAAAAATCCATCAATCACTACCTCAAAGAGATTCTTTATATAAAATATATTGGAATAATATTGCCATATTTTGAAGTCCCCAGATCAAAGAGAAAATTTTGCAAGAAACAAGCAAACAACAACAACAATAGCAATAAAACTATGTTGGAACTATAATTAGAATTATACAGGGTATGTCAACAACTACAATAAAAGGTATATAAGTCCTGGAATAATATATAAAGCAATCAAAAGAACTAGGCCTGTGATGACCACACTAGCACCCAGGATACTTTAGAATCAGCCAGATTCAGGATATGCAAAGTCCTTAGTCTTTATTCTTGGTCTTTAGGGATAGGCGTGAAGGGGATGGAAGTAGGATCTCCACAACTGCCTTCTTCCTCACCCATGGCCAAAGTGCCTCTGACTAGTCTTATTCCACCCCCTAATCCCTCCTACAATCCTCTGTATACACCAATCATTGAGCCAGCACAGGATAGTGGAAAGGGCCATATTCCAAGCATATGCCTACAGAGAGTATTGTCCAATCAGTAGTTAACCTCAAGTGCTCGGCCATCCTGACCTCAGTGCATTGACTCAATAGTTTCAGTCCTCTACATAGGCCTATAGACAAAAATATTATATCCCGCAAAATTATTCATAATATTGAATGAAAAAAAAAAGGACATTTAGTGAACTTGAAGATTTTCAGGACTTTGTGTCAACCAAAGAAGAACTTAATGGCACATTTACCATATAAGAACCAATACAAAGATTAATTTCAAGGAACTCAACATGGAAAAATCATTTATGTGTTTTGAATTGAAATATATACTGTGTATTTAATATTTACATCAATAATTGGGTAGCTCAAAAGAAAAGTTGGAACAGAGTTGAGTGTGATCTGATTCTAGGAAAAGGTAAAAATAGGAATTATGTTAGATAAATGAAATGCAGAGAAAAAACTGATACAGAGGTGTAAGTGGGAAGATAAGCACTTGTAGTTCCAAAACCCTACTTACATTAGAAATGAGTTAAATAGTAAATATTACAGACAGATACACACAGCCATATACAATAGATTGATAGATATCATGAAAAGCTTAGTACCTTCCAAAATCTGTAAAGAAGAAAGGGGGAAGGAATAGAATCAGATGGGGGGTATAGAGAAATGTGTAGATTTATGGCAGTGGGAAAAGGTGTGTAGCTTAATGGGCAAGGGGTAGCATAGGATAAGGTGGGGTACAGAAGTTGTTTACATCAATTGTAGTGTGATAAGGTGTGTAGCTTAATGGGGATGAGATAAAGAGAGGAAGAAAGAATTGGGGGGAGAAGATAAGGGAGGAGTTCATGGTTAGGGGAGAGGTTAAATAATAGGAAGGCAAGTTAAGGAGTAGAACCAAAGTTGATGAGTTATCAGGATAGGAAATAAAGAGACACACACACAAACACAACAAGAAGAATCAGGAGTAGAATTTATTAGAATTAAAAAAAAAAAAGCCTAGCTAATAATCACTGATCTCAGACAAAATCAAACTTAAAGATTCAATCAAGAGAGAAATCTACATTATATGTCAGCCATATTAATATTGTTTTAGGTGAATGTTTATATATGTGTCTATATCTATATCTACACACATACACACACATACACACACACACACACACACACACATACACACATACCTCTGTACCTGAGTATATGTGGGTATGTATGCATGTAGGATTATGTGTGTGTGTGTGTGTGTGTGTGTGTGTGTGTGTGTGTGTATGAAATATATGCACATGTATATGTATATATAAACATCTCTGTATTTAATGTAGCCTACTTGAGGGAGGTAGGGAGGATGAAAAGGGAAACGAGAATAAAATAAAAAGTATGCAGCAGAGAACAAAAAATAACCTACAAGAAAACAAAGAATGCTTATTTTTATATAATTTTTTCTATTATTATATATACTTTCTTGAAATGGAAATTTATTGTCATAGATTTTGAATCCTCCCTAATATTCTGTTGAGCACATGACAATGTTTTGTTTTATTTTTTATTTTCCTTTTTTTGTTTTTCTTTTTCTATTGTTTTTTCTTATTTTGTATTTAATTCAATAAATACTTTTTAAAAAAAGATAAGATTATTATTAAACTATTAATATAGCAAAACAATTAAAAGTTCCAAGGATTTGCAGCATTTTAGAGTTGGGGAGAGATATCATAGGCTATTAGTGTAGCTCAGATCAATAATCCCCTCTATAGCATAACAAACTAGTTTCATTCGGTCTTTGTTTAAAGACCTCTGATGGGAGCTAATATAGTATATGGAGGTAATAACAAGGGTAAGGGCAGAAGAAAATTTTTGGAAAAGACCATGAAGGAAATATGATATGGAGCCATAAGAATAAGTTGAAGGATTATTAGGCTACTACAGGTTCCCAGATGAGGGTATATGAAATAAATTTGTATTGGATGAAGTCTGCTCAAATTCAAATACTTTTCAATCATTCTTACCATCCCTGGAGGAGGAATGAAGAAATCATATAACGAAAACTATTTAGAGATAAGAATTTGTTGAACAGCGTTGGCAAAAGTTCAAGGGGTTCTGGAGGAATATATAGTTATGGTCAACCATTTAATCAAGACTGATTATAAAGGCAAGCATAATGATCAAGAAGAATATGTACTATGAGAAAAGATATGGGTCAAGAGAGGGAAACTAATGATAAAAAAAGGATTAATGGGAAAACAGCAGATTGTCATTGGAGAGTAGAATTTCATACTTGTGGATTATAGAATTATTGAAATTCCCAAAACTGGTGAAGTTCATTGTGTGGCCATGCATGTGGGTAAGTAAAGTGGGGAAAAGTGGCAAGGAGATTGTTGATATGAAAACTATTGAATATTGGGGAGGTAAGTTGGGTAGAGATGCCTTTAACATGAACAGCATAGTTTTTGAGGATAATGGAAGAGTAAAGGCTAGGGGAAACCTAAAATCTAGATTCTAAAGAAACTAAATGGAGAGAATGATTGTCACTAGTAGCTAACAATTACAAAAATAGGAAGAATGTAATATCAATAAATTACATGTATACCAAATTAAAGATATCCAGGTTATCTAAATGAAAGGATGAGGAAGGAATTTGGTGTGTACTGATCAGAGAAGTAGAGGAATTTGTCATGCATTGAACAGATATTCTAATGTGGAAAATGGAATATATTTGCCATGAAAAAGGCATATTCATTTATAATGGGCTTGATTATGTATATACTTGGTTAAAACAAGGATAGGCATTCAAGATGAGAGATTATAGTGTTGCAGTTTATATGGAAGGTATGGAGACAGGATAGATGATTTCCATGAACTCAACTTTGAGCAAGATTCAAAGAACTGAAAACTAGCAAAGTTAAATTGCTACAAAGTTCCTGACAAAATTTGAAATTTTGATATTTTGAAACATGTTTGTATTAAATCTAACACAGGTATCCTTCTGATATTTGTTTACAGAATCATGGGATCATATATTTAGAACTAGAAGGATCCTTAGAGATGATAAAATCTATCATTTTATAGATGAGATAACAGATCCAGAGATATTAAATTATTAATATAAGCTCAGGCTTATATAACTAATGTTTGTAACAACATTTGAATCTGGATCTTTCTATCTACAAATCCAGTATATCTATTATACCAAGCTCCCTCATCATGCCAAAATGTTTCAAATGTTCACATCAGGGAAGTTAGAAGTGGGTAGTCAAATGGGCATCTTTTCTGGATTTTAAATGTGCCCTGAAGTAATGCATATTATTAAAATCTTATATGATTTTTTAACACATGCGTCAGACACATTTTATATGAAGAGAGACCTTAAGATTGAGATTTCTAGGCCAAATAAAATAAAAAAGTTGATATTAAGCAGAATAGAATTTTATATTCTCTGTGTATATTGGTCAAGTTTATAAATAAAAAAAATTAACTTTGCTCTAGAAAAATTGTCTACCAAAGTTGGTCCATTATTTTCTCATGTTTTCCTCAATTACACAGAATATTTTAAAAATTCTTTCAGAAATTTCAAAGTAGGCATATAGGTCAAATATTGCTGAAGGCAATTTGGTGGTCTACTTTCTACATTATGACTCCTTCTGCCCTTTTTTCTTTTTTGGGAAAATCTTCCCCCCTCCCCTTTCCCTTTTAGAATCTTTCAGTTTTTGGATTCTTTGTACATCCTAATACTTTAAAAAGCTTTAAATTAGTTAAACATCTCTAAAAAACAACAAAGTTTGAACTAATGCTTTTACTTTTCTTATTTTCCATTTTTATTGTCAGTGGCTTGTTTATAACAATGAAATATAAGATTTTGGGAGAATTGGGAGAATAAAAGACTAATTTGTCTTTTTATTTCTAGCACCTTGTATAGTGGATTGCTTAATAAATGTTTTAGTTGAGTAGACTGAAACAGATTATATTGGAGTTCTCCAGTGTTTTCTTATACATGTACTTTCTTCTAATAAATAACTAAGCAGTTAATGGCAAATTAGCTCTTTTTTATCTTCTCATTTGCATCTTTTCTTCTAATTTGAAGCTGATTTTGTCCTTTTCTGTAACCAGTTAATGCCCTTATTACATAAAACCTTTTTTTTTTTTTTTAACATGGCTACTTAGTTGGGAATCATTAATTTTAGGACTATTTTGATGCCACCAATTTGATTTTTTTGTGGTGTTTTTGATGAATATTCTCTGTACTCTGTCAGCATGTCTCAGCTTCCTTCTTTTTCTTCTTTCTTCATGGGAGAAGTCTTTCTTTTTTTTTTGAATTCTTCCTAGAAACTTCACTTTCAGAAATGAAGCAGATCACAAATATCATATTCTCTTCTTTCATTAGAATGAAAGCTTTTTGAAGGCAGAAACTGTTTTTGTTGTTTGTATTTGTATGCATTGTGTTTAGCACCTTGCTTGGCTCATAGTAAATACTTAATAAATGCTTATTGACTTGCTTTCCATTATGTGCTCTAGGTCTATCAATTTCTGACTCTGCTTGAAGAAAATATCCATAATGCATAGGGGAGAAACTCCTACAGACCTCTGGCCTCTTTTATTTCTTGAAGTCAAATTACATTTTTCAACATAATTTTCAGTTTTTTTCTCCTATGCCCACTTTTGCAATGAAGTTATGGAGCATTAATGTATATGTTCATTTAAACTGGAGATTTTGTTAAGTTAGTCAGAGATTTTCCACACTTCCTAATATTCAGCAACAGCTGTTTACTCATAAATTACAATTTTCTTCATGGTGGTCTTTTTGCTTATGTTCACTTTGAATTCAGCAAGGAAAGATGACTAAATGTCTCATAAAATGGTGTTTCCTGTTGACTTTGGACACATGAGGAAAGCCACTGCATAAAATCCATTTAGCTCCAACTTCTTCATGTTTTCATTTCCAGATAGAATCTTATTACAGATGTGGTTAGATCCTCTAGAAGCAGTGTATCAACTTGTTGCTCATTGAACAAAGGTTGTAAAAGTGTTACACTACTTAGTAAAACTTTTAGATTACAAGAATTTTGTCTACTCTACCACTATTATAGTGAAAGCAGAAGTGGGACATAGAGGAATGAAAAGTATTTTTATCTTTGTCTTTTTCATGGATCCCATTTTCATTACCTAGACTGATTCCACACTCTTTCCAGTATGGATTAGAACTTGGCTTAGTTTAGATTTTACTATCATAGTCATAGCCTTTGAGATCCCAATGTCACCGCCAAGAGATGTTGCAGTTGGACTTCTGTGGAGGTATGCTCTCTCTTTCTCTGTCACTCTCTGTCTCTGTCTTTGTCTTTTTCTCTGTCTCTGTCTCTGTCTCTGTCTCTCTCTGTGTGTCTGTCTCTCTCTATACACATATATGTGTGTACATATATATATATATATACACATACGTACAATTTAACCAAAGCTATGAATTGGTTTCTGTTTTCTCTCATTTTTTCTGTTTAATTAAACATAATTCTGTTTAAGATGCTACCTCTAAAAGCAATAGTGGCCATTAATCCCTGTTCGCAATATTCAGTGATTATCATCTCTTGAAAAACTTGCAAAATGCTCAGTCTGACTTTTTATAAAATCTCCATGATTTGGTTCCCACATGTCTTTCTATTCTTATTTATGCTATTCTCATTCATGGTTTCTTTGCTTCAGTTATACCTGTCCATAAGGTTTGCATGCAAAGAAAGTCCATCCAAGACTTGGAATCCACATATTCAAGCATCTGGCATTAAGAAACAGAATAATAAACACAACACAAAAAGCTTTCTACAAAGCACAATTCAGCCATGTATATAAATTCTCTGAGCCATGGTTGCTTTGTGTAAAATGCTATAATCATTATGTATATTATTTTCTTGCTTGTGCTTTCTTCATTTTGCATCAGTTTATATGGCTCTTTCCATGATTTTCTGTATACACACACACACATATTTAGCTGTATATCCATTCATCAATCTGTCAGCAGTGGGATATCTGGATCATAGACTTAAGACATATTAGTCACTCTTTTTGAATAATTTCAAGTTGATTTCCAGAGAGAATACATCAATTTAAGACTAAACTAGGAAAGTCTTCAGTCTCATCTTTCACAATTCCTCAAATATTGACTTTTCTCAACTTTTTTTTTTTTTTTTTTGGGAGGGGGTCAAGATTATTTCTGGGATGAATTATGATCTCTTTAGTGAAATGATATTTATAAAATGAGTATTATTAGTACATTGTCAGGTGCATAGTAGATACTAAACAAAAGCTTGTTCCTTTCCTTTTCCTATGAAGATTTTAATTCTATTTGCAATATGGATGGGACAAAGACGATGTATTTCTATGCTAACAATCTCTTTTTTGGTCATTTAATATATGCAGTGGAGCCCCTACTTTCTCCTCATGTTCACCCATCTTTTATACTGTTGCCCAAATATTAATTTTAGGGAAACATGGGTCACATTCTGCCTGTATTCAAGTCTTGTATTGTTTCTAGTTGTCTATTCAATAAATTATAAATTCCTTAAAGGGATATTCAGAATCTTCTGTGATCTAATTTCAAGATAAATTTTTAGACTTTTCTTATCTTACTCCCTGATACATAAATGTGTTTTTACCAAATGGAGGCGATTTACTTTTGTTTTTCTCCTGTATTCTTTAGAACTTAGCATAACATGTGACGTGTTATTAGCATGTAATAAATGTTTTCTGTTAAATAACTTCTGTTACTTCTGTCCCATAGCTTATATTTTTCCCATTCCTAGAATAGACTACTTCTATTCCTGCCTCTACCTGGTGAAAAATCCTGTTTTTTTCAAGGTTAATGTATATTGGCATTAATATTAAGTGCCATTGCATGCTCCAAGAAGCATTCCCTGATCCTCCCAGAGGAAATAATCTCTCTTTCATAAAAAACAAACAAACAAACAAAAAACACCTTGTGCCATTTTTTAAAATCTTTAGGTATATTATGTCATGTATTACTGTTATTTTGTGTACAAATTTTATTTGACATCTCCAATCCTCATTATACTGTAAGTTCTTTGAGGACAGGAATTAGAAATAGCACTTTGTACACAAGAAATCTGATCTGAATCCTTGCTTTTCTATGAATTAATTGTAGATCTATGGGCTAATAAGTTTTCTTGAGATTAAATTTTCATATCTGTAAAAAAATGAATAATAATATTTATATTCTCTCTATATATATATCTATAAATTTACTATGACAAAAGTTAAGTCTTAAAATATTATAGAATCATTATAAGTGTCAGTTATTATGATGATTTCATTTTTATCTTTCAAATCTAGAACAGTGATTTGGATTTAGGCACTTAATAAATGTTTATTAAAATGATTCAATAGAAAAAAAAACATTCTTTGAATGGTGACTAGTGCATTATTGCATACAGTAAATATTTAAATAACATTTTTACCAATTAGGAAAGAATTTTTCTATAACCAATGTCAATTTGAGGAAATAAGCTCAATTTAAATTATCTGTAACAATAAAATATCTGAAAAGGGCTGGGGTAAGAATGAGAAAGAAGAGTAGAATATTTTTTCTCATATCAACTGAAATAATCTTTTTCTTGTTTTTAACACATTCTATAAGTAATGGGGTATGGGGTGATAAAGGATGCCATTAATACTCAGAGTGGACTGGAAAGGATGGTATAGATAGGTGATAGCTTTCTCTAATTATGGGTAGATTTCCTCACATCAATACTGAGAAAATTTCAAGATTAAGTCATGTGTATGTCATTTTAAGAATGGAGAAGAAACATTTTTCATACCTACTTGCTGAGTTATGAGACATGATTACCCTATCATATTGCTTTGCATAGTATGTCCATTTGTTAATATCACTAATTTTTCTTAACAGCTTCGCTCCAGATTCAATAAAAACTCTATTCAGCAAGTATGCCAAGGAAATGGATATTAGTACTTCCAAAATTGATTTTTTGTGGCCTAGGGCAGCTTGAATTTTTTTTTTCTGAGACCAGCCATTAGGTGGTTATGTTTAAAAGACTCCCAGGAAAGTATCTGGGGATAAAGGAAGGAGGAAACTTAAAGGTTTCCATTTAAAATATTTTTATTTTTGTTATGAAAGTGTTGTGAACTTCCTAAGGGAATAGATTTTAAATGAATACTTGTCTGGAATCCATTTCCTTGTCCAATCAATAATGATCTCATTTGTATGAAAAAGAGAGTACCTGCACATTTTAAGGTAAAATTTATGGCATACATCTAAGTGAAGGCATTGAAATCACCAACACATTGAGCCTGCAAAACATAGATTTATGTTGAATTTATGAATTCAGCATTTGATAGAATCTTATTCTTATCCAAATGTATTTTTTTAAATAAAGATTGGGATCAGTGGATATAGGTTTTTCATCATTAATGTTAGAAAATTGACTTGTCCAAAACTTTGTTGATATTTCTCTTACTGGGAAATGGACTAAAAGGTCAAGTTGCCAATGTCTTGTATGCAAGGCAGAGCTAAAACTTTCTGGCTAGGTAAGAGTGAAAGTAATGCTGGCTATTCTAGAAAGCAAGGAGAATAACTTTGTATATTAACAGAGCAACTAATAGTATTGTTGAAGACTTTTACTGTATTAGAGCAGAGTTTAGAGGTTTAGGCAAGGTCTAGCACAAACATTGTCTTATTTTTCTTTTAAACATGCATATTTATCATTCAAAATAACTTCTTAATGCAGTAGAATTCATTAATAAAAGGTGAAGGCAAACTTACAAGAGGTGACAATGTCTAACTAAAGCATATGCATGACCAGCCCTATTTTTGCTGTTCGCATTTAGAATTATCTATGATTTTATTTCATATCTCCTACTTGTTTATTCAACTTACTTCACCATTTAGCTATGCTTCATTTATATTTTTATATGGAGCAAAAACCATCAATAATTCATGGAATTAAAAGACTATTTGAATTAAATAACAACAGAGATTTGAATTTATGAGTAAGGGATAAAGAGACTCAAATATGATAAAAACTGTGGAAATTGGATGAAATTGTGGCTTTAGTGGAATATAACTTCAATCTCTACTTCTACAATGATGAAGGTGGTGAGGCTGTCTTGAGTTTGAGAGTTTTGATCTGCAGTTGGCAATACTTATTGGGTATGCACATTAAGTCTGGGATCAAAGCATTCCAGTTGAGCCCTCAAGAATTGAAAAGGAAGCACCAGATTGTTTAAGGAAAGAGAAATCAGCAGAAGTCAGAAATGGTGCATATCAAAACATCATGTCCATCTATAGTTGAACTGGGCTTTTGAATAGCTCCTTGTACTTCCAGTCTAAGACAGAAAGGGGAAAACTACAGACTTTTTTCTTAAATAAAAAAATTTTGAGGAAATGACTATGTAGAAAACTATTGTGGTCAACATCTATTGTCCGTTGTATTATGTTTTTATCAGGAGCAGATTTCTTTGTAAAAAAAAAATTAGTATTCTACTATTCTCTATCCTAAATTATTAACAATTTATGAATTGACAAATCGGATGACTCTCAATATTCTTTCTTGTCTACCTTTCTGCAGCATTTGATACTGTTGACAAAACTTCCCTTTTACATAATCTCTGCTTTCTGGATTTTTGTGATCCTTTCTCTTGATTGATAATTTTCAATTCCATTTTATGATCCACCAATATCATGACTTCTAATTGTGGGTATATCTTAAGGATCTCTTTAAGTTCTCTTCTCTTCAACCTACATCTTCTTTTACTTGGTAATCCCATCAACCTTCTTGGATTTAATCATCAACTCTATGCAGATGACTCCCAAATCTATCTCTTCAGACCTAATTTCTATCTGATTTCCTTCATGCATTTCTATTTACCTACTGGATATTTCAAATTGATCCTTCAACAGTTATCTCAAATTTAATATGTCCAAACCAAAAGCAGATATATTCTCCATCCCCTATTTCTCTTTTTATGGATGAAGAAGCTAAGACTTAGTGATTAAATGATTTGGCCATGGTCACCGAATGAGAAAATACCAGAGCCAGGACTTGAACATTGGCCTCCTAACTCTAATCCAAGTGTTCTTTCCATAATATTTTCTTCCTTTTAGAGAGATTACTTTCACCTTTATCTTGGAGGAATCATTGGAATGCTATTAGAGTTGGTTTTTATTATTCAAACATATTAATGATGTCATTACTATGAACTACTTCTAAACTGAGATTTAAGCTGAGGTATTTTGTTTTTCCTCCTCTGTAAAATGTGAATAATAATAGCACCTAATTCCTAGGATTGTTTTAAAGATAAAATGAGAAAATATTTTAAAACACTTTGAAAATTTTAAAGCACTATAAAATGCTCTTTGTCATCATCATCATCATCATCATCATCACCACCACCACACCATCAACACCATCACAATCATTGCTACTGTCTTTTGTTCTCTAATAGGATAGTGATTAACACACCACTTCTTGTATTTTTCTAAAGAATAATAGGTATAATTGAACATTAGCTCTTAGAAAAAAAGAAAAAGTGAAAGTTTAATGTCTATTGCATCAAGTTTAGGAGGGAATGAAATTGTGCAATTTAAATTCAAGTTGATTTGATAGGAATTTAAAGCAATTATTGATATCTTTTGTTTTTTTTCATTACCCATATTTCCCACACATTTCTCTTCTTTCTCTCCTTCCAGAGATCCATCAGTTTAAAAAAAATGAAATAGAGATGACAATGTTTAAAAAAACTAACATGTCAATCAATTGACAGAAGTTCATGATATTATAGTGAGAAGGAAGAAGCAACTTTATATTGTTAACTGATATTTTTCATTGACTTGGAAGTTTTTTTTTTTTTTTAAATCAGAATATTTGACTAGATGGCACACATTCTAAGAAAAAGATCCTTTTTTTTTTTTTTTAGAAACCATCACTAGAACACTTCATAGATATTCAGTTAAAATTTGGTGAGTGCATGAATGAATTTTCCAGAAATATTTAAAATATTATAAGCTTTTTAACAAATTCTTAATGCAAACCTATACAATAAGAGAGATTTAGAGCAAAGATTCTATGTCTTATTTGCTGCCCTACAAGTATTAATAGGTATAAATACAAATAAACAGAAATAACTATAATTCAGGTGATGATGATAACAGAAATTCATTGGATGGCATAAATGAAAAAAAAAAGCTGCATTTGGAATCAAGGGGCCTAGATACAAATCTTTGCTATCTAACCTTTGACAAATCACATTATCTCTTTGGGGCTCACTTTTCTTATCTGGAAAATGGGAAAGAGGATTAGACCTCAAGGCTTTTTCCAACTCTAAAGTATGACATTTTGATGTTAAAATCTCATAATTGTGATCTTTCTTTTTATTTAAATATTTAAACATGCCACACAATTTATATCATTATCTCAATGATATGGTTGAAAGTAGATGTTATATGACTTAATGATAACTATATATAAGCACACATAAATGAAAGAAAATAAATTTATACAACCTTAATTCAGCCATTTTCAACATTAATAAAGAAAAAATTCAAGTAGATATAAAAAAATAGATAGTTTTAGAATTTAATGAAATAATATCCTCATATTGGACAATGGGATGGAATTTGACAACTCAGGATAAGTTTACTAATTAGCTGCGTGATTCTGGGTAAGACACTAAGAACCTCTCGGTTTTGGGTCCTTCATCTGTTAAATGAGGATAATAATAATATTTACCTTATAGAATTATTCAGAGGATGCAATGAAATAACTTATGTAATATCCTAAGAATGATTTTTTTGTAATGGTTTTATAGGTTAAAACACAAGAAAAATGAAACATTCTTAAAGAAAAACAAGATCTGGGAGGGCAGGGACTCATGTAGTTTTGCCTTTTATCTATCTCTGAAATAGTATACTGTCTGACACAATGTAAATGTGTGTGTGTGTGTGTGTGTGTGTGTGTGTGTGTGTGTATATAAATATAATATATATAAACATTTATATATATGGATAGATAGATAAGAGTTTTATTAATTAAAACAGATTAAAAACAGATCCATAGATCTCTCATATTGTATGAGTTTTTAAAAAGTAGCATAATGTTTTATTTGTCAGTATGCCCAAGGTTAATAAGGTAGGTTAGGGAATAATTACTTTTCTTTTCTTATTTCTATTTTTCATATTAAAGAATAAAATCATGTTTTTGGATCCATGTTTTACCAGTTTTATCCTTATAAGTATAAATCCTCTAAATAACTGCGGATGTTTAAAAAAACACTACTTTCTGTGTACATTTCATTTGATTCTCATGTGAAGTTTGTAATATGGGTATTATTATTTTCTCCATATTAAGATGAGGAACTTAGATCTCAAAGAAGTGATATGAGTTGTCTATGTTTATGGGCACATAGCTAGTGAAGGTCAGAATTGGAATTTGAACCTCTGTCTTATCTTTCTCCAACTCTATAATCCTTCCATGGAATCACATCTTTTTACATTATAGAGTTATTGTGAGGATCCAATGAAATAATATATGTAAAGCACTTTGAAAACCTTAGTGTGCCATATAAGGGCTAGTAATTATTAGCTACTTATTATTAAAATCTTATGCTACAAAAGATTTAATAATTTTAAATGTTACAAAACTATAAGACCCTTAGTGGTAATAAACTCTAGTGTACTTTAAATATGGGTGAGAAAAATGAGCCTCATGAGTATGGGGAGGAGGTAGAAGTGATTTGATTAAGGCTACATAGTAGGAGATGGCATAACCTGGATATGAACCCAGATCCACTGACTATAAATGTCATGCTGTTTTAATTAGTCTTCATTGGGCTTTCTATGTAAGAAAAATGCATTTCATGAGAAAAAGCAAAGCAAGAACTGAATCATAATATTTTGGCGTTAGTCATTCAACAAGCAATTTACAAGTTATGACTGTTTAATACTCATTTGTTGGATACTTCTTTGAACCTGTAGACTCTGTGCATGGGGATTGATTTTTATTGTTATTTATTTATTTTTTTGGAAAGATGATGAAGGTTTGTTTTCTTTCTTAAGAACTGGGACAGACACTCTTTATCTTCTTTGGCTCAGGTTTTGCTGGTCTAGAAAAAATGGGAATTGGATTTGGCTCAGTATAAAAAGTTTTACTTCATAAGCAAAACTGAATTTTTGGAGGCCTAGAAGCCTGATTCAGTCTGATTGCCCCTCCTAGTCTGATGTCTCTGTCTGAGTGTCTTGGTACTACTGAGAAAGGCTCCATAAAAATGCCTGGACAGATAGATTAAGTCAGCCATCAATCACTCCATTCTTCATCCTAATAAAGTGTATACTTCTAAATGTGCTTGACTCAGGGCCATCCAGTGGGACAATACAAAACTACATATTCTCTTTGCTTTCTTCAGACATGGTGGCAGGTATTTTCGAACAGGTCACATTTGATACCTTTTCTTTATTTCTCTTTCCTCACTAAGAAGCTTTTCTCTTTTCTCATCATACATAATAAGTGGATAAAACTGTGTAAATATTAAAGCAAAAACGAGGCAAGTGTAGCCTTTTTGGGTAGGGGACATTACTAAGTAGAAAATACATGAGAGGCATATTGCAAAAGGAATATTTTGCTATTAAGAGTGTCAAGTACCTTTCTATTGTGAATATATTCCATATGCAACCTGATTGCTGGAGGAGAGAGCCTGAAGATGAATAAATGAAAAGAAATTAGAACTAGTCACTTGAGCCGTAGTCGTTTGAGTGAAGGAACTCTTTCTTTTTTATTTTTTTAATTTATTTTTATTTTTTATTATAATTTTTTATTGACAGAACTCATGCCTGGGTAATTTTTTTTTTTTTTTTTGCAACATTATCCCTTGCACTCACTTCTGTTCGGACTTTTCCCCTCCCTCCCTTCATCCCCTCACTCAGATAGCAAGCAGTCCTATACTTCTTAAATATGTCACAGTATATCCTAGATACAATATATGTGTGCAGAACTGATCAGTTCTTTTATTGCACAGGAAGAATTGGATTCAGAAGGTAAAAATAACCTGGGAAGAAAAACAAAAATGCAAACAGTTTACATTCATTTCCCAGTGTTCTTTCTTTGGGTGTAGCTGCTTCTGTCCATCCTTGATCAATTGAAACTGAGTTAGATTTCTGTGTCGAAGAAATCCACTTCCATCAGAATACATCCTCATACAGTATTGTTGTTGAGGTATATAATGATCTCTTGGTTCTTCTCATTTCACTTAACATCAGTTTATGTAAGTCTCTCCGAGCCTCTCTGTATTCATCCTGCTGGTCATTTCTTACAGAACAATAATATTCCATAACATTCATATACCACAATTTACCCAACCATTCTCCAATTGAAGGGCATCCATTCATTTTCTAGTTTCTAGCCACTACAAACAGGGCTGCCACAACATTTTGGCACATACAGGTCCCTTTCCCTTCTTTAGTATCTCTTTGGGGTATAAAGCCCAGTAGAAACACTGCTGGATCAAAGGGTATGCACAATTTGACAACTTTTTGAGCATAGTTCCAAATTGCTCTCCAGAATGGTTGGTTGTATTCACAATTCCACCAACAATGTATCAGTGTCCCTGTTTTCCTACATCCCCTCCAACAATCCGCATTATCTTTCCCTGTCATTCTAGCCAATCTGACAGGTATGTAGTGGTATCTCAGAGTTGTCAATTTTCATTTCTCTGATTAATAATGACTTGGAGCATATTTTCATATGGTTAGAAATAGTTTCAATTTTTTCATCTGAGAATTGTCTGTTCATATCCTTTGACCATTTATCAATTGGAGAATGGTTTAATTTCTTATAAATTAGAGTCAATTCTCTATATATTTTGGAAATGAGGCCTTAATCAGAACCTTTGACTGTAAAAATGTTTGCCCAGTTTATTGTTTGAAGGAACTCTTTCTTATCTAAAGCTCTTCTCAGGCACATGTTCATGGAATTTTGGGCTTGATACTAACCCTCTTATTATACATATGAGAAAACATAGGCCTAGAAAAGTTCAATGACTTGATTAAGGTTGCAGAGGTAGTTAATGGGAAAACCAATGAGGTGAAGACTTGATAGTAACTGGTAATGGAAATAAGAACTTGATGGAACATGTAATAATGGTGTTTTATCAATAGAATGTCTGGCATTCACAACTTTAAACAGGAAAAGAAGTTTAATTGTTTGAAGAACTTTGCTATAAGCAACATGGTGAGGGGTAGAGATCATAGGATTATAAATCTAGAGCTGAAAGGTATCCCCAAAGCTATTAAATCCAATCACCTCATTTTAATAGATAAGCAAAGTGAGGCACAGAGAGGTTAAGTGACTTGTTCATCATTATATAGGTAATAATTATTTGAGTTATCCTTTGAACATATGCCTTCAATACTCCAAGTTTAGGGCCTCTTAGTAAAGAGGCTTCATGGATGACCATGGTATCTCTACAGTCTGTTGAGCCCTGAATAAAAAATCATAGCCACCTCCACTTCCTTGCCATTAGAACTGGAAATTGAGTTTAAAAAAGAGCCCAGGAAAAACCTTGAAACTGACCACCTTTATGTACCATTGTGCCATAAAATCCAGGTGCATTATCTAGATCCTTGCTAAGATAATTCCCCTTCTTTTTGAGTATTGCCCTATAACCTCGCTGTCTTCTGTCCTCAGCCTTCTTATCTTGACCCCTATCCTGTCAAGATTAAGTTATTATCCTTTCCTGAAATTATGGCTTGTCCATCCTCCCAGTATCTTTGCCCCTCTTATCTGCCTTTGTTTCCCCCATGAGACTGTATACTCAGGTTATATCTTATGTTTGCAAACCCTCGTTAGCTAAAACCCTGTATAAGTTCCCTGCCTTGGTTTATCTGCATTGAATGATTTAGAGAAGAGTCCCATCCAGTAAACTAGCTTAAACTTCACATTAAAAACCAATCTCTGTTTGCCTCAGTTTCTCTATTATTACATATTGATTCAAAAAGAGGTGATATGATAATCTCTCCTTAGGTAGTTCCAGGTTATGTGGTTTTTGAAAAGACTATGCCCAAATGTAAGTCTAGGTAAAACATTAGAACAGCAAATAAAACAGAACTAAAAAGAATGAGTCAAGGATAAATTAAAACAAGAACCAGAATCCAAAAGATCTTAAAATAGATGAAGAAACTAGATTAATTCAGTAAAAAGCCTTCTGAATAGGAAGCTTGAAAAGTCAGCCAGAGATGAAATAAAGGTCCCACAGGCAGGAGATTAGAAAATTAGAAAATAAAGGTTAAAATTCTCAGTAGTTTGGGAAATTGATATAGAAAACCTAAACTTGATAGCATGTTTAATCTACATGAGGTTAGAGCTGGTTAACTCTTGGAAATAAAGATAAGAAAAAAAAAATGCATGACCTAAGTGAGGACCAGACTTATAGGGAATAAGGAAAACTTAAAAAAAAAAATCTGGGACTATCTCAGGGAGGTAATTGGGATCATGAAAGGAGTTCTGAATTTATAGTAAAAAATGATTTGAAGTCAAATCCTGCTTCTGATATCTGCTAATTGGGTAATTATATAACAACTCTGAGATTCAGTTTTCTAAAATATTTGCTCTAACACTTTAGATCTATGCCCACCAAAATTTTTTTTATGGTGACTAAGAATAAAAATTCCATATGAAATTTTAAAAAGGATTATTTGATAATTTCAAGTCAAAGGACAGAAAAGTAATACAAACTTTTGTGACTAAGGCTAAAGTAGATGATAAGGAATCTAAGGTAAGAAAGAGTGATGATTATGAAAAACTAAAAACTATACTAAAAGCTAATGTAACAGATGTCTGCTGGTGGAATAAATATTGAAACTATATGGGGTGGGAGTAGTCTATTTGGAGAAACTTTGGGTGAGGGGATTTTAGAGCAAAAATCAGCCTTTAAGGGTGGAGTTAGTTAGGTGGAAGTAGAGGGAAAGCAGAGTTGGCTGGCGGCTCCTTAGATATATTTCCTGTACTTATTTCAACCTTTTGGGGTTCATCATTTATCTTAGAAATTTTTGCAATGTAGATTGAGTTTTTTACATTGCTAATGCTGTTTGCCCATAGGGCACTAGTCATAACTCATAAAACAGATTCAACCTTTTGGACTTTATGTCTTCTGGTCATATGCCAGATGGAATAACAGCATGACAGTATTTCTTCTCTTTCCGGTTTGCCTGCCCCCAGTAACAAGAGTTCAAACCTAGTCATGGAAGGGCCAGAGGAGGAGATACTCTTTGGCCATGGCTCAATTCTGCTTGTTGGCAGACTGGGGGCACATTTTCCCCCTATAGTTCTTTTGATTCTAAGTGGGAAAAAGAAGAAAAGTTTTAAAATGGGGATTGCTGGCAGAATTTTTCATAATATAAAAGAAATTTTTTCAGTTTAAGAGTTATAAGGGGAGAGGAGAATATGATTTATGATACACTTCTAGAATTTAATTCTAAACCTAATGGCAAGAGTAAGTAAAACAAGCCTATTTTCAGATAGTACTTTCTTTAAATTTTTTATATTTTATTTTTTCCAGTAGAAACAATTTTTTCATTTAAGTTTTTTTGAGTTACAAATTCTTTCTCCCTTCTACCTGTCCTCCTTCTTAAGAAGGTAAGTCCATTAGATTTTCTATGTTGGATTATATGTGTGGAGTCATGCAAAATATATTTCTATATTAGTCATGTTGCAAAAGAAAACATAGACCAACCTCCTTCTCTCCCCCCTCAAATCCAAGAAAGATTTAAAAAAAAGTTTTTTTTTTTTTAAAGGATGCTTCAATCTGCATTCATTCTCCATCAGTTTTTTTTTTTTTTTTTCTGAACTTAGATACACATTTCCTATCATAAGTTCTTTGGAATTGTCTTATATTATTATATTGCTGAGAATAGCTAAAAAGTTATTCATAGTTAATCATTATAAATATTGCTCTTGTTGTGTATGATGGTTTTCTGGTTCTACTTACTTCATTCACATTGCATGAGTTCATATGAGTCTTTTCTGAAACCATTCTGTTTATCATTTCTTAAAGCATAATAGTATTCTATCACAATCATATGCATCAATTTATTCAGCCATTCCCTATTGAAAGACATTCCCTTAATTTCCAAGTCATTGGCAGAAAGAAAAAGAGAGAGAGAGAGAGAGAGAGAGAGAGAGAGAGAGAGAGAGAGAGACAGAGAGAAAGAGAGAGAGAGAGAGAGAGAGAGAGAGAGAGAGAAAGAGAAAGAGAGAAACTGCTATAAATATACATATAAGATCTTTTTCTTTAAAAAAAATCTCTTTGGGATATAGGGCTAGTAGTGGTATTGCTGGATAAAAGCACATATATAGTTTTATAGTCTTTTGGGAATGGTTCTAAATTGCTTTCTAGAATGGTTGGACCAGTTCAGTAGTCCACCAACAACCCATTAGTGTACGAAATTTTTCCATCCCCTTCAACATTTGTCATTTTCTTTTTTTTTTTTTTATCTCATTAGTCAACATTATGGGTATGAGGTAGTATCTCAGCTTTGTTTTAATTTGCATTTTTCTAATCATTAGTGATTTAGAGTATTTTTTCCCATATGCCTATAGATAGCTTTAAATAGGATTTATACCAGGAATGCAGAGCTGGTTCAATATTAGGAAAACTATTAGTATAATTGACTATATCAATAACCAAATTAACAAAAACCATATGATTATCTCAATAGATACAGAAAAGGCATTTGATAAAATCCAACACCCATTCCTAATAAAAACACTAGAGAGTACAGCAATAAATGGACTTTTTCTTAACTAGTCAGTACCATCTATTTAAAACCATCAGCAAGCAGCACATGTAATGGGGATAAACTGGAACCATTCCCAATAAGATCAAGGGGTGAAACAAGGTTGTCCATGATCACCATTACTATTCAATATTGTATTAGAAATGCTAACTTTGGCAATAAGAGAAGAAAAAGAGATTAAAGGAATTACAGTAGGCAATGAGGAAACCAAATTATTACTCTTTGCAGATGATATGATAGTATACTTAGAGAACCCTAGAGAATTAATTAAAAAAACTATTAGAAGCAATCCACAACTTCAGCAAAGTTGCAGGATACAAAATAAATCCACACAAATCATCAGCATTCTTATACATTGTAATGTTCTTTATTTGGGTTTTCTGGAGGTCTTAGGAGCAACCTTCCTTTGAGTAGAGCAATCACCATAAGAATATCCAAGTCCAAATCCTTTATTGTCTCCTTCAAAATCTTGTCTCCTTGCCTAGGGCCCAGCTAGCTTTCTTGAGATCCTTCAGGAGAATTGGTTTCAATGAAGAAGTGCAGGAGGCCAGGCCAGCCACCAGGAGTCTGACTGAAGATCTCTTTCTCCTCCTTTTGAGATAAGAATTCACTATTTGACAAAAAATATTGGGAAAATTGGAAACTAGCATGGCAGAAAGTAGGCATAGACCTACACCTAACACCACATACCAAGATAAAGTCGAAATGGGTTCATAATCTAGACATAAAGAATGATATTATAAACAAATTAAAGAAAATAGGATAGTTTACCTCTCAGATCTGTGGAGGAAGGAATTTGTGACCAATGATGAAGTAGAGATGATTACTGATCACAAAATAGATAATTTTGATTTTTTTTAAGTTAAAAAGTTTTTGTACAAGCAAAACTAATTCTGACAAGATTAGAAGGGAAGAAATAAACTAGGAAAACATTTTTCCATTCAAAGGTTCTGATAAAGGCCTCATTTCTAAAATATATAGAAAATTGACTCAAATTTATAACAATTCAAGCCCTTCTCCAATTGATAAATAGTCAAAGGATATAAACAGACAATTTTCAGAGGAAGAAATTAAAACTATTGCTGGTCATATGAAAAGTTGTTCCAAATCACTATTGATCAGAGAAATGCAAATTAAGACTACTCTGAGATACACCTCTCAGATTGGCTAAGATGACAGGAAAAGATATGATGAATGTTGGAAGGGATGTAGGAAAACTGGGATATTGATACATTGTTGGTGGAATTGTGAATGGATTCAACAATTCTTGAGAGGAATTTTGAACTATGCCCCCAAAATTATATCATTTGATCCAGAAGTATTTATACTGGGATTATATCCCAAAGAGATCTTAATGGAGGGAAAGGGAGCCACATGTGCAAAAATCTTTGTGACAGCCCTCTTTGTAGTGTCAAGAAACTGGCAACTGAATGGATGTTCATCAATTAGGGAATGGCTGAATAAATTATGGCATATGAATGCTATAGAATACTATTGTTCTGTAAGAAATGACCAGCAGGATGATTTCAGAGAGGCTTTGGGAGACTTACATGAATTAATGCTAAGTGAAATGAGCAGAAGCAGGAGATCATTATACATGGCAACAACAAGACTATATGATGATCAATTCTGATGGACTTAGGTCTCTTCAATAATGAGATGATTCAAACCAGTTCCACTTGTGCAGTGATGAAGAGAGCCATCTACATCTAGAGAGAGGACTGTGGGAACTGAGTGTGGAACACAACATAGCATTCTCACTCTTTCTGTTGTTATTTGCTTGCATTTTGTTTTCTTTTTCTTCCTTCTTGATCTGATTTTTCTTGTGTAACAAGATAACTGTATAAATATGTATACATATATTGGATTTAACATGCATTTCAACATATTCAGCATGTATTGGACTACCTGCTAGCTAGGGGAGGGAGTTGGGGGAAGGAGGGGAAAATTTGGAACAAAAGGTTTTGCAGGGGTCAGCACTGGAAAAATTACTCATGCTTTATAAATAAAAAGCTTTAATGAAAAACAAAAAATCCTAAATAAACATGAAGTGAAATTTCCCTCCAGTTTATTGTTTTCTTTCTAATCTCCATTACATTGATTTTGTTTATGCAAAACCCTTTTAATTTAGTATAATTAGAATTATCCATTTTATTTCTCACAAATCTTTTTCATCTCTTATTTTGTCACAAATTGTGCTTTTATCCACAGATTTGATGGTAGGATATTTCATTATATCTAGTTTACTTATTATGTTACCTTTATGTCTCAGTCATGTACCTACTTTGACATTATCATGATTTACAGATTGAAATGTTGTTCTATACTTAGTTTTTGCCAAATTGCTTTCAGGTTTCCTAACAACTTTTCTTATCTAGTAAATTTTTGTCCCAATAGCTTAGGTTTGTTTCCTTATTGCCTTACTTTGATTTCTTTCCTCTCACTTGTTACTATAGCTAGCATAAGCATGTAACACATAACTAACATTCTAATAAAATATTGAATAAAAGTCGTGATAAGTTGCTTCAACCCTGCTCTTACTGAGAAAGCTTCCCCCTTAATTCCATTACAAATAATGCTTGCTATCAGATGGTTTCAGATATACTCCTTTTCATTTTGAAGAAAGAGGAATGTTTTTTTTTTTCCAAAAGTTTGTATTGAGAGAACCATATGATTTTTTTTTCAATTATGTATGTTTTCTTACTATGGAGCCAGCCATGCTTACCTGTTATAAATTTCACTTGGATATAGCATATGATTTTTGTGATATATTGCTGTAATTTCCTTTTTAATATTTTGTTCAAGATTTTTACACTCATGTTAATTTAAAAATTGTTCTATAATTTCCTTTCTATGTTTTGCTCTTTTTGGTTTAGATATCAGCACCATGTTTGTATTGAAAAAGGAATTTAATAGGATTTCTTCTTTGCCTATTTTTCTAAATAGTTTTTTTAGTATTGGAATTAACTGTTCCTTAAATATTTGGTAGAATTAATTTAGGACTCCATTTAATCTTTTTTTTTTTTTTGGCCTTGGCAGTTGGGGTTAAGTGAATTGCCCAGAATCACATAGCTGGAAATGTTAAGTGTCTGAGGGCTGATTTGAATTCAGGTCCTCTTGACTTCAGGGCTGGTGCTCTATCTACTATGCCACCTAGCTGTCCCCAGGGTTTTTTTCTTAGGGTACTCCTTGATAGCTTGTTCAATTTCTCCTTTGAAAATATAGTTGTTTATTTTATTTCCTTTTCTGTTATTCTGCATAATTTATATTTTTGTAGATAGATACTTATACATTTTACTTAGATTGTCAGCTATATTGGCATATAATAGGTCAAAATAGCTTCTATAAATTGCTTTAATTTCCTCTTTAATAGTGGTAAATATACCACTTATATTTTTGATACTGATTTTTTTTAAATCAAATAAATCAATGGCTTACCTATTTAAAAAATAAAATCCAACTCTTACTTTTATTTATTAGTTCAATGGTTTTCTTTCAATTTTATTCATTTTACTTTTGTTTTTAAGATTTCCCATTTCTTGATTAATTGGGAATGTTTAATTTGTTATTTTTCTAATTTTTGGCTTGCATGTCCAATTTATTGATCTGCTTTCACTCCATTTCATTCATGTAAGTGTTTGTAGATATAATTTCCCCCTAAGTACTACTTTGGCTGCATTCCACAAGTTTGGGTATATTGTCTCATTTTATTTATTCTCTTTAATGAAAGTATTCATTGTTCCTCTGATTTGTTCATTGACCCGCTCATTCTTTAGGATTAGATTATTTAATTTCCAATCATTTTAAGTCTTTATTTCCTTTTGCTTTTGTCAAGTATAATTTTTATTCATTATGGTTTGAAAAAGATGCATTTGATATTTCTGAGTGTTTTTTTTTCCATTTGGTTATAGGATTTTTGAAGTCCTAATACATGATCTTTGTCCCCCCCCCCTTTTTTTTTTGGTTAGAGGCTATATATTCCCTTTTATTCCCATTTCATTTTTTACAGAGATCTAGCATATCTAATTTTTATAAAATTCTATTTATTCCTTTAACTTTTAAAATTATTCTTACTTTTTTATTTATATTTATCTTGTAGTATGTCTATTTCTGCCTGTAATTTGTTTAACTTTTTTTTTTAAGAATTTAGATTCTGTACCACTCACTGTATAAATGTTTAGTACTCCTATTACTTCTTTGTCCATGGTACTTTTTAATCAAAATTTAGTTTCCCTGTTCATTTCTTTTAATTAGATCTATTTTTGGTTTTATTTTTTCTGAAATCATTACTGCTACTCTGCTTTTTGTACATTAGCTGAAGCATCTCTCTGATACAAGCTTGTATCTTTCCAATACAAGCATCTCTCTGATACAATACAGAGTTGTGTCAACTCTGATACAAGTTGTTTCTTGTAAACTACTTATTATTTTTAATCCATTCTTCTATCTGCTTCCATTTTATGGGCGAGTTCATCCCATTACATTCATAGTTATAATTTAATGTGCATTTCCTACCTTTCTTCCCCCCTTCTGTTTATCCTTCTTTCTCTTTTTTCTCCATTTACTCTGTCCCTCCTCAAAAGTCTTCTTTACCCTGGAACTGTGATCAAGGTTGCTCTACTCTTATGGATGCAAGTAATAGTGAGTAATGCTCCTCTTAACTTTGGGACTGCAATTTGAATAGTGTGACAGAGTCCTGAACCTACCTGTTGCTGAGCAAAGGGTCCTTTCTAATCTCTTGGCTATTTATCTGATTCCTTTACTGTTTGAGAATTGAGAGCTCCTGATGCTTCTGATGCTATTGATGAATGAAGTCCTTCTGCTGATTCCCTGCTGAAACCTGCACTATCTTTCTTGCTGTACTCATAGGTTATCTTGGACTTGAAAATTATTTCACCCAGATATTTTGTTGTTTTTTTCTTTTCATTGCAAAATTTGATTTGGGGTGTAACTTTTAAATTGTTTGGAGGAGAATTTGGGAGAGCTCGGGTAAATTCCTGCCTTTTCTCTGCCATCTTGACATGACTGCAAGAAGAATACTTTCAAGATAAGAAGGTAGCAATAAAATAGATGGACAACTGTATGAACAGTGGAGGTCTGGAGTAAGGAAGAGTCATCTTCCTGAGTTCAAATCTGGCCTCAGATACTTCACGGCTATGTGACCTTGGGAGAGTCACTCAACCTTTTTTTTTTTTTTATTTGCTTTATTTTCCTCATTTGTAAAATGAGCTGGAAAAGGAAACTTAAAATCATTTTAGTATCTTTGCTAATAAAACCTCAAATGAAGACATATTAAGTCCGATGAGACTGAAACAATTGAACAACAACAATAAAATAGATATTTGATGAATTAAATCTAATTCAGAATATATCCAGTATTTGACCAATGCTTTTTATCATTTCACTGTGAAAACAATGAATAAAAAGCCTTGTAATCAGGAAATCTTGAATTCAAATCTAACTTCAGAAGTGTACTAATTGTTTCATACTTGACAAATCATTTTATCTTTCTTGCATCAGATTTTACAACTAAAGTGGGGTTAATAATAGCACATATTTTCCAGGATTGTTAAGACAATCAGATGACATGATTTAAAGTGCTTTACAAACCTTAAAGTACTACAAAAATGCTAGCTCTTATTATTGTGAAAAATCAGACAAATAAAACCAAAATATGGCCCTTCAGAAGACAAAATGGTTATATTATTAAATGTAGTGTGGTACTGATATGATTTGATTCATTTGGAGTTGTATTGACCATAAGAAATTATATATCAGAGAAAAACAGAGAATGGGAGAGACCCAATTGCAATATTCGAGTCAAAATAAAGTGACTTTCAAGCTCTTAATTTTCTAACAGGGTATTACGATTCCTAGTAACTATCTACCATCTATTTGAATAGAAAATTCATATGGAAGTGTTTCCAAAAATGTGCTTCTCAAAGGGTACTATCTACATGAAAGGCAAGAACTTTTTTTAGAACCTTTTTTGTATTTATCCTGACTGAATTTTAAAGTATAGTGCTTTAAAAATTCTTATCTTCATTGAATGTACTTCTTCCTCACTTCTGCTCCTTAACATTTCCAGTTTCTTTCAAAACACAAGTTGAATCACCTTTTACATAGAACCTTTTCTGATTACTCCCTTTGCCCCAAGTTGTAGCCCTAAAATATCATGTTTATTTTATATATATATTTACATACATGTATATATATATATACATAAATATATATTTACATATATTTATATGTGTACATGCTGTTTCCCCTGATTGAATGTAAGCTCTTTGAGGGCAGGTAGTATTTCATTTTTGTCTTGAATTTTCATTTCCTAACACAGTGTCTGTCACATAATAAGAACTTGGAACTTATTAATGATTGATATGCAAACATTAATTTTGTATTTGCTTTTAAGGACTGATATTTAGTGAAAGCATATAATTTATAACAATGAATGCAACCACAAAATAAAACAGATATGTATATATTTTTCACTGTGACTATAATAGTTGCTTAGTATTTCTTTATATCTATCTATGCATGGATTCATATTCATCTAAGTACATATATATATAATATATATGTATGTATATATATTTAAAGATTTTTGTTTTTGGAAAGCAGCATAACATAATAGAAAGCTAACTGGCCTTGATATCAAGAAAGCCTGAGTTTGAGTGCTTCTACTTTCATGTTATCTGTGATCTTACAAGAGTCATTGAATCTCACGATGTCCCTAGACAACTCTACCTTGAAGCTTTCAGATGAATTTTCCATCTGTTTCAGACAATGAATCTCTCATACCAATTATTTCTTATACAGAAGTCTCAAATTCAGCCTCATCTTCCTTATAACATTAATAAATGTTAGTATTATTTTAGATACAGTCACCAAATTATCTAATCTTCTAGGATGACAAATGCAGCTGTAGTCTAAAACATGTACTATTATGTAAAAATGAATATAGTTGATTATTGAAAGACATAGTTTGTCCAAAATGAAGAACTTTTCAGGTGATATATTTTCTAGGGTCTAGGATTTTCTTTTTAAAATTTGAGTCCAGATCTGTGATTTCATTGATGTAAAACAGAGAGAAATATCAAATATGTAGCCCTTAGACTGCACGTGCCCCACAATATTACAACTCTGTCCTGAACCAGAATAAAATGCACTTAGGAAATATTTAACAAATCAAGAAAATGCAAAAGACATAGATGATTTTAATATGATATTTTCTAAGTCAATATTCAACTTGCCAGGATCCTATGTGGTTTAATGGTTCTTGTTTCTACTGGCGTGAGAAATCTTCTCTACTATTAATGAGTTAGTTATATGAAATACTGAGAGATTAAGTGACTATTTTTATGGGCTATAATCAAACCCAGATTAAGTCATACTATTTGCCCACTATGACATATTGTCTCTCAGAATCTGGGATAATGTTAAGAATTAACCCCTAAAGAAACAAGATTACCTATTATCACCATTATAATTCAATATTGCATTAGAAATCTAAGCTTTAGCAATTAGAAAAGAAAAAGAATTTAATGTAATTGCCTCCTTAGATAATGGGGAAACAAAATTATCACTCTTTGCAGATGCTATGATGATATACTTAAAGAATCCTAGAGAATCAACTAAAAACAACTAGACACAATTAACAACTTTAGCAAAGTTGCAGGACACAAAATGAATCCACTTAAATTATCAGCATTTCTATATGTTACCAGCAAAGTCCAGCAGCAAGAGATAAAAAGAAAAATTCCATTTAAAATAATTGTAGATAAATAAAATATTTGGGAGTCTATCTGCCAAGACAAAGGCAAGAACTATATGGACACAATAACAAAACACTTTCCACACAAAGTCAGATCTAAACAACTGGAAGAAGATCAAGTGCTCATGGATAGGCTGAGCTAATAACATAAAAATGACAAAAATGAGATAATATAATAAAAATGACAATTCCACTAAATTAACCTACTTAGTGCTGTACTATTCAAACAACCAAAAAACTACTTTACAGAACTAAAAAAATAATTAAAAAGTTCATCTGAAAGAAAAAAAGGTTAAGTATTTCAATGGAATTAATGAAAAAAATTGCAAATGAAGAGGCCTAGTTGTATCAGCTCTAAAACTATATAATAAAGCAGCGGTCATCAAAATAATTTGGTACTGGCTAAGAAATAGAAAGTTAATCAGTGGAATAGGTTAGTTCACAAGATACAATAGTTAATAACTATAATAATCTAGTGTTTGATAAACCCAATGATCCCGGCTTCTGGGATAAGAATTCACTATTTGACAAAAATTGCTGGGGAATTTAAAAAATAGTATGGCAGAAACTAGGCATTGATCAACACCTAACAGGTGAAAATGGATTCATGATTTAGACATAAGAGTAATACTATAATCAAATTAGTATAGTCTACCTCTCAGATCTATGGAGAAAAAAAGGAATCTAAAGCTAAAGAAACACTAGAATACAGTATGAAACGCAAAACAGATAATTTTGATTATGTCAAATTAAAAAGTTTTTATATAAACAAAACCAATGCAGACAAGATTAGAAAACAAGCAGAAAATTGGGGAAAAATATTCTCATCCAGGGGTTCTTATAAAGGCCTCATTTCTAAAATACTCAGAGAATTGACTCAAATTTGTAAGAATACAAGCCATTCTCCAATTGATCAGTGGTCAAAGAATATGAACAGACAATTTTCAGATAAAGAAATTAAAGCCATTATGAAAAAAATACTCTAAATCACTATTGATCAGAGAAATGCAAATTAAGACAACTCTGAGGTACCACTACATGCCTCTCAGATTGGCTAAGATGACAGGAAAAGATAATAATGTTGAGGGGATGTGGGAAAACTGGGACACACACTTTGTTGGTGGAATTATGAACTGATCCAGCCATTCTGGACCAAAATTATTCCCAAAGGGCTATCAAACTGTGCATACCCTTTAATCCAGCAGTGTTTTTGTTGGGCCTGGGTCATAAAGAGATCATAAAAAAGGGAAAATGACCCACAAGTCCAAAAATGTTTATGGCAGCACTTTTTGTAGTGGCAAGAAACTGGAAACTGAGTGGATGCCCATCAATTGGAGAATGGCTGAATAAGTTATGGTATATGAATGTTATTGTTGTATAAAAAACAAGCAGGATGATTTCTGGGAGGCTTGGAGAAACTTACACAAATAGATGCTAAATGAAGTGATTACAACCAAGAGAACATTGTACACAATAACAATAAGAATATGTGATGATCAATTCTGATGGACGTGGCTCTTTTCAACAATGAGGGGATTCAGGCCAATTCCAATAAACTTGTGATGGAGAGAGCCATCTGCACCCAGAAATAAGACTATGGGGTCTGAATGTGGATTACAACATGGAATTTTTTGTTATTGTTTGCTTGCTTTTTGTTTTCTCATTTTTTCCTTTTTTTTGGTCTGATTTTTCTTATGCAGCACATATGATAAATGTGTATAGAAGAACTGTACATGTTTAATATATATTGGATTACTTGTTGTTTGGGAAAGGGCTAACGGAAGGGAGGGAGAAAAATTTGGAACACATGGTTTTGCAAGGGTGAATGTTGAAAAGTATCTTTGCATTTATTTTGAAAATAAAAAGCTAGTATTTTTTTAAAAAAAGAATTAACTCCCCAAACAGTTGATGAGGTCCAAGAAGTGTGCTGAGGTTTTTCCATTTGAAGAGTGCTTCCTGTGTCAGTCAATTGGACTAGGGTCAGGCAGAATAATGCCACTTTTAATGCATGCAATAACAGATTCTCTCCACAACTCCAAATCATCTAATATTAACAGTCAAGTTGACTTATCCTTTTGATCTTCAGAAATAGAGCACTCAAATTGTTTCCTTCCCTGGAATTTTTATTTAATATCTTCTGTAAGTGACTTTTAATGCATCTCTAATATCAGTAGCTTCAACTGCATTAACTGTATATCTGTAGTGTACTCTACCTGTGAATTGTTGCTGACTGATAGTAATGTAAAACCACTGTTTAAAAATGAAAACTTTCAGGAAATTTAACTTTGGTTTTCTTTGCTGTTTAGGGAATATTATTCAAACATCATTTTGCTGAGAGCCATCTTCTTTTCAGAGAGAAAACAGAGAATGAAAGAACACTTAGCTGAAAGATAAATGAGTAGTGTTGCACACTGACATTGAAAATAGATGAGAAAAGGCATCACCTTTTGCCCACCTTCTTTGTTTCAGGTGGAAACCTAAAACAAAATTAAAACCCTGCTTTATGGTGCATGCAGAACACACCAGATAGATGCTGATTGCCAAAGTGGATATTATGTCTATATAAATAGTGCAAGGAGAAGTCCTTTAAGAACAGACATGATGTTGAATGCTTCTGATGGATGTCCTTTTCGGCTAGAACAACACTGTTCACTGTCTATGACAAATAACTGACAGCTTAAACAAATTTCATGTTTGCACCCTAATGATGGAAACTCTTGAGCAGTGATACACTTCAGAGTAGAGTGTCAAAGGTCTTTTGGAAGTCAATGTATCTCTGTAAAAGAGAAGAGTCCTCATTATTAACTGTAACTATCTGGTTTTAAGCCACATAATTTTATTTTGTTCTATTTCAAGAACTGATTAATTCAATTTGATTGGAATAATAATGGTGAGATCCTCAGATTTCTTATTAAACAATCTGTTTTCCATATTAAATAAGTATTACTTAAATGAAAAGTAATTTTTCAGAGGGAGTCACCAAAAACTTCATATGTTATGTTTTGGCACAGAATATAGGTTACTATGGGAGATTCATGTTAAGCATTGTGAATTAATATGTATTTTTCTCTAGTGGATTTTTCTTTATATTAATTGTGGCTTATCCTGTCACATTTTATTTATGTTTCAGAATCACAAAGTGTATAATTTTTAGTTCTTGAATGTCATAGATATTTCTATTCAGAGGAAATATGAATGAGCAAAGAAATCTAGTAGTGTACCTTACTATCTTAAATTTCTATGTTCCAGGAGGATATTCTTATAATTTCTTTCAACATAGTGATTCTATAATGAATAATTCTCAATTTGGTAGACTTGGATATAATAGGATGTCTTTTTAATACATGCAGCATTTATACCGTGGCTCCTAGCATTTGATGGGTATGTCAACGGAGCTCAAATTTTGCTCTCAAAACTACTTACAAACTTCCAATATGCTGTGATATTACATTTAATGGTAACTGACTGCCTACTACCTTTTCTAGGGGGTATCATTTTAAAGCTTAGGACAATTTTATAAGTATAAACTAGTCTAATGTACCATTTCTTAGTATGGAATTTTACTTAGTCCACTTGACTACTTTTAAAGAATGTGTCTGGACAGCAACTGAAAGAACCTTTTTAAAAAAGCATATGAATCATACTCAATGATTTATTCACATATCTATTTAAAAAATTCCATTGGTCATGCTAAAAAAGGTTGCAAGCCCTTTGACTTAAGTATTTCTATAATGGCTGTTAAAATCAATTCTGGCATTAAAGTCTCCAAGAATGAACAATGCATTGAGTGGAAAATTGATTACATGGTCAAAGAACAGTCCTTTGTGGCCTCGTTTGCTTTTTCGATTAGTACAGCTGTCATGGCTATTGTAGGTGGTCCTCAAAACTTACAGGGGAAAAATCTGTCCTTGACACTTAATGTTTGTCTATGGATTTTTTTTCTTCTTGGAAAAAAAAATGCTTTTGTTTGCTTATTAACACTTAGTTGAGTTTTGAAAAAAAATATGACTAAAAAGGGGAGTAATTCATGGAAATGAGTCTAATGATAGTGAAAGATGACTATAATGTCATCATTTTATAACATGTGAATGATTCTTTTATAAGCAGAACTTTTATGGTCCAATAACTACACTTATAAAGATGATGTTTTAGGAGAGAGAAACTTATTCCAAAATATTTGGAATTCAGCCTCTAAAAGGAACAAGTAGTTCCTTTTTTACTTCATGATTTTCATCTTTGATCAAAATGTTTGTTTTTGTCATGTTGAGGCGATTTTCTAGACAACTGTCTCCTCACTGAAATACAGTGGGTAAGGCTTTGGTCTTATCAGATCTTTTCTACATTCTCAAATTCAATACAGGGACTTAGAAAATTTTCAAAGTGTGTGTTTTTATTTGTGTGAGAGAGAAACAGAGGTGAAGTATCACTTTGTTCAAAAGAATATTCATAAAACAATTTGGAAACATGTTTCTTGTAGCCCCAAACCTAAAGTTGCTTTCTATTTGTAGCCTGAGAAATAAACTTAAATTTTGGGTGAAAAAAAGTTACCTATCCATTTTTCTTTCCTATAAGGTAATAGCTCACTTATTTCCCCCTATTTGGACTGAATAATATTTCATATCAGAATTTGCCACATGTCAGGAATATGGTCTCAAATCAAATCAATAAGAATTAGTTAAGATAGTTGCTGTGAACATGGTAGCATTTTGCTCGGAGTGATGAGTTAACAAATTTAAATCATAGTTTCTACACTTGAGGAACTTGGTATTTACTTAGGAAGGGGTAATTTGCGTTCATGAAAAGACTAAAATATGAATTACATAATAATATAGATAATAGCAAAAATAATGAAGAGATCACTGGACTTGAATACAGCCTTAAACCTATGGCAAATGCCTTAATTTTGGAGTTACATTTTTCTCATGAGTAAAACAAAGGGCTAGAAATATTATATCTATATTTCATTCCAGTTCTTATGGACTATGATAATTCCTAGTGTCACAATGCCGTGGTTCATGATCAAATGAATGATAAAGAAAAATTTCAAATTCGATTACTTTTTAGATTAAAATCATTCTTAGGTACTGAGGTAGCATAGGGAAACTTGAAAGGACATATTTTTTATAGGTGGGGAGTTAGGAATAGAATATTTCAGACAGCAGAAATAGTAGTATTTATGCTAACTTTTTTTTAAGTTGTATATTATTTCTCATCTTTTATTAGAAAGCACCTTAGCTGTATAATGCACTTAATAAATATCAACTGAATTTTATTAAATATTCCCAGCTAGGTAGATGATAAAATTTGCCCCAATTCAGAATTTATTACAAATATTTTATGGTATGTAGAGATGTTTGAGGAAATCTAGGATATTTCCAGACATCTCAAAGGTGATATATTTCATATAAATTATTTTGTTTTATTTTTCATTTATGGAATAAAACAAACATATCTATAACAGTATAATAACATTATGGTTACATATGAAATAGCAGATATATTTTGTATAACTTGCTATACCTTTTAAATGTAATAAAATTATTATGTAAATTTCTTTTTTCTTTTTGTTCCTCTTCCTCCATATCCTTCCTTGCCACCACCCTTGAGATGGCTATCATCAGACACAAATACATATATGTGTGTATTTGTATATAATTTTAAAAGAATACCTTCTAAAAATTATCATACTTTGCTATATCCTTTTCTGATTCTCCTTAGTTTTAGTATCTTTGTTGTGTTATTACAAATTTGTTCTATATAACTTGTTTTACATTGTTATTCACTTGTTGTCTCTTCTATTATGTTGAAATCAGGGACTGTCTTGACTTTCTTTGTACCCCTAGTGCTTTGCACTGTACCTGGCATGTAGTAGGTGCTTAACAAATGTTCATCAACCATATAATTTTATCCATAAGAAATGAGATAATCTGCATGGTCAAACTTAAGAATGCTGTGATGATTCTCTTTTATTCATGCAGTACTGACATCTGTGTATGTTCTCTCTCTTCCTCTCTCAATATGTATGTATATATGTATATATATTTTACAAACCCAGCATTTTCCTTCTCTTTTATTATATTACATTCACAAATGAAATGCAGAAAAAGTATCTTTATTTTAGCAATGTAAGCAATTTAGCCATGATGGCTCAACAATATTTTTATGGTTTATTTAATTTTTCATGTGCTTCCCAAAAGAGAGTTATTAAGATTGTAGTAGTTCAAAAAACAAATCTCTTTCAATAATAGAGGCAGCTTCTTTTAAGATCTGTTAGCAACTTAGAAAGAATTGGGAGTAGTTTTCCTTTGTCAGAAATTATTATTATTATCTTTTATATCTATTTTGTCATCATTCCTATTCTTGAATATCTCTCAATTTCCTTCAAATTTATTGCTAACTACTGCCCCTCGTGTTGTTTCAGTGACTCACCTTGTCCACAGCTTTTTTTTTTTCTTTCTTTTTGGGACACTCTAATTCATGTCAACAGTCTGATTTCCCTTTGATATGATTTTAAAATTAATTTAAATTTAAATTAAATTTTAATTTTTCTTTTCTTTTTTTTTTTTTTTTTTGGCTAACTGTCCCATGGAAGCAATTTATCTGCGTTGTTCCACAGTCCTTTTTACAGCTTATTCAATTTTTCCCATGAGGTACTTCCTTATTTGGGGCAGCCAGTTGGCACAGTGGATAAGGATTCATGCCTGGAGTCAGGAAGATTCCTGGCTTCAAATTAAGCCTTAGACATTTACTAGCTCTGGACAAGTTGCTTTTTTCAGTTTCCTCATGAACCGGATGTAGTAGATGAAGTTTTCTCAGTATTGAGATTAGACCTAAGTCACATGATCCCTATACCCAAGTGAGGTCGTAGGGTTCAGGTTTCAGGAAGTCACATGATCCCTATCTCAACCCTGGGTTGGAGGAAGTCACGTGGTCTCTACAGGTCAGCCCCTCAAGAAGACACGCCCCCCGGAAGTGACGTGACCCACAGGAAGCAGACAACATTGGGCAACGGTCAATTTTAGTCTATCCAAAGAAAAGGCTTGCGTCTTTTCCTGTTGAACCAGGTGTTTTACTTCCTGCTGGTCAGCTTCCAGAAGCACGTGGCAGGAGCGGGGATGGTTCCCACAGGGATTATATAAATGCTTTCTCTTTGTACCTGAAGATGTCTCTGGTTAGTTCATTTAGAAAAGGTGGTCAAGCACCCGTCCCACACACTCATCTGTAAAATGAGTTGGAGAAGAAAATTGAAAACCGCTCCAGTATCTTTGCCAAGAAAACCCCAAATGGTATCACGAAGAGTAAGACATGACTGAAATTACTGCATAACAACTGACTTATTTCTCTGATTCTATACCACTTAGAGTCAATGTAGAATACAGTTGACGGTTGTTCTTGAATTGAGGAAGACATGAAGTCTAATTCCACTTTAGACAGCAACTTTCTAAGACCAGGTTGCAGTGAAAGTGCTGATCTACATTGGTAGAGGGAGTTTCCTCATGTGGGAGTTCCTACGCCAACGAAATCACAGATCTGTTCTCAGTTCCTTCCTAATGCTTAGATTTTGTCCTTTGTATTTATAAGGATCATAGTGCACTCTATTGACAATGAATCAGTGTTCCCTTTATTTTTTATAAATCCCCTTAAACCAATCTCAATAATACCTATCCTTTGGTATCAACTGGTATAGCAATACTCTATCAAGGTTTGCAAAGCAGCCTTTAATAAATTCCTTTATATATAAGATAAAATATTTAGTAGCAGGGGATTTGTGATGCCCATTACATCATCTCATTCATAAATGTCCAGATTGTTCCTCTGAGGGGCCCATTACCTGATGAGTCAAAGAAAGGATTTTATGTTCAATATTACTGTCCAGCAAATGCATTTTCGTTCGGGGAATAAAGACTCACAAGGATACATACCAAGCCTTACTCTTCTTGAGGCCGTTATTAAAATTAGATACTCCGAGGCAAAATATCCTTTTCTCTGGCACATGTGGAGTTTACATTGTCTTCCAAAAAGGGCAGGAGGGGTGACAGGAAGCAATTCTAGGCTGACTGGCTCTTAGTGACTTTGAAGGAAGCAAGAACATTGTTCTTTGCCAAAATATAACATGATTATATTTATGTAAATTCATTTTGCATTTCTGCCAGCCCTGAGTTTTTCTAGTTCCTCAGAGTTCATTGTTAAATATCACCCCCTTCTGCTGTCTCAGCTAGCTTTCCTCTTATAGATTCTAATTCTACTCAAATAATAATTTTCCTTAAAGAGTGCCTCAAAAAACAGATTATCTCAACTGTCTTTTATGACAAAAGTGGGATAACTTTCTCATTTCCCTTTATAAATTAATGCTCCCCCTGGTTTCTTGGAATTTTAAGGAGCTAAACACTTTCCCATATTTAATTTTGGCTTCACACATATCTGAAAACATTTTAGTTGAAATCTTCAAATGTATACACCATTCTCTCTGCCTTTTCATTCCTAATATGCAATTCATGTGAATCACTGTGCTTTTCTACTTTGAGGCTATCCTGGCCAACTTTTCACCATAATTTTCCCCTCCTCCCTTTCCTCTAGAATTCTGAATAAAGATGTAGCAGTTCTCCCACAAGGACCCACAGCATCTTTTCCCAGCCCTCTTGGAGGATTGTCATCCTCTTGCTCTTTAGCCACAGTCTCTTGAGCTCTTTCAAAAATGTCTGAGTTGGAGACATTTGTTTATATTCCTTACCTAAAGGGTACTTTCTTCTCTTCACAAATGTAACTAGGTTCTTTAGTCAAAATGTCACACACTGGCCTGTCAACAAATCATGAAATAGGTAAGTTTCCTCTGAAGGTCATGCATACAATTGCTCATCAAAGAATTACACCAAGGGTCTTATATCCAACCCACTAATGTTTGCTTACTTTGTATTCAATTTTTGGTCACCCCTGCTGACAGGGGTGCTCCCCCCCAATTTTGACATGTAAGTTGTGCCCATCTAATTAATCTCAAAAGGCATTCACTCTCCCAGAAATATGTGATTTGTTTTCTCTTCAAAATCTCCCAGGTATCTTTCTCTCATCTCTTGGAAAATTTACACATGATAATACAGAGAAGAGAGCTGAAAATCTCACATGGAAAAAATAATCCCATTTTCAAGAAGAAATTAAGTGTCAGAGTTGAACTCAGATGCAATTATCAGATAGATATATGACTTCAGTTCTTTGAAAAGACATTCTGTCTTCCCTCTCCATGTTTTTACCCTGAATGTCTTTGTACTTGGAGTGCTTTGCCTTTTCATGTCAGCCTTTTCCCCAAGTTCCTTTAAGGCTCAGTTCAATCTGACCTGCACTAGTAACTTTCAAATTGCTTTGTCTACTCTACATAAATCTTGTATGTACCTAATTATTTAAATGTTGACTCCTGCATTAGAATATAAGTTATTTGAGGGCAGGAATTGTTTTTTTCTTTCTTTTGTTCTTAGGATTTGTGCCTTGTATATAGCTACTGTTATTAAGCGCGTTTATTAAAATGCATGTTAACTAATGGACTGACTGACAATTGATGAAACACCCTGCTCTTCTTTAAGTGAGAGGGACAAAGATATTTTGTATGCTGTGATTGTGTAATTTGGTTTGGCTTCTATTTTTCTCTGTGACAAGAGAGAATTTTATTGTGATTGGAGAAAGATATTGGGAAATGTCTGTGTTATTAAAGGTGAAAGACATAAATAGTTTTTTAAATGAAATCTGGATTTGTGAGTTCTTGATTGAAAACCCTATACCTTTTTACAATTGAAGCTAAAATTGGAAACTGTGGGCATAATTCAACCTAAGCTGCATGATATCTTGTGGGGCACAGAAATGGTTTTCTATGGATTTAATACCCCCCAAAATAAAGACCTAACAATGCCAACTCTCTCCCCTATTCCAGCTCTTTTTTTCTTTTTCAGTTTGCAAATTACAGTTTTATTTTATTTTTTCAACAAAGATCCATCTTTTCTTTCTCCCACTTCCTTTTTCCAACTTTGACAAAACAAAAGAAACAAAACTACTTGTTAGGAACATTTAAAATCAAACCAAAGTTGTTCAATTGACCGTGTCTAAAAATGTCCCAGAGTCCATCATCTTTTTAAAAGGAGATTGGCAGCAAATTTCATTATGAATCCTTTGGAATTTATGGTTTGTCATTGGTTTGTTGATCTGTTTCCAAGTATTCTGAAGTTGTTTATCTTATTATACAAATTGTCTTCTTGGTCCTATCCCTTCACTTTATATTGATTATACAAGTTTTCACAGGTTTCTCTGAAACCATCTACTTCATTTCTTATTATATCATAGAATTGCATTACATTTGTATACTATAACTTGTTCATATTCTCTGCACATCATTTAAAATTTAACACCAGAAAATCTTATATGAAACTGTTTAAGTCATTTTTGTTTTTAAATGAAAAATTATGTGAAGTACAAATGCTTGTTAATCTTTTACTAAAACAAGAGTGTGGCTTAACCATGTAATTTGGATCAAGGGACTAATGTATCTATCACAATTGATAACACCATCCCTTAATAAGTTGAAGGGAGAACAAAAATCTTGCAAACTGAATATATAAATTAAATTTGCCAAATGATGATAATAAAGTCAAAGATACTGAGGAATTATGGTTGTACAGATAATCTATAACAATGATAATGGAAAGTTTCTTCATTTGGGGACTGCATTTTTGCAGTTACCTTTCAAATTAGTTTTACTTACGTAGATAATCAATAAGCATGCAGTTATTTAGTATTTATCAAGTATTTATTACTGTACTATTCTCTAGAGATATAAAGACAGAAATAAGAGAGTAACTGGCTTTCAAAGATTTTAAATTTTATTAGAGCAAATAATATGATACATATGAAAGTCTATAAAAATATGTACAAACACAAAATAATTGTTTAATAGTGGGGAGACAGCATTAGCAGTTGGAGAGAGTTCAGAAGAAGTTAAATTTAGGAGGTGACAAGTTGACCATTGAAAGAAACTAATTCTTTTAAGACTGTACTGAAGTGCAACACACAGATGAACTGCATACAGTTTGTACAAAGGTTTGAGGATAAGAGATGGCATGATGTTAGTTAAAAAAAAGTAGTTAAGTAGGAGACTGGATGGGTCACAGTATATGAAAGGAAGCAATGTGTAACAAATCTGGAAAAGTAAACTGAATCCATATTGTGAAAGGCTTTAAATGAGAAAAAAAGGAATTTGTTTTTTATCTTGGAAGTGAAAAGAAGTTATAAGAGCTCCCTGTTACCTCAATCATCTGTAAAACTGGTTTGCCTTCATTAAACATATATGATAAAATAGAATTGTCTCATTAAGCATATGTTGGATTTTAGTAAGGGAAAATGGCTCAGAAACATGCTGACTTAGGGAAAATAAGTAATGATTTTAAAATAGCAATGACTAATCCACAAATTGGATAATACAAGGAGGGATAATTTAGAATTGACTATACATAGAAAAGATTTGTGGAGCCTACAAAAATTAAGATCAAATTTAATTTGTGCAAAATAAATCTCAAAAATACTCCAGAAATCTTTAATTGTTTAATTGTTCTCAGTCAGTCATTTTTTCTCATAAATCACATCAATGAAGTAACACTCAGAAAAAAACTCACTCTCTGAATAAAGTTGCTCCATTATCTTGAACTATGCTACTACTCTATATGTCAATATTCTGACTAGGAACCTTTTTTTAGAGTTGATGGATGCACTCTAACTCTGTGTATGTGCCTATATTTAAGTTTGGCTTTTGTAAAGAAAATATTAACCATGATTTCTTTAAAACATGTTTGTCATCTTTTACAATTCAATTTAAGAAAGATATTAAAATAGTACTCTGTGCTAGTAACTGTGCTATAGTTCAATAACAAACATTTATTAAATTCTTCCTATATACCAGAAACTGCTAGAAACCGGGGATACAAAAAAAAAAGAATACAACCAACAATTTTTATTTTTAAGGAGTGTATTAATCAAAATAGAAGGGTTAAGACACATACTAAAATAATTCTGACACAAGGCAGAATATGATAAAAAAAGAAATTTGCAGAGGAAAAGATCAGTATTAGCTGGTAGGATTAAAGAAGCTTCATTAATCCTACCAATACCAATACCATATCTCTCATTTTATTGACATTTGAGTTTAGTTTGAAAGAAGGGAAAGATTTCAACAGGCGGAGACTTGAAAGAAGTCTGGGAAGTCAAGAGGTGAAGGAAATTTAGAAAGTTGAAGTAACTTTTCCAGGGTTGTATACATAGTAGATAAGAGAGTCAGGATTCAAAAACCAAGATTTCTTAACTCCAAGTCCAGTTCTTCCTTCATTCTTCTACTACAGATCCCTTGAACAAAGTAATTCCTGATATGGAAGGTAAGGTATTAAAGATACATTACAAGCAAGCCAAATTGAAGACCCACTTTGAAGACCATTCCAAAATCAGTTAATATAATATTCTAGGCTAATATAAGACTGCTAATATAGTGATAGAATGGACGTGATTGACAGCAAAGGTACTATGGATGTAGAATTGAAAGAAATTGTAACTAACTAGCTATGGCCAGTGAAGAAAAAGGAAACATCAAGTATAATTCCAATATTTTGAGCCAGCATGTTTTAAGGGTCATAACAATATTAATCAACATAGAGATGTTTCAATGACAGCTAAATATGGAGGCATGCTGAGTGTTATTTTGGATTTATTGAGTATCTAGAGAGGGTATCCTCAGGAGGTAGTTGTAAATGTATAATTTGTTCTGGGGAGACAATAGAGGTACACACATATACATAGAGAAATATATATGCATATATGACTACATAAATACGTATGTGTATGTTTTTATATTGGTTATCTGCATTCAAATAATAATTGAAAACTTAGAAGTAAATGAGGTAAATAAAGTAGATAATGTAGAAAGAAGACAGGAAAGATAAAGGCAGAACTTTTCAATCATACTGAAATATTTGAAGATAGATGAGTAGGCATGAGAAACAGGCAAAATAGAAGCAGGATGAAAATTATGAGAGTGCAGCATCTCAAAAACTAATCAAATATACTATGTTGGTGCTGTTATAGTTCTCAATCACTTAATTAATGTTTACTGAATTGTCTTGAGAATAGAATATTAAGTATGATGTCAATAATCAACAATGTTAAATGTTGCAAAGAATTTAAGAGTCGATACTGAATTAAACTTCAAAATAAGGATGTTAATACACCTTGGAGAAAGCAAATTTAGTAGGGTGGTAATATGGAAGTTGTGTTGAAAATGGTTAAGGAGAGAGTGTGTAGTCAAGAAGTGGAAGTTTTAAGTATATATTTGTTTTTGTAAGCTCATCATGGAAGGAGGAGAGATATGATTTGTAGGTTGCCATATTAGATAATTTTTTAGATAATTTTTTCTTTGTTAAGATAAAAGATTCTCTGTAGGGTAACTTAAGATGTCTTAATTCCAGTGACAATAAATCCTTGTTGATTTGGTTAGTAGGAGAGCTCATTCATTTTATATATTATCTACTATATTATAATCTGCAACATTTTTCTGGCTTCTGTTTACTTGGATAGATGAGTTCACCCAAAATTTGTGATGATTTTTCTGTCATTAGTATTTAGTGGGAAGAGAGTGTCAAATGTTTGGATATAGCTTAGAGTACTTATTCCCCATTAAGGGATAATGACTAGAAAGGAAGTTTGGATCTCAAAATCATTTCACCTACATTAGGAATGTTTGGGTAGGGCAAGGGCAGAATGTTATAATCCTAGTCTGATATTTCCTCTCTAAAGAGAACAAAGCCTTTGAGTCAAAATCTCCTATTCTCCTCCAGATAGGAAGCAAATGAATTCTTTCTCCTGGAGATGACTGGGTCAGATTCAAAAGATATTTGTTCATACTTTCTCCCGAGTCACATTTAGACAGGATATGCACATATTCTTGTAGAAAACACAAATGCATACATACCTACACAAATTGTATGAGAGGCAACATGATTTAATTATCAGAATCATGATGATCCAAGTGATTCTGGCCTATGGAAACATTCAGGTTATTTTCTAGACAACTTCCTAGGATTATAAATTGCAGAGAAGGTACTGATATAGACTGGTAAAATGGACTTTCTTATTGGATTCTTATTATATAAGAATTATATAATTCTAATGAATTATCAAATTCAAATAGAAATGAATCCCTATGGACTTCTTATTGATTTATAAAACCATAAATTAATAAGATTTATATTGTCATTTTTAAATTTATACCATATCTTGCTGTTTTATTTTTTCTTCTGATTTACAATCTATAATTTTTGGAAGATAAAAAATCAGAGATTTCCCAGAGTTTCAATTTCCAAACAAATTGGAAACTATATAGGAGAGAGCATGCTACAATAGGAGGAACAGTGTACTTGCGATCAGAAGTCTAGGATTTCAATCCTGATTTAGCTGCCAACTCCCTCTGTGATTTTAAATAAATTGCTTAAATTTTTTTGGGTCTTGTTTTCCTAATCTTTAAAATGAGGAAATTGGACTAAGATCCAAGATCTTCTATCTTAGTTTATCTATGATCCTATTGGCTACTGAACTTCATCATTATCTCTAGCAAAATAATAGAATAAATTATTTTTAAAAAAGATTTTTTTGAGCACTCAGAAAATAAAATAATGATTAGTAGGAGAAATTCTAGGAAGTAATGTCAAAATAATATTATTTTTCTTTTTGGAAGGGTTATTTAACTGACAGATTAGGGAAATATAATAGAAAATTCTTGATATTAATTGACAATCAAATCTGATGTCACTTGACAAAATGATATCTGTACAGAAAAAAACAGAGAAATGCAGACTAAATCATGGTAGAATTAAATAAATTCATAACTGGTTGAATGAATAAAATAGTGTCGATTAACAAATTAATTTCAACTTAATAGATAGTTTGAAGTGGAGGCCACTATTATCTGACTTTGACCTAGTCACGATTAATATTTTTCAGTGATTTGATAAAAGATACAGGAGTATACTTATCAAATACTACTAATTACACTACTACTAATAATAACATTTATCATTTATAAAACACTTTAAAGTTTGCAATGTTTTCTACAAATATTTTATCTTCACAAAAACCCTGTGAGGCAGCTATTGTTACTGTACACATTTTACAAATGAGTAAACATGCAGAGAGCAAGTGATTTGCCCTGTCTAAAGCAGGATTTCAACTTGTCTTCCTTGCTCCACATTAAGCAATTTATCTATTGTGATAATTATCTACTGTGCCATTTAACTAATATTTTATGTGACAAAATCAAGGTTCAAAACATCTTATTTGGCTTGGAATCATTAGCCAAAACCAAGAAGCTGAAATTTAATAAATATAAATGCAAATCCCAGAGTTTAGGTTTGTAAAAATTAGCTTTGGATGAAGTAAATCTGAATTATGAAGAAAAGATCTAAAGATCCTTGTTGGTCACAATTTCATTCAATTTCTAAGTGTAAGAGAAAATTGCTTAAAAACATGAAATCATATGCTAAGCAAACAGAAGAAAAGTATTAAGATCATTTAATCAATCCATCAAGAAGTGTGTGCTAGACGTTGGGCTAAAAGGTGAGGATACAAAGAAAGGCAAAAACAGTTAAAGGAAGAGATAGTTACATTGTAGTCTGCACTGGCCAGAGTAACTGCAGTAATGTATTTTATTATGTGTATTGCATTTTAATTGATAAGATTAACAAGCCATTTATAAGATAGTGACCAGGAAAAAGAGGTCTGGAAATTATGAAAGACTCAGGTAGAAAGGACTAATATGGGAATAGTATATCTATGGTTAAATCTTTGAAAGGATAATATGTATAACATAAATGGGGCCTATTCTAAAATTGAAAGAACTAATTTCCATTGAGAAGAATTATGTTAGGATTTTATAACCCTTAAGCAAAATTAGAAACTTTTGCTGCTTATGTGTTACTGTTCAATAGGTACTTGAGTCTTTGAGATATTACATATGGGATACACTCCTCTCACACTTAGGACCCTATATTAATTAGCTCAAATGTAAGGTACTATATGGATCCATCCTTACTAAAGTGATTGATAGATCATGAGCTCCAAGTGATGTATTTATGTTTTCTTTAGGCATCTAAAGGATATGATTAGTCAAAAGTGAGAAGATTTATCTACAAATATGTAAACCATAATTGGTGAGAATGAATAGGTATAGTGATGACACATGAAAGATAACTCACATCTCTCAATATTTCTGGGGACGTCATCAAGCTGTCTCTAGTAGAACTATTTCTTAGTGAATGTAATGTCTCTTTGACACACTGTGTGTGTTGGTGACTAGGCACATTGGGTCTGTGGTGACCTCTGTGTATATAATCTTAGCTGATGCATTACTGGATGGCATCTCTGCTCTTGTCTTTAAGACTGTTACTCTAATGATCCCTCATGTCCTTAGCTGAATGTGTTGTGGTAATTGCTGCTATAGCCAGTGGTCTCCATTGTATGCTGTTCCTTGATATATCTTCTTGCCTCATTTTCAAGGTTAGTCGAGCCATCTAAGTTTCAGTCTTCTAAAATATACTAATTAGAATTTTACCTGCTAATGGAAGAGCCAATAGCTCTTTAGTCATAGTCACTGCATCTAGCCAGCAAAAGAGAAACAGTGCCCCCACACCAAGATAAAATCTTTCCTTTTAGAGCTTTATGCTTGAATAGAATTCTGTTACAGTTAATTCTCTTTTTTAGGGGTAGATGTTAGGTACTCCTAAGATCTTTTCTGGGTTAGCATGAAAATGGATTCAAATCGTGGCAAAAAGTAAGCTAAGGAGACAGTAATTGATCTCCAACACCTAATCCATATTCCTGTCTTTATTATTCCTTTTTGTAAGCAGCAAGCCTGATTTGGTCCTTCATCTTTTCCCGTTAAAAACCTCAGGCTTCCTACAGCTATAATGTATTTGACTTGTCAAAAATAAATAACTATGTGCACAACAGAAATTTCTGATGTTAAAAATGTACTCTTAAGATAAATATGATTTAAAAGTGTTTTTGCAAATTCCTCAGCTTCCTGTATTATATTTCACACAATTGCCTCTCTTGGTGACTCCTAGCTCTGGCTTTGTGAAATGGTAGAAATGACGGAAGACAAATTTGGACTTAATATAATAAAGGATGCTTCCTCAAATCTCAAGCTGTTCTACAGAGGAAATAGAGTCCTTGCAAAGACATCCTGCTTATTTACTATAAGTGTTAAAACAGTGAGGACAAACTAACTTCTATACAGTTTTATTTCAAGCATTAAATAAAGAATTCTGTACAGTTTTATTTCAACATTGCATGGAACTTTTTTTAAAGGTTGATAACATCTAAAGTCCCTTTGGATAACAAGCACAGTAATGGACCATGTGTCTTTTATTCTAAGAATAGCATCCAAAAATTGTTTTTACTACATCAATAGAGAAAAATGCTTTATTATATCGGGAAGATCTAGGATTTGCTCCCTTATTTCCTCACTAAAATAGGGTTGAAAATGATATTGGATTTAACATTCTTCTCAATTTTGCTCAGACCTCACCCAATTGGGAAAGCCCCACTATCTTCTGTTAAGTCTTGGGTTGGGGATAGATCCTTTGTCTAAATTATGCAAAACTGAGTATAATCTGGGAGTAAGAATGACACAAAGACACATCCCCCACCCCCTCATTATTATATTCATTCTTTTCATTAATTATTAACCAATCAGAACTGCTACCTATCAGTAATACCCACTCTTCCAAGGGAATATAATCCTCAAGAGGCCACCATGATCCACCCAGGAGAAATGATTAAATGGCCATTTTTGAAATTATTAGCTAACCATAATTAATAAAGTGATCAATTATCTAGGAATTATCTATGGAATTTTTCATTTATCACTCTGATATACTGTCAATTAAGGCATAGAACAAAGATAATCTTATTGGCGGAGGGAATAGCCTTGTGGATGAAAGTACAGGTTTGTAAAGTATTTAAGTATAATTTGAAAAAAGATTGAACCTAAATTATGTAATTCATAGACTATAAAGTAATAAATTGTGCACAGAACTCTTGATATTTTCCTGATGCAAGTGCTACTCCTTTCCAGTAATCTTCAAAACCTCTTTTACTGCTCACTTAATTAACTGAGTAAGTATTTATACATTTGTAAACCTAATATTGAGAAAAAAGCCAAGATAAATGTCTAACTGTATCCTGACAACAATAAATTAGGTAAATTAGAATAGCAAACATGTTTTGTTTCAGGAATTAGAAAGATTGCCATGGAGTAGATATCAAATGAAGAATCACATTAATTTGGAGCCTTGTAATACTACATCCTTCTCAAGTAAAGAATTAAACAAAAATTCAATTCTGTGCAATTGCTAGGAAATGTGGGAAAGAGGATAGGGAGAAGCATAGGAAGCAACAGACGTGATAAAATAATATGCTAATTTCTACTATGTACTTTATATACATCTCCATTATAAAAAGGGAAGCTACATACTTGAAGATAACATTTAGGCCTATATGTTTGAGTTAAAAACGACCATTAGCATCATACTTAATAACTGATGGAAGAAATTGGTATTGACAGTGTTAATAAGAAGATGCTTTGGGGCTTCTATATATATAATGTATACATAATATATTAATATATAAAACACTGAAAACTTTGAGCTCTATGTATCAACATTAAGCTCAGCAACAACAACTACTACTATGGTTATTACTATTATTATTGTTATTATCATTGTCATTATTATTCTGATATTAGCATATCAGAAGCTATTTTTTGAATAACAAGGGTCTATAAGGACATGATGTCTTTTTGAAAATGTTAGCACTCCAGTCTCCTTACATTTTTAAAAGGGGCCTTTTTGAGTGTGTAGTGAGGAGCTTCTAAGGGAGATTTGACATGTTTACCATTTGGATTTATTTAAAGTACTGTTGTTAGGATTTGCTTATGTTGACATTTTTCTATGGAAAGAAATAATATCTAAAAAAACAGTAGTGGAAATTTTAGTGAAAAGATGAGGAAAGAGAACTTCCATATACTGCTGATCAATTATGCTTCTCAGGATCCTACTGTGCTAACCATCTGCCAACTCTCTTTTGGGTGAATAAGGCTAATAGAGACTGTTAGTATATAGAATATGGCTGAAGTCAGAAAGACCTAAATTCAAATCTGTCTTTAAGCACTCACAATCAGTGTAATCCTGGACAAGTCACTTCACTTTTGTTTGCTCAGTTTCTTCAACTTTAAAATTAAGATAATGATTATATCAACCTCCTATTGTTGTGTGCTTAGCACAGCACCTGGCACATGATTGGTGCCATATACTTATTCTTTTTCCTCCCTCATACAGATACCATGGTATAGAACAAAGATTTTTCTCTGAGTATGAATCAAAGGGCTCTATCACTTAATAACTATATCACTACAACCTTTCTCATCCTCAGTTTCTTCATCTGGGAAGTAAGGAGATTAACTAGATGGCTTCTGAAGTTCCTTCCCCCACTAAAACTATGATGCTAGAATTCTCAAATAAAAAGAATAACCATTGGTCAGAGGCCATTTAATGAGACATTGCTGAAATTCTACCTTTAGAAACTTCAGCTCATGTCTTTTATTGGGCAATTAGTCTCATTAATTTTGGAGAAAATGAATAAATTACTTTGGTTCCTGAGTGAATTTCTTTTAAACAGTGTAAAAGGTTAATACTTTTCTTGACTGACAGCTTGATGAATATCTAAGATGCCTGTCTTTACCTTCCAAAGTAAAAATTCATTTTCATAACATCTCTCACTTGTAGACACTAACAATACAATTAGAATTGTTATGAACTTCCAAAGTATCATTTGCCATTTATGATGTACACACTCTATGAAGAATATGGTGTTGTGCTCCAGTAAATGATAAAGGATCCTTTTCTTCATAAGAACTTCTTTTGTGGAGTCTTACTATCTGTTAAGATTCTTTCCCACTGATCAATATCTATGTTGCATTGTCTGCATTTGCACTTAATGTGTTTCTCATTGTTACAGGAAAAGGACATTGGGAGAAGTGGTTATTGAATGATTGAAAGGCCACTTGAAATACTTTGAATTCAAGAATACTTTAAGCCGAGGACAGCTTGGTCCAAGTGTAAGACTGTTCATTTAGAAGTTCTGTTTTAGAATTCAAGGATAAGCTTCATATCTTTTGTGCATTTTCCCTGAAGCAAGGATCACTTGCTGCTGTGCTTCGGACTTGACCTGTCCCCTTTCCAGAAACAAAAGTCTTTCATTCAGTACTAGTAACCTTCTGGCTATTTGTAGCTGTTAGTCTTGGAATACTAAAATTTCCCAGTTGAGAATCATACCAAGAGTGATGGAGAGATGGATAGTGGGATTAAGCAGAGTCCAAAAGATGAGGCCCTATGCAGAATCATAGAATCATAAACTTAGAGGAGATTTAACCTGTCACCACCAAAACCTAAATTTACAGGTAAGGAAATGGAGGCCACTAGAGTTGATTTACTTGATCAAAGTTTCCTTATGGACTTTATAAAGATTACCCATATAATGATTGTGAAAGTCAGGATTTGAAGTTTGTACTCTGATTTGGGTAGAGTATCAAAATTAGCCCAACCTATCAGCAATAGTTCTTGGGTACCAAGCGCATCCCAAAGTGCTATGTGTACTTCTAAGGATTTGCTAGCATTTAAATCATTCTCTGGAAGAAGAGGAGAAAAGGAGAAAGCAGCCCAGCACCTTTCTTAAATCCCCTAAAATCCTTCATTAGAGAATATGGTATAGGATTTTCTTTATTTCATACTACTGTGAGTGTTCTGGAGTAAGTACTTCTAGAGAATAAGCTCTGGAGACTAGGACAGAAAAAAAGAGGGATATGAGAATAAAGGAAAACAGATGGACAATCCATGTATTTCATTAGTATCTACATGATGTCAAGAAGATAGAAAGCAAAAAAGAAAATTAAACAACAACTAGCTACCATAGTTGATAGAATCATTGGCACTGGAGTCAGGAGGACCTCAGTTCAAATTTGACCTCAGACATTTAATACTTATGATCCTGGGCAAGTAACTTAACTCTAATTATTTCATTAAAAAAAAGAAACAAAGAAAATGATAGAAAGAATCTAGTATATTAGGTGAACTTTGGATCAAATTTATATGTATGAAGGTGTTTTGTTTGTAAAACTGTAGAGATTAGCCACATATGTTCCCAATTTCAGGACCACTGAAATATTAAAGAGGTAGATTTTATTTGAGATGGGGCTTCTGAAGAGTTTGGAATTTTGAAACTACTTTGACTCCTGTGACCATGCAGAAGTTGTCCCCCATGGTAAACCTGAGCTACTTATATTAGAATGTTGAGGGTTTGGTTTAAATTTACCCATCAACCTACCCCTAGGGAAGAAACACAAACATAGAATTGAAATGGATCTCTTGCTCAGAAGTAAAGAAAAATTTAGGGCAAAGGAAAAAGTAATGCTGGGAATCCCAGAAGAGGAGAAAGAGAGAGACACACACAAATCAAATGTTAGATAGAAAAGAGATAGAGGGAAGAAAGATGGTGGCAAAAGGAAAGAAGCAGAATATTTTTTTCTTTCAAGTCCATGCCACTGCTTTTATTTGAACATAGTAATTTGATCCATGCTTATGCTCTGTGACTGATTTATTACTGATTTCATCATGAATGCCCAGGTACATTGGCTTTTACCTATTTGTCCCTGAGCTAGTGAAACTACCATACACACAATGACTGCACTAGTTGACCCTCTTAGCACTTTTAACTCCCAACTTAAATGTCTCCTTTCTCTAGTTATTTTTAGATTTATTGTTATATGGAATGTGTATGTTACATAGCACTGTGATGCCTATGGAATGTTCTACTCTGGGTATATCAATCATTATAATAGCATCTCTAGGTGAAACAAGGGGCAGAGAGGACAGAATGAATTGGGCACAGAGAATGGAATAGAAGATGTGGGCAAAAGGAAATGACAGAAAGGGAAGAAATGTGAGTGGAAAAAGAATAGAGGAATTAGGATAAGGGAAGGAGAAAAGAGACTAAAGGCATGATTTCCAAAGAGAATAGGGAAAAACCTAAAAGGGATGATTAAAAATTAAAGACTATAGAGAAATTAAGATTAAAAAACACAATCAAGAGAGAAAATTATTATTAAAAAAGAAGTGAGATGCCTGGATTAATGTATGCTTACTTTTCAAAAGTATAGAAGAGCATGTAGTATGTGCTTATTTTTAAAATGTATAAAATTGCAACAACTTGTTAATTTTATTTAATATGTGTAGTATGAAATAAAGAAAATCCTATATCATATTCTCTAATGCTGGATTTTAGGGGATTAAAGAAAGGTGCTGGACTGCTTTCTCCTTTTCTCCTCTTCTATCACTGAATGATTTAAATGCCAGCAAATATTTAGAAGTACACATAGTACACAAGCTTGTTATGAGCTTGGTACCCAAGAACTATTGCTGATAGCTTGGGCTAATTTTGATATTCTATACAAATGTTTAAGAGATTAAAGCTTTAAGGCTTTTTTTTTCAGACAATCTTCTGTCACCATCTACTTGGTTTAGGATTTTTCTTTGAGTTATTTAATTCAATCAATAATTGTGAAATAAATGCCCATGATAGATGAAGCACTGTGCTATTTGGGACAAAATGAAACAAAATGCCCACAAGAAGATTATGTTCTGTTGGAGAATAATAGCATAGACATAAATAATAAATCTTATCTGTGACTAGGCAACACAATTTCTAGGTTTATAAAGGCTTCATTCAATTTCAAAGGCTTCTCAAAAATAACATTTTACTTATGTCACCATGTAAATATTAAAAATATTATAAACATAATTAGTATAAAAATTAGTACCAAAATTTAAGGTAATCTAAGGAAGGAAAGAGCATTATCTATTTGGGAGGGGGTAGAGTTGGTTAATTTCCTAGCACAGTTGATAACAATGACTGAGTCTTTAAAGAAGATAAAGATTTTTGAGGGGCAGAGATGAAGAGGAATTTGGATTCTAGCCCGAGTTCATAGCCTGTGAAGGAATAGAAAGACAATAGGTGAAATGTTATGCTTTAAGAATAGCTGATAATTCAACTTGAGTGGACTGCCAAGTACACAAAGGGAGAATTATATGAAACAAGATTGGAAAAATAGGTGGTCTAAGACTATCAGGATAGGTAATAGGGAGCCACTGAAGATTTTGAAAAGGTGAGAGTAAGAGGTTCTTGGCACATAGTAGATACTTAATAAATGCTTGTTCCTCTCTTCCCTTCTTCCCTCTTTTTCATTCCTCTGTTTTTCCTTCCCCTTCTCTCCATTCTCTTCCTTTTCTTCTTCTTTTTAAAAAAAATTACTCGTAAAAATGAAATTTGATTTATCATTTATTCTTTCCTTCTTTCTGCCTGACAATATCATTATTTTCTGTGATAGATTTTAAAGCATCTAAAATATCACAGTGAGATTGTATTTAACTCATAATGTATAAAACCTAAAAGGATATCATGTGCTATAGTTTTAAAACAAACAAGATATGCACTTCATTACTGCTTTAAATGATTCATTTGATGTGTCAAAAATAAATTGTCATAAATGGAACTGAAATTAAAGAGTGAAATTATTGATGTACTGCCATAGCCTCATTTTGGTGATATTTAACATTTGCAAGTGTGGCTAATTACAGATGTTGTAGTTTTTTTTTTTTTTTAAAAAATGGAACAGTTTTGTAAATTTTTTGGATGGTGAAAGTGCATGAATATTATTAAATCTCTATTTTTATTTTTGGTAGAAGAGGAAGTCATTTGTCATAACACTAGGTCATGAGGGGAATGTGTTAAGCATTCCATCAAGTTAGTTTATGGTATATGAGAAAGAAAAGGGGAAAGGGAGATAAAAGGCAATAGTAAGAGTGACTATTAAAATGTGAGCCAAGTCAGGTAGAAATGGGATCTGTTTAAGAGAAGTAGTTTAAAAAGTAGACATAGTAGAACACAGAAAGTCTAGGATGGAAAACAAAAGTTATGAAATAGAATAATTGGAAGCATTTTTTCTGACTGAAGATAAGTCAGTCAGGCTAAAGACAGGCTGTTGAGTGACAAGATGTCTTTTTCAATCAATCAAAAACAAAATATTTCTTAAGCACCTAGCATGTGCCAGGCATTATACTAGATGATGGATACCAAAGATAAACAATGAAGTAATTGCTTCTTGCAAAGAGGACTTTTTGTGCTGTTTGTTACTTTTGCTTTTTTAAAATAAGACAATTTGGACATACCTAAGAATTTGTTCCTTTCCCAAATTACAATTTTCTTGACACTAAGTTAACATAAGCCATTCTTGGCTATAAGCACATTTTAATAACATCATCCTAAATTATTTTTTAAAAAACTAGGTTAAAATGTAAAATCTGATATTTTTTCTAGATTTCTCCAAACTGCTATTGGTTCTTTCACTTTTATTTTCTTTTGTTGAACTTTTACTTTTTTTTTTTTTGTTTGTTAAAATTTGTGATTTAATCAGCATAGGGAATTCCTGGTGTGGAAATTTCTCCTCCCAAAGCAAAATGTAATATGTCAGCAATTTAACACCTCAACACCTTTCCTAAATACCTAAAATAACTTTTTTTCTTAAAGATACCTTAATATCAAGTAAGATTACACATTTATGGGGAAAACGATGGGGACTAGGCCTGTGATTTTTTTTTTTTTGACATAATTTCCATATAAGGAAATTTTACTAATGCAAATCAGAACTTTCTCTGTATCTAGAATTTAAGAGAGTTGACTACAGCACTAAGAAGTAAAATGACTTGGAAGTATGGCATAGTCAGTAAATGCCAGAAGTAGAATTTGAATCTTTATCTCCCTGGTTCTAAGGTCAGCTTTCTAGTCATTCCCCCTTACAATCCATTGCAGTGTTTAAATCTACCACAAATCTCTAATTATAGATGATAGTAGGTGGAAGTATAATTTGTATAGCAAGATCCTTCATTTTCATTTTCAAAATAATGATATTGATTTTTGTTTTTATATCTTTGAAGTTATTGTTTTGGCTTTCACACGGGGAATTCAATTAGAAAAACTTAGAGAAATAGCATTTTAACCAAAAAGTTTGGTTTGGGATCTAATGATTTCTCAGATACACATAGAAATGTATTTACTATCATCTTACTTTTTACCTTTGAAAATAGCATGACCAAAATGACCTTTTTATAAGATAAAAAGAATGGTTTAGCTTCATAAATTATGGTAACATGAAGGATGAAGACACATCTGAGGTAATCTGTTTTGTACAAAAATCTCTTTAGCAATGATGTTTACTTTCTTTTAATAGATAATTAAATTTGTGTTTAAAATTTACAAGTGTTTTTTAGAAATATAAGTTACTTTTAATGAATTTGTACTTGTTCTAAAGCTAAATTTGACAGAAAGAAACTGATAACTTGATTTTTAAAAGGAAATTCAGTTTATAAAAATAATTCTTGACTTTTCCAAACTTTGGTTGGATTAAGTAACTTCCTTTAAGATAAGTTTCAGCAGATCAGCACAAAATTTTCTTAATTTCATTACAGCCTGTAAATTAAAATTAATGAGGCTGACACCCACAATTAACAATGAAAAATGCAGATTGTTATAATTACTTAAGCAATAACATTGCTTTACATAGAAGACTTAAGGTGCTCCACAAATTATTTACAAGTGTTACATAAAACACAAAAAAATGACAATTTCAATTTATTTTGTCAGTATAAAAAACCAAAATCCTTACTAAAACCTTTCTCATTTGGGAATCTCTCGCCATGCATAATTAAGCAAATTTGATTGCAATTAAGCCTGGCTTCTACAGTGGAGTTTTAATTAATGCAAATCTGGCATCTACATCTATAAGATTAATTTTAGTGAATTAAAAGAAAACAACAAAGCATATTTGAAAGTGCAGTTGTATTGTTGAAAGGACAAAATTTAAAAGCTGGTTATTTTTCAGCCTTCCATGTGTATAGCCTTTGACTTAGACTTTAAAGGAGAGATATTTTATTCTGATTTGTTGTTTTGTTTTTTAATGGCTTATTAAACTGGATCATCAAAATTATACAAAGATTATTCAGAAAGATATATTACAAATATGTATGTATATGTATGTATATAAAACACACATGTATATCTGTTGCTGAAAACATCTTATCTAATATACGTATGAGTCTTTCACAATCCACAATTTTTATGTCATTGTGAAGATCTATAAATTCTATTTTACAAATGTTTTGAAAGTTGCCTTAAAAACTTTGAGTTTCAACTTGCAGTTCAACAGCCTTCTAAAAACTGCCTAAATTATTTTTCTGTATAGAAGACTTATTTATTTATTTTTGCTTAGGAAATTTATTGTATTGAAACCTTCTTAAAGTGAGATGTAAATTATAGATTAGAAATCTTATGGTTACATCAGTATTTTTGTTGCAACAATATTTATAATGAGATTTGATTTGATTTGATGGGATCTGTCCTTCCATTCCAGATGCCTAATCTGAAAATATTGATCACATATAGCACACAAACACATACACACAAATATATGTGCCTCAACAAGAAATGATTTTTCAGTATACTTTGATCCTATCTACTGTTTTCTGAATTGCACGATGGATTTTGAGAGATAAATCCAGGGAAGATCTAAAAGAATGCCAAGTTCCCAGAGTTAGGAGATTTAAAACGATGTTTTGAAAACAACAATTGATGATTTTACATCATCAATGTAAGAAATTAAGGAGATGATATTATTTAATAAGGCAAAGAACAAAGTTATGTCGGACATCAGAATTGTTCTCCATTATTTGAGGAACTATTATTAGAAAAAAGGAGAATCAGGAAATAGATTTCAGCTTGACATATGGAAAAAATCTCCCATAATCACATAATCACAGCTATCTAATATGAGATAGCTTAAAAAAATTATCATGGTGTAGTAAACTCCCTACATCTGAGTATATCCTCCCTCCTCCTGATCTTATGCTATGCCATTTACTTTTTAAGAATTAACTTCATGGATGAGGCAATGGCATGTACTGGTTGGAGGATTGGCTTTATAATCCAAAAGGTAGGGTCAAGTCATTATATATAATACTACCTTTTTAACTATGGGCAAATCTTTTGTCACAAACAGCTTTCTAAGGTCTTATGTGATGAAAGGTCTGTCATCCAGTGAAGAGACTTTACATATTTAGAATTCTTCAAAGTGAGAAGGGACTTTAATGACTATAGTCAAATCCTTCCCTGAAAAGTAATCCCTGTTGATTGTTCATTCAATAACTGCCAGAATCCTCCAGCGAAATATATAACATCCCAGATCAGCTCATTCTACATTTTGGTAGTTCCATTGGTTAGAAAGTTATTTCTTTACATGTCCAGTGTTTCTTTACTTGGGAACCATGAATTTATTTTAAAAAATATTTTGAAACTGGATCCTATTATAATTGGTTTCCTTTGTAATCCTATATATTTTATTTTTGAATTTAAAAACAGTATTCTGATAAGTGTTTTAAAGGCTCTCCCAGATTGTCCAAATTGTCTGTGATTGAAAGGAAGATTAAGCACCCTTGATCTAGTCTGACTTTGACTCTACAAAATTTCTATTCCTTGCTTTTGGTTTTGCCTCAGGTAGAAAAAGTTTAATCCTTCTTCCATGTGGTGACCCCTCAAATATCTAAAGATTATTATCATATCCCACCATTCTTCTTTTCTATAGGTTAAACATGTACCATAATTTCCACTGATGTTTATTTGAAAAAAACTGAAGACCCTTTATTTTCTTCCGGGCTGTGTCTGGCTTATTAATGTCTTTCCTAAATTGAGGCACATAGAACACAATAAAATACTCCAAATATGGTATGATCAAGGCAGAAAATCTAGATACTATTAACTTATTCCTGGAATCTCTGATTCTCAAAGCAGTCTATTGATACATGAGTTTTTTTTTTTTTTTTTGGTTGCTACATCATTCTTCTTGAGCTTATGGACCATGAAAATTCTCATGTTCTTTTTAGAGAAACAGCAGCCTAGCTAAGTTTTCCTTACATGTTACTTGTAAAAATGAGTTTTGGAACTCTAGAATAAGATTTTATATTTATCCCAGTTGAACTGCTGCTTGTTAGATTTAGTTCAGTGCTCAAGCTTGTGAAAATCTTTTTAGATATTGTCATATGAAATATGCCTTTCATTTTAGTGTTATCAGGAAATTTAATTAGTATACTATCTTTATTTTTTTTCTCAAATCACTGACAAAAATGTTAAACGTAGAAGAAAAAGCATAGTTCTATGATACTTTGCATCAGAGATCTACTTTCAAGTTAATTTTGGATTATTAAATTTTCAGTACAGTCATTCAACTAATTCCAAATCCATCTATTTTATTAGCTATTCCATAGCTCTTTATCTTTTCTACAAAAATTTATATTATATAATTTGATTGTATATTATATTCTTATATATCTAAAATACTTGTTTATCATTTATTTACATATTAATTTAAAAGCTTCATGTGAGCTGTTTATATAAAATATAAATATACTTTTTAGTATAAAATTACTTTATCAGATGCTTTGCTAAAATCTAGATAAAATCTAGATACTGTACTGTTTGTACAGTAGTGCTACCTTGATCCACCAATAAAATTAGTCAATAAAGTAAAACTGTCAACAATGGAACTAATTTTTGTCTGCCTTGGTCTGTTTCTGATAAAGTTATATTGACCTCACATAATAATTATTTCCTTTTCCAAATGTTCACCAACCATTTTTTTTTGATATCTGTTTTAAAATTGTCTAAGGACTCAAAACCAAGAGCACTGGTTTGCAGATTCTGTTATCTTCCTTAAAAAATAAATTAGAATGACTTTTGTCCTTCTGCAGTACTGTAGTACCTCTTCTATTCTTCATGCATTTTCAAATATCATTGATAGACTCAGCTATCACAACCACCTCCTTTCCCCCCATATCTAAAGATGTAGTCCATTTGAGTCAGGTTACTTGAATTCCTCAAGGGCAACTAGGTGCTCTATTACTAACTACTTACACTGGGCATCAACTCCCATTAGACATTTTTCTTCTGTCATTTTTATGACAAAGTTCATTCACCTTGGTAAAACCTTGGTAGAAATAAGAACTGAGCAGCTCTACTTTATTTTGGTTGTCATTTATCATCATCACTTTCATCCCAAGAAGCAATTCTATTCCATCTTTTACTCTTCCCTTTCCTCTCAGTATAGCTAACCTTCTTTCCTCCCAAAACTGTATGGTGGATGGTGGATTAAGCCAAGGTTTCCTTACCTCAATCCCAAGTATAAGGTTAGGCAGAAGTGGCTACCTTCTTTCAAGCTTCCCATCATTTCCACCAGTAGGGTGTTCATTCCTATTAGTAAAAAATGCAGTGCCTCCTTTTTGATCACTCTACTACCCTTTGAAGGGTGAAATTATCAGTAAGGCAACTCAAATCGTTATTAACTGCTCAGCTTTTGGTAGAGAATTCAAATAGGTCTGGATAATTAAAATATCATTATTCTGTCATTCTTTTTCAGACTTGTGACCTATTTCTCTTTTTTTTTCCAGGTGATATAACAAAGGTGATTAACAAAATTGTTTCTGTTTATACTTTCATTAATCTTTACTCAAATGTTCTACATAATCCTTTCTTCTTCTGCTTCCTAGATTTTATCAGTTGGATAAAATATATATGTACATATACAGACATACATAAACACACACACAGCCACCTCCCTCCACATCTTATGCTTTTTGAAATGTAACATTTCTTATGGAATATTATTTTCTATAAGATACAATCAGCAGGATGATTTTAGGAAGGCCTGGAGAGATTTACATGAACTGATGCTAAGTAACATGAATAGAAGCAAGAGAACATTATACATAGCAACAAGAAAATTATACAATGATCAGTTCTGATGGACATGGCTCTTTACCATGGTGAGGTGATTCAGGTCAGTTCCAATGGTCTTGTAATAGAGAGAGCCATTTGCACCTAGAGAGAGGACTGTGGGGACTGAGTATGAATCACAACATAGTATTTTTACTTTTTTATTGTTGTTTGTTTATATTTTGTTTTATTTCTCATTTTTTCCTTTTTGATCTGACTTTTCTTGTACAGCAGGATAATTGTGAAAATATGTGTAAAAGAACTGCACATGTTTAACATATATTGGATTACTTGCTGTCTAGGGGAGGGAGTGATGGGAAGGAAGGAAGAAAAAATACCTTTCATATCTGATTCACCTTTTTTTCCCTTGCAGGTGGGCCTCAAATCTAAAGTGTAAGTCTGAAGAATTATAGATATCCCTGCAGGAAATGTAACTTGACAAAGTAAAAAGGATTATTGACTCTCTACTAACTCTAATTGACTTGCTCTAATTGGGGATGAGAATAAAAAGCTTTACCTAGGATGATACTATAAATGACTTTGGTATGAATCCTTATAAAATAAAGCTTGTCTTGCAGTTATTGAAACATTAGCCTGTTTATAGAAGAGCTGAAGTCCTGCCATTTTTGTGGAGATCAAGATAAAAGCTGTGTTCTTCCAAGGTTGGTTCATGATCCAAAGGGAGATTTTTATGATAATTTCCAATGATTAAAACTGGACAAAGTTCTGATATAGAATTACATTTTTAGACCAAGAGTTATATAAGCTATGTGAGTCTTAATATTCCCTTTTACAGATGTGTAAAATGAGATTCAGGGCATGAACTAACTCAGTATAGGCCACATCCTTTCCCCCTCCCTCTTATGATGCTACCAGCTTCTAATATGATGGAATAAATAGTAAATTACTTTAACATATCCTATTGAAATGTACTTTTGAGTTATTGTTGATTCTCAGTCTGACCTTACATATAACTAAAACAGGATTATTTGGGGAATAGGAAGGCCAGGGTAGAGATCTTTGGTATGAGAATATCAGACCTCTGGTAGTCTTTAGGGGAGATGCTCCACACTTCTTTTTAACTGTCAACAGATAATCAATATCATCAATATTATCTTTGATAGTTCTTTTTCTTAGAAAATAGAGAACTGACTTTCATATTTCTTAGTTGACCAAAAACTAATAAGAACATAAAAAATACTTATCTACTTTCTATCCCAATAAAGAAATTAGCAGTGTTCTCAAAAACAAAACAAAAACCAATCTTAACAAAGTTTAAAGACCATGACATAAATAGAAATTACTTGAATTCATCCTCAAAACTTATTCAATTCAGGTCCTTCAACAAATAGCTTAGCTTCTAAAACTAACTGAATTTTAATAGATCCCACTGGGAGGATTTGGGCTCAGCTTTCAGGGATCATAAAGAATGCTGATTTGGGAATGTTGCTGTCCACAGTATGATTTGAGAAAGATTAGAGAGGCAAATATTCATTGATAACTGGAAAAATTAGCTGACATTTATATAACCCTTTAAGAAATATTAAACCCTCAGGGGGTTCTCTTGAAGTAGACATTTTAGTTATGATTCTCATTTTAGAGGTAAGGAAAACAAGGATTAGAGCTGGATGGTTAAAATTTCTTGTCTATGGCTGTACAGCTAGTAAGTATTCTTAATATTTACTTGAATCCAGCTTGAATCCAGATCTTCCTAACTCCAGGTACAAAATTCCAGCCTCAAACCACACTGCCCCTTACAATGTAATCCATATATACATGATAAATATTTATCAAATGAACTGAATTCAATTAAGAGATATTTTTCAGTGATCATTTATAAGATTTTAGAAATTTCTCTAGCTGGGACCTAGGAATTCCTCTTGCCTTAAATTATCTGACTAATCAAAAAAAAAACCCACCAAAGTTATACATTTTGCCCTATGAATTCTTTAGTGTTTGTCACAAATGGTGAGTCCCTGCCCTTGGTGAATGATGTATGTTCAGCTGAAAAGCTTCTTTTGGAAGAAAGTTGCTGGTCAATCCTGCAGATGACATTTTTGTAGAAGTGGGTTGGCTCTCTTAGTGGGTATAAAAGTTAGCAGCTAAACACTTACAGAATGTCAACTCTGCCTCCTATGTTCTTGATATCTAAAGCATATGGATCTCTCTTTAATCAGCAGCAGAGAGTATTGGCACTTCGGGCACTCGTCAGACAATTCAACCATGAATTGACTGTGATCCAGCACTTGCCAAGGGCTCACTGGAGACATCTGATTTTTCAGAGAGGCAGACTAATGGACATGTTAACCCTCCATTCCTCTAGGTTCTCTAAGATAAACTCCATTTTTATAATAAATCAGATCATTAGAAAACAACATACCTGGGATCATATAATTTTAAGTCCTCCCCAAAATCTTTTCACTGAAATTGAGATTTAATGCTACTTAGTTTTTGCTTCTACAGTAGGTTGACATAGTAAGGATTTATTTGAAGAACATTTCTGTCTTTTGTCTGCAGTAATTGAAGACATTATTCATTATTGTATCACCCAATATCCAAGCCTAATAAAATTTCCTAAGAATTAATTTTTGAGAAAAAATTTCTCTCCCCTATAGTATGATAGAAAGAAAAATGACTCTGAAGTCAAAAGACCTGGGTTCAAATTCTGTTTCTTTTGTTTACTTCCTCAGTGTCTTTCACCTGTAAAATGAGGAGATTAGGCTGGATAATCTTTAGTTTAATCCTAGCTTCAAATCTATGAGTTTTTAATCTTATGATGAATGAATAAATTTTATTTTTATAGATAAAAATATATTAATACATTTTCTTTTAATGTTATCTTTTAGGAAGTTTGCAGCTAAACCGTTTTCAATCCTCAGCTGATTTGCAGTAATGAATTTATCCTACATACTTGATATTTATTTTTTTCTGCTTCCTTTAATTTGCTTTTATTTTTTCATTTTTATTTTCAATTGTCGTGATATATTTTTTTAAACTTTTAAGTAAACTCAAGCTTTTTTATAGAAAGTTGTAGGGCATAAATCCCATATCAGTTATTTGGTCCAATTTATTGCACAAGAAAAAATTGTTCAAGACAAGCACAAAATATGGTCTACTCTATCTTTAAAAAGAGAAATCTTTTATTGCATCCAAATTTTCAAATTATCTACCTTGTTGGACATTCCTTCAAAGCTTAATGCAAGATCAACAACAAATTGTAAGAATGGGCTTTCCCCAATGTAAATCCTAATTTACATGAAAAATAAGTAGTTTTCAAGTTACTTTTCCCATGATTTATGATTTTTTTAAATCACTTGTTATAGTGTGTTTCATCTTGTCTAAGAAATCCTGTTCCTCTTATCAGGATTCAGTTGAGGTTATTCTGGTATTACATTTTTCAAAATTGAACTTGAGGTCAGTTTAATATTATAGGCCATTTTTAAAGCGACTACCAGTTTGTATTATTCCTATTTATACATGATCTCTCTTTTCCCCAGAGAATACATATGTAACCAAAACATCCAAAACAACTTATATAATTACATTCCCAGGAAATGGATCCCAGTCACACAATGTGCTAAGATTGTAGAACTGAGTGTATCGTCAATATCTCAGTCTCCCTCATGAATGCCAGAGTACTGTTAAACAGTCCTACTATGTGCTTTTCTGAAAGATTTTCAAGTAGAAACTGAACTAAGAAAGCTTTCTAACTCTAAGATTCTCCAATTTTAGTAGGAATAAAGTCAAAGCACAAATTGAGAAGTGTGAATACATGAAATATTAATAGGTAATAAAGTATAGACTCTAACCTCACTTTTGTAATTTAATAGATTTTACTTGTAGTCTTGGGAAGTGAAAAAAAATCATTTTTCTAATTTTTAATGATGGAAATAATCTACAGAAAACAGAAGGAATAAGAACAAAATAGATAAATAAAAACTTAACAGAACTTTTATTTATTTTCATATTAAAACATTAAAAATGAAGGATTTTATAGATATGAGTAATGCAAAGAGTTATAACAATAGAATACTTAGATTACATAGATTCTATGAATTTGTAGTCTAAAATATGAAAAGAAAAATCAGGCTTAGCTCTAGCAAAATAGCTAATATGGAAGGAAACACAGGCTTTCATTTGAAGAGGGAGAGAATAATTGATTTTGAATATATAAAGGAGAAAGATGTAAATTAACTTCTTGAGAATTTAGTGAAAATGAAGAAATAGCTATTTCTTAACAGATAAGAATTTGAACCCCATGTATCTAGAGTTTAGAACCCTGAATTGAAACTAGAGTTATCTGAAAGGGTTTCTATTTTTTAATGCCAAAGTTGTCCAGAAGGCAGGACATGTGAACTGAGAAAGTGGGGCATTTGGGGCCTTTAGGGAAAGGGTAAATTGCTTTTGATGCAGTATGTGTATATTCCTGGGGGAAGTCCTACCACATTTTTGATTTTTAACTGCAATGTGTTACTGCATATTTATACCCTAGTCTATGTATTTATTACAGCTTTATGAAGCCCATTTTCATGACGTTCATTGTTTGTCTCTCTTAAGGGATATATGTGGGTTTTCCCAAGATCACATCAAATGAGAAAGATATGGAAAACATTCCTATTTACAATGAAGTCAACCCTATTCTCTAGCAAATCAAATCAACAATTAAAAACTGCTGGAAGCACAGGAGGAAGGCTATATGTATTCAAGTATCATTTGTGATCGATTAATTTTTATCAAATGTATTTTAGTCAATCATACACAGATATATAGTTTTCTTGTTAATATGCATTTCCTTTTCTGAAAAACAATCTATTCTTTTGGCTAGTGTATATTTTATGAGTTATTGGTTATTTTACACATTTAGCAAAACAATGATAAATAGTACTTCAAATTTACTATTTACATTTTTCCTGTATATATGTATATGATTGTGCATATGCATATAGCATGCATATTCTATGTATCTCTAAAGACAGCATATATTGTTGCAACATAGTGAGAAGTCGATGTATAATTATTAGATGAATCATTGCTTGTAGACTTAGATATCACTAAATTTTAAAATGTACTGAGTATGAGACAAACAATTGAACTTTTATTGTATAAGAGGTTAATGTCATGTCATAGTTATCGCTGAGATTCACAAAAAAGTATGTCAGTTGATGAGTATACTTTATTTAAAAGAAACATTCAATACCAGAGAAGATGGGTTATGAAGTAGTTTTCTTTATTAAAAATGCATACAAAATTCCATAAACTGGAGAGTGATAAATATGCTGAAAAATTTTGGGGATAGAACAAAACAAAAAAGAAGTAGGAATATATTATTAATTGAATTTAATTAGTAAATTAAATTTCAAAAAGTTCAGAAAAATTGGTATGGTTCAATGGCAGTAGACCTTAAAATTCAGTTTATAACCTGTTAAAGATAGTAAAGATTTGTAAACAGTCAAAATGAGGAAGGAAAAGGGAAACATTAAAAAAAAATCTGTTGTACCAAGCACTTCAGATGAACTCAAATGTAGCAGATTTTTTCAAAAGAAAGAAAGGGAGACACTTAAGACAAAAAAAAGATAAATACAAAAATCAGAAAGATTGCATCAGTTTTAAAATAGTTTAGTCATAGTGGTTATTAATCAAGGGTCCATGAACTTGTTTTTAAAAAAATATTTTAATATACATTTTGGTGCAATTGGTTTCTTTTGTAATCGTATGTATTTTATTTTATTCATTTAAAAATACTATTCTGAAGAGAGTCTATGGGTTTCAATAGTCTGTCAAAGGGGCCAATGGCACAAAAAAAGATTAAGAAACACTGATGTATTGTAAGTGTTAATAATATAAGAAAATGGAGACATATATAAGATACAAAATTAGTTAAAGACCAAAAATTAAGGAAAAAAAGATTTCTCATCTGTGTTTGGGAGGAAGAACAAGGAATGAATGGACTCCTATTATGGGAGATGTGAAAGACTATTAACTGAAGACAAAAAGGAGAATTATTCAATACCTAATTTGTTTCAGTTTTTGTCATTCAAAAACAGGCTTTAAATTAAAAAGACTGAAGAAGCAATATAGAAGTAATCATAGCCCAGGATAGGTGAGATGATTTTTAATAATACTAACAAACTTATCTGATTCTTTGAAGTTTCAAGATTCTTTCCTTTCAATAATCCTGTGAATTAATGTAAGTATGAATATCTCCATTTTAGATGAGAAAATTGAAATCTTGGGTTGTTAAGTGATTTTGACAAGATCATACAAATAGTAAATATTGAATCATATTTTTAAAGCCTGAAGGTCCTGACTCCAAATTCATTGCTCTTTCTGTTATAGGACATTGCCTTTAATAGCACTTCAAAAATGTTTTAAATTAGTTTAAATGAACAGGTCTAAATGGATTTTATCCTGTGGTGTTAAACTAATTTATAGGGGGAAATTCCAAAATCATTATTGGTAATTTTTGAGAAACTATGGAAAATAAGAGCAATCTGATTGTAGAGGGACAAAAGCTGAGCTAAAATTTAAAATGTGGACCATACACTGGATAACTTGAATAGAACCCTGGGAAAATTCTAGATTGGATCACTAGACAAGTGATTTATAAATATTGGAACAGAATAATGATTGCTAGTTTCTACTTAGTTTATTAAAAAAGTCATACCAATTCACTTTTTGGATTAGGTTAACAGATTGTTATATTTGATTTGTAGATAAAATCTTCCACACGTATTCTCTCATCTACTAGAAAGTGAGATCCTTCAGTTCAGCAACCATCTTACTCTTATTGTACTCCCAGCACTTAGGACACACTTTCTGCATACTAAATACTTAATAAATATTTTATTCATTTATTCATTCATATCAGAAAAATGCCTTAGACATAGTATAACTATGTACTGTTGAGTCATTTGTCCAATTCTGCCATAATATAATGGTGGTGAAGTGCAAGCTTGATAATAATATAAATTTATATTTGCTCCTCCCAAAACTGTAAAGAACTGAGTTCCAATTCTACCTCAGAAACTTAATAGTTGTGTGATCCTCAGCAAATAATTTTATCCTTTGTTCCTCTCAATTTTGTCAAATGTAAAGTGGGAATAATAACAGCATTCACCTCATAGGGTTGTTTTCAGGATCAAGTGAGATACTTTTTGTGAAGTACATTATAGGTGTTATAAGCACATAATAGGTTATATATATATATATATATGTATATATATATATATATGCTTATTCCTTTCCTCTTTCCCTCTCCAAAGAATGTTGTGAAATTGTTCAATGTTTACCATAAAAGAAATTATCACTGAATTGCTATTAGACTCTATCCTTAGTCATGTCATATTCAAAATTGTTTCAGTGACAAATTTGAATGCCTACAAGGTTTTTTTTGTCAAAATTTTAAAGGTACTGATTTAGAAAGAATAAGTAATATTGGATATGAAACAATTAAGTTTCAAAATGCTTAATAAGTCTGATTGCTGGGTGAAAATTTACAACATGAAAATTATTAAGATTAAATGTAAAATCCTATATTGAGGTTCTTTTTTTTCCATATTGAGATTCTAAAAAGCATTATATAATTAGGGGATAGGAGAGCTGTTTTAGCAATAGTTTAAAATGATCCAAAACTTTAATTCTCCAGAGACTATGGTGTTCTGTGAGATATAATCACATAGCATCACTAGAAAAATATAGATATTAAAAGATGGGACTGTTTCTGGATAGGGTCATTGTGTCAAGATTTCATATTTGATTATGTTGTATACCAACTGTTACAAATGAACTCATTTGTGTCTGTCCAGCATTTGTGTTTATTTCTTGGCATAGGCCACTATCAAGATCAATGGAATCACATCAAATCAATTAAATAAACATTTATTAAGCATCTACTTTTTGCAGAGAAAGCACAATAGCAGCTACAAAGATAAATAACTCCAACCTTTATGAAACATCCAATAATTAATAGTTGTTGAAAATTATGGTAATGATCATAAGAGAATTGAAAACTGATAGATATTAACCCTTTATTTATTATAGCTAAATGAATGCAGAGTAATATCTACATTTTATGATACAAGCTTTTGGAATGGTTTTATTTGACATTCTATATATAGTCTGTGAGAGTAGTTACTGACTGTGTACGTTAGTTGTGTACAATAGTTACTGAATGTGTACATTCACAATTCAGCTCAATTTTTTGAGTACTGTGGATAATATCACATTCTATTAATCACTTTCTATACATATATTATCTACTCCTCTTATCTTTTCCCCTGCTTATCATGTCTATCAGGAGAGGTCTTAAAATTTCCTTCCTTTATTGAAACTTGTCCGTCATTTTCCTTTCCTTCTTATTCTTTTTTAATTTTTCTCAAGTAGTTTTTTGATCAGTTCTGCTTCTTCTTACTATGACATTATAGTTATATCTTTTTTCAAAATGTAGTTTCCTTCAATCATGCCTGTCTATAAGCTTAAGTTTTGCTATGACTGAATTGTTTTCAAATAGTTATGTACTACTTAACTTCTACCTTATTTGACGTTTTCCCCAAAGAAAGTTTTTTCTTCTACAGTCCATCGGAGGTATTAAATCATACTATATGCCTTAAATTTGCTTAATCTATTCTAACAAAATGGAATAGATGAATCACTTAATCTTCCATTTTTTTACAAGTGTGGAAACTGAGGCCCAGAAAATGACTTGCACAAATCATGCAGGTTCTAAGTATCTGAGTATAGATTTAATTCTAGTTTTTCTGATTTCAAATTTAGTGCTGTTTTCTTTATACTTGTATAAATAGGAGTACCTTTGAAATATCCATATATCTACAACTTTGTGCACACGATAGGTTTTAAATTTGAAACACAAAAGATCAAAGAAAAATGGATGTTGGATAATTTTGAATTTGATTGATTAAATTGTTAACCAAAATATTAGGATTTCCAGTTAGCTAGAGAACATCAGTTTCTTCTAATTAATGTTATTCTGAATAAACTGGTATCAATTTAGTATGGTTTTATCAGGCTGTGCAAAAGCCTAGGAAGATACATTTCCATGCTGAGTTTGAAAATCTTAGTTGTTATGTCAGTAGGTCAAGGAATGCTACCTTTTGTTTTTTTTTTTTCAGGGTTCTGACTACATAACTATGCTTGTTTCATCAAATGTGTCAGTTAAGTCCTTGTTACAGGAGTTGGACTGTTGCAAGATAGTGAGGAAAGACTGCATCAATGACATTGTAAGATCTGCCCAGGAGACCTTTGACATGTTGCAGCCAACCCTGCTGATTTCTCTTTTCAATAATGTTGGAATTTTGAGAATTACTCTAAAAATATCTGCACAGAAAATTTTAATATCAGGAGAGTATATATAACTTTAATTTTTTTCAGTGTCTAATATTTAAACATTTACCATTAAAAAAGCCAGAGATTTGTAGATGAGGAGATACAAATTATAAAAATCTAGGTGAATTTACTTACATGTGGCTATATTATTGGAAAGTACAATTAAATTTTGGTATTAAGTTTTCCAACCATCCAATCTGATTGCATTCCAACACTTCCTTGGGTCATGGCTAGAGATCCTATCTATACTCTTTCTCTAATACTATCTCCTCCCCATTTGCCACCTGCATCCTAAAAGACTTGTGAAAAACATTGTAAAACATACAAAAGAGACTTTTGTTACATTGCTCTCTCTTATGGAAGGCTTTATCATGGTAGAAAGACTTTGGATACTAGACCTACCACAGATTTGATATCTGCTGTAAAAAGGGCCACTCTAGTTGAATTTGGAGAGGGTCTTCCTCAAAAGATTCATTTGAACATTGTCTTGTGAGGAATGGAAAGGCTAAAATTTAAATCAGCAGAATATCCACACCAAGGAAATCATTGGTCTTCTAAAGCTCCTGAAAAGGGCTCATCCATTTTATGAGAATTTTCTCATCTGCACTGGATATAAAATTTCATACTATTTATGGTCTAATAAAATAGATATAGATTTTGGCTCAGTATAAGGGAAATCTTCATAAGAATAAGAGTTGTCCAGATATGAAATGGGCTTTTAAGAGGAAGTGAATCCCCTGTTAGTGGAGATTTCCAAGTGAAGTATGAAGGACTACTGGATGTCCTGTGACAAGGATTTGGTATTTTCAAAATAGATGGCCATGACTTCTGAGGCCCACTTCGATTCTATGATTCTATTAAAATGTATTGCCAAATACATAAAGACCGTGTTCTCAAGATAAGTTTAAAAAGTGACCTCGTTCTCTTAAGGTTGTCTACTCATATTATTTGAGAAGTACTCTAACTGGATGTGTTGGTTCTTAACATGTTCTAAAACTTGAATTTACATTATGAATACAGTCTTAAACAACATTACTTGTTGTCTCATCAGTAGAAACATAGAAATATATTAGTTATCTTGTAAAACATTTCTAAATGTTTTACCTCTTTCTGCCCTCTCTGCCATGAACTCTGAATCTAAAAGATCGTATCTGCAAAATAAGCTGAAATGAAAAACTGTCCAAAATAGGTACTAGCACAAGAATCTTTATTTAGTTAATATACATGTTATTCTTCCAGGCCTTTTTAGTTTCCTGGCTGAAGTTCAATTTAGTTTGAATTAGCTCAAACTGACATTTTTGTCCTGGCTATAATGTCTTGTATTTATCATAATTTGCTCTCAACAAAGAAAAATACTTTTAAAAAATCTAAAAGTTTCCAAGATATTATTTCCAAACCAATCATTGTTGCTAAATGTCTTATTATCACGGGCAAGAGACAAATGACTAGCATTAAAAAAGGAAAAGGTCTTTCAGAAAATTATATGAGATCAACTTAGCCAGAGGCCCTCCATAAGCTAGAATCGATCAGTCAGATTCTTCATTTTGAATGTCCCTATGTTATCCATCACATGTCATATTCTGTCTTTTTCTGTGTGATACAATAGATATACCTAATATACATACCTACTTGTGTATATTGTATACACATATTATAAAGATATTAGATTTGCAGTTCAGGTTATACTTTAAGTTTGCTTATAGAATCATGTAGTGGAAAGACTCATGGAACCAAAGTCCCTGAAGTTTTTCAGTCTAAACTTCAATGCACCCTATCTATGATTATGGGTAAGTTACTGATATCTCTAGTCTCATTTCTCTCATAAATAAAATGGGCTCATAATATTTACATTGACTCTGTTGTAGTGTCATTGTCAAGAAAGATATTTATAAATCTTAGTTGTATCTAAATATGAGTTAAATAAACACAGTAGAAAATAGTGCTAACTCCAGAATTCAAAGATATGCTTTTAGTCCTAAACTCTACCATTTACTTCCTTTGGGCAATTCTTTTAAACTTTTGGCCTCAATTTCCTCATTTCTAAATTTGGGGACCAAGTGATTTTGAAGTGTTCTTTTAGGCCTGAAATTATGCCCTTATAATTTTAGAAAGTAATATATTTCATTCAATGTATAAAGGATTAATGTTTTGACAAGTTTTTAGTGCTTACTTATAGAATTAATGAAATATGTAGTCAACAGTAATTTCTCTAATTAAAATGCAGTTAAGAGTAAAAAGTCCATTTTCTTCCTAGCTCCAGTTTTGCAGAAATAAGTGTGGTACAGAAACATTTCATATTTCCATAAAACATTTTTACATGTAAACAAATAAAACCATGACTTGAAAATCTTTAGTTTTTTGATGAAGTTACTAATTCTTTAGATATTGTCAAATTTAGAATATTTAATAACAATTAAAATGAATCTTACTTCAAAGTCAATAAATGATAGCAATGTAAGAAAAAGAACATCCATTACAAAGCAGAATAGCTTTTTAGAATTTAATAATGATTGAAAACAAACCTTCAAATTTTACAATTCAAGTGATCACAATTAGATTTTGTAATTGCCTAGGAAAATGTTAACAATATGTCCAATAGACATAATTAACATTAGTTTTTAAAATAAAAAATTGGAATCCAATTCCATATGAACTAGAAATTCAAATTCTTTGTGCTGTAGCTGTGTGCAAATTTATATTTGGTAAGTGGTGAAGTGACTAGAATGTTAGATTTGGAGTCTCAAAGACCCTAGTGCAAAATTCTTTCTTAGATACTTACTAAATATATGATCCTAGGCAAGACATTTAGGCTTTCTTAGTCTCAGTTTTCTTATTTGCAAAATGGGGATAATAATAGCATTTTTCATAGGCCTTTTTTTTTTTTTTTTTTGCAGGGGCGTGGGGTAAGATCAAATAAGGCAATATATGTAAAATGATTTACTTTATACATCTTAGTAGATTATATAAATGTGAGCTATGATAAATTTACATCTTTATTTTATATCATGCCTTTTCTGTGTCTGGTTTTTCCAACTTTCTGGATCCTTCCTATTTCTTGGGGCCAGAAATACTGATTTTCTTTTACTTTCCTAGGTAACTGAGTTATCGCCTTTCTTTTTCCTCCTCTTGAAATTGTCTGGTTTCCTGAAAGGGTAGAATGTATTGTAAACTTTTGGTCCATTCACTCATAACTTAACATCTTGTTCTTCTGTTTTCTGTCCCTGTAGGTTAACTGAGATAACTAATTTAAAGGTTATCAATGACTCTGTTATCAGTATAATAAGATTGTTGCATCATAGATTTAAAGTTAGAAGAGACATTATATTCAAAAATCCAACACTTCCATTTTACAGATGAGGAAACTGGGTCTGGACTAAATATCTTGACTCTTTGTCACAAGCTTAAAAGTTCTATGTAAATATTTATTATGATTATGATTAAGAATAATTCCCTGCCATGATTAAACAGATAAAAATATTTTCCCCCATTCAATAAATTCTTTTGATTTTATGTTTGAATTAGACAGATAATAGTGTTTGGTTTTCTAATTTCTCTAATTCTAGAGAAATGGTTCCTCTGAAATTATTATGAAATTTATTTGAGCTTCTTCAGCATGGAAGCCAGGCTCGTTAAATTCCTGATAAAGTCACTTAATTTGCACATCATTAAGAAATCCATGCACTATCAAGTTCAAAGGGAGAGCAAGGTAGTTTTGAATAAACTTTACATAAGTCAAGAAGTTCTATCACTCTGCTTTAATTTCACTAGTTTTTTTGGGTCAAGCTACATTTCAGTGAAGCTTGGTGCCCTGTCTTAAAACTATGCCTTGTCACCTCCCTGAAAAGTACATGAAAAAAGGAAGACAAATGAAGGTGAAAGCAACAGACAATGAAGAAGGATAAAATATACCAAGGTTAGGATGTCTTTTCAGTTCATTATATAATTCCTCTCACTTTTTCTTTCTCACATTTTTTGTTATTGTTATTGCTATATGATGAGGGAAGAGGGGGAGCACAATGGGAGTTTTAGCTATTTATATCTTAAGAGGAGTATAGTTCTCAAATTCAGTGTTCTAGCTAGATTTTAATTCGGATACTTCTCAGTATTCAATAGTGTGGTGCAATGGAAAGAGGATTATATTAGAAGTTAAAGGACCTGAGATTAAATCCTGACTCTTGATATTTATTACTATAGACTTTAAGGAAAGCCCCTTAGCTTCTCAGGGCCTCGGTTTACCGATTTGTAAAATCATGTGATTAGATATCTGAGGTCCTTTTCAACTCTAAATCTTTGATTTTTAAGGTGTGCCCATTTACATAAATTCAGCACATATAACATCTAGAATTAGATGCTACCCTACACAGAAGTAGCTTTTTCTTAGCAAAGTTTTTAATCAGTTTTTAATGCCATCAGTAGATAGTTGGTTTTTTTTTGAAAAAATTTAGATATTTAATCTAGCAATTAAAAAACTCACATTAGTTTATAGGAATATAGGAGGAACTGAACAGAAGATACATACAGAAGTAAATTATCTGACTAAACCAAAGAAATACAAAACAAAAATAATCATCAAATAGCTGAAGACATGGTAGGTCTACACAATATAACTCTGAGCATTTCCAATTATTCTGCACACATATATCCTTATCTCAAATATATGCAAGTCTGTATCAAGTCATGCTTAAAAATAAAACATTTCAGGGGCAAGAAGAGAGACTAAGAGTAATTAACTACATTGTTACCTTTCAAACTATGTATATATCTTGGGAATTTATAATGTTAAGCTTTTAGATATTGGTTTCTAGGAATCTTGAGTGAGGATGTGGATTAACTCACTAGCATTTTGCTTTGTTGTTTTCTGTTTTTATTGTTGTTAATTCAGACTTTCCCACCATCCCCTTCCCTCCCCCCCTGCCATTAATGTGGATAGCTTTTTAGAAAGGAATCTCCTATTCATGGTGATCAGAATTTCCTTGGGCACTGAGAGGTTAAGTAAACTTGCCCATGGTCACATACGATTCACTTTTATAGCTCTTATGATCTCTCTACAGTTTGCTATAAAATATGGATCAAATGAGATAAAGTTGAAGGAAAAAAAATGGAACAGCCATAACAATATGACTGAATTACTTATCAATAAATGATAAAATTTTCAATTACATTTTCCTTCACTGTGTTTTCAAAAATTGCTTTCAATATTTGAAAACCTATTAGGTTCATAAGTGCTTAAGCAAGAAAAAATAGCTTGTAGGTGCTTAGAAAGGAAAACCTGAACCAATCAGAATAGAATAGAGTATCATAAAATATTAGTGTGAATAGGGGCCTTAAAGGTCACATAGTTCAACCTTTGAATTATATGGATAAAGAAATAGAAGCAGGGAAATATTCAATGACTTGCCTAATGTCATGCCATCTGAACAAAGCTAAGATTCAAATCCTCAATCTCAAATATCAATTCAAAACCTTTTCTCTATACCATCTTGCTTTGAGATCAATTAAAAAGTTAACTTGATTAGCATGCACGAGCCTTGGGACAGATTTTACTTTTTAGATTGTCCTATATCATTTTCTTTAAACTTGAACTCATCCTTATTCTATATAGAACTCATTGTGATTTTATGACTTTACTTATGTTAAGTGAGAGGCAAATATGGCATAGGGAATAAAGATTTCTTCTTATAATCAGGAAGACCTCTGAAACATACAGGCTTGTATGACCCTAGGCAAAACACCACATCTATCAGTACTCTAGGCAAGTCTTTATAGTTATAAAGTTGCAGAGAAGTTGCCAACCTGTTTTGGTGACCTAAGTTCTGTGCAAAAATTTATCACCCACACTAATAAAATCCTGTAAAACAAGTGAATAAAAACCAACTAACTATATGAACAAAAGTTACATCTTAAATATATAGGACATAGCATAGTAAAAGCCTGTACAGCTTGCCTTCCTTTCCACAATCCTACGCTCCCTCTAGGGAAAAAAACTCTCATGGCTTGAGACTCAATGAAATTTGGCAGATGGATGTGATCCATTATAAATCTTTTGGTCATCTGTCTTTTATCCATGTTATAGTAGACACCTTTTCAAGATTCACTTTTGCAATAACAGCAGCAAAAGAGGCAGCCTGAGTGGTCACTGAATTCCTTATATAAGCTTTTGCTATTATGGGTGTGCCACAAGCAATAAAAACAGATAATGGACCTGCATATACTTCTAAATATTTTGCACACTTTTGTGCACAGTTAAGATTTTACACACACTGGCATACCCTTTAATCCTCAAGGCCAGGCAATAGTAGAGAGGAGAAACAGAGACATCAAGACGCTCCTCCAAAAACAAAAGAAAGGGGGAGCTACAGGTAACCCTAGAGAACTTCTAAATTTAGCCCTTTATACAGTTAACTTCTTGATTTTTGATCAAGATGCACTGGCTCCAGCAGACAGGTTTTATAACCTATCGGAAGGGCAGTGTCCAGTGCAAGCAGCTCCACTATCTTTATAGATTATTGCCAGAATATGTAGAGTGATCCAGAAAGTGGTGAATGGAAGGGACCAGATAGGTTAACTGATTGGGGAAGAATGTTTGCTTGTATCTCTACAGATGGTGAAGGAATCAGATGGGTGCCAATAAGCCGTATTCACCTTGTCCATCAGAGAGAGACAGAAAAAGAGAAGACCCTTGAGACAAAGGAGAAAACTCAAGAAACCTCAGGTGGTTCCATCTCTGACTATGTGTGCCACTGAAAAAGCATGACTGTTAATCCTATGTGTATGGCAATTGATTTATGAACATCAAAAATTGTTTATAAGACTGTTACAGAACTTTGAAACGCGTAGGAATCATTGGATTCCCTGGGATGAAAATTTGTTGATAAGACTATTGCAGAATTTCAAAACCCTCAGGAATCATTAGATTCCCTGAGATGAAAAATTATTTATAAGACTGTTGCAGAACTTCAAAATCAGCAGGAATCATTGGATTCCCTGACATATGATGAAACTGTTGCAGGACTTCAAAACTTGCAGGAATCATTGGATTCTCTGACACATGAATTAATGGACAATAGATTGGTTTTGGACTAGTTCTAGGACTTATGGACATGTATAATTCCTCATGTTGATTCATGTAGTTTGTTATGTAATACCTCCCAAGTTGGTAGATATATGTATACCTGTTTCAAGTGAGACCTTCAGAAACCCGCTAATCTGTTTTGACTCCCCATTTCCCTTTGGTGTTTTCCCTTCCTGAGAAGTCATGGAGGGCATGATCAGCTCCTTTTTTGTTTTTTTTCATCCCCCTTTCTGAGAAGTCAGACAGAGTGTGATCACCTTCTTTTTTGTTGTTCTCACCTCCCTGAGAAGTCAGGGAGGGCATGACCACCTATGTTCTAAAACAAAAGAAAGCCAGAGATATAAAGGGCAGAACTCTGGAGAAGCATACTTGAAACAAGGTGTTAACTCAGTGGAATTAAAATAATGATTCTCCAGTTTACTTGTACTTAGTACTTAATATAGTTCTACAAGATTGACATCTATGATGATGTGCTTATAATAGAGTATATAAGAGCCAACAAGGACTGGGAGAAGAACATTCCATCTTCATCAGCCTTATGATGGCTCTCCTGCATTTCTCCACTGAGACCAACACCCATCTGAAGGCCCTCCAAAAGGCTAGCCAGGCCCCAGACAACGGAGACAGACTATGAGAGAGATTATGATTTTGGACTTTATCTCTGATTATTCTCGTGGTAATTATTCTCCTGAAGCAAAGGCTGGTCCTAAGACCTCCAGAAAGTTAACCAGAACCTTACAGCTGCATATGAGCAAACAAACAAAAGCATGTGTCAGTATGTCTAGTGTATTGGTTTGAAGTTTGTCTAAAAAACATAATTCTTAGGAAAACAGATCTAGGCTCCAGGAAAAAAAATAGGCTACCTAGTACAAATCTCCTAATCCTCTTCTTTTACTAAAGAAAAACTGAGACCTAAGGAGATTAAATGACTTTTTCAAAGTCACATAGGTAGTAAGTGTCAAAAGCAAAGTTTAAATTTAAGAATTTAAAAGTAAGTGATTATATAATTATTTTTATCAATTATTTGGATCTGAGGGAGTGGGCTTGAATCACAAAAAAAAAAAAAAACTTGCATCAGTGGGAGAAAGAGTGAATTTATTGTAGAATACAAATGTAATTAAATGTTATAGTATTGTTAAAAAGAGGGCAGCTAAATGTTCCAGGGCTACAATCAGAAAGACTTCCTGAGTTTAAATCTGGACTAAGACACTTAATTGTATCTGAGCAATTGTGTGATCCTGGGCAAGTCACTTAATCCTATTTGCCTATTATCTGTAAAATGATTTAGAGAATGAAATAACTAAGATCTCCAGTATCTTTGCCGAGAAAAACCGTAAAAGGGGTCATGAAGACTCAGACCTGACCAAAATGACTAAAAATAACAACTGTAAGAAATGAAAAATTTGAAGAATGAAGAGAAATTTATGAAGACTTCTAAACTCATAAAGAGTGAAGTTAGAAGAATCAAAGAAAACATATTAAGAAAACCAAAATATAAAGAAAATCACATTGAAAAATATTATTACTCTGGGGAACATAACGATCATTTTGACCACAGAAGACTATGGGCAAAATATGCTTCTCATCTTTCATCAGAGGTGAACTATAAATGGAGGATTTTCTTTTTGTCAGGACAAAGGAGGAATAAAGGGGAGTGAGAGAGAAGGAACAGTCTTTGGAAATTTACAGTAAAGTTATAAAATATAAAATTTATTTAAAGGTATTTATTTTAGGGTGAAAATAGAATTTTGATTATTAGGTGACTAGAAACTAGTTGCTATGGACTATGCCTAATCTTACACAATCCACTTTAAAAAGTGCAAGCTATATATCATAGCAATGGTACTTTGTTGGGTAATTGAAGTGGGTCGAAATTTGGGAAAGTTTATCTTCATAGACTAGGAACTGGTATCTATGTTACAGCTCACTAGTTTTCACTAATTTTCAAGAATGAATCCCATTAAAAATAACTTTGAGGTTCATTTTGTGTGTGTGTGTATGTGTGTGTAAAATGGAACATAAGCAATGTACATAGGATTCGATAATGAAAGAAATCATCACCTATATATTAATTTCTTAAGAGAAATTTTATTAGGGGAAAGGAGATTTTTATAAGAGGGAGGCTTACTTCTTCTGAGTTTAGCATAAGAAAAACGCTAGATTTCTCAGTTGTCAGTAAACTTAAGAAGAAATGAGTTATTCAAGAGTGTTCCTATTGAGGCAGCTAGATGGCACAGTGAATAGAGTGCCACACCTGAGTTCAAATCTGGTCTCAGACACTTAATACTTCTTAGACATGTGACCCTGGGCAAGTCATTTAACCCCAATTGCCTCCGGGGGAAAAAAAAGTATCCTATCAATTGGGAAATAGTGAAAGAAATTTTGAATCATAGAATATTATTGTGCCACAAGAAATTATAAAAGGTACAGTTCCAGAGAAAACCCAGGAGGATCTGTATGAAGTAAACCAAATCAGGAGAATGATTTATAATATAACAACAATATTGTAAAGATAAACAATTTTGAAAGACTTAAGGACTATGATCAATGTAATAGTCAACCATGATTCCAGAGGATCATCAGATCAAGGATGTTATCTCTCTCCTGATTAAAAAAAGATGCACTAAATATGCAGAATGAAAGACATTTTTGGACAAATTCAATGTGGGAATTTGTTTTTCTTGAATATGCTTGTCTGTAAAACTTTTTCTCCTCACCTCCAGCAGTGTTAATAGTGATAAGAAGAGGAGGAGGATTGATGGAGGAAAAGAAAAAAATGCATATAGTAAAAAATGATTTAAAAAGGGTTGTAAGAAAATATAGGACAACATTTAGGTAAATTGTAAATTTTGTAGCATGTTAAAAAGCTGAACATATAGTTCTTTGGGATGATATATGAAGTAAAGGATTCATTATGAAGTTCTAAGATTGGCAAAGCCTATCTACAGTGGTGGATGAGAATTTTTAAATGTAATTATTTCAGTCAATTGGCAAACAATTCACTACTTAAATGTGTATATTTAATTATATGAGTAGGGTTAATTACTTAGTTATATGAGAAAGAAAAAGGTTTCCTGTTGTATAATGGCAATAATCTCAGATATCCATATGGGTTGCTAGGAGAAAAAGAATACTAAGATAAGATGTAACTAGGTGAGATAAAATTAGATATTGATGAGATTTACGTTGATCTAAAATGTATATACTATGAAACCTAGAATTAATTCTAGCTAATGTCTGAAGCTTGGGAAAAAATGCACAACATTAACAACCTCTGGAAGTTAAGAGATTTGGCTTCTGTTTGGGATCTGTTCCCAGCTATGTGAATGATTTATTTTAGTTCTTTGAATTTCTCTTCCCTCACTTTGAAACAGTAAGTTTGGACTGTATGATTTCAAAAGTTCCTACCTTCTATTTTCTGTAATTTTATGAATGATACAAAAATGTTCATAGGTCCAGATCATGCAAAAATTTGAGTAGGGTTCAATTAAAAAAAAAAAAACTCAAGATTGAGTAATTCAACCATTTTGTGAACAATATATTCTTATGTACCAAAATAATTAAATGTAGAAAGGTTATAGACACAATTAGATTTTATTTCTATCTCTTTGTATCTATTCATCTATGCATCCATCACTCCATCCATCCATCTACCTATCAATCATCTATCTATCTATCTATCTATCCATACACACTCACACCCACACACAAACACATTGATTGAATTTGCTAATTGTCCCACTTCAGAATTATAGCTTTTAGCTATGAAATACCTGAGGATGTTTTATATAAATTATATAATTGTGACTTGACTAAAATTGACTATTTAGTCATAAAAGATAAAGTAATTTTTAAATATACATTTTTAACTTCAGTTGTAGACTTTCAGTTTATGTTAGTCTATCTCATTATGTTTTATTTGGGGGCACACTTTTATTTCTTTTTTCTTGGGTAAATATCATGGGCTTGTAGAATTATCTCCCTCTCTCTGTGCAAAGCATTATAGTGTCCTTCATTGAAACTTTAGGCTATAGCTCAGTTTGTAACATTCTCTAGTCAAGAAAGTATTGTGATTTAAATCTGAGAATTTTCATTTTCTTCAAGACCTGCATTGTTTGTCATCTTGGAGTGAAAACCCAAGACAGAAAGAAAGGTTTTCTGAAGATTACATCAGTGAAAGTTGTTTTGATTCTCTGGAGATGGGACATAGGGAGGGAGAAAGCAATATTAAATACATAAAAAGTTAAAAATAAAAGTTATTAATATGATGTGATAAATTTGCTTTCTTTGCCAATCTCTTTGATCTGTTTTAAATGAGATCCCAACTTTTATTTGAATTACTTATTCAACCAAAATTAATTATACTTGTTACTATTATTCTTAACATAATTATCATAGTCCTCATTATTCAGACTAAAAGGAGATCTATTTTACTGCATGCTCTCTATTTAAAAAATTTTCTAAATGTGTTCTGAGGCACTATAATAGTCTAGTAAATGGAGAGTTGGTCTCAGAATCAGGAAGACCTGAGTTCAAGTTCCATCTTTGGCACAGAGTCCCACATGTTTAGGCAATTTTTAAAGAATATAAATTCCATCACCCAGAAGTTCCTTACCCAAATATCCTTATACTAAAGAAACCACAGATTCAAATAATTTTTCTTGTTCTTCTTTTGTAAACCTCCTTCTCTCTTCCAAGGATCTTCTTTTCTGGGTATCTAAAATGGACAGATCATATCACCCATTTTCCTCCTCCACCTTGGTCCCCTAACTCCCACCACCCAAAAAATCCCCATCCACCCACCAGGAAAAAAATTCAACAAAATTTCATTGTGGATTTAATCCCACAACATGAGTGATTTAGGTGTGCACAGCATGTTCTGGGTTTCAGCAGCATGATAACAGCTCCCTTGGCTTCTGCACTTGGAGTGGTTTCGAACTATCCTGGCAGCTCAGAGGCATGATTTAAGACTGGCTTTCTGGCACGCTATTCATACTAAAGAGAAGAAGAGAGCAGCCTGGGAACTCTCTGAATGGCTTATTTGCCATGAGTTGAACAGCTACTGTGAAATTCACAGGAGCCATTTAAACATTTAGCCCCACAATGTGTTGATTTTTTTTTTTTTTTTTTTTTTTTTGTATGGGAGGCTGAAAAAAAAAAGGTTTTAATAGAAGAGGCAAGCTGCAGAGAGAATTCATATAGAAGAAAATGATTAGTTAGTAAGAGTCTTGTCAGTGCCTTTATACATAAAATGGTGAACTCTTGCTAGCTTGTTTATATTTGTGAGATAACAGGTCTGGATTTAAGATATGCAAAGTGAATGCCTCTAATACAGGGTGTCACTAGGTGTCACTCTGGATTCCATTATTTGATATTCTAAAGATTTCTGCTGCTTTCCTATTTTGCCACCAAAACCTCTCACAAAACCTGAATAGACAATGTAAAATGTGCATGAATAACACAGAATTGCTGACTGAATGTCAATTTTCTAGTGTGTGACTTCTATTGATCATTCATTATTGACATGAAGGTCTCTAGCGTCTTTGCTTTTCACTTTAAACTCTTTCTCAGCTAAAATTTCCAAGCAACTGAACAGTAAGGCCTTGAAGAACGGGATGATTCAGGTCTCACAGGATGTTTTACAAAGTACTTTGACCTCAGGAAGGAATCACGGGTACTTTTCATAAAGACTAGACAACTGCTTTGAATAAAAATTCAAACACCAAGGAGAAAAAAAAAAAGAATATATTCAAATTAAATAGAGTTCATTTGCCCACCTTTGGGTAGTATGTGTGTCTGTGTGTGCATGTGTGTGTGTGTGTGTTTATGTATCTATGTATATGGCTATATATATATATATATATATATATTTGTGTGTGGGAGCAAGTTTGAGATATCAAAAACTTTGGTGGCTAAATCTCTTGTATTTTTAAGATGTGTTTTATAAATCCACCAGTTTTATTTGTTGTGAAGATAGTAAAATGTGTTTTTTTTCTTTCTCTGTGACAAATGGCATTCTGTACATTACTCCAGATTTTAGTTCCCTGATTTTATTTCTTTGAGCTTTGTATACATTAATTAGGTATACACAATCAGAGCTGAGTGCAGAGGCAGCTAAATAAACAAATGACACTGTGGAAAGGTCTTTCTGCATACTAATCATATCCCACATCTGCAAGCCAAAGCTCTATAAATCGATTTGTTCTTTCACATCGAAAGACAAACAGCGATGCAAGTCAGCAGTTCCTTTGTCAAAGTCACAGACATTGCTGTTCTTCACAAATGCATCCTTACAGAGCTGGCTTCAACCATTTGACGATTAGCATTATTGGCAACTCTTCAAAGAAGATTCATCAAGTGATTTGCAATTGGATTGGTTACCATTTTTATGATGCTACTCCATGAAATCGAACTAAAAAATGATTGACGTTTGAATTCTTACATGGAGGATAAGGGAACTTGGAAAAGAAAAGAAGCCATTCTAATCCATGGAGGCTATGCTGTTGCTGCTACTGTGTGTGTATATGCGAGTGTGTGTGTGTGTGTGTGTGTGTATGTGTACATGATGTATTTTACTCAGTCTATCAGTCATACAACACAAAATTGAATTAAGAATAAATTCAGCAGGGTGGTTATCTTTCTGTTGAGGAAGAAAGCATGAGTTCTTGATGGATTATATTCCTTTTTCTTGTACATACATGGCAACTTGACTCCTTTTGAAAGTAGATATTAAGATATCCAGTTCATTTTGTCCCATGATGTGAAAATGGAAGCCTGAAGCCTGAAATTTTCCATTGTAGGCACTAATCATGATATTAGGAAGAAAAGATGTATTAGAGAGTAGAGAAAGGCACAGAGAAAATAGGAAAAGAGGAAGGAACATATGTGTAAACAAATTTATCCCAAATATAATAATAATAACAATACTAATTAGCATTTTATAGTGATGTAAGGCTTGCAAAATGCTTCATAAACATTCACTTAGGAGGAAGATGCTTTTGTTATGTCCATTTTACAGACAAGAAAAGTGAGACAGAGGTAGGTAAAATTACTGACTAAGAAGCACACAGCTAGTCTGGTCTTCCTGATACCAGAATCCACTTTGCCATCTAAGAATTCTGTCTCATAAATGACAATCAATCAGTGAGTATTGATTAAGTATTGGCCATGTTCTAGGAATTGTACTAAGCTGGAGATAGAAAGACAAAAATAATTGCTGTCTTCAAGGAACTTATATGTTAATGGGAGAAATTGTTTAGAAGGTAAGATTCAAGTAGTGGAGTGGGGAAGGGGGAAATGGGAAAGATTCCTTGCTTAAGATGTAATTTAAGTTGAATCTCCAAGGAAGCAAAGAATTAGGAGTGGTAGAAGTGATATTGGAGAATATTCCAAAGTTGAGTAATAAACTGTTCAAAGGCACAGGAGTGGGACATAGAGTATTGTGTTCAAGGAACAGCAAGTGAACCAGAATGGCTGGATTATAACATGAATAAGTAGAGGGAAGTAATGTGTAATTCACAGATACCACCATATTAATTACCAAGATATACTATTTCTCTAACAACAAGTTTTAAAAATTCAGTTGTGTAGTGATCCTTTTAGAATTTGATGTACTTTTCTTTCTCCAAATCTCATCTGATTTTCTAATGGCCAAAAAGAACCAAAGCTTTGCCTCCGATATACACTTAATATCTGTGAAGTTTCTGTCACTTAGTAGATGAATTCTAAGCAACTGCTGGAGGCACAAGGATGTTTGTGTAAGTGACTTGTCCATGGCAGCCCAGGTAATGATAAATGAATCAATACATTAATGGATGAAAAAACATATGTTAAGGACTCTATAAAGCATTGGGTTAAGCACTGGGGATACAAAAATAAAAGTCAACTCAGTATCTCATTGGAGAAGATATGCTGAAAATTTCAGCTACAAGTCAAAGATAAAGGTCACATGGTCCTTAGGATAGAGCAGCAAACTAAATGGCAATATACCTCCTTTAATGTTCTAGCCATTTAAGAAATTGTCATTTTCTGAATCTTTGTTTGATAATAATGAAGACTTTGGTGAAGTCTTTCTTTTTTATGTTTTCATTAGTTTTTGGTATATCATCTCTAGAAGCAACTACCAGACCACATTTCCATGGTTAATTGTTTCCCAGGATGACTGTTACAAAGACTGGCCTGGAACCATGACCCATAAGTATGGGAGGCACTGCTATTCCTGGGATTCCTGGATTTTCTCACCAGTTAACAGCAGCAGGTATTAGTGACCCTCTTCATAGTGATTATCTCCCTCAGTGATGTCTGTAGAGCTTAGTATCAAAGAAGATGTGGTGAATATCACATTGCTCAAGACTATTTGGAACAGTGTCTTGAGGTTACTTCAACAGGATGTTAGAAGATTTGATTTTTCCCAGCACATAATGACTGTTCTTCCCTCAGGGAGTCTTGATGCTTTATTTTCTAAAGTAGGATTTGAATAGTTCTCAAGTAATTTATTTTAGTACCAATATATTCATATTCTTATAACCTAGATTACAGATCTAGAACTAGAAGAAATTTTAAGAGTCATCTAGTTTAGCACCATCTTTTTATATATTAGAAAACTGAGATTCAAGAAAGTTGGGACTTAAAGGAGCCACAGATAGATGTAGAATTTACCCATTCCCTAATTTTCCACAAAGTATCCTTAGAGTAGGGCAGCTAAGTAACAGTGAATAGAGTGCTAGGCCTGGAGTCAATAAGATTCATCTTCATAAGTTTAAATGTGGCTTCAGATATTTACTAACTGTGTGACTCTGGGCAAGTCACTTAACCCTGTTTGCCTCAATTTCCTCATCAGTAAAATGAGCTGGAGAAGGAAGTAGCAAACCACTCCAGCATCTTTGCTAAGAAAACTTCAAATGGAATCACAAAGAGTTGGACATTCTTGAACAAGAATCCCTCCTTAAGGTACTTAAATCTCCAATTATGGGCTTTGAATAATTGAGAGGAATAAATTAGTTTTTATTCCAATTATGGTTTCATTTGAGATCTATTTTTTTTCCCTGACTAAACTTCAATTTGGGGGAACAATTTTTAAACTTATTCACAAAAGAACCAGCGGTATCAAAGGTATTCTAAGAATAATGTTACTGTTAATATCTTCTGTTGGCAGAAGTCAGTGCTGGGAGAAAGGTGAGAAACAGAATGATTTGGTAGATTGGTGTTCAAGACAATCACATATAGTGTTAATTTTAGGTCAGCAGCTGACTTTCTGAGTGACTTTGGGCAAGTGACTCAAACACTCAACGCCTCAATTTCCTATCTGTTAGATGGAGGCAGTAATATTGACCTATTGCAGAACAGTATTCTGAGTATTAGCTAATAAATGATGGCAAAAAAGCTCTGTGCAAATCTAAAGTACTATAGAAATGATTTAGTATTATTGCCACTACTACTAATAATTATAATGATAATAAAAAGTGAATGATTCTGCTGTGGAGAGCTTGATTCCCAAAGGAAAGTTATTTTTTCTTGATCTGTTTTCATGTTTTAACTGGGTTCTTAAAGCTGCTTAATTGAAAAAATGAAAGTATTTCAAGGCTTCTGGCATTCGTAGCCTCATTGTAGAATCATTGCTCCAAAATCCAAAGGTGAAGAGGCTCATAATCCATCTGTACTCTACATTTAGAAAATTGTTCCTGTCATTAGGTTGTTTTTACATAATGGGGGGAGATGAAGAATAGTATTAGCAATTCTTTCCCTTTGGTTAGAATTTTATAACCATTGTCTGAGAGAAAGAAGCTAGGTGCTTTGGAAAAGAAAATACAACTCTATGGTAATGATTCAACTGTCTAGAACTCAACAATTTGACATTTCCAATCTAGAATATAGCTAAAATAAGTGTCTGAAAATGTTATTTAGTAATGACTGACTCTGACCCAATTTGGAGTTTTATTGACAAAGATACAAAGTAATTTGCCATTTTCTTCTCTAGCTCTTTTTTCAGATGAGGAAACTGAGGTAAACAGGTTTAAGTGACTTGCCTAGTCTTACACAGCTAGTAAGTGTCTGAGATGAGATTTGAACTCAGGAAGATGAGTTTTCTCAGCTCCAGGCATGGAACTCTACTGTATTACAATACTATCAACCTAAAAAATGAATACTCTCTAAAATTACTGTAGTTTACTTGTAGGGGGAACTTTCAAATCCTAACTTAAAGCCTACTTACTCAATTTAAATGCAAATCTTATAAGATTTGTTGTATCATATCCCAGACTACTATGTATTAGAAGTAGCAAATTAGGGAGAAGAGGCACTATTCATGGCAAGCAGACAGACTATAGGAAGTTACAGCTGACAGTCTAATATCAAAGGAGACAGAAAAAACTATATAAAGATTCAGATCCAAGAATTCAAAAAGCACCACAACCTAGTGTCATTTCATGTAGGGCCAGATGGTTCTAAATATCTCAAGAAACCCTGAGGGTATGCCCATATTACAGCAAAGTTTAATAATTGACTTTCCTCAAAAATAGCAGATGCTGAGTTGCCAAGAAAAAAGTTACACTGAATATTTTTTTCCTCCACTAAATTCCTATCCTTCATTGGGAAAAAAGATGATCCTGGGAAAGGATAAAGTAGTGGATTGAGAACTGAACTTGAAGTCATGAATACCCGAATTAGAAATCCAATCTCACATATTTACTTGCTGTGTGACTCTGAACAAGTCACGTAAGCTGTATTTACCTCAATTTTCTCTGTAAAATGAGGATAATAATAACCCTTACCTTTCAAGGGGTTTGTGAATATCAAATGAGATAATGTATTTTAAAGCATTTAGTATAGTCCGTGGCACATAGTTGATACTATAAATGTTAGATGATGATAATTATCCAAAAAAGTCCCAAAAGTCCAGAATGGGGTCAGAGGAGGAAGATATAGAAGAGGGAATAGTGAAATATTGTTTCTTGGGACTGTCTTGAGAGTACATTTCATCACTAGTTTCACTAAGGATAGATCTTGATGATGCTGGTTTGGGGTTTTCACACACTGCTTCAATTGAGTGACACTACTTTCCTTCTCTACCTCTCCATTGACAACAGGTTCTGGCAAGGGACCTCTCAGCTATTCCTGGGATAGTATCACTTTAAACTTTACAAAGAACTCATCTGTCTTCTTGTCTACAACCAGCAGCTTGGTCTCATCTTGCTGAACCTTGATAATTATCCCCAGGTTATACCTGTGGGATGTAGCTCTAGCATGTAGTATTAAGCTGGCAAGATTTAGAGTATGGGCTGGGCAACAACTTTCGCATCTGTAATGAGAAGAGAAGGTTTATCTGAGCTGAGAGAGGCATATAATTGAACTCGACTGGCCTAAGGTGACACTGAGTGTCAGACTGGACTGGAACTAGGTGATGATAAACATTTTTGGTTACACTTCGCTGCATTTGCTTAAGTGAGCTCCAATTTGAAGCAGCTAAGAGGTGCAGTGGATGGAATGCTATGCCTGGAGTCAGGAAGATCTGAGAGCCAATCCAGCTGCTTCATCCCTGGGGATGTCACTTGACCTATACTTGCCTCAGTTTCCTCAAGTGTAAAATGGAGATAATAATAGATTTTACCTCAAGGATTATATAGGATCAAATAAAATAGTTTTTTAAAATTATTATAACTTTTTATATACAAAACATACACATGGGTAATTTTTCAACATTGACCCTTGCAAAAACTTCTGTTTCAACTTTTCTCTCCTTCCCTCCAAGCCCTCCCCTAGATGAAAGGTAGTCCCATACATGTTAAATATATTAAAGTATATATTAAATACAATATATGTATACATATTTATACAGTTATCTTGCTGTATAAGAAAGATCAGATTTAGAAAGAAGGTAAAAAAAAGAAGAGAAGAAAAAACAAAAATGTAAGCAGACAAAAACAGAAAGAGTGGAAATGTTATGTTGTGGTCCATACTCATTTCCCAGTGTTCTTTCTTTGGGTCTAGGTGGTTCTGTTCATTACAGATCAATTGGAACCGTTTTGGATCTTCTCATTGTTGAAGAGAGCCCATAAAATGTGCATAAGATAGGATTTTTAAAGTGTTTAGTATGGTGTCTGGCACATATTATATACTTTATAAATGTTTACTCCATTGTATGAGCTGAGGGAGAAACCCCATATGTGAAATTAATGATCTTTTGAAATACTGAGTTACATGTTTGTTTCAGAAGGTGAACAGATCCTAGATCCTGACAGTTTTCCACCTTATAATGCAGAAGTATTTTTTTGTCTCTATTTAGAAAAAAAAAACTCTCAAAATTTAGCTGCCCAGAATGACTCATTCCCTGAGGTTCTGAGTGTTTGAGATTTTACTGTATGAACAATTTGAGTTTTGTAGCATTGTCTTATATTGAGACAAAGTTTACAGTAATGAAACAGAAAATCAATTTCTTAAACCAGCACTTGGGTCAAGTTGAAAATAAAACTGGAGGTAAGGCAGAATAAAATTGAGGGGGAAATGAATTGAATATAGTCAGTCTGAATGGCATGTAAAATTTACAGCTAAGAATATTGCAGCTGTAATTAATGACAATGTCTTAATTCCCTTTTAAAATAATTTATTGAAAAATATCCTCCAAAGTAAAGATTTGCTTTTGCAAGAACTAACAAGTATAGGAAGGGAGTTCCCTCCTCCTTAGATAGGCTTTTAAAAAAGAAATTGGACTTCATATGTGAAAACTAAGAGAAAAACTAATTGAATACCTCTATGAGTGGAGGTTGTTTTAGTGTCAATATGCAATTAGGAGATAAATCTGCCTCAGATATAATCTGCTAACTTTAAATATAATTTTACTCCTCAACTCTATGTTGGAATTTATTTATTTTAAAATATGGGTCCTATCTGGAAATATTTAAAATCCAGAAGAGGGAAATAATAATAATGTCACTTCTACTTAAAAATTTTTATTTAGTTTCCCATTGAACTCAGAATGAAGACTTTAAAGTGTGCCATTTAGGTCCCTTAACCTTTGTTCATTTTGGTTTCCTCATCTGTAAAATGGGGATAATAACAGCCATCCTTCCCAGGTTTATTGTGAAGGTCAAATGAGATGATTCGTATAGTTCTTAGAACAGTGCGTGACACATGATAAGCACTTTATAAATATCAATTATCTATTATTGTTATCATCATCATCATTATTAGCACTGGGTAGTTGGTGTCAAGTTATTTTATCAGTCTTATCTGTCTCCATGTTAGTTCTTATAGTCCTTATATAGTCCTTATATAGTCCTTAACTATTATGGAGTCCTGCAATGTCTCTCCAAGACTTTGTAGTTTTGTTTTTGGATGACTTTGTATTTTACATTTCTCTCACAATATCAATACACTTTGGAAACTGTTGAACGTGTAACTCCTTTCTCTTTAAAACTATCTTGACTACAATGCTTTATAAGAGCTATACAGACTAAATTCTTTCTCCAAAGGAGCATACTATTTTCAGAAAGAGTCTTTTCTCTCCACAAGATTTTTTTTTCCCTGGGCTCTCAAACTTGGGAACTCTTGAGCTTGGTATTATTCTCTAGGTAGTGCATAGGAAATTCTACTTTCTCTCACTAGAAGGCAAGATTCTGGGATCACGCTACCTAAGAAATTCAATCTCCATTTCTCCCTTCTGCATAAAGGAGTTTGGGTTCACAAACTGAGTGAATATATATATTTTTATTTTTGCCATGTACTTGTGCAAGAATTCTATCATCATTATAGTTGCTACCATATCTCAGAGTGGGCAAGTTTACTATTAGAAATACCCAAATTAGCTCTATAGGGCATCTGAAGAGAGAAGTTATCTAAATTCAGAAAAAAAAAACTGATAAATAAAAATATATGTAGAAGAATTATATATATATATATACATGTATACACATATATGCTTATTTGTGTCTGTGGTAACCATCTCTAAAATGGATGGAGGGAAAAGTAGAAAAAAGAAGGAAAAAAAGAAATTTATATGATAATTTTGTTGTATATTTGTAGCAAGTTGTGCTTAGTAGATTTGCAGTTTCATGTATAATCATCTTTTTATTGTTACTATGTTATGAAAATGCTTGTTTTATTTCATGAATATATATTAATGTAAAAAAAGGAAAAAAAAAAGATTAGGAAAATCCACTTTCAAGTTTCTGGTCTCTGTGTTAGCCTAATAAAATGAAACAAAAATGTAAATTTTATGTAACATATAACACATTTACATCATTATATATTTTCTTATATTATTATACAATATGTAAATCTATGTTTATTTATACCTTATATAATATATTATTTTAAATATTTATTGACTGAAAAATTGAAACTGAAATTCAATCAATATGCTATCATCATGTATTTCTGTTGCATATCTCCATTAATTACTTGGGGTGAGAAGGAGGATGCAATGTATGGAAATGAGTTCCTCATACATTCTCCTTTTCCTTTTAGGAATAAGTTCTACTTTGCTGGTCAGTGTTCTGATCCAGGGTTGTACTCATAGTTCTTTTTGCAAGAGCCTGAAACTAGGTGAATCACAAAGTATTCATTTCCTATTGACTCTCAGTAAACTAGCCGTCCTCAAGATAGCCCCAGTCACAAGAGTTTCATTCCTCTAAGCTCTTCCACAGTTGCTACCCTAAAGATGCTTTTAAATATCCTTTATAAAAATGCCTTATAATGTCTTCGTAATGCCTTTATAATATCAAGTTGATTGGACAGATTATTGGTCTGAGATTACCCTGTACATTTCTAAAGCTCTTACTTATGTCCCACCTCTTCTATAAAAATTAGTTTTAGATGAATTAACAAATAGCCAATGATTTCTTCAGCTTAAAATGATATTAAATTTTTATTTTGGATTTTAACAGCAAATCACAGAATTCAAAATTTTAGAAGGACTTCAGAGCTTATCTAATCTAAAATGTACATGAAAAGAAACACCCTACATCACCCTAGAGAAGTAAATATATTGTTCAGAGAGAGAGAGACTTTCACTGATGGACAACCTACCATAAACTCAGGCACTCAGTTACACTTTTGGACAACACTCATTAGGAAGTTTTTCCCTTAAATTGATCTGAAATGTTTGCCTCGTCTATCTATTGTTATTATTTGTCTTTTGGAATAGAAAAAACCTAATCTCTCTTCCACATGATAATTCCTTGAATAATTGAAGACAATTATAATGTCATTATGCTCTATCATCTTTTCTTTTGGTTGAACATGTCTTTTCCTCTAACCATCCAAGTTACTCTCCAATGCATGTGTTCCAGTTTGATGATATTATTCTTAAAATTTATTAGCAGGAAAATAATACAGATGGAGTATGACCAATATGGTATTTTACCATAGGATTATCAACTTCTACTTCATGAATGCCATGATTGTTATTTCATATTAATCCTATGGACCAGTAATATTGTATCTTTTTCACATTACTGTCTTTCAGGTATTTCTTGCACATTTTTTACATATATGGTTAGGTTTTTTTTTGAAGCTAAATTTAGAATTTTACATATCACCCTAATAAATTTCATTTTATTCAATTTTTTATATCATTATGACCTGATCTAGTTTAGTTCTTTAAAAAACAAAGTACTATCCTACATTTTTGTGATCATAAATCTTGATAAGAATGCAATTCATGCCATCATACACTGAATGAATGTGAAAGTCACACTGGTGAAGTAGTATCACAACCCAACTCTTTCCACATAAATATACCCAAAAAATAACCTAGGAAGAACAGTAGGTCAAATTACATTTTAGAAATTTAAGGGAAAAAAGAGTCAATTTTCCTAGCCAGGTCAGCATAAGGGGACAGAGTTCGGTGGCACTTTAGCCAGGAAGACATTGTATAGGACCTTCTAGTAGTGGTCTGAATTGTGTATAGTGACTGTGTATTAGGGCAAGAAATGATCACTGACTCAAAAAGACACTAAGACCTGTCATTGTGCAGGGTACAGGAATAGGCGACAATTAGCAGTTTTGTAACCAAGAAATGGGTTATAGGTCCGAAATGGACTGTGAAGGGGACCTATGTCCAAAGGTGGAATAATTTACAGTTGTAGATTAGGGCAAGTAGCAGATACAAAAGTAAATGGGAGTTTTATGTTTCTGAACCTTGATATGTGGCTTTTTAGATTCCTCCTCAGCCCAGTTTAAAGCCTCTAAGTGAGTAAGCAGAACAGAACACTTGAATTCATTTCCTTTGAATTTGAAGAATCTTCCAACTAGTTGACAAGGGTTAGGCCTAATTGGGTTTAATCAGAAGCAAGTCTACCGTTATTTTACTGAGACCTACACTGGCTTTAAGAGCTTACAGAGATTGAACCAAAGGAGTAGCAATCAGACTAATCTAGATCAGAGTACCTTGGACAGACAAAAAGGTTTCAGGTCCTTAATTTGTGCTACCCCTAAGATGCATGAAGAATATGAAATTTACTTGGAGAAAATAACAGTAAAATTGCAAAGAATATAAATCAGTCAAAATAAAAAGATCTAAATACTCATCCAGAAATGAAGACTCTAGTGCTAACACAAAGTCCCCATATGTGAAGGATGGAGAATGATCAAACCAAAAAGACTCTCACCAAAATGAACCATTGTGGAGCCAAGAAAGACAAGACAAACCAGAAGAAGAGAATGATGGGAAACAAAATCTCAACCAAACCAAACCAAACCAAACAAAAAAAAAAAACCTGAGGTCACAAGGTCAACTTATAATTTTTCAATGATATGAAACAAGAGTTTTAAAAAGTTTAAAAATGATTGTGTAATGAAATGAATGAAGAGTAAGGAATTGAAAAGAGTTGAGAGTTCTGGAAGATTTGAAAGGAGAATTAATAGCTTAGTACAAAGATAGAAAACTTTTCTCAAGTAATAGACTCCTTGAAAATTAGAAAGACAAAACAGAAGTTAATGATTTCATGGGGCTACCAGACATATTAAATCAAAGTCAAAAGGTTAGAAAAATAGAAGAGAATATAAAGTATCTTATTTTTAAAAAATTCCAAAAGACCTGACTTGGAAAATAAATCAAGAAGCTATGATTTATCATACCCATCAGTTGGGAAATGGCTGAATAAGTTGTATATTAATGTTAATGGAACACAATTGTGCTATAAGAAATGATGAGCAGAATACTCTCAGGAAAAAAATGGGAAGACTTACATGGATTGATGCAAAGGGAAATGAACAGACCCAGGAGAACACTATATAGCAATATTGTATGATGATCAACAATGAGTGACTCACTTATTCTCAGCAGTACAATGATCAAAGGCAATTCCAAAGAACTTGTGATGAAAAATGTTATCTACTCTAGAGATGGAGTTTGAATGCAGATTGAAACTGACTTTAAATTTTTTCTTTAGTCTTCTTGCTTTTTTGAGTGGGGTGGGGTTGGTGTTTTCTTTTGCAAAATGGTTAACATGAAAGTGTTTTGCATGATTGCACATATATAAACTATAGCAAATTGCTTGCTTTTTCTGTGGGGTGGAAAAGGGTGAGAAGGGAAAAATATGGAACTCAAAATGTTAAAAGAAAAATGTTAAACAAATTTGCTTATATGTAATTGAGAGAAAATATAAAAAAACATAAAATTTAAGAACTTCTTAAGGACTTCTTGAGGAAACACAACAAAAAAAGAACTTGGACAACATATTTTAAGAAATTGTGAAAAAAAAAAAAACCTGGTCACACATATGAGTAAAGTGAAAATTAAAAAAACCCAGCAACCATTCCATTAAAGAAATTTACAAAAGGGTAACTTCTGGGAATATCATGGCTGGAGGTCAAAGCAAAAATATTTCAAGTAGTTAAGAAAAACATCTTCATGTATTGAGGAATCACTGTGTATATATATGTATATTATATTAGACTTCTTTCAATGTTACAATCTCTGTCAATGAAAATCTGCAAATATTGTACAACTTATAGTTTAAAACAGTTGAGTCACTGAGTTTTATCAAAAGCAATTTTTTTCCGGACTCTAATTCTGTCTTTTTATCCATTGTTGTATTGTCTTTCTGTTTGGTATATAAACATTGTGAAATTTCATCATTGATAAAGATTGTATTTTTTGTTTGTGGCAGCCCTTTTTGTAGTGGCTAACAACTGGAAATTGAATGGATGCCCATCAGTTGGAGAATGGCTGAATAAATTGTGGTATATGAATGTTATAGAATGTTATTATTCTATAAGAAATGATCAGCAGGATGATTTCAGAGAGGCTTGGAGAGACTTACATGAACTAATGCTGAATGAAATGAGCAGAAGCAGGAGATCATTATACACTTCAACAACAATACTATATGATGATTAATTTTGATGGAAGTGGCTATCTTCAACAATGAGATGAATCAAATCAATTCCAATTGTTCAGTAATGAAGAGAACCAGCTACATCCAGTGAAAGAACAATGGGAAATGAGTGTGGATCACAACATAGCATTTCCACACTTTCTGTTATTGCCCGCTTGCATTTTTATTTATCTTCTCAGGTTATCTTTACCTTATTTCTAGATCTGATTTTTCTTGTGCAGCAAGATAACTGTATAAATATGTATACATATATTGCATTTAACAAATACTTTAACATATTTAACATGTATTGGTCTTCCGGCCATCTAGGAGAGGGCATGGGGGGAAGGAGGAGAAAAGTTGGAATAGAAAATTTTGCAAGGGTCAGCACTGAAAAATTACCCATGCATATGTCTTGTAAATAAAAAGCTATAATAAAATATTTTTTAAAAGATTGTATTTTTGTCCTAAATAATCCAATTTTCTTACCCACAAATTTTAAGTGTATATTTTCTCAAAATACTGTCTTGTCCTCTATTTTTTTCTCAAATCTCTTTAATTTACTATTATATTGCTGAGTATATAAAAGTTATTTTCATTATTAATTTATTAATTACCGTATATCCTCGAGTATAAGCCGAGTTTTTCTGCCCAATTTTTGGGCAGAAAATCCCCTCCTCGGCTTATACTCGAGTTACTAGATAAAACATGTGTAAATATCCCTTTGAATGCCCCCCTGCTGTGTAGTATACAGTGCGATTTTTGGGTTAAAATTAGGGGCCTCGGCTTATATTCGGGTCGGCTTATACTCGAGTATATACAGTAATTAGTAATTGGTGTTGATTTAGTAACTTGATTTACAAAATCGATGTGCTGCTTTCATTATCCATAGGGTTTTCTTCCCACTAGTGATGGATACACACTGATCAACATACATTGTCTGATTGTTCCGCTTTTGTGACCAATTTGAACACATTCACAAGATGACTGGCCATGCTTAGGGATCAGAAAGGCTTATGTATTAATGCAATTCTAATTTCATGTGGATTTTCATTCAAATTCATACATGTGCATTTTATCTGATAATTATACATGTAAGTTACAGTTGTATGTATATGTGTGCACATGTGTGTAAAAAGTACTTTAAAAAAAGTGCAACATTTAACATAGGAATTGGTGATTTGTTGGCAACTAGGAAAGAGAAAGAGAAAAATTTAAATTAACATGGTGACATTAACAGATATATTTTAAAAGTGTGTAAAACACAACATAGATGTTTGCCAAGTAGGCCTGAACATCATTAAAAAACAGATTTCCTCTGCCCTAGAAACATCCTAAACTATATTTCACTTTGGGAGCTTGCAAAAAAGGGCATGCATTCTAGAATGAAGGATGAATGTGGTTTAAAGCACAGGCACAGGTAGAAACAACTATAATACAAAGGAAGTCTATCAAGGAAAAGAGCTAGAATTGTAGGGCAGGTAGGAGTGTGCTTGAGTCAGCTTAAACTGGCTCCTGAGAGATGATTGTTAAATTTGCAGTGTGAGCATTCATACCTAGGAATTCAGCAGACTCTACAATTTGGGGCTTGATTTATTATTTTGTTGGTTGTTTAGACAAAGTGATGGAGAAAAATGTTAATCATTCTGATTAAACTTAAAAGTATGTCATGCATACATTTATTTCTCAGAGAATAATTGGTTAAATGTTTACCAGAGTATTACTTAGTGAAGGTAAAACCATACTTTGGGTGATTGGCTTTTTGTCTCAGAGGATCAAAACTTAGCACATTGTTGGAGCACTTACATATTTAGATTGCAATGATAATAGGAAGTTGCCAGGGTCATGTATCTTTTCTTTTTCTCTCCAATATTCCCCTTTCCAACTGAATCTATCTTTAAAATTTTACTTCAGAGAATCTTCCCTGCTGCTTGCCCCTGGTGCATCCTGAAAGATCTGGGTGAAAGCCCAGGTATCTGTGACACTCAGATCTTTGCTAGACATTGTTACATTGCTCAGGCCAACTGTTTAGCAACACCATTTTAACTAGTAGAATGATAGTACATATTCATCTAGCTTCACTCTCAGAATGATAGAATATTGGAGTGTAGTGGGGTCTAGTCAGCCTATGTTTTATTTTTTAGAACTTGCCATGAAAATTGTCAACAATTGTAATCATTAAGCAATAGGGAAAAAGGAAAGTTAGGGATGAATAAGGTTTCCTTGTTTGAGAAAAACTATCTTCTTTTATTGACAATCAGAATTATTCACAGGTGCTTGACTCATTGAGGGCTAAATAAAAAGACTCAGAGTAGTCTAAAACTAGAGAACATCAAGCTTTCTAATTTCAAGGTGGTTGGTACTTAAAAGAATATTGACATAAGAAACAGATTTTATCTCATCAGTTGAGAATGATTGTAACTTTGAAGTAATGCTTTGAATAGTCAGATATCAAACTAATGAGCTTTTACTGTATATGCATTCTAACTTCCAGGTCATTAATTCTTAGCATCCTTTTCTCATATAGAAAGTCAAGTATGGTAATAGTTATCAGAATATGGTCAATCTTAAGATCCAAGGAAATGTAAATTTTTTACTGAGTGTTTGGAATTTCCTTTATTTCTGTTACTATTCCACGACACCATATGTTTCAGATTTGTAAAAAGGAAGGAGTTTGAAGAAATTAGAAGAGAAATAGTCTTTCTCCTTTGGGGTGTGACCAGCCAACTTTCTTCATCACAGCTAGAACTGCTTTCAGAGCTAAAGTGAAACATTAAAACTATCTATTTTATTGACTTTAAATGAATCTCTCATGTCAAGCCTGTTGGATTTGGAATTTGTCTTTAGTCATTCATCTTTTGATCTTCTGATTTATGTTGTCATCAGAAATTCCCCACTAACAGTATTATATTGTATGCTTGGATTTATTCTCTTCTTATAATAAAGGAAATAATTTATTTCCAAACCTGGTAGAGTTGTGAAGAAAATGTATAAGCTTTTAAAAGACAAAAATTATGCATTAATATTCTTTTAGAGAAATTCAGTAAATATTATAGAAGTTAAATGACTCTCAACTTTCCAATCTGAGTGATGAGGAAGATAGTGAATAATTAATAAAATGTGTAAAATAAGAACATCCAGTTTTATGGAAAGTAGTGAGCTTAAAGTGCCTCAAAGCATCACAGTGGTCATTCTTTTTAGACCATTTGGTATGTTGTTTCGTAATTCAGGTTAAAGATCTGTGTTTTATATATACAGATGTGGAATTCACTCATAAAGAAAGCTTAAGCTATGGGCTTATGGGAATGGATGAATCCACTAAAGAAAATGACAATAGCAACAATATCTACTTACTTGTAATATAATTTGAAAATTTACAAAATGTTTTATTTTTATTATGTAATTTGATCCTCACAAAATTGAACAGGATTAACACTATGGGTGTTAATATCCTCATTTTAGAGATGATTAACGTGAGCATAATTATTAGATCATTTCCTATGGTCATAAATCCAGTAAGTATTAGAGTCAGTATTTGAACCCAGGTCTCAATTAATACCAATCACGTTGCTTAGGGTGTGCTTCAATTAATGCTGAAAGAATAAAAGACATTAGGAGAGTGAAGGGGAGAATAAGAAAAATGTCCAAAGAAATTTGGAGAACATTGCATGAAGTAGGAAGTGTTTGAGAGTACTAAATTCTCTAAACTAAACGAGGAAATTCTCATATCTGGGCAGAGTGAATGGACTCAGTAGAGCAGCATGACAAAACTAGGGCTACTGTTGTGGCTCTTGCTCTGGTCACTTCTTACTCTCTGTCTCTCTGTCTCCTTTTCTGTCTCTGTTTCTTTCTCTTTGGGTCTCTCAGTTTCTCTCTCCATCTGCCTTGCTATCTCTGTTTCTGTCTCATCTCTCTCCCTACTTCTCTCACCCTCTTCCCTCCTTCCTTATTTTTCCACTCCTGACACAGTTGCATCATATCAGGATTTGTCTTGGTAGGTAGTAGTCTACCTACCAAATTCCTGACTGACTCCTGCTTACTTCCTTCTGTTACTAAATGTGCTGATTGTAAAGAATTGCATATTTTCTCTCTATTTTGCTTTTCTTTTCTGTGCCTGATACCTGGTAACAATATCCTTGGATGAAGGGATGTTGATGCCTGTGAACAAAGAGCTTTTTTTCTCAATAATATTTTGTTTTTCCAAATACATGTAAAGATAGTTTTCAAAATTCATTTTTGTAAAATATTGTTCCAAATTTTTCTCCCTCCCTTCCTTACCTCCTCTCTCTCTAAGACAGAACAACTAAATATTTTCTATATCTACAATTATTTCAAATGGGATTTCCCTTTCTATCTTTTCCTCCTGGGAATTATGGTAATATATAGAAATGCTGATGTTTTATGTGGGTTTGTCTTGTATCCTGCAACTTCGCTAAAGTTAATTATTTCAAGTAGTTTTTTAATTTGATTCTCTAAATATGCCATCATATCATCTACAAAGAGTGATAGTTTTATTTCTTCATTCCCTATTCCAAATTCTTCAATTTCATTTTCTTCTCTTATTATTAAAGCTAACATTTCCAGTACTATCACATCCAGTGGTGATGATGAGCATCCCTGCTTTCTACAGATCTTATTGGGAAAGCTTCTTACTTATTCCAATTACATAAAATGCTTGATGATGATTTTAGATATTTGCTGCTTATTTACTTAGTTATTTTTGCTGGGGCAATTGAGATTAAATGACTTGTCCAGGGTCACATAGCTAGGAAGTGTTACATGTCTGAGGCCAGATTTGAACTCAGGTCTTCCTAGCTTCAAGGCTAGTGTTCTATTCATTTCACCAATTAGCTGCTCCTATTGCTTATTTTTTTAAAGAAAACTTCTTTTATTTCTATGCTCTCTGGTATTTTTAAAGGAATGGGTACTGTATTTTATCAAAGTTATTTTCTTACCTCTATAGAGATAATCATATGAGTTCTGTTGGTTTTATTATTGGCATGGTCTATTATGCTGAGTTTTAGTTTTCTTAATGCTGAACCAGTCCTACATTCCTGTAATAAATACTAGCTGGTCAATAAATCACTCTTAGTGATAAGTGGTTATCATTTCTTTGCTAATATTTTATTTAAATTTTTTGCATCGATGTTTATTAGGGAAATTGGTCTGTAATTTTCTTTCTCAATTTTGTTCCTTCCAGATTTAGGTATTAGCACCATATTTATCTCATAAAATAATTTTGTAGAATCCATTCTTTGCTTATTTTTTAAGTAATTAACATGCCATTGGAAATAATCCTTCTTTAAAACTTTGGGAGAATTCACTTGTGAATTCATTTGGTTTTGGAAAATATTTTTCTTAGGGAGTTCATTGATGGTTTATTCAATTTCTTTTTCTAAAGGGGAGTTATTTAAGTATTTTATTTCTGTTAATCTGGGAAATTTACATTTTTGTAAATACTTATCTATTTAACTTAGGTTGTCAGATTTATTGTCACATAGTTGGGCAAAATAGCTCCTAATTATTGTTTTAATTTTCTCTTTACTGATGGTGAATTCACCCTTTTCATTTTAGATACTATTAATTTGGCTTTCCTCTTTCTTTTTTTTTTAAATAAGATTAACCAAAAGTTTATCTATTTTATTTTTTTCATGCTAGATCTTAATTTTATTTATTAATTCAATAGTTTTCTTACTTTCAATTTTATTAATCTCTCCTTTGATTTTCAGAATTTCTAATTTAGTATTTAATAGGGGATTTAAATTTTTTTATCTTCTTTAGTTGCAAGCCCAATTTATTGATCTGCTTTTCCTCTCTCTTATTCATGTAAGCATTTAGATAAATACAATTTTCCCTCTGATCTACTTTAGGTGAATCCCATAAATTTTGGTGTATTGGCTTGTAATTTTCATTCTCTTAGATGAAATTATTCATTGTTTCTGTGATTTCTTTTGACCCTCTTATTCTTTAGGATTAAATTGTTTAATTTACAATTATACTTTTGTCTGTCTTTTCATGGTCCTTTATTGAATATGATTTTTATTGCATCATTAAATGCATTTAATTGGATGCATTTAATATTTCTGCCTTTCTGCATTTGATTGTGAGGTTTTTATGCCCTAATACAGGGTCAATTTATGTTGGGTCCATGTACCACTGAGAAAAATGGATATTCTTTTCTTTTCTCATTCATTTTTCTCCAGAAGTCTATCATATCTTACTTTTCTAAAATCCTATTCAACTCCTGTACTTCTTTCTCATTTATTTTGTGATTAGATTTATCTAATTCTGAGATTTGAGACAGCAACACTAGATTTGCTATTTATTTCTTTCTGTAATTCATTTAGTTACTCCTTTAAGAATTTGGATGCTATACCCCTTGGTACATATATAGTTGGTATTGATATTGTCTATGTATACTTCTTCTGTTCTAATAAAAACAATGTTCTTAAGAGTTACAGTTGTCATCTTCCCATGTAAAGTTTCACCTTTAAATAACATGTTTTTCAAAACTAATGCAGACAAGATTAGAAGGGAAGCAATAAACTGGGAAAACATCTTTACAGTCAAAGGTTCTGATAAAGGCCTCATTTCCAAAATATATAGAGAATTGACTCTAATTTATAAGAAATCAAGCCATTCTCCAATTGATAAATGGTCAAAGGATATGAACAGACAATTTTCAGATGAAGAAAGTGAAACTGTTTCTAGCCATATAAAAAGATGCTCCAAGTCATTATTAATCAGAGAAATGCAAATTAAGACAACTCTGAGATATCACTACACTCTTGTCAGATTGGCTAGAATGACAGGGAAAGATAATGCGGAATGTTGGAGGGCATGTGGGAAAACAGGGACACTGATAACATTGTTGGTAGAATTGTGAATACATCCAGCCAATCTGGAAAGCGATTTGGAACTATCCTCAAAAAGTTATCAAACTGTGCATACCCTTTGATCCAGCAGTATTACTACTGGGCTTATATCCCAAAGAGATCTTAAAGAAGGGAAAGGGACCTGTATATGCAACAATGTTTGTGGCAGCCCTCTTTGTAGTGGACAGAAACTGGAAACTGAATGGATGCCCATCAATTGGAGAATGGCTGAATAAATTGTGGTATATGAATGTTAAGAAATATTATTGTTTTGTACGAAATGACCAGCAGGATGACTTCAGAAAGACCTGGAGAGACTGATGCTGAATGAAATGAGCAGGACAGGAGATCATTATCAATAATACTATATGATGATCAATTCTGATGGATGTGACTCTCTTCAGTAATGAGATCAATCAAGTCAGTTCCACTTGTTCAATAATGAATTGAACCAGCTACACCCAGAGAAAGAACTCTGGGAAATGAGTGTGAACCACTACATAGCATTTCCAATCCCTCTATTTTTGTCCTCCTGCATTTTTTATTTTCTTCATGGGTGAATTGTACATTATTTCAAAGTCCAATTCTTCTTGTGCAGCAAAATAACTGTGTGGATATGTATACATATATTGTATTTAACATATATTTTAACATATTTAGCATGTATTGGTCTACCTGACATCTGGGGAAGGGGGTGGGAGGAAAGGGGGGAAAACTAGAACAAAAGATTTTGCAATTGTCAGTGCTGAAAAATTACTCATGCATATATCTTGTAAATAAAAAGCTATAATTAAAAATGCATAAAAAACAACAACAACATGTTTTCCCCTTTCCCTTTTTTATGCTTCTCTTGGGTTTTGTATTTGAAAATCAATTTTTTTGTTTAGTTTTGGTCTTCTCATTAAAAAATGATTCAGTCTCCTATTTCATTGAATATTCAATATTCATTGAATCCCTGAAAGGTTATGCTAAATTGGGTTGGGCAGTTTATTCTTGGTTTTAATATAAGCTCTTTTGCTTCATTCTGGGTTGTCATATTCCAAATCTTATGATTCTTTAATGTAAAAGCTGCTAAGTCCTGGTTAGATCTGACTGTGGCTCATGATATTTGAATTGTTTTTCTGACTGCTTGCAATATTTTCTCCTTGACCTAATAATTTTAGAATTTAGCTACACTATTCCTTGTAGTTTTCATTTTGGTATCTCTTTTAAAAGGTGATTGATGGATTATTTTAATTACTGTTTTATTATCTGATTCCCCAAGGCAATTTTCCTTTAAGATTGCTTGAAAGATGCTGTCCAGGATCTTTTTTGGATCATGGATTTTGAGTAGCCCCAATAATTCTTAAATTCTCTCTCCTGAATCTATATTCCAGGTCACTTGTTTTATCTTGAGGTATTTTACATTTTCTTGAAATTTTTCATTAAAAAAATTGATCAACTCAATGTCTGATAGTCATTAACTTCAATTTGTCTGATTCTACTTTTTAAGGTATGATTTTCTTCAGTTAGCTTTTGTACCGCCTTTTCCATTTGAGTACTTCTACTTTAAAGGAGTTGTTTTCTTCAGTGGATTTTTATAGTTATTGCTATTTCATTTGACTAAATATATTTTTAAAAGAATTGTTTTCTTCGGTCCATTTTTGTTCTTTTTTTAAATTGTTGACTCTCTCTTACATACATCTCACTTATACATCTCAATTATTTTCTAGTGTTTTCTTCTAATTCTCTTTTTTGACTTTTATAATCCTTTTCTAAACTCTTCCAAAAAGTTTTTTTGACCTTGAAACAAATTCATGTCCTGCTTTGAGCTTTCACATGTAGATATTTTGTCATCTTCTGAGTTGGTGTTTTGATCTTCCCTATTACCATAGTAGCTATCTATGGTCAAGTTTCTTTCTTTTTGCCTATTTCAAGACTTTTAAAGTTGAGCTCTGTTGCTGGCACACAGGGAGCACTGTCTCAAGCTTATTATTCAGGGTCACTGGCTTTGAGTGCTGGTGTCTCAGGTATTTAGTGACTCTCTCTGTGCAGTGAGGTAACATGACCTAGTTGCACTTTGTTTTCAGAGTTAACAATTTTTCTTCTATGGTGCGGCTGGGGCTCCAAAGCTGGTCTTCTGTGCTACTAAAAAGCTAGAATTTGAGAATTTTAGTTGCTAATCTGTGCTGGGGCTAAGACCCTCTGGCTTGTTTATAGGAACACCTTCTGCACTGGACTGTGCTCCTCTATCACCGAAGTGAAAATGATCTTTATTGAAGTTCTTTCAAGCTATTTTAAGCTAGAAAATTGTTTCCTCTACATCTTTGTACATTCTGTTGCTCCATAATCTTTTCAGAAATTTGATTTAAAGTTCTTCAGAGACTTCTTGGCTTCTGCCAGCTTGTCTCTATCCCTCAGAGGTAGAGTTAAAATGGCAATTTGAATTTTTAAACATAAGCATCTATTTAATTAAGAATTTAAGTTTCAGAAAAAAACTAATAAAATTCATCTGGAAAAACAAATTATCAAAAAATATTAAGGGGAGTAATTAAAAAATGCAAAGGACAGTGGCCTAGCTGTACCAGAACTAATACTGTATTATAAAGCATCAGTACTAGCTAAGATGAAGAGTCAGATGAATAAATTAGTTACATAAAACAGAATAGTGACTATGGTAATCTACTATTTGATAAATACAAAGTTTCTAGTTTCTGTGTTAAGAACTCACTATTTTTATAATAGGTTTTTATTTTCAAAATAAATGCAAAGATAGTTTTCAACATTTACTCTTGCAAACCATGTGTTCCAATTTTTTCTCCCTTTTCCCCTCTCCCTTCCCTTAAACAACAAGCAATCCACTCTATGTTAAACATATGCAATTCTGCTATATATATCTCCATAATTATCATGTTGCAGAAAAAAAAATCAGATCAAAAAAGGGAAAAAATGAGAAAGGAAACAAAAAGCAAGCAAACAACAAAAAGGTGAAACTATTATGTTGTGATCCCCATAGTCTTCTTTTTGGAAACAGAGGGCTCTCTCCATCATACATCTATTGAAAATGGCTTGAATCTCTTATTGTTGAAAAGAGTCACATCCATCAGAACTGATCATTGTATAATTTTGTTGTTGCTGTGTACAATGTTCTCTTGATTCTACTCACTTCACTTAGCATCACAACATGAAAATCTCTCCAGCCTTTCTAAAATCATCTTGTTGATCATTTCTTACAGAACAATAATATTCCATAATATTCATTTATCATCACATATTCAGCCATTCTCCACCTGATGGGCATCCACTTGGTTTCCAGTTCCTTAGCACAATAAAAAGGGCTGCTAAAAACATCTCATACCCTTTTTCAAAACAATGCCAAAATAGCAATATAATTTAGACACACAGGGTGATATTGTAAGCAAATTAGGAGAGTAAGGTATAGATTACCTGCTAAATCGAAATCCCTTTTGGGGAAGGGAGGAATTTATGAACAAATAAGGACTAGAGAACATTATGAAATGCAAAAAAGATAATTTTGATTAAATTAAATTAAATTAAATTAAATTAAAATTTATTTACATTAAATTAAAAAAAAATCTTTGCAGCCAGGTTTACAAGGGAATCAGAATGCTGGGAGACAATTTTTACAGCCAGTATTTCTGATCAAGGCTTAATTCATAAAATTTATAGAGAACTGACTTTTATTTATAAGAATGCAAGTCCTCCCTCAATTGATAAATGGTAAAAAGATATGAACTGACAATTTTCAATAGGAGTGGATGTTAGAGTTTGTCAAATGCTTTTTCTGTATCTATTGAGATAACCATATGATTTTTGTTAGTTTGGTTATTGATAATTTATTATGATATGATAACATTATTATGATAACAGTTTTCCTAATATTGAACCAGCTCTGCATTCCTGGTATAAATCCTACTCAGTCATGGTATATTATGCTGGGAATAACTTGCTATAATCTTTTTGCTAATATTTTATTTAAGATTTTTGCATCAATATTTATTTGGGAAATTGGTCTATAATTTTCTTTCTCTGTTTTGACCCTACTTGGTTTAGGTATCAACACAATATCTGTGTCATAAAAGGAATTTGTTAGGACTCCTTCTTTCCCTATTTTTCCAAATATTTTGCATAGTAATTAATTTTTCTTCAAATATTTAGTAGAATTCACATGAAAATCCATCTGGCCCTGGAGATTTTTTTCTTAGTGAGTTGATTAATAGCTTGTTCAATTTATTTTTCTAAAATGCAGCTATTTAAGTAATTACTTATCTTTTCTCTTAATTTAGGCAATCTATATTTCATCCATTTCACTTAGATTATCATTATCTTTGTATGTAATTGAAAAAATAATATGCTATTAAAATAAAATTTAAAGAGTATATGTTTTGTTGGCATATAATTGGGAAAATATCTCCTAAAATATATTTCTATTTTATCCTCTTTAGTTGTGAATTATAATTTTTATACTCATAATTTAATGTTTTACTGTTTCCTCAACTGAAAAACAATGCTTGTTTGTATTTGTTTAATGAATTTTTTTTTTTACTTTTAATTTTGTTATCTCCTTTTATTTTCTGATTTTCTACTCTAGTGATTTAATTAGTTGATTTTCTAGTTTCCAGTTGATTTCCCAATTGATTGTAATTTTTTTTTGATTAATTAATTCATGAACATTTATCAATTACCTATTCCATAACAGGAAATGTGCTATGTAAGCATTTAGTTGTATAAAAAATTCCCTAAGAATTGTTTTGATTGTATCCTACAAATTTTGATATGTTATCTTATTATTGTCATTTTTTACATGAATTATTGTTTAGTTCAATGGTTTTCATCTATGTTAGTGTTGTAATTTATTTTTAATCCTTTTTTATCTCTACTTCAAAAATGTTTTATTGAATGTAATTTTATTGCCTTAAGGTCAGAAAAAATGCATTTAATATTTATTTCTCCTTTTCTATATTTGCTTGGGAAATTTTTATGACCTAATATATGGTCAGTTTTTGGGAATCTGTTTTGTCTAGTTTAGAAATAAATTCTATTTCTATTCAGTATTCTCCAGAGGTCTACCATACCTAATGTTTCTAAAATTCTATTCATCTCAATTTCTTATTTATTTTGTTTTGTTTATTTTGTGGTTAAATTTATCTAGGCCTGAGAAAGATAAGTTGAGACCTACCCCTAATATAGTTTTACAGTACATTTCCTTCTATAACTCATTTAACTTTTCCTTAAAGAATTTAGATACTGTATCATTTAATGCATATATATTTAATATTGAGATCAATGAATTGTCCAAGGTACTTCTTAATAAAATGTTTTCCGTTTTTAGTCTCTTTTGACTAGCTCTATTTTTTTATCCTTTTTTAAAAAATCATGATTATTATCATTTCTTTTTAACTTAAGCTGTAGCACTTAATAGATTCTGCTCCAGTTCTTTATTTTGATTTTATGCATATCTTTCTGCTTTGTGTATTTGTTGTAAATAACATCAAGAACTTTGTTTTCTCACCATTTTCTGGATAAATTAATTTCTTACGTATTCACAATTAGGATTGCAAACTGTGCATCCTATTCTCTTATATTCATCTTTCTCTTTTTCTTTTGCCCTGACCTCTCTTGAAGTGTCTGTTTTGTTTTTTCACAATTGACTCTTTTAATATAGTTTCCTTCTTATTATACACCCATCCCTCACTTTTCTCTTAATCTTTTATTTGTATTTTCTCATTATGTAAGATAAATTTCTGTATCTAATAATTGTATACACATTTATGTTATATATATACATATATTTCATCATTTCAATCAATTCAGAAAAAAATGAAGTTAAAATGTTGCCCACTTATCTTGACTCTCTCCTATGCTGTAAAATGTTTATTTCTTCCTATTTTTTCCCCCTTATCCTCTCTCTGAATGCCTTCCTCTTCTATCTTTTTTGAGTTCTTTCAAGCATAATAAAATCCCACCCAATTCCTCTGTCTAATTAGACCCTTCTCTAATTATGACATTCTGAAGGGTAACATGTATTATTATCCTGTATTTATGGTTTATTTATGGTTAACCCTTTGTAAAATTACTTTTTTCAATTTGTTAGGATTTTCCAATCATGTTTACCTTTTTATTTTCTCCCAAATTCTGTGTTTGAATGTCAAATTTTATATTTAGTTCTGGTTTTTTCATTAAAAATATTTGAAAGTTTTCTTTTTCAATAAAAATCCATTTTCCCATATGAGATTCTGCTCAATTTCATCATTATTCTTGGTTATAATCCTAGATCCTTTGCCTTCTACAATATCATATACCAAGCCCTCATTTTCTTGATGGTGGCAACTGCTAAATCTTGTGTCATCCTAATTGTGCCTCCATAGTACCTGAATTATTTCTCTATAATTGCTTAGAATATATTCTATTTTATCTGGTAGTCTTTTGGCTATAATATTTCTGGGAGTTTTCTTTTTGGTATTTCTGTTAGGAGGTTACAATAGATTTTTCACTTTCTGTTTTGCTTTCTGATGTTAAGATAGCTGTCAGTTTAACTTCGTAATTTTGTAAAATATGATATCTAACCTCCTTTTTTGTTCATAGCATTAAGGTAGATCAATTACTCTTAAATTATCTCTCTTCAACTTGTTTTTCAGGTCAGTTGTTTTTTGTATGAAATGTTTCATGTTTTATTCTAGTTTTTTTTTTGCTTTCAGATTTTGTTTTATTATTTTGCCTTCAGATTTTTTTTATTATTTCAAATTTTTTTATGGATTCATTGGCTTTTTAATTGGCCAATTCTAATTTTTAAGAAGTTATTTGCTTCAGGAATATTTTGCATTTCTTTTCAAAGTTTTTAATTCTTTATAATTTTTTAAAAATTTGTTTTAATTTATTTTCTCATTTCTTTGTCTCATCCCATTCCCCTCTAGTACCATTATTTGGCTTAAATTTTTTTTTCTTCTTTTATTTCTTTCTTTAAATTTTCTCCCTCCATCCCACTGCATCTGTGATACAGAACTATGTAATGGGTGACAGAGCTGCCAGATGTTACTTATCCCTGTTCCCATCATTAGTACAGGAATCACCAAGGATCTCTTCTGGCTTGGGACTCCTTGTTCCAATTCTTTATCTTGGTTCCCCTTTCATGTCTGAGGATTGGGATATTCCTGCTGTGGCTGGTATTATACTCCTTGACAGCTCCCACCTCATTGTCTACACTGGTCTGGCAAAATGACTTATTGTGATTTTCTTAAATATACCAATCAAAATTCAATTTGATGAATTTTCTAGGTTGTTGTAGAGAAGGTATGTTAGGAGAGGGAAGCACAAATGCTGGGAAAAAATGTTGTCTCTCTGTAATTTTGTCTCCATCTGGAGTCTTTTTTAAAAAAAATCAATGTATGATTTTATCAATTATTAAATATTATATCAATATACCAAAGATCTATGATTTCATTGAGGTAGGAGTATTCCCCTTTCTTTTCCTTTCACTTAGGCACCAAATTAGTGCAAGGCCTCATCATTTCAAAGGAGTCCAAACTTATGATTTCATCCCTCTAGTAAATTCCTGGTATAGACAGTCACTCACTCAATCAGTGTAGACCAGCAATTCATCTATAACCTAGAATCTTAAAGGATTGCCTGGAGCAATACGAGGCTAAGTAGCTTGCTTGATCACATAGCTAGTTTGTGTTATTGGAAGGAAAATAAAATATAGATTAATTGAAATATGTAATTCCTTTCTCCCTCCATTCTTCCTTTCCTTTTTCTCCTACCTTCCCATCTCCTTCCTTCCACTCCCTTTCTCTTCCCTTTTGCTTTGCACATAATTTTTGTTGCGCTACAAAGTTATTCAACACTAACAACATTAATAGCAATATAATTTTGTACATATAGGCACACATATGTATGTGAACAGCACTTCTTATAAATGGAATTGTTGTGCACTATCTTACTTCTCAATTCTTGACTCAGACCCCCTCACTCCTAAGTCCACTCCTTAATTTTATTTCCCATTTTATTTGCAGCAACTGCAGACTACCTCAAAATGCTTCAGGTTATAATTTGCCTTTGTCCTAGGGATAGAAAAAGGTTTGATTTTTTCCTATGGACTATTTCTAGGACACTTGCCTGTTATTTCCCCAAATGCCAAAAATCCCTTTCTCTCATACAAAATTTAGTGATACAATCTATGTATTTCTTTAAAAAATTTAATTAAAATAATCAAAGCCCACAAGCTCAGGTAGAAAATCTGAAACACACACAATTAACAGGGATTAAATAACTAAAAAGGAAAGAAAAGGAGGCATGCTTAGTTTAAATAAGCTAAACACTTATCATTCCTTCCCCCCCTTTCATTTTCCCACCATATCAAAATCTGAGAAATGCATTCTTCTTATAATTCATGTCAACAGATATTTATTCAGCTCTAGTTATCTGATAGACCCTGGGTTTACACAAGAAGTGAAAGGCATGATACATAGAGCTCAGTGACCTCAAGGGGATTATAATCTTGTTAATGTGCAGTGGATTTTGTTAAAATTTGCTTCTGTAGTTTTGATATGAAAAGCACCATGGCATAATTTAGAGGGAAGATTTTACTTGATCAATTGCAAGGATTTTAGAATCCTATATTCCATAAAAATGTCTTGATGATTAAAGGTCTTGGGAGCAGTAACTATAGCTACCATACCAGAGAGAGGTGTTTTTCCCTCTTCCCTCTCCCCAATGTATTCTGGGTGGAAAATAATGAAACCAAAAAGCCAACTGGCTATGTATTGCTTGATTGATTCAGTCATGTACTCAAAAAGATATAAAACTATCAACATTTTTAATTTTGTGATGATCCATAATTGCAGTCCTATTTGAGAGGATGCCTTTCCCCCCAATGAGTTTATCAGATCCTTTCCCAAAATGAATATGTTTGTCGTGCAACTCAAAAGTTGGTAAAAAACCAGTTTAGACTGGATTGCAAATTTGATGCATCAGTGTGCAAACATTCCTGTTAGGCTATATTGAAAATTATGACTTTGTCCTACTTTGATCCTCATCTACATGCATAGCTTTTTAAAAAATTTATCACCATGGAAGACTGCTTCCTGCCCTGGATGTGTGCCTGACCATCATGAAAATAACAGACACATTCTTGGAAGTTACATTATGAAAATGTTTGTTTGTTGTGTTTGTTTTGGGGAACATTTCCTTATTATTATTCATGCTGATCATTAGAATGGTGACATCTGCTTTTAAAGTAACAAAGCAGAATCAGTAGTTAGCTTCTACAAAACTCTGCAAATAGTTCACAGATCTTGGAAAAAAACCCAACCCATTTAAACTAGTTCAATAGGAGTGGAAGGGATTATCCCTCAATCCTGATCATTTCTGAATTTGCCCTAAAAAGTCATTCTAATGTCTCCTATTAAGCATTATTGATTTATTTGCTTCCCAATCTTATGTCTTTCTTACAATAACAATCCAATATCTGAACTTAATGACATGCAATGGATAGGGGAAAAAACATTTATAGGGTTTTAGAGCATGCTAATTCATGAAATCTCCAAGAAGAAAACAAATATCTACATGGTCAACCAGAGGAAGAATATGAGAAGCTTGAGATTATAAACAAACAACAACAACAAAAAACTTTCATCAAAGAATCATATTATGAAAGCAGTTATTGCAATTTCAGAAAATGTATTTTACAATGAAGACATTTTCTGCAGAGGGATAAAAATATCCTTATGTTTAAAAAGAAAGTGTTTCCTCATTTCCTTTCCCACATATTCTTTATCTAACATCTGTTCAATCATTGGGGGAAAAAAAAACACAGTTCCCTTTCTACCTTCTATTATCTTCTCTTGCTTTGAGAAATTAGAAAGGTATTTGCTAAAGCCAGAACTGGTATCTAAAGGGAGCAGCATATATCTTATGAGACACATGTCTTGTGGCATAACATGGTACACTATCTATAAAGAATGCTTCCTTTAATATTCCAAAATTAAACTACCCTCAGCAAAATCTCAGGATAAAGCTATTCTAGCAGTAAGAGAGACAGAATCTGAATCAATTCAGGAGAATTTTTGTAGGAATAGTCTATCAGTGCCCTCGCTAATTTAGTTTAATTTAGGGAAACAATAATTTATGAATACTTACACTGGTAGGTAGGAAGGCACTGGAAAGAAAAGTAAAAATTTCCTTGAGGTGTGATGGAAGAGTAATCGGAGATTACATGTGACTATTTAAATTTCTGTGCTTAGCTTGTGTTGAATGTATGTTTGCTGTAAGTCAGCTGTTGGGAGAACCTGGTTATTCCACTGACCAGATCTCCACTGAAACTCCATGTAGCTTTCTCTGCTTAAGTTAGGCCAAAGCACAAAACTCAGGGGAAAAATATATACATTTAAGTGAATTCATGTGTTGGAAAAAAAATCTGTCACCATAAGTTGTGTTATGAGTAGTCTAAGTATTTTTTTCACTACTATGCCATTTAGCAACTGATATGGGAGGGATAGGAGATATTGTTGGTGCAGAAAGAAAAATTATGTAAGAAAGGGCTAAGGGGAAGTGAAACTACCCAAGAGAGGTAATAGACAAAAGAATAAATGGTTTTCTGGTCCATCATATTTTACTTTTGGAGGGTAAAATTATATCACAAAAGAAATTTTTGATTTGTAGATTATTTCTGCATTCTCTACACTCAACTCATGTTAGGTGTGGAGGGGGAAAAAAGGACACAAAGAATCCAAGGCCAGGATAAGGCCATTTGGAAACTAAAGCCCTGCAAGTATCCCGTAGTACATCCAGGTGTATTGCCCAGATGGCACAGGTATAAAACCCATGAAATGGGAAAAATGTGATTGTGAGGGCTATTAGGACTGTTCTACATTCATAATACACTTATCCCAGGAGGCAGCCATGCAGCTGTTATACATCTCCAGGCTTGTACTTTTACTTGTACTTGAAGAGATATTTAAGATTTATGATGATGGGTATCTTTTCCCCATAAAGACTACAAAATAGGAAAAGTTACCAAGGGTACAATCTGGTGATGAAGTGTATTCACCATGGATTATTACACTCGATGAATAAGCAGGATATGCAAAGTTTCTCAATGCTATCAGCTGTAGAGGATTAGCAAATATTTCTTGTTTTTAACTAGTCTACCCTGGTAGAGCAGTTGCCTTTTGTAAAGTATTTGTGTGAAGAGAAAAACTGAAGGATTATCATAAAATGTACTTCTTCTTCCAAGCAAAGAGAGATAAACACTTGGCCTACAGTGTATACATAGCAGTATAATGATGAAGTTGAAAATTGGTATCTTTTCATTTTAAATTTAAAGGGAATGCATCTGTTTGTGTGGGTGTTTAGATTTTCTATTAAAATAGATTTTTAAGGAGTACTTTTTGATCTTAGTACTTCTTATGGAAACATAGTCATCAAAAATTACTTTAATGATTAACTTTTGGTTCTTTGAAACATTTTAATTAACTTTAGTGGTGGTGTTTTAGATCTTCTGGTATCTGAGAATATCAATGGAACAAATGTCCACTGACTGTCCTTTGTTGTCTCCATATGACCACGATATCCTTTTTCCGTTATATAGTTTACTGATTACAGCCTTTGTCCCATTTCTTTGTAAGTCTTATAGTCTGTTCATTTCTACTGTTCTCAGGCAATGGAATGCGTAAGTGGGGTTTAGTACATATTCTTGAAATTGTGCAAATAATCAGAAGTTAATGAGGGTACTGACTCTGGATTCAGAGTTGTTGTTTAGTCACGTCTGACTCTTTGTGACCATGCAGACTATAACATGCCAGGTCCACTGACCCTGAAGTTTTCTTGGTAAAGATACTGGAGTATCTTGCCATTTTCTTCTCCAGTGAATCACCTTTTGTCAGAACTCTCCACTCTGATGTGTCTATCAGGTAATTCTGAATTGCATAGCTCATACTTTCATTGAGCTATGTAAGTCTTTCTGCCATGACAAAGCAGTGACACAGGAAGAGATTCAGAGTTCTTAGCTTCTGATTCCAGCTCTGGTGCTACTACCTACATGCCATTTAAATTTAAATTTAAATTCTCTGGATTTCTGTTTTCTTATCATGAAATGAAAGGATTAGTCTAGATGAACTCCAACTCTAAAGATACTAGGATACTATGAGTGCAAATTAATTCTGCTTCTCAATGAAAGACTATGTACACTATGTTGAAATTTCAAATTGGTACATCAGCTATTTGGACCACCATGATACTACAATGTTGGGGAGTTATGCTGGAAGGGCTGCTTTTTTCTAGCACTTCATTTTGTGGCGCCAACGATGACAGTGAAATAAATCAACTGTCAGCAGCCATAGACAGCTATTTAAATCTGAGGCTTGAACATCTTAATTGGTGTGTTAAAAGTTAAAGAGCCAAAGTCATGTAAGGTACATAAAGCTACTTATGTGTATATTGTATTCCATGGCTAGGGAAGCATTCTATCATTTTCCTTATTCATTATTCTATTTGTGAATACCTTATTAGTGAGAAGACAACACAAAATACAAAATTCAAGATAAATATTATGCTACAGATCAATTTACCAACTATTGAAAGCTTAAAGTATACATATGTATGTGTGTGGAGAGGAGATTATTTATATAAGCTTGAGGCAATCAAGACTTTAATTTTAATATATTATAATCATGAATCAAAATCACTGTTTCATATTCCATGACATAAACCTGGTCACAATTCGTTGAACAATATATCACAATTAACGTTAGTGTAGCCTTTGCTGTCATTCAGTTTGAGTTATGTGGACAAAATAATCATCTTTCCAAAGAAAATGCTAGTCTTTTTAATCATCCTTTTTTTTTTCTATCTGGGATTTGATACTTTAGTTCCATCTAAGTGTAGCAAATGTATATGAAATAGGAATAAGAGTATTAAATAATCCAAGAGCCACAATCACAAGCAAGCTTTTTTTTTAAATTCTTAAGAGAAATTAGAGTATGATACAGTAAGTGGAAAGAGTAATGCCTTTGTAGTGAGGTGGCCAAAGTTCAAATCTCACCTAGGTTCCCTGCTACCTTGTGAGATCCTGAACTAGACACTTAACCCCTCTTGCCCTCAATTTCCTTATCAATAAAATGAGGGGATTGGACTAGACATTCTTTTCCAATTTTAAATCGAGGATTCTACATAACTATTCAATCTTTATAAAGGCGTCATCACTAGTGAAGGCTTGATTATTTTATAAAGCCAAGTCCTGAGATCAATAAAAGCAACAAGAAGCCAGGAAAAGTACCTGCTGAGGTTAAGAAATCATCCTTGAGCTTGTACTGGATGAACAGTTAGCTATGGGCAATATAATCCCTAGAATCTAAGGTCTCCTTAAAATCCATTAAGACACTATTCCCCTTAGACCAGTAGTTAGTTTCACCAATTCACAGCTTTATGACCTATCCAATTAATATGAGTAATATCCTGACTTCCACTCATAAAAACAATATCTCTCTCTCAATACTTCTGTGTAATTTGCAGATATACTACAAAGAACTAATTTACAGAACAAAGAGATGTTATTTAAAATGTTATTCCTGTGTATGGTGCCTTAGTAGTAATCAGTGGTCCTTTAAAAGTTATCAGTAGTTTGCAGTTTGTGACTTATTTACAATATTAAAAATTTAAATATGTGATTTTAAAAGGTTTATTACATTCTTAATTGCGATTTTAATTTGGTCTTAGGGCCAACATTCCCTCCACCCCCATAGGGACACATCTCCAATTTTATAACACAAGTCAGTGGGGGAACATTATTCACTTTATAGGCAAATGGTCTTATGATGTGTCTACTATGTAAAGTGAGGTACACCCATATCAAGAATTGTGAAGTTAAAGGAAATGAATTATTTGCAGATTTTTTGACTATACATTAATCTTAGAAAAACAAATTCCTTACTTACTACAATTACACATTATTTCTTTGTAGGACATAATAGAAAGAACAATAGATTTTATGTTGGAAGATAAAGATGGGAGTCTTGCATCCAGCAGGATGCAATGTGTTTGTGGTAGGAGCTTGAATTAGTGACTTTATTTCTCTGCTCTTTGGTTACCTTACTTTAAAAATGATACTGCCTTTTTTTGCTTGATATTTTTTTTCTAAAAGGTGAGTGCTTTGTAAATTATCAAAGGAGTAGAAAAGATTACTGGGCTTGGAGTCAAGACCTGAATCCAGATCTAGCCTCTGACACTCAGCAGCTGTGCAACCTTGAGTTGCACTCAAGTATAAAATGTGGATAAGTATAACCCCTATTTCCAAATATTGTTATGAGAATACAAATGAAATAATATTTGTTAAATGCTTAGCACAATGCCCATATAGTAGGTGCTTAATACACGTTTGTTTCCTTTTTTCCACTTCTATGAAGTACTGTTCAAAGACAATTTGGTGGTATAATAAATATTGTAATCAAATTGAAGTTCAGAAAATGTGACTTAAAATGCAGCCTCAGATCTTTTGTAGTTATGTGACCCTGGGCAAGTCATGTAATTCCTGTCTGCTTCATTTTTCTTATCTGCAAAATGGGTATAATATTAAAGTTTTTTTTAGTATAAAATGAAGTATTTACAAAATGCATCAACATTTTAAAAGTGTTTTATAAATGCAAGTTTTTATTCCATTATATAAATTAATGTTATGCTTAATTATGTTATTAGATAATTTGCTACAGTGAGGTGTGTATTGCTATCCTTAGATTTTAAGGTCCTTGACATTAAGTTTACTGTCATACAAAAGATCAAAAGATTTAGATTTTTTTAATGTGGAATCTGAGACCCGTGCAAATTAATTTATTTGCTTAAAATCATGAAGCTTCTGAATATTAGAACTTCTGAGTGAATGATTAGACAGCTAAGCACTACAGTGCAGAAATAGGATACACTAGGAAGATTGTATGATTGTTCAGTCATTTCAGTCTTAGCTGACTCTTTGTGATCCCATTTGGGATTTTCTTAACAAAGATATGGAAGTGGTTGCCATTTCCTTCTACAGCTTATTTTATAGATGAGGAAACTGAAGCAGAGTTAAATGACTTGTCCAGAGTCACACAGCCAGTAATTTTAGTCTGAAGCTAAATTTGAACCGAGGAAAAATCAGTCTTCTTGACTCCAGGCTCAGCACTCTATCCACTGTATTATCTAGCTGCTAGATAATCAGGAAGAACTGAATTCACATTTGATCTCAGACTCATATGGTTCTGGGCAAGTCATTCAATATCTTTCTGTGTCAGTTCCTTCATCTGTAAAATAGGAATAATAATACTTGATATCAGGATTTTTGTGATGATAAAATTTGATTTTTGTAAAACTCTTTATGAATATCAAAATACTACATAAAACCTAGCTATTGCTATTTGAATCTTAATTTCATCCTACGATTCTAACTTCTCATTTTGTATTTTTCACCTTGCTTATATTATACGTGGTGGTAATCTCACAAAAAATAATTGTTCAGTGGATGAACTAGTTGGAAGGTCTGACTAAAGAACAGCCATCAATGGGAGAATATTGAGTTAGAGAGAAGTTTTCAGTAGACTACCTCAGGAATCTATACTTATTATTATGCTGTTTAAGAGTTTACAACTCACAAAATGATCAAATGTTTAAGTGATACAGTTTGGATAAATAAAGTTAAAAATCTGAAAAGCAAGGGAAGTTTATGTGTTTTAACTTCATAAATGAGACGTGAATTATCAAACACCATGTTATTGATTGGTAGATTGGCTAGTTGTTTTCCTATGTTCTTGAAAGGCAGCAAAATGACATCACTATGTTAGAGTAGAGTAACAGTGTGTCCCACTGTGGCTGATCAGACCAAGATGAACTCGTAGTCCTCTGCCACAGATTGGACACGAATCATCCACATACACATTTGGGGTAGCTTCTCTAATTTTGTGCATCTTTCTTTCTTTGTGGCTAATTCAATTCTGCTTTGCTCATAGAGCACAACATCTTCTCTGATGAGGGCAAACTATGCTGGGTGATCCTGTGCTAGGGTCTCCCATGCCATACAATCAATTTTAAAGTTCTTAAAAGATACCTTGAAAGTGTCCTTTTATCAATTTTTGTGACTACTTTGTGAATACTTGCTTGTGTGAGTTCTCTGTGAAATTTTTTTTTTGGCAAGCATATATTTGGCATTTGAACAATGTGACAAGCCCAACAGAGTAGTGCTCTCTGCAGTAGACTTGGAATGCTTGGTAGTTTAGTTCAAGAAAGGACCTCGGTGTCCGATATCTTATCCTGCCAGATCTTCAGAATCTTCCTACGACAATTCAAATGGCATTGCAGTGGTATACTGTCCAAGTTCCACAGGCGTACAAGAAGATCAGCACAGCAGACCTTCAGTTGTAGTTATTCCAATACCTCTCTTTCCCATATTTTCCTTCAGAGCCTCCCAAACACTAGACTTGCTATAATTCATATGTCAATCTCATTATCAATGTGGATGTTCCTGGAAAGTATTATTGCCAAAGTAAGACAACTTATCCACAGCATTCAAAACTTCACCATTGACTGTAATTGATGGTTGCACATATGGATGGTATGGTACTGACTGATGGATATCTATGTGTTCTTGGTGTTATTTGTTAAACCCAAATTAGCACAAAAAGCGGAGAATTGATCCATATTTTATTATATCTCAGCTTTGGAGGCTGCATTGAGTGCACAATCATCTGCAAACAAAATATCATGCACCAATACTCCCTGCAATAATCTTCTGGGAATCCTGACCTGCCATAAGAGGAAAGGTAGGAAGAGACAAGTAAGACAGAACAGAAAATGAGAGTAGAGTTTTCATTCTTTGGCTGCCTCATTCATTGACTCTGTTGTAGTAAGACAGACTTTCCAAAATATGGTTCCTAGAATAAAGAAGTGAAGAGTTGTGTCCTCTGCACTGTCAAATCAAATCTGGAGTATGATATTCAGTCTGGGTGCCCTTTTTTTTTTTTTTTTTTGGCTGAGGCAATTGGGGCTAAGTGACTTGCCCAGGGTCACACAGCCCAGAAGTGTTAAATGTCTGAGATCAGACTTGAACTCAGGTCCTTCTGCCTTCAAGGCTGGTGCTCTATCCACCACACCAACTAGCTGCCTTTCCTCCCCACCTGACATTGTTTAAGAAAAGTAATTTACATTTAGCAGAGGAGGAAGGGAGTCAAGTCAACATGACAAGGGCACTTGACATCATGTCATGTAAAGAGTAATTGAAACACTTAAGAATGTATAGTTTCCAAAAAATAAGATATTGGGGAAGTGCCAATTATCATTATTTGAATGATTGATATGTGAAAACACTGAAGATTAGACTGGTTCTGCTTGTCTCCAGAGGGAGCAATCAAGAGAGTTGGTAGAATTTGCAAATAATAATTATATTTGAAGTAATCATAGCTTTCCACCAATTGGAGCCATGCAACAATTGGTATAGACTATATTGGGAGTTAGTGTATTGCCTCTTTTCAGAAAATTTTCAAGTGGACATTGAGCTAACAGAATGCTATTGAAGAGATTAGATTAGATGTATTAAAGACAAAGCACATTCTTGTGTGGTCTCAACTAGTTTAAAATATAATTGGGAAATAGTTAACAAAGTAAATAAAAATACAACATGGATAATATTACATCTTAAAACTAAGCTAATATGCAGATTTTACGGCTCCTTATGTATGCTTAGATGGTCCTTATTTCTATTTGAGTTTGATACCATTGTTCTTGATAAATTCTGACATCCTTTCAACTCAAACATTATGTGATTCTATGAACATAGAAAAGTCTTTGTGCTTGAGGAGCTTACAATCTTAGTTAAGATATCACCATATACTTTTTGTTAGACAAATTTTGTGATGCACTTCATTGTTCAATGAGAAAACTTACTGTACCCATGCAGTTTGGCACTTGCTTTGCAATTTATATTTTTAGAGCGTTGTCTGGTACACTGAGGAGTTAAATGATTTTTCCAGGGTCATACAGTATCAAGTGATGAAACTAAATATTTCTGGTAGTCAGAAGTCAGCCTTCTATTTATTATACAACATTATCTTGTATACATATACACAACATGTTAAATAGTGGAACAAGCCGAAATATGTGATTGACATTTTTTTTAATGCTAATGTAAAGATCTTAGAAACAACTCTCCCTTTAGAGCTAGTTAAAATTTATGGAGCCAAAATTTCCAATAACAAAAACAGTGATCTTGTTCTCACAAAACCAGGATCAGAAGGTAATATTATAGATAATAAACAGATTCTCAGGGAATTTAACTGACTTGTCCAAAGTCACATAGGTATTATGGTTCAAAAGTGGAATTTGAATTCAGGTCCCCTTCTCTTTTCGTATTTGTAGACCTCAGTTTCCTTATTTATAATAGGTAGGGATTAGAATAATCCCTTAGAAGTTTCCTTCTAATCATTATATTCTGAGGCCTATTTTATTACCTGCTTAACACTTTTGATCTAAAGTTGGCAACTTATCACTGTGTTATAAAAATCAATCAATCAATTCACAAACCTTATTAAGTGTCTGCTAAAGTGCCAGGCATAGTGCTAAGTGATAGAGATATAATTATAATACTCTTTCACAAGGAGCTTATATTCAAGCACATCCAAACCATACAAAATACTAATATGAATATATACACATTTATAAAGAGGCATGACATATATATGTATACATATAGTAAATATAAAGACAATAAAATAAAACATTTACAAACCGGTAAAATAAATGTAGTTAGGAGGAGGGCATTAGTAATTGGGGAAATTTAGAGGCTTTGTGCAGAAAGTTGTTTCAGCTTGAAAGGAGAGAAAGGAATTCTATGAAAGTATTTATTTATTCTGCTGCTGGGCTTTGCCACTATGCCATATTCTTGAAAGTTTTGAATCTGACTTTCTTAAAAGAAACCCAAATTTTTCTCCACTAAAAAACAAAACAAAACAAGAAAACTTATCAGTCATAAATGTAATTGTAATTTAGACTCATGTGAATGAGTCTAAAAATGTTTTTGCTCAAATCCTGGACCAGTCTGCTGTGAGTAGCCCAACATGATGCTAGTATTGCCAACATACATCTACATTATTGCAAAGAGGATTTTCAGTGATTTCTTTCTAGTCCTTGAAATAGTCCTTTACCAATGTGTTTTTATGCAACATTGCTATTTGAAAGTATAAAATTTGATCAATCCAAAATCACTTATTTATTTTTTGTGTTTGCATGTACATTCAACTGCTTTGCATATTCCTTGTATACTTAACTTTCTAAACAAAAAATTATATTTCTATAACCTTGCTTAACTTTTCTACATCATTAATGCTAAAAATGAAATTTTAAAATATATTACATATATAATAATTCTTCCCAAATTCAGATTATCCGTTGAATACCACAACATTTCTACTACTATACCTTTCTTGCTAAGTATGTGATATGAACCATGACATTACAATCTTAAAGCTGTAACAAGAATGAGTTATGTTTGTACTATTTCCCATTCTCATTATATTCTTTGTCACACAATGAATTAATGTTGTGCCATTTTCTATTCTCATTACAATCTTTTCCTTATGAATGGGGTATCAGAATTTTAATGTCTTTTGTAATCTGTGAATTATAGTAGTGTGTTTTGTTATACTACTATGACCTTGTTAATATTTTGCATTTTGATTGGCTAGCCTATGTTGTCTGTGATATATAAGGTAAGGTTAGAATGACTGGCCAATCAAATAATTCTTATTGTATTTGATTGTTTTATTTTAGTGAATTGATGAATTTTTTTTTGCAAAATCTTAATATTTTACACCCTTTAAGACTCAAGATTTATGACCTTGTGATGGTATATTAGCACATTTCTGTATAAGAAAGATGGATAGTGACTTTACCTTAAAATGAAACAACTGCAGAGCAGATGAAGTTTTAGGTTATAAAGAAACATTAAAGGGTTTTTGTCCTTCAGACTTCATTACTTATCTAATCTAGTGACCTCATCAGTGTTTTGATTTTAATATAATATTTAAAATTCAGATATATTTTTCTTTAATTCCTAGTTGAGATGGTGAGGTTTTTAAAAATTTAATATGTGTAAGGAAATATTTATAAACATAAATCTGTGCAAAATCTGAGCATTTTGGAAAATCTAAAATCAAAACCAAAATTGTCCAGCACATTTGATTGGTTCTAATAAAATACAGCACAAATGGTTTTTTCTATTTTTTTGGACTTTATTTGTATCTGCTTTATCATATTAGCTTAACTTTTTATTTTTATTTGTTTTTAGAAGATGTACTAGTATAGAATGTTATTTTGCTTTTGAGATTTACTGGTAAGACTTGTGGTAATAGTTAAATCTTGGTATGTTTTTAGAGCAGAATGTTCCATGTTTGTATGTTCTAATAAAAATAATTTGGTTGATGAAAATGATTTTTCTTCTAAGTTTATCAGCTCCTAAGCTTCATTTAACGATTTCCCCTAGCTTATAGATCTACTTTGTTACATTATATTTATACCGAATCTCTCTCTCTAATCTATCTTATCCGTCAATTTATATTTATATCTATGAATATATAATGTATGGCATTTAGAAATATCACATAGATACATAAACAAATACATGTCCATCTATCCTATATCTAGGGCAAAAGTACATAAATACGCATATACTTTATGTGTTTCTGGGAGTATATACATATATATACACATATGTATATGTATATTTTCCCCTGGAGATAGATGCTCATAGCTTGGAATAGACTTTGATTTAAAATGCATTTAGTATATAATAATAGGTCCTATTGAGAACAATTGAAAAAGTAACCTCTTTATGATCAGTTAGAATTTGAGAATACTATGTAGATTAATAGAATAATGCTTTGCTACTTCAATATATCTGTAATACCATCAGTGTGAGCATTTTTTCCAGAGGTATAAAATGCAAGTTACTCATTTCCTCCTCTAAATGCTCCACAGTGGTGGAGCATTGCTTATACAATGAACTGGACTTTACTCTTATTTCTTGATATTAAGTGAATTTGTGAGTTTCTTGGACTAGCTCACACTTATCTTTTGCTCTCAATCCATGGCCATTCTAAATTTCTTTTTGGGGGGTCATGCTGAATTCTTAGCATTGTTTCTTCTTCCCTGAGTTTTTGTTGCTGATATGATCTAACTTATTCATGTCTACTATATACCTTTAGGTGAGCCTCAAATTTAATTCTTAAGTTAGTATTCTATTTACAGGTTCATAGCAATCTAGGTAAAATTACCTGTAAGAATGTTTCTTTAAAGGTAGGCTTTTTTTTTTTTTGAAAGATAGCAAGGATCATGAAAAACACTGCATAATTTCCCAAAGGCAATAGAGTCTGCCCATCTTATATTCTATTCTGGATCTAGTTCTTTGTCTATCCTCCAATGGCTTTAGAATTGTGTTATGTACTTGAAAATATCCTGTGTATTCTTGGTGTGGTTGAGTTATTCTTTTCATTTTTGTCCTTTTAAATAATATGTCTATTTCTTTAGGCAGCACACCTAGCACAATGATGTTAAAAACCTATATATTCATTAATGGGGAAAATATTTTGCTAGAGAATTTTGACAGATATTTTCTGTATTTTTTTTTTTTTGGTCAATTTGTTATGTTTTCTATTTCATCCTTAATTGCTCTCAGGACGATTTGTCTTAGTCAGCTCTCTTGTCAAGCTTTATGTAAACATTTTTTTCCCATCTACTCCTAGTGAATTGATACTTCTCATAATTTCTTATCTTCCTCCTCCTCCATAAGGTTTTACAAACAAGTTGAAATTCTAATTGGTGTTGACTTTATCTTCTATATCTGTGTTCTTAGCAAAAAGATTTGACTAAGACGCTTTCTATTCTCTTATATTCTTTACTACATCAATTAATTTATATTACTAAGTTTCTTTATTTACTAAGTTTGTTCATTTTCAAATTTTTGATATCAGTAGCTTATTTAAAGAGAACAAATTGGATTTATCTCCGTTGTACCCAATATAATTTCTCAGTTTTATTTTTATTCTAATTTGTTGTTGATTTTTGTTTTTACCAATAAGTTGATGTTTTGGATATACACAGACAGCAGATTTAGAAATCACATCCATTTTTATCATGTACTATTGAAATATAAAGAAAAAATCATAATAAATAATCTCAGTCCTAAAGAACAGACAAGGAAATAATGTCCTCTTGGGTAGAGAGGTGGAAACTCTGGATGTAGAACACAATATAGATGAACACAAAGGTTTATATGTAAATTGTCTTAGTTTGAATTTTTCTTTTTATTAGAATTAATTGTTTGATAAAGGAGAAAGGACTATGAGTTGTGGGAAAATGAGTACTATCTAAAAAGAACAGAAACTAACTTCTCTCTCTGTGCCTTCTCTCTCTCTTTCCTCCTTCTCTCTGATTTTTTTGGTAATGCTATATAGTATACATAATATTCAGAATATACTGTCCTTGTGCTCAAAGAAATGTTGATGATATATTGATGTGAGATTTCCATATTGTCTATTATTCCTTGGTCTCTCTTTTTTCTTTTTCCTAGACTGCACTTTTTAATATTTTTAGCCATATTTCACAAATGCCAATTTTTGCATTGAAGTTACAAAGTTTTAAATCATATGTTGATTTAATTTGTAAAGTCTTATCAAGTTCACAGAATTTCTTAAACTTGTCTTCTATGACAGATATTAGCCTGTAAGCTCTGCAAATGCTTATTGTGTGGATTGCAATATGAGATGACTAAGTATGTGAAATATTATTTCTTGTTGCTTTTGGATGTATGATAAAATGAATTCCTTTATTTGTCTCTTAAAGGAGAATCTGTGAGCCATCTTTCCAATGACTACCTCTACTTTTCATCTTTTGGTTTCATTTATGGTGAAAATATCAAGATTTATATGCTTCAGTTAATTCAGTCATATGTCACTGGTCAAGGATCTCACATTTAGTTTGCCAACAGCTGCTCTAATGTTTATAAACATTTTTAAAAAGGGTATGAGTTTAAAAACCCACTGTCACCTTTTCTGATGTTAGTACTCTAGAAACCAAAAGGGACCACAAAGATCGTTTTGTATTTTTCTTTGCTTTATTGTTTTCTATGCATAAAACCTCATCACTCATACATTTAAATAAAAAAAAAACTAGAAAAAACACATTCAACTAGAAAGTATCTAGTTAGGTATCCATTCTTCAGTGACTATATTGTTAATAATTGGAGCTCTTGGACCAAAAATTACAGATCAAAATCTAATTCCTGAAAATTCAATTTCAGCTATTGTAATATGGGAATAAGATAATGCTACCAAAATGACAAAAGAAATGTTATAGAAGGAGGAGAGGTCAGAATATACTTTTGTCTTAGCTTTTATGAGGCAAGTATTATAAACACTATAATCTCCATTTTATAGATGAGAAAACTGAAGTTCAAGGAGTTAAAGGGATCTACCCCTAGTCACAAAGTTAGTAACCACTAGATTCAGGATTTGAATCCAGATCATTTTACCTCTGGATCCAATATTCTATCCATTATATTCTGCTGGCTCTGTATGAAAACACAGGCAGTTTCACATGGAACCAATAATAACCATACAATTTTTGGATTCAAGCCTTGATTTATAGTAAATGTTTGACCTATCCCATAGGAAGTAACATACATAATCTGTATACATATACAAATAAATCTTGGCCTTTGGGGATAGGTGAAGACAGGGGGGAATAGTAACAGCTTTCCTTTTTTGGCAAATTGTCTTTTTGAGGCCCTGAAATCAGTTTTTTCCCCTACCTATATCAAAGCTAATCTATTCCTACCTCTATAATTCTTATTACTTAACATTTTATGTGTCTTTTCAGGTACAAAAGCATTTTGTGAAATATACATATAATTCATGGTAATTGTCTATGTTCTATTGGTCAAGCCTGTTATAATTATCAGGATACAAATTTCATGGTATTATGGCAAATGTCCGCAAGCTTTGCTTTCTTAATCTCCAATTTCATAGACTGCATATGGAACTTTTTCAGTCACCTAATTACTGATTTCACTTTGATGTTCAATTTTGACATTTGCTTCAGCAGTTCTGTCAGAGCCACATAACATAATTATTTATTTTTTCTGACATCAATACTTGTGACATCTCTTCTAAGTAATGGAACTCTTATCAATAAGTTCTATAGCATTATTAATTTGATCCAATGGGAGGATATCTGGGTTGTTGGATAAAGATCAGGAGTTGGTTATTTTGGTGCCATTTCCATATACAGTACATTACAAAATATATAAATCAAAATCTATCTACCCCCAGAGACTCCTAGTTGCACTCATAAAATGTAATGTGTAAACGCATTTCAGAGATGAGAAAGTACACTTCTGAGGAACCCACTCTCAACCTGCTGTGTCAAATCTGAGAATTTCCTCACTGTGAAAATAAAGGACCTTTATCACGCTAAAACATCTTTAAATGTGCATGAGACTACTTCTTGTCTTTAAATCTTTTATTCAGCAAATCATCCATACTCCAGGAATAATGTAGGTTTTTATGGCAATTATAAGTTTTTGATTTGTCCCCATATTTTTAAATGCCTTAGATTTTCATAGTTGGTGTGGTGTAGTTTGCTGTTCTATTATCAAGATACCATGGGTAGCTAATTTTGCTCTTTCTCTTCATTCCTGAATAAATCTTTTATATGTAATGTGTAATTTTCCAAGCATTTTCATTTTATCATATTGGCATCATTTAATTTTCCAATTATAAATTAAACACCTTAGTTTTGAAGTGATTTAAGTTAGCTTGATTAATTTTCTTTGAAATAAGGAAATTTGAGCCCATTTATTTGTTTTCTCAAGTTAACTATTACTTAGATTTATTAAATTTTGCATTTTTTGTGATCAAACACATTTGCATTAAAACAAATTCTAGACTTTATTAAAACATTGAACCTTCCCGCTAGGTGATAGAAGAAACCACAGATGTTCCCAGAGATTTCTGCAGTCTTTCTAAATGTTTTGTGAATAGTAGAATTAATTTTTTAATTGCATGAAAAATTTTGAAATCAAATAACATTCAGCAAATAGAGTAGTGAAGGAAAATGAAAGCATAATCATGGATGAGTCAACTCATACTCAATTCTTCATTAAAACCTCATTTGCAGGATAACCTCATGGTGCCTCACTAGTTATAGGAGAGTCTAGGGAGCAAGCTATTCAATAACAATACTCTTTCAACTTGTCCTACATTATTAAGAGTGATCAAATGGTCATGGTGTCTTGCTTAGTCTCCCTTAAGACTGAGTTTTGCCCTCTGGCATGGTCCCAAATTTCCATCAACTCTAAAGGAACATTAGAAGGAAGAATTCCATTTGACAATTAGAAGGCTGATCAAATAATAGCAGCATTTCAAAATATTTTTCCTGCCCCAGATCACTCTCTCACATAGCATGGAGACCAGGTTTTAAAAATTTTGATTTTTAAAAAAATATTAATTTGATTATACCATTCAGTATCACAAGTCAAAATACTGTCAACTAAATACTTCTTTTGTAGCTGTTTAGTTCAGGTTCTGCTAAAATCAAAGTGTATGAAGGAAGGTGTATGAGTATACACTAAGGGATCATCCACTAGTTTTAGATCAAGTTGGCATTGTATATGGACTATTGACTACCAAGTCATAAAGACCTGAGCTTAAATGTTTGCTCAGATTATTCATTTCTAACTATATGACCTATAATAACTGGATGAATCAGTCAAACCTTTCTCAGATTCAAATAGCTCATGTATAAAATGTGAATAATATTTACCCAACAAGGCTATTATGAAGATCAAATATAATGGCATTTCTCTATTGGGCCAGCATCTTAAAAAGATCATAAAAAAGGGAAAGGAATCCATATGTTTAATAATGTTTGTAGCAGCCCTTTCTGTAATTGCAAGAAACTGGAAACTGAGTGAATGCCCTTCATTTGTAGAATGGCTGAATAAGTTATAGTATATAAATGTTATTGAATATTATTGTTCTATAAGAAATGATCAGCAGGATGAAAAAATATGATGATACTTGAAAAGTGTTTTTGTAAACTTTATAGAGTTATATGAGCATTGGCTATTATTATTGTTGTATTATTGTTATTGTGCAAAATCTCTAATATATCGTTACCACCAAATTGAGATAAAGGGAATAAGCATTTATTATATGTCTGCTATGTATAGGCACTATGTTATACACTTTGTAAATATTTTCTCATTTAGTTTGCAACAACTCTGTGAGGTAGGGGCTATAATAATCCCCAATTTTATAATTGAATAAATTGAGGTAGACAGAGGTTAAGTGACTTCCCAGGATCAAATAGCTAGCAAGTTATCAGAGGCCAAATGTCAATTTCTTGAGTCCTAACCTATTGTTCTATCTTCTGTATCACTTAGCTTCTTTTTTAGATGAACCAAGGAGAACCATAGAATTTCAGATTTGAAAAGGACTTCAGAGTTCCTTAACATCCCTTTCATCTTGATATCTACAATCCTGTAACACTATGCTTCTCTGTACAGCCTAGCATAGCTTTGGGTTTTGGTTTTCATGTGTTAACTCATTGAGCTTGCAGTCTTTTTGAACCACCAAATACTTCATATTTATCAATATTATATTTCATTTTGTTGGTGGAATCTTTGACTCAAAGGGTCAATTGTATGGAGATTGATTATTGAACTATAAGAGTGGAAGAAAAGAGAAATCCTAAATTCATATGACTTTGAACTTCAAGACAGAAGTCATACCATTCCAACTGATTACTGAGGGAGACTGTGGGAAGAAGACAATATGTAAAGAAGCAAACAGTTCCTCTTGTGTCTTTATCCTCAGTTTGCTACACTAGAGGCTTTGGGGACTTTTTCCTTTGGCAAGATCTTATACTCTTTCAGTTGAGCTGAGTTACCTTTTCCCAATGGGAAAATTCATTCACTCTGAGTATTATTTGGTCCATCAATACCACTGCTTCCAGCACTACCACCATCACCACCACCACCACTACCATCACCATCATCATTGTCATCACCAACATTTATATAAAGCTTACTATGTGTCAGATACTCTATTAAGCACTTTACAAATACTAGCTCATTTGATTCTCACAACAACCTTTGGAGGTAGGTGCTGTTTTTATCCCTATTTCACATAAGAACTAGTTGAGGAAAATATTTTTTTCCTTTTTTAATTATTAAAACTTATTATTTTCAAAACATATGTATAGATAATTTTCAACATTCACTCTTGCAAAACCTTGTCTTCCAATTTTTCTCCTCCCTTTCCCCAGCCCTCTCCCCTAGACAGTAAGCCATTCAATATATGTTAAATGTATAATTCTTCTATACATATCATGCTGCACAAGAAAATTCAGATCAAAAAGGAAAACAAATGAGAAAGAAAACAAAATGCAAGCAACCAACAATACAAAGAATGAAAATACTATGTTGTGATCCACTCAGTTCCCACAGTTCTCTTTTTGGTTGTAGATGGCTCTCTTCATCACAAGACCATTGGAACTGTCCTGAATCATCTCATTGTTGAAAAGAGCCACGTTTATCAGAATTGATCATCATATAGTCTTGCTGTTGACATGTACAATGATCTTCTGGTTTTTACTTACTTCACTTAGCATTGGTTCATGTAAGTCTTTCCAGGACTCTCTGAAATCATCCTGCTGACCCATTTCTTATAGAACAATAATATTCCATAACATTAATGTATCATTACTTATTTAACCATTCTTCAAATGATGGACATCCACACAGTTTCCAATTTCTTGCCACTACAAAAGAGCTGCCACAAACATTTTTGTACATGTGGATCCCTTTTCCTCTTTTAAGATTTCTTTGGGTTATAAGCCCAGTAGAAAACTCCTGCATCAAAGGGTTTTGAGCATAGTTGCAAATTGCTCTGCAGAATGCTTGAATCAGTTCACAACTCCACAAACAATGTATTAGTGTCCCAGTTTTGCCACATCCTCTCCAATTTTCATCATTATCTTTTCCTGTTATCTTAGCCAATCAGAGAGATATGTAGTGGTACCTCAGAGTTGTCTTAATTTGCCTTTCTCTGATCAATAGTGATTTAGAGCATCTTTTCAATGGTTTCAATTTCTTCATCTGAAAATTGTTAATATCCTTTAACAATTTATCAGTTAGAGAATGGCTTGATATAAATTTTGGTCAATTCTCTTTATATTTTAGAAATAAAGTCTTATTTCTAAATAATAAGAACTCTTGAAGGTAAATATTCCCAGTTTATTGCTTTCCTTCTAATCTTATCTACATTGATTTTGTTCACAAAGTATTCCAGTTCTTCTTTGGCCACAAATTCCGCATTTCTCCACAGATCTGAGAGGTAGATTATATTTTGTTCTTCTAATTTGCTTAGAATATTACTCTTTATGTCTAAATCATAAGCTCATTTCAACCTTGTCTTGATATAAGGTATTATGTATTGTATTAGATATTAAGTCAGTACCTAAGTTTCTGCCATACTAATTTCCAATTTTCCCAGTAATTTTTGTCAAATAGTGAGTTATTATCCCAGAAGCTGGGGTTTTGGATTTATCAGATAATGACTATAGTCATTGATTATTATGTCTTGTAAACCTAACCTATTCCACTGATCAGCTACTCTATTTCTTATCCAGGACCAAATGACTTTGATGACCACTGCTTTATAATATAGTTTAGGTCTGGTACAGCTAGGCCACCTTCATTTGCATTTTTCCCATTAGATTCCTTGAAATTCTTCAGCTTTTGTTCTTCTAGATGAACTTTGTTATAATATTTTATTAGATCTATAAAGTAATTTCTTGGAAATTTGATTGGTATGGCACTGAATAAGTAGATTACTTTAAGTAGTAGTATCATTTTTATTATAATAGTTTGTCCTATTCATGAGCATTTAATATTTTTCCAATTGATTGGATCTGACTATGTGGAAAGGGTTTTGTAATTGTGGTTACATAGTTCCTGACTTTGCCTTGGCAGGTAGACTCCCAAATATTTTTATGTTATCTATAGTTATTTAAAATTTTAAATTTCTCTTTGTATCTTATTGCTGGACTTTGTTGGTAACATAAAAATGTTGATGATTTCTGTGGATTTATTTTGTACCTCACAACTTTGCTAAAATTGTGAATTGTTTTTAGTAGTTTTTTAATTGATTCTCTACAATTATCTAAGTATACTACCACATCATCTGCAAAGAGTGATAATTGGGTTTTCTCATTACCTACTCCTTTAAGGTATTTTTCTTCTCTTATTGCTAAAGCTAACATTTATAATACAATATTGAACAATAATTGTGATAAAGGGCAACCTTGTTTCAACCCTGATCTTATTGTGCCTGCGTCTAGTTTATCCCCATTACATATGATGCTTGCTGATGGTTTTAAATAGATGCTACCAACCATTTTAAGGAAAAATCCATTTATTCCTATATTTTCTAGTGCTTTTAATGGGAATTTGTGTTGGATTTTGTCAAATGCTTTTTCTGCATCTATTGAGATAATCATATGGTTTCTGTTAGTTTGTTTATTTTTATAGTCAATTATGCTAATAGTTTTTTCCCAATGTTGGACCAATGCTGCATTCCTGGTATAAATCCTACTTGGTATTTTATCTTGGGGATAACTTGCTGTAATTTCATTGTTAACATTTTATTTAAGATTTTTACATCAATATTTATTATAGGAATTTGTCCATAATTTTCTTTCTCTGTTTTGATTCTACCTGGTTTAGGTATCAGGACCATATCTGTGTCATAAAAGGAATTTGGTAGACATCCTTCTTTTCCAAATAATTTGCATAATATTTGAATTAACTGTTCTTTAAATGTTTTGTAGAATTCACATGTAAATCCATCTGGCCCTGGAGATTTTTTCTCAAGGAGTTGATTAATAGCTTGTTCAATTTATTTTTCCAAAATGGGACAATTTAAGTAATATATTTCCTCTTCAATTAATCTGGGCAATCTATATTTTTTTAAAATATTCATCTATTTAACTTAAATTATCAGATTTATTGACATACAGTCGGGCAAAATAGCCACTAATTATTGTTCTAATTTTCTCTTCATTGGTGGAAAGTTTCCCTTTTTATTTTTGATGCTAACAATTTGATTTTTTTTCCTTTTTCTAATCAAATTCACTAAAGGTTTATCTATTTTGTTAGTTTTTCATAAAACCAACTCTTATTTTTGTTAAACAATTCAATAGTTTTCTTACTTTCAATTGTATTAATCTCCCCTTTTATTTTTAGAATTTCAAATTTGATATTTAATTGGAGATTTTTAACTTCTTTTTAAAAACTTTTTTAGTTGCATGCCCAATTCGTTGATTTTTTTCTTTCTCTATTTTATGCAACTAAGCATCTAGATATAAAACTTCCCCTAAGAAATACTTTGGTTGTATCCCACAAATGTTGGTATGTTGTGTCATTATTGTCATTGTCTTGGATGAAATTATCCATTGTGTTTATGATTTGTTGTTTCACTCACTCATTCTTTAGGATTAGATTATTTAATTTCCAATGAATTTTTGCTCTATTTTCTCCTGGACTTTTATTGCATGTAATTTTTATTGCATCATTATCTGAAAAAAATGCATTTACTATTTTAGGCCTTTCTGCATTTGATTTTGAGTGCCCTAATGGTCAATTTTTGTGTAGGTTCCATGCATTGCTAAGAAAAAAAGTATATACTTTTCTGTCTCCATTCAATTTTCTCCAAAGGTCTATCATATTTAATTTTTCTAGAATTTTATTTACCTCCTTAACTTCTTTCTTATTTATTTTGTAGTTTGATTTATTTAGTTCTGAGAGAGAAAGGTTGAGTTCCTTCACTAGTATAGTTTTGCTGTCTAATTCTTGCAGCTCTCTTAACTTCTCCTCTAAAAATTTGGATGCTATACTATTTGGTGCATATGTTTAGTATTGATATTGCTTCATTATTTATGATACCTTTGCCCTAAGTAAGTAGGATGTAGTTTTCTTCCTTTTCTTTTTAAATTAGATCTATTGTTGATTTTGCTTGATCAGAGATCAAGATCACCACCCCTGTTTTTTTTTTTTTCCTTCAGGGTGAAGCATAATAGATTCTACATCAGCCTTTTACATTTACTCTGAATGTATCACTCTGCTTTAAATGTGTTTCTTATAAACAACATATTGTAGAATTCTGGCTTTTAATCCAGTCTGTTATCTACTTTGTTTAGTGGAAAAGTTCATCCTCTTAACAATTAAATTACTTTGTTTTTCCTGCTGTCTTATTTTCCTCTAGTTGTACTCTGCTCTTTTCTTTCCCCCTTTCCCTCCTCCTCAGTGTTTATTTCAGAGTACCACCTCCCTCAAACAGCCTTAGCCTTTTACAGCATCCCCCTCTTCTTATTCCTTTCCCCTTCTACTAACCTCCTCCTTTGATTTTTCCCTTTGCCCTCTGACTTCCCTATAGGGAATTTCTCTCTGAAGAGAGCTATTCTCTCTCTCATTACTGATGAGAGAAATATTCACACAATGCTCATCCACCCTTCTTTCCCTCAATTATAATAGGTCTTTTTTGCCTCCATTTTACCTCCATTTTTCTTTTTTTTTTTTCAGTACAATCCCCTTTCCACCTCTAGGTTTTTTTTTTTTCTAGTTTCTTTTTTATACCATCTCAATAAAATCAAATTATATCTGCATACTCTAAGAGTATACATAACAAACAGTTCTCAAGAGTTAAACACATCATCTTCCTATATAGGGTTGTTAAGAAAGAAACAGTTATTTTTTTTCCTTTCCTTTTTACCTTTTTATGCTTTTTATGCTTCTCTTGAGTTCTGCACCTGAAGATTAAATTTTCTGGTCAGCTCTGGTATTTTCATGAGAAATAAATGAAATTCACTTGTTTCATTAAATGTCCACATTTTCCCCTGAAAGATAATGCTTCATTTTGCTGAATAGTTGATTTTTGACTGCAATCCAAGTTCCTTTGCCTTTTGGAATATTGGATTCTAGGTCCTTTGATCCTTTAAAGTGGAAGCTGATAGGTCTTGGGTAATCCTGATTGTAGCTACTCCATATCTGAATTGTTTCTTTCTGGATACTTGCAATATTTTCTCCTTTAAGTGATAATTCTGAAATTTAGCTATGATGTTCCTTGAACTTTTTTATTTTGTGTCCAGACCACCTCAGAGGAGAATTTCAATACCAGCCTGAATCCTCATCATGGGTGAAGAGTGATGACAAGAATGGTCAAACAGGAGCCTGTTTATTTGGAAAATCACCAGCCTTATATATCCTATGCTTACATAATACACTTACATAGCTATAAGATACTGTGCATGCACTAATTATAGGATACTGCACATGTGGGACCACATAAACAATTTGCTATTGTGTGTAGATGTTTTCTCGACATGTTATCATGACTCTGCTTCAAGTACAATACAGGTTGTAACTCCCCCTGACTTCTCAGGAAGGCCAAGATGTCCTTAGTGGGGGAAGGGGAGTCAAACCAGACACTGTCAGCAGGATTCATTTCTGGAAAAAGGGGTCTTATACCTCAATACCTCACCCAGGGTTCTCCACTATTTGTGACCCTCTCCATCTCTCTCTTTCTTTTTGTTTTAATTGAAGCAGGTATACCAGTGTGCATGTATGTGTGTGTGTGTGTGTGTGTGTATATATATGTATGTATGTATGTATCAGTACCCCATAAAATGGTGAATAACAAGTTGCAGCATTGGAAGAATCACACAGGCAAGTAGTAATATAACTAGCAATAAGGGTAAACAAGATACTAAAAAAGACTTCCATGAGTCCCAGAAGGAAGATATAAAAAATAATAATTGTTTTCTATTGCTCATCCATCTAACTGCCTTATGTAGGTAGTGTATATTTGTGGTCACCTGCTGTGAGTTATTGATATACATACAACAAGACCAAACATACACCTCCTTCAGCAGCCAAAAGATAGTCTAAAGCCAATCTATTGTCTATCACTTTATATGCCAAGAAATCCAATAATTCCTCTAGATTTTGAAGTCCTGTATCATTCTCATTAGCAATTACTTTTAGGTCATGGTAATATTCATTTGTCAATTATCATATGCATAGGGCTAACAGCCATGGTCTTTCAGTGGCAGGCACAGTAAGAGAAGGAACTACCCAATGTTTCCTGGGTCTTCTACTTCATTTCGAGGGTCTTCTCTTTTCTATCTCTTTTGGATGGACAAAGTACACATCAACATGTCAGTACCCATTGGATTTCTTTTCCATCTGTAGAGATGGAAGCAAACCTTCTGCCCCAAGCGGTTAACTTATCTGCTCCCTTTTATTCATCAGTCTCTGGATCTCTCTACATCACATGGTAATTATCTAAAGATATCAGAGCTGTTCGCACTGGATACTGCCTTTCTGATGGGTTATGAAACCTGTCTGCTGGAGCCAGTGAATCCTCATCAAAAATCAAAAAATCAGTACTATAAAGAGCTAAGTTTAGAAGTTTTTAGGGTTACCCGTGGCTCCCCCTCTATTTTGTTTTTGGAGAAGCATCTTAATATCTGTTTCTCCTTTCTATTATTGCCTGTCCTTGAAGATTGAAGGGTATGCCAGTGGTGTGTGAAATCTGTTACTGTGCAAAATGTTTACAAGTATATGCCAGTCCATTATCTGTTTTTATTGCTTGTGGCATAGCCATAACTATAAAGGCATTCAGGAATTCAGTGATCACCTGCGCTATCTCTTTTGCCACTGGTACTACAAAAGTAAACCCTGAGGATGTGTCCACAGCAACATGGATAAAAGACAAATGGCTAAAAGATTTATAATAGGGCACATCTATCTGCCAAATTTCATTGGGCCTCAAACTCTGAAGATTCTTCCCTGGAGGGAGTATAGAGGCATGGAAAGGGAGGCAAACCATACAGACATACATTTTACTATGCTCTTTGCTATCTTTTTTGTTATCCCAAACTGCAGATGTAAAGCTCGTGTAGCCTGATGATGTTTAGAATGAGATTCTTGGGGGTCTGAAAAAGGAGAGTATTGGCTAACATGGTGGGAAGGTGATCTGCCTTTGAGTTTCCATAAAAATAGGTCCTGGAAGATGAGTAAGAGAAGGGACATGCAAGAGGTAATACTTACCTGGGTGGTTTCACACTTCTAAGTGTGATCAGAGTGTTAATAAATAAGAACTAGCATAATTGCATATAACTCATTTGGCTGAGTGGACTGAAAGGAAGTTCTGACTATTATTCTTTTTATACCTAACTTAGAAGATTATACAGCACAAATGTTATGTTTGGACACATCTGTAAAGATGGTTAATCTTTTAAGAGGAATCTTAGAAACCTTTTCTTCAAAAACCTATGGCCAATTATGTAATAGCCAAGCTATCCTTAAGGGGGACCTATGTGTGAAGTTTGGAGTATGACCAATAAAATTTGCCACTCTGGCATGGTTTCATAAGCATTGATATAATGTTCTGCTTTTGAGTTACTAACAAATCTTGCTAATTCCTATCCCAGATAACTGTATTACTTGTTTAATGGCTTTTAAGGAGATTCTAGCCACAAGCACTGGATAAGGAATAAGGTTTTGGTCTGATTGTTCTGGTTTTGTTATGGATCATTAGGGGCTAGGATTTCATAAACCAAATTCTCTAATAGCATTCTAACTTAAGATGATGTAGATCCTTAGAAGGTGCAAACCTTTTTTAGATCTTTGATAACTTCCAGATCTTCTCCTGATTTAACCTGGAGGCCCATTGGAATCTCGTTCTTCAATTACAGGTATGCTTCCATTCTCAATCCAAAGGTATCCCATCCTTCCTCTTTTGCTTTAACCAGTCACTCCTGTAATTAGGATATAGGAGGAGAAGGACAAGATGGCTCCACAAAGATGGAGTTGAGGAAGGAGGATGAAAAAGTAGTGAGTTAGGAAGTGGGAGGATACATCACAAACACAGGTGCAGGGGAAATGGAGGTGGGATGAGAAACAAGAAAGTACCAAGCCTCTCAAGCCTCCCAGTGACATTTTTGTCTTTGTTTAACGTGCTGCACCCTTTAGAGTTGTCAGTACCTATTTTTTGTTTATTTTCCTCATCCTCTTTTATTTGGCACCCTACACTAAAAGCCCTCTTGCTTTTGATAATATGTGGGATCTCTCAAAGCCAGTTTTATTACATTGTACATGAGGAATGTGTGCTCAGGGTTTGAGTCTGTACCCATAGTATGCTAGTATTCAGTTAGTTGTTTTCCCACTATCTTCCATTTCTCAGGCTCCAACATGTCCTCCTTAAGGAGCCATGAAGATTAGCACTCCACAGTGTCTAAGAATTTAGTGATCTGCTTCTGAGTTACTAACACATTTTGCTCTTTTATTAACCCAACCAAGCATTTTTCATACTTTCCTTGAGAGGATGGCTCTGTTGTTAATGCCTGTCCCATTTCAGCTGGAAAATGAAAGTGACTAGATTAGCCTTTGCTGAATCTTTCCATTGTCTTTTAAAATTTACCCTCTTCCTGGGTACTCTAGGGATTCTCACCCAAACTCACACTGTTGCTGCTGTGTGCCCTGCTCTCAAGAGTCCCACATTGAATGCCAATTGTCTGGACCTGCTCATGGGAGAATTTTGGTACCAGCCCGAATCCTAATCATGGATGAGGACTGATGGGATGGAACTCGTGAGGATGGTCAAACAAGTGTCCATTTATTAAAAAAATCCTCAGCCTTATATACCTTATGCTTATGTAATATATTTACATAACTATAGGATATTGCACATGTGCTAACTATAGGATACTGTGTATGTGGGACCACATAAACAACTTGATATTATATGCAGATATTTACTTGCCACATTAGCATAACTTTGCTTTGAGTACAACACAAGTTGTCATATCCCCTAACTTGTCAGGAAGGCCAAGAAGACTTTGGGGTAATTAGGGAGCCAAACACTGTCAGCAGGACTCCTTACTGGACCAAAGGGTCTTATGTTTCACCCAAGGTCCCCCACTATCTGTGGCCCTATACTATTTTGAGGTCTGTTTCAGGAGGTGATTGATGAAATCTTTCAATGGGTATTTTACCTTCTAGTTCTAGGACACCAGGAAAGTTTCCCTTAATGATTTCCTAAAAAGATAATATCTATGGTTTTTTTTTTCCATCATGGTTTTCAGGTAGTCCAATATTTCTTAGATTATCTCTCCTGGATTTTTTTTTTCCAGGTCAATTGTTTTTCAATGAGCTATTTTAAGTTTTCTTTGATTTTTTTTTTCATATTTTTGGTGGTATTTGACAGATTCTTGATGTCTCATTCATTTCCATTTCTTCAATTCTAATTTTCAGGGAATTATTTTCTTCAGTTAGATTTTTTAAATCTCCTTTTGCATTTGACCAATTGAACTTTTAAATGAGTGTTTTGTTCATTGATTTTTTTTTCCATTTCACAAATTCTGTTTTTCAATGAGTTAGTTCCTTTTTTTTTCAAATCTATTTTGTAAGGAGTTATGTATTTTTTCCATTTTTTTCAAATCTATTTTGTAAAGAGGTTTATGATTTTTCCATTTCACTAAATCTATTTTAAATAGATTTTAAATCTATTTTCTTCAGATAACAACTGTCTTTCTTTTCCAAGCTCTTCTGCAAAGTTCTAATTTCCCTCTTCCATTTTTCTCTTAACTCTCTTTTAAGATCCTTTTTTGAATTCTTCCAGGAGAGCTTTGTGAGATGGAAACCAATTCATATCACCCTTTGGATGTATATCTGGAAATGATCTGCCCTTAGCATTCTCAGGATTTGAGGTCTGTTCTCTGTCTTCATAAAAGCTGTCTATGGGTAGAGTTCTTTTTGCTTTTTTGCCTAATTTTTTTTTAAAGTTGAGGTCTATTCTTATGGCAAAGTAGAGATTTTCACAAGCTTCTTCTACAGCAATTTTATACTTCCTTAAGCCAATGCTACTGACTCCCTTCCTGTGCTAGGTGAGTATGGCCAGATCTTGAGTTATTCTGAGGTTCAGAGGCTATTTGCCTTTTTTATTTATGTTGGATGTCTCACAACTATTCTGCTCTTCCACTGGTTGTAACCAAAACAGAGTAGCCAATGGCTGCTATATTTTGGCTGAGAACTTCCTGGTAGATTTCCCAGTGAGCTGACTCACACCACCTTGGGTGCCTGCACTGCCGCTGCCCTCAGCCACTTCCCCTCCTCTCTCCTCAATTGAAACATATCTTTTCTGAAATTCCAAAATATCCTCTGGTGAAAATTTGTTACATTCCAAATATTTGTGGGTTCTGTCACTGCAAAACAAGTTCAGAGCCTTGATCTGGGGTTGAGCTGAGGGACACCAGGAAGAGCCTGTCTATTATCCTCCATATTGGCTCTACCCCTTAATGGAAAATACAAGCTAAATGAATTGCCCAGGATCATAAAACTTTCCCTGATTTCTAATTTGCTGTTAACTTGAATAAATGTGTTACCATTTTAAATAGGAATGGGTGCTGTATTTTTCAAAAGATTTTTTTTTTTGCACCTGTTAGGATAATCATATAAGTTCTATTTCTTTTGTTATTGATATGGTCTGTTATGCTGATTGTTTTCCCAATATTGAACTATCCTTGTTATTACTGGAAGAAAGTTTGACAAGGCATAGTGCATTATGTTTATGGCAAATTACTGTAATCTTTTTGTTAATTAGTTCCTAATTAGTTCTTTAATTTTCTCTTCATTAATGATGAAGTCACTCTTTTCATTTTTTATACTGCTAATTTATTTTTCTTCCTTTTTTAAAAAAATCAAATTAACCAAAAATTAATCTATTTTATTCTTCTTTTCTCATAAAATCTGTTCTTAGTTGTAGTTATTAGTTCATTAGGTTTTCTTACATTGAATTTAATCTCTCCTTTGATTTTCAAAATTTGTTATGTGGTGTTTCATTGGAGATTTTAAATTTGTTTCCTCCCCTAGCTTTTAAAATTACATACCCACTCATTGACCTGTTTTTACTCCATTTTATTCACATAACCATTTAAAGATATAAAAAGTTTCCTAAGAATTTTTTGTCTGTTCTATTATGTTGTCTCATTATTCTCAGTCTTTTTGGTGAAATTATTATTTCCATGATTTGTTCTTTGACCCACTCATTTTTAGGGCTAGATTATTTAGGTTCTAATCTATTACATGTATTTTTATTACACTGTGATTTGATAAGGATTTATTTAATAATTCTGATTTTTTTCATTTGATTGTTTTTTATGCCTTAATATTTGGTCAAATTTTGTGTAAATGCCTAGTACCACTGAGAAAAAGGTATATTCTTTTTTTTATCTCCATTAAATTTTGTTTAGAGGTCTATCATATCTCATTTTTCTTTTCTTTAAATTATAAGCTTTTTATTTACAAGACATATGCATGGGTAATTTTTCATCATTGACCCTTGCAAAACCTTCTGTTCCAACTTTTCCCCTCTTCCCCCTCAATGGCAGGTAGACCAATACATGTTAAATATGTTAAAGTTCATATCTCATTTTTCTAAAATTCTATTTACCTCTTTAACTTCAATACTAAGTGTAATATATATCTCAAGTTTCTGTTGGTATGTATTACACACACACACACACACACACACACACACACACAAGTTTAGCATTGATATTGCTTTTTTGGTTTTGGTACCTTTTAGTAAGATGAAGTTTCTTGTCTCTTTCAATTAGATTTTTTTTTTGGCTTTTGCTTTATATGAATCCAGGTTTGCTACCCCTGTTTTTTAAAGATGCAGATGAAGTATAATAAATTCTCCTCTAGCCACTTACCTTCATCTGTCTCCCTGCTTCACATGTGTTTCTAGTAAACATATTGCTATATTGTAGAATTTTGGTTTTTAATTCACTCTATCTGCTTCAGTTTCATGGGATAGTTCTTCCCATTTACATTCACAGTTATGATTATTAGCTGTATTTTCCCCTATCCTATTTCACCCCTATTTATATTTTTTTCTTTCTCTCTTTTCACCCGGTCCCTTCCCACTAGTGCTTTGCTTCTGACCATCATCTCCCTCAACCTTTTCTCCTTTTTATCAACCCTTTTCCTTCTCCTCCTTTTCTTCTATTTCTATATACAATAAGATAAATTTTTTTACTCAATTGACTATGTATGTTATTCCCTCTTTGAACCAAATTCAATTAGAGTGAGGTTAAAATAATGCCCAGTCTTCCTTTTTTCTACTGTAATAAGAATTTTCTCTCTCTTGATGTGATATAATTTACTGTATTTTATCTCCTCTTTTTTCTTTTCTCAGTAAAATCCTTTTTTTTACCCCTTAATAAAATTTTAAAATCACATCAAAATCAGCTCATATCTGCAATCTCCTTCTAACCACCCTAATAAAGGTACTGTTCTTAAGAATTATAAGCATCTTCCCATGTAGGGATATAAGCAGTTTAACCCTATTGAAAACCAGGGATTTTTTCTTTACTCTTTACCTTTTTATGCTATTCTTGACCCTTGTATTTGAAGATTACATTTTCTGTTCACTTGTGTTTTTTTCATCAGGTAAGTTTGAAAGAACTCTTTTATTAAATGTCTATTTCTAATTCTGGAAGATTATGCTCAGTTTTTCTGGATAGTTGATTCTTCATTGTAATCTAAATTCCTTTGTCTTTTAGAATATCATATTTTAAGCCTTCTCATCTTTTAATGTAGAAGCTGCTAAGTCTTACATAATATTGACTCTGGCTCCTTGATATTTGAATTGTTTCTTTTTGACTAATTGAACAATTTTCTTTTTGACCTGATAGTCCTGGAATTTGGTGACAATACTTTGTTGAGTTTCATTTTGGGATCTTTGTAAGATGACTGGTAGATTGCTTCAATGACTATTTTACCCTCTGGTTTTAGGATATCAGAGCAGTTTTCCTTGATAATTTCTTGAAAGATGTCATCCAGGCTTGTTTTTTGATTTTGATTTTCAGATAATGCAGGCATTTAAAATTTTCTCTCATGCTAGGTCCATTGTTTTATATGAAGTATTTTACATAATTTTTAATTCTTTTGATTTTGTTTGATTTATACTTGATGTGTCATAGAATCATTACCTTCCACTTTCCTAATTATAATATTTAAGCAATTATTTTCTTCATTTAACTTTTGTATTTTCTTTTCCATTTGGACAATTCTACTTTTCAAGTAGTTTTTTTTTTCCAATGGATTTTTTCCCCATTTGGCTGAAATTCTTTTTTAAAGAGAGTTGTTTTCTTTAGTCAATTTTTGTGCTTTCTTTTCCAAGTTGTTGACACTTTTTTGTGTATACTTCTTATTTCTTTTCCCAATTTTTGTTCTCTTTATCTTGATTTTAAAAATCTTTTTTGAGCTCTTCCAAGAAGATTTTTTGCAATTCAGACCAATCCATATTTCTCTTTGAGGCTTCACATATAGGCATTTTGATGTTGTTTTCTCCTTTTAGCTTGTGTTTGGACTTTCCTTATTGCTACAGTAGCTTTCTGTGGTTAGGGCTCTTTTGTTTTTTTGCTTAATAAAAAAAAAATGATGTCTGCTCCTGTCATGCAAGTGGCACTGTTCCATGCTTCTTGCACTGAGGACCAGGACTCTCAGTTATTGTGGTTTGCCCATTGCACTAGGATGGTCCAGCCCAGTCACATATTTTCTGCTCTGGTTTCTGGGGCTGACAATTTGCCAGCTTCTGGGGCTGGAGATCTTGCAGATGCTATACCACTGGTCTACTGAGCCCACATTGTAGGGTTTAGGTTGCTAATCTGTGCTATGGCTAATAACCTTCTGCTGGTTTACTCAGATACTGCCTGTACTGATCTTATTCCTTTCTGGTTTTTTTTTTTTTTGTTTTTTGTTTTTTTTTTTTTTGTAAATTCTGTTACTCTAGAATTCTTTTAGCAGGCTGATTTAACATAGTTTCTGAGAGAAATTGGGGAGAGCTAGGACAACTTCCTTGTTTCTCTTTACCATCTTCGCTCTAGAAGTTAAGTAACTAGAAAGTAAGTAACCTGATCAGGATAAAACAGCTAGTAAATATGAAAGGCAAATTTGACCTCAAGTTTGTGAGAAGTATGTCCAAATTATAATAGAGACTGTGATAGCTAAGAGGTATTCTGCTTTGATTAGTCATCATTAACAAACAACTAGCATTTACATAGCACTTTTAAAATTTATAAAACAATTACCTCATTTAATCCTTACATCAACTCCACATGAAAGATATTATTATTACCCCCATTTTACAGCTAAGAAAACAGAGGTTCCTTGCTGATGATCACACAGTCAGCAGATGTTTAAGGTATATTTAAGCTCAGGTTCTTAAGAAGTGTCTCTTTTGTTGAAATATAGACTGAGATAACCCAGAGGTATTCTATGGTAATTCAGAAATTCTTTATCATCACTAATTAATTGGCAAGTTCAAGGCAAAACATTGGAATTCTAAATTCTGACAATTTGTAACATGAAAGATTTTTTTCCCCTTGCCCTCTTCACAAATAATATTCCTGGGGATTCTAATGGATATGTGATGACTTTGAAGTAGCCACCAACAATGTTTAGAATAAAAAGAAATGCTTGGAGCACTAACTTCTGAAGAATGAGATAAAGCAGCCTTTCTCTGTAAGATAATAGTTGTAGTAGTAGTGCCAACTGATATTTACATAGTATTTTGCAGTGTGTATATGAGTCAATAAATAAGAATGATAATGAGAAAAATCTGATGAAATTCTAGTACCTGAATAGGGTTTCATTTTTTGTTTTTATATAGATCTTTGGATAACTTGTCAGTGTATCTTAAAATATACATAGAGGTCTTTAGTAGGAATACAATGTAAAACTATTAAGAAAGCAAAAAGGCTTCCTATCTCACGGGGTGAGAAGGCTGTTTTAGGCTGAGGCTAGAGGCAGTGGATCTCCAAACGTTCCCATGTATCCAGAAGCCAGTGGGATGATGGTGAAGAAGCCCTCCAAGGTGGCCCCTCAGTGGATTTTCCAGGAGAGAATGAGGATCACATCTCTGCCCTTGGACTTTGAAGGCTATTTGTTAGTAGCCTTCATTTGTTAGTGAAGCAACCAGAGCACTAGGAATTTAAACACTACTGGACAGAGCTTAGAGGAACTACCCTTTTTTTTACACCAACAAAAAAAATCCAACATACAAATTAGACCTGACAGATCTCACATGCCTTACTGATCAAAATCCGACTGAGAAATGCAGTGCAAGGTTCCTTTTGGTACTACCCAAGGAAGAAGTAGAACTGAGGACAGAGAATACAGAAAGTAGGGAGGAGTAGAGAGGCTTTATTCTAACTATTACAGAGTTATCAGTCCCTCAGCATGTGTCTCTGCTGCCCGGACAAATGATCAGACTGCATGAAGTCTTAGAGAGAGAAAAGAAAAGAAGAATTGAGATGGAAGGACCACCCAATATACCCCTGAAAAAGAGAAGTTACCGATCGAGGAGTACGTGGATATCCTGAATCCTATGTTGGCTACTCCAAGAATAAAACACTACAAAGTGGTGAGCAAAGGAGCCAACTACATTATTGAATGGGAAAAACCAGTGACATTCCCAAACCTCTTCAGTATCATTAATTATTTTGTGAAGGAAACTCGAGGAAACCTAAGACCATTTTTATATTCCACTGATGAAAATCTTGGACATACAAAGGCAGATTCACCAATTAAAACTCCCTCTTGGAAGCAAGAGCCTTTTATGAGACCAGTGATCAAAAATGTTTTTAGACCGCATAAGAAAGATTACATGAATGATTGTCCAGATAAAATGAGAAGGGAGAAAAGAGAAAATGAAGAAAAAAAGTGGAGACTGACTGAAATAAAATTATAAATCAGCCTGCCTGATCTTGGAAAAACCTATTTCAAAAATTCTACCTAGCAAGAAAATTCCTTCATGTCTCCTGATTCTGGGTGACAAAATGTCATCCCAAAGCACTGTGCTGTTTTCTTGTAGTTATCCTTTTATAAGGATGATACATATGGTGGTTACATAGGGTTTCTGGGAGATAGACATATTTACACATGCTTTTTATAAGCTGACATTAATCATTGTAAATAAAATTTGAATTCTCAATCTTTGTGGGGGTTTGGTTATTCTAAATGAATTTTCATAACTTTTTCCTATAAGATTTTCTGCTAAACGATGGTAATTCCAATGCCTTAGTAGATCTTGTGGAAGTCTGAAACTGAACTTTCCAAGTACAAACATTTTAATTGACCACAAAGAGAAGCATCTAATCATTAAGGAAAAAAAAAACACTTAGATCACAGTTCCTCGTTTTCATTATTTAAAATAAATGGGCCTTACCTTTAAAAAAAAGAAAGCAAAAAGGGACCAATTAAAAAATCTCTAATCCCTATCTCCCACTATCTCAAATAAGACTAACTATGACTAGAGAAAAATCTAAGAAATAAAACTTCTAGGATTATGGTTTGGATAATACAAGAAAAGAAGAGAACAAATGATCATAGGTCTTTCAAGGTCATCTAATCCAAACATCTCATTTTAAAGATAAAAAATTAGGAACTCAAAAAGTATAAGCTATGTGCCAAGATCAAACAGATAAAACATGCCCAGATTCAGGATTTGAATTTGTCTCTACCCACCAAATCAGTCCACTCTTCCTACTAAACCACATTATATCCAAATTGGGGGGAGAAGGGAGAAGCATTTATTGTGTGTTTCAGACATTTGTTATTCTGGAATACAATTTTGCCAGTATGGTTAAATCAGAACTTCCAAAACTTTCCTCACTGCACCAAAGTTTTCCTGTAATTACCCTAGCAAAAATCTGGGCTTGCAATGAGCTTCTAAGACTCCTTTAAAGCTTAAAGAAAACAGGATTTGGGAACTAAGGAAGAAGGCAAGTAAGGTAGCATTTAGACTTGCAATGATAAATGTTTCATCAAATTTGAATATAATTCCATACAATTTTGCAAAGTTATATGGTTTGAGTAATTTTCCAAATTAGAATCACTGTCTCTCTTTTAAATAGGGCCGTTATCTCTGCCTTTCTGACTTGATTAATTTGGCAACTCAACCATTTGCAGTATATATGCCCAATTTTGAAGAAATTGAAATGCTTTTTATTCTTTTCAGTGACTTGAAATTCTGAAGTTGAGCTAGATATTTATAGCAGAATAGATGGGTAGAATATAGAGCTCCAGGAGCTGCTGAGAAAAAATTAGCAAGCTTTAATAAACTTCATGCATGACTTGATTGCAGTTGTACATCAAAAGAAAAAAACAAATATAGTCACTAATTAATTCACCTTAGAATAGCATCTATTTGTTTAAAACAAGCAGTTTAGTGAAAAGATTAAAGATAATACAGTTTATAGAATCTCTGGTGGGTGACTTTGTTTAAAATTTCTAATATACAGACTGAGATTTCAGATGATTTTCCATTGAGTATTGCAAATCTTATTCTGTCAATTAAAAAGACATGGTAATAGTTTTATATTGTTGCTTTTTGTGTTTCTTTTCATTTTACATAATTTTCATCCAAAGTCTATTACCATGTTATTGGTAAAAAAAAATACCTAATGGAATTCTTAAAATACATATCCTATATATCTTCTTATTGTTTCATTTTTTGGGGACATTTCTGTTCATCCCATTTTCAGAAGGAAAAATCACATTTTTTTTTGCATAATTTTACCCAAAGAATGCTTCCTTTATCAGATAGCAATAACCACAAACTCACATAAGTAGAATTTTAATGCTTTATACAAAATCTGATTGTGTGTATTGGTTTTCATTATTTGAAATCAATCAAAAGATATTTATTGAGTGCCTACTATGTCCCTCTCATTCTTTATTTTGGAGGTAGAGGGGATAAAGTCATAGATTTTGAGATAGGAATATTAGAGATCTCCTAGTTTAATGCTCTTTTTACAAAAGAGGAAAAAAAACTAGAGTAGATAAATGTTTTGCCAATGGTCAGGCAGGTTCATTGTATAGCCTGAATTTGAAAAGTGAAACTTTTCCTCTTAAATCCCATGCCCTATTCACTAAATGATGGTAATTCAGGTGAACCTGAATTCTTTACCAATGGAACCAATGGAACACACTAGAACATATTTACTACAGCATACCACATATCTATCAAGCACCAAAATGCTTGGCCAAAACAATAATGTTTTTATTTTGATTTATCCCCTTAACATTCACCAGGTAAAAGGTAAAGAAGCCTACTATGTAGCAGATACTATTGGCAATTTTAAGTAACTTAGATTTTCTTCTTTTAGGAAGTCTCTGAATAAATCACATACACATTAGATATATTGTAAATTATAAAAATTTTACTTTATTTTAACTTGATTTTTAAGATTCTCTCCATCATAAGGATTTTTTAAATTGATGATCTGGCTAATAGGAAAGAAGAGATTATTCTCTGCTTAAGTAATCAAGAAAAGCTTCAAGGAAATTTAGGTTGGGGGGGAGAGTAAATTCTTTATGGGCAGAGAATAATAAAATAGAAAAGGTTAAAATCCTCTGTATTGAAGGTTTTGAGAGATACTAAGTAGACTAGAGAGGCCGCTAGGTGGTATAGTGTATAGCATGGAATGCAAGGTCTTGAGTCAGGAAGGAACTCATCTTCCTGAGTTTAAAACTGGCTTCAGTCATTTAGTAGTTGTGTGATGCAGAGCAAGTTACTTAACAATTTGCTTCAGTTTGCTAAACTATAAAATGAGTTAGAGAAGGAAATGATAAACCACTCTAATATCTTTTACAAGATTATCTCAAATCATGAAGGGTCAGACATGACTGAAGAACAAAAAAAAGTATACTAGCCTTCTGTATTGGAAGTTTTTCAAAATTCTTCTCCTCTATAATGTTGTAAGTATATTCATTATTTTCTTGGTTCTTCTTACTTCACTCTGCTTTAGTTCACAGAGATCTTACCAGTTGATTTTTAAGCTGTCCCTTTCATCATTTTGCCAGCCACATTTACCAGTGTTTTTCAATATCTTCAAAGGAGTTCATCTTCCCATCTTTCTAGTTATCTTGAATTCCAACTTATTAATGTGAGAAGCAAGACAGAACAACAATTTATAAGAGTAGGTTACCTATTAAGATATGGTTCATGGAAGTTCATGGAAATAAACAGCCAAAAATAAGGATAAACTTTTGTTCCAGAGTAGTTTGGTGATCAATACAGCAAAGACTGTCAGAAAGTTAAATTTATTTTGGAAGAATGGTGATAAATTTAGTAGCAATGTGTGTCTTCAGTTAAGAGAAAGAAAAACTCTTTCTATGACTTCTAACAGTATCTCATATAGTTAGATGCTTAAATATGAATTTTAATGATCTCAATGTTATTCAAGTTTCTCTAAAATGCAACACAGAAAATTAAAAGCTTGGATCCAGGGGAAATGGCAAGGAAAGGATGGTGGTTCATTTGTTGAATTAAACAACAATTATTTATGTAATAACTATTAAGATGTAGTATTTCTTAATAACAACAATAATAGTAATAATAATAAGCATTTAGTAGGTATAAAGCATTTACTTGTATTTTATCCATTATACAACCTTACTTATGTGTTTAACTTTTAAGGAATGTTTTTAACATTTTTTTTAAATGAAAAACAATTTTTTTGTTAAACATATAATTTAGTTATGTAGTTTAATCAGAATTTGCCTACAAATCCTGAACTGTTATATGGAGAATTTTTTACAGAAAGTAATATACTGCAGGAGGAGAATATGTCATCTTTATCAAAATCCCACTAAAGAAGTGTGGTAGAAATCATTATAATTTGTTTTTAATCTGAAATGAGGGAATAGGATAGAGAAGAATTAATTTTCCCAATTAAAATTACACAGTGGTATAGAATAACATTATTTCAGGGCTAAAAAGACTTCAGCAACCATCTAGTTGAACCTAAACCTTAAAGATATATTACTATTTCAATGAGGGATACACTTTCAAAAGACCTCTCACAAGGTATAACCCACTACCTCTTAAAGTAGCCCATTCTAATTTTAGATCATTCTAATTCATAGAAATCCTGAAGTCAAGATTCTACTTGCCCATTTGTAATATCCACTCTTCCCTACTCAGTTCACTCCATGATGCCAAACAAAATAAGTTGAAACTCTCTTCTGTGTGGTAGTCTTTAAAACATCTGAAGACTCATATTTGTCCTGAATCTTATCTTTTTCGAGATAAACATTCCCAATTCCTTCAATCAATCCTTATGACAGGCATTTAAGTAAGACCTCTATCAATCTGATTAAACCTCTGAATGTTGTCTGTTAATTGGTATCTTTTAAAAATTATGATCCCCAGAACTTAACACAAATAGTCTGACTAGATTAAAGGGACCATAGCCTTCTTGCCCCTGGGATCTATGTCTCCTTTATGGGTTAAAAGTTTGGATTAGCTTGTTTTAGAAACCAGGACCAGATATACTAGGACATGCAATATTTTTTTTGGTAAAGATTTTCCAAAAAAGTAACAATTTAAAAAATGCAGCAGTATAGAATTTGTCCTTTGTTATCTTGAAAATTCATGGGAAATTCTCCATAACTGCTTTTAAGACATTTTTTGTGTAAGTAGATTTTCTTTTTATAAGAGCATGTTCTGAGAAGCTCTGACAGCCTCTTCAGCAAAAGAGCCAGGATTGTCAGCCATTGATGCAAAAACTTGAATCTGCTTTGACACCCCAGAATAAGCTTCTGGCAATGTTATGTCTTCCTTTTAGATGTTTGGATAAATCACACAGCTCAGAAACTGCATCATACATTATGCCTAAGTTATAAACAAATGCTGCTGAGGTAAGGATATTCTTTAGTCCACTGTACTTTGCTCGGTGTTTTGAATCTCTAAATGTGTCACTTGGATACATCAGTAAAATGTTTGCTCAGGGCTTGGATATGCATTCCAAATGGCTTTTATAGATCTGTTATGTGAATCAACCAAATAGAACTCAACATCACTACCAATTCTAAGCAGTTGCATTTCTTTGTCTGCAAAAAAAAAAATAATAATGTTACTATTTAAGCAAAGAGAACCATTGTGGAAGATGCTAGGAAAAATATGGAAGATTAGTTGAAATTTTCTCATTAAACCCATAGATTTCTTAACTTCAAAGAAAGTTCTGAAATCATACCCAAAAATCTTTTAGTAGGATGCAACGGATGTTTGAATATTTCAGTACAGATATAAATTAAAATTGTAGACAAACTCTATGACAATTATTGTAACTAAATCAATAATTGCTAGATAAGTGCTTATTAGATCCCTTTTTGCTTTGTGAATTTGGCTCTCTTCCAATTTTTGAAAACCACGTCTTGTGCAAAACCTTCTCTGATGAACCTTAATCAATGTCACCTTTGCTAGGTTGGCTCAATATTTATAGATATAAGTTTCACCTACAAGTGACAAATATAAGGTTGACATAAAGCAAAACTTCTTAATAATATATATTGTCTTCAACTGGAATGAACTTCCTCTGGAAATAGTGAGTTCTTTCTCATGTAAATGTGTCAGAATATGGAATACTGTTTGAAATATGATAAAGAGACAATCCTTGAATGAGATGATCTTTGGTGTACCTTTTAATTGTGAAATTCTATAAGACGGAAATTCTGCAATGGATAATTTATTTCTCTCCTTTGCTTTCCAGTGCCACTTTATGTGTTGTCTTCCTCTATTAAAGTAGAAGCTCCATCACTATGGAAGCTGAATGTAAATCACAGTATAGTATTTTTACCTTTTTTTTTTGTTGTTGTTGTTCATTTGTTTGTGGGTTTTTTTCCTTTCTCATTTCTCCCCCTAATTTGATCTGATTTTTTTTTTTGCATAACATGATAAATGTGGAAATATATTTAGAACTGCACATGTTTAAGTTATATTGGATTACTTGCTCTCTAGGGAATGGGGAAGATGGGGACAATGGGAGAAAAAATTGGAACACAAGGTTTTATAAAGATGAATGCTGAAAAATATCTTTTCACTATTTTGAAAAATAAAAAAAAACTATTATTAATTTTTTTTTAAATTTTCAAATAAAGAAAAAAATAAAATAGAAGTTTCTTGAGGGCGGGTCTGTTTTTTTCCCCCTTATATCCATGTTTATATACTTTAGAGTAGTATATGACACATAGCTTACTTCTTGACCTTTCAATATGATTTAATAAGGTGAAATGATAGATAAATTTAAAATAGCAAATAATTTTGAAATTATTTCTATTGAGCATCAGCACATGGCAAACTTATCTTTGGATATGATTGATATTTGAAAATGAGTACCTTAAATAATGAAGCCACACTGCAAAAATCTATCTTAGGTAAAACTGGAAAGAAATCATCTTTCTTGTGTTACACCAGTCTCAGTCCCATTTTGTGACTGAAAATGGACAAATCTTATTCCAGGATAGCATAAAGCATGAATTTAAAAGACAGGATTAAATCAAAAGACTGCAGGTTCACACTTTTCCTGAAATAGAGTATGAGAGCTTCTATGGAGAGGGTAATTTAAATCATCTAGTGTTTTGATTTAAAAGACCTTCCATTCTAACTCCTGCTGGGCTAGAGTAAACAAAACTCCTATTTATATAAACAAAGGTCTTAATGAAATAGAATGGGTAACTGTATCAAGAAATACTTGAAAGAAAAATGTATATATGCAGCTAATCAAGAGCAGATTATTTTATTTTGCACTTACTGATATGTTTCTGGTTAATATTCTACATTTAAGTTAAGTTTCATTTCCTTCCACCATGTGACCTTAGAATACCTTCATAGCTGTGGTTTCATTTCTTTTGTTATCTCTGTTGTCTTTGTTGATACAACTCAAGTATTCAGCAATATTCTGCTGAAATGGAAAGATCACTAGATGTGGGGTCAGAAGTCTGGAGTTTAAGCCTCAGAATAGATATCACATATTGGTGTGACCATATATAAATCATTTAACTTTGATATTTTCTCTGCTCCCCCATAATTAAAATATATATATATATACATATATATATATATACATACACATAAACTACTTAAAATATTTGCTTCTATTTTATTATAGTTATTAGCATCAAAATTATTTGGAAACAGAATCATTGAGTGTCTGAGTTAGCAGGGTTTTCAGAAACTATTTAATCTAATTTGTACCTGAAAAAAAAAAAGCACTGCCTTTTATCATTCAATCTCTTTTTGAAAACCTACAAATACATTAGCTCATGAAGCAAACCCTGCAACCTTTGAACAACTTTAATGATTAGGAAGCTTTCAGTTCATGGAAGCCAAATTTGCTTCTCTGTATCTTCTACCTACTGCTCCCAATTCTGTCTCTATTAGCAAGGAGAAGAAATCTGTCATCTCTTCTACAACATAGCTCTTTAAGTATTTGAAGGCAGTTATTGTAGCTTAAATTTATCTTGCTTGAACTATATGTCCTTACTTACTAAAAGTTAAGTTTTAAAAGATTTTTAATGTAGGGTGATCCAAACATGGAGTTAGGAAGTTTGAGATTCAAGTATCACTTCATATTTCCTAGTTATTTGACATATGACAAGTCCTTTTTACCTGTGCTTTAGTTTTCTCATCTCTAGTGTGAATAATAATAGTTCTTATTTACAAGGGTTATTGTGACAATAAAGTAATATGATGTATATAAAGTGCTTTGTAAATATTATATAAGGCACTATAAAAATGTGAGGAGTGAAGTGGGATATAATTGATTTTTTTTGATTATCACATTGCAGTTTGAGGTCATAACTTTTTTTTTTAACAACTTAGTTTTTTTTTTTCATACAAACAGTTGTTTATGCTTCTATGATCCTATACTTGTGAAGTAGACTTTTTTTTGAATCCAAATGTAGGATTTCACATTTAACCTTGTTAAAATTTATTTCATCCTATTTAGTTCACTGTTCTAGCTTTCTGAGATCTTTTTTGGTATTTTTTGTTATATGTTTGGTATCTTGGTGGCATATTAGTTAGATAACACCTTTCCCAATTCATGTTACTTATAAATCTGAAGATCTATATTTTCATTCAAGTCACTGATAAAAGTCTTCAATAGCATAAGTCTAATAACAGATCTCTGTGGTATTTCAATCCTCTACAAGTTGATGATAATCCATTAAATAATTGTTCTTTGTGTTCAGATATTAAATTTGGTAAGAATCCAACCAATTGTACCACCATCTGATCCATTTTCCTTTATTCTATCTATAAACACAATGTGAGATTTTGTTTAAAACTTTGCTAAAAACAAGCTACAATATCTTTGATTTATTAGTCTATGAAAAGATGATAGAGAGAAGCCAGGAAGTTGCCTGAGTTCTTCTAAGTTTCCCTCAGAAACAAGGTTAAATCAAGCCTTTGAACAGATTCAGGAGGGACAGAATCCACATAAAGACAGAGTAAGACAGTTTTCCAGCTTCTCAGATGCTGACTAAGGAAGCCAATGGAAGGCTCTTAGCTATGTCACAGATCAGCGCCCAGCAGGCTACTGTTACAACATGTCAGCTCCAGCACAGAAGACAAATCACAGAACAACAGGCAGGACTAGCTCAGGACACTTCTCTCTAGTGGACAAATCACCCTCAGCTGAGCTCTGGCATGGAAAACCAGTGAATAGGCCCTGAGCGGCCATTCCAAAAAGCTTGGGAGAAGGCCAACAGTACCCAGGAGCATAGCTCAGATTTTAAAAAGGAGCAAAAAAGAGCCCTGACTATAGAAAGCTACTATGGTGACAGGGAAGATCCAAACACATAACTTGGAAGGGGATTTAAAAATGTCAAAATGCTTACATGTGAAGCCTCAAAGAGGAATATGGATTGGTCTCAAACCCCTAATCATCTCGGAAGATCTCAAGAAAGAATTTTAACAATCAAGTAAGAGAGGTAGAAGAAAAATTTGGAAAAGAAATGAGAGTTATGCAAGAGAATTATGGGGGGGAAAGAGTTAATAGCTTGGAAAAGAATTTAAATCAGGAAGAGTCAAAATGGGGAAAGAAAATTATAAACCAATTTCCCTAAGGAATATTGTGGCAAACACACACACACACACACACACACACACACACATGCAAAGAGATTATAGTAATTTACCAAGAGCATAATGCATTATTCCTAGTTGGAATTTCTTCCAAGAATACATGACTGGTTAAATATTAGAAAAACTATTGATTGACTTCCGGCTAAGATGGCGGAAAGGAGGCTCACAGCTGCATAAGCTCCGCGCTTTCTCTCACTATCCATTTCATTACAAGTCTCTGAATTAATGCTTGACTGAAAAAAACCCACAAATAGTTACCAAGAGAAGCCATCCTTGAGATTCGCCAAGAAAGGTCTGTCTTTACTGGAGGGCTGGGAAGGTTTTAGATCGGGCGCAGGCTGAGGGCAGCGGCAGTGAGAGCACGGGAGCAGACTGGAGAGGGGGTGGGGAGTGATCGCAGCCGTCTCTGCGGGGAGAGCTTCGCTACAGGTTTGGATACTTTGCTCCGGCAGCAAGTCAGCAGCCCAGCAGAGAAGCTAAAAACACCGGGGCTGAAGAACACAACCGCAAACAGCTGGAGTCTCTCGGGACCTGGCCGCCCCCTCCTTACCCCCCCAACAGTGACTCAGCACGCTCTGGGCTCAGGCGCACACAGTCCTGCTAGTGCCTCACTGCTGCCCCCTGCAGTCTGGAGAGGAAGCTCGATAACACACCCAGCCCCTCCCCCAAAGAAAGACTCCAGTTTTTTCTGTTTTTCTTTGCTAGTTTGTCTTTGATTATTAGACAGAATGAGCAAGAAACTGAAGAGGACTTTAACCCTTGACAGCTTCTATACAGATAGAGAGCAGACTCTAAATCCTGAGGAGACTAAAAACAGACAGTCCCCAGGTAAATCCCCAAAGGAGGAGATCATCTGTTCCTCAGCACAGATGAACCTCATAGAAGTGATTAAAAAGGCTCTCACAAGGGAGCTAGAAGAAAAATGGGAAAAGCAGAGTGAGGCTTGGCAAAAGGAGAGGGAAGCTTGGAAAAGGAGAGGGAGGCTTGGCAAAAGGAGAGGGAAGCTTGGAAAAGGAGAGGGAGGCTTGGCAAAAGAGCCTGGAGAAGTCAGTTAAAGAGAGAGTGGATAAAGAAGTAAAATCCTTGAAAAATAGGATTGGTGAACTGGAAAACGAAATTGGTGAAATGGAAAAAAATTCCACAGAACAAAAGAACTCAATGGGACAATTAGAAAAAGATTTTTAAAAAGTGAGTGAAGAAAATACTTCACTGAAAATCAGAATTGAACAAGTGGAATTGAATGACTCGAGGAGACAAGAAGAATCAGTCAAGCAAATCCAAAAAAATCAAACAATGGAGAAAAATGTGAAATACCTTCTGGGGAAGACAACAGACCTGGAAAACAGATCCAGGAGAGACAATCTGAGAATCATTGGACTTCCAGAAAAACATGATGAAAAAAAGAGCCTGGACAGTATTTTCCAGGAAATTATCAAAGAGAACTGCCCAGAAGTCATAGGAACAGAGGAAAAAATAAATATTGAAAGGATTCATCGATCACCCACTGAAAGAGATCCTAAAATCAAAACACCAAGGAATATAGTGGCCAAATGCCAGAACCCTCAGACGAAGGAAAAAATATTGCAAGCGGCTAGAAAAACCCAATTCAAGTATCAAGGAGCCACAATAAGGATCACCCAGGATCTGGCAGCATCCACATTAAAAGACTGAAGGGCCTGGAATATAATATTCCGAAAGGCTAAGAAACTTGGTATGCAACCAAAAATAACTTACCCAGCGAGAATGAGCATCTTTTTCCAGGGAAGAAGATGGACATTCAACGAAGTAAGCGAATTTCATCTATTTCTGATGAAAAAGCCAGAACTTAACGAAAAGTTTGATCTACAAATATAGAAATCAAGAGAAATCTAAAAAGGTAAAGATTAATCTTGGGGACTATATTTCGACTATATAGATGTATAAAGAATACATGTATACCTTGTTCTAGAAATTGATGTGGAAAGGACATTGTACCAGAAAAAGGGTAAAGTGGGGGTAGTACATCTCATGAAGAGGCATAGGAAACCTATTATATCTGAGAGAAAGGATGGAGGGGGATGAATGTAGTGGGTATCTTACTGCCTTCAGAATTGGCTTTAAGTGAAAAATCTTAAGACATATTCAATCTATGGTGAAACTTCTCCCACCTCATTGAAAAGTGAGAAGGGAAAAGTGAAAAGGGAAGGAATAAGCTAAGCGGAAGGGAATATGGAAACTGGGAGGGAAAGGGGTAAGATAGGGGGAGGAACTCTAAGGCGGGGAGAGGGATACTGAAAAGGGAGAGCTGTGAGAAGCAAGTGGTGCTCACAAGCTTAATACTGGGAAGGGGGGAAAGGGGAAAGAAGGGAGAAAAGCATAAACCAGGGTTAACAAGATGGCAAATAATACAGAATTGGTGATTCTAACCATAAATGTGAACAGGGTAAACTCCCCCATAAAGAGGAAGCGGTTAGCAGAATGGATTAAAAGCCAGAATCCTACAATATGTTGTTTACAGGAAACACACCTGAAGCGGGGAGATACATGCAGGTTAAAGGTAAAAGGTTGGAGCAAAATCTACTATGCTTCAGGTGAAGTCAAAAAAGCAGGGGTAGCCATCCTGATCTCAGATCAAGCTAAAGCAAAAATTGATCTAATTAAAAGAGATAAGGAAGGGCACTACATCTTGATAAAGGGTAGCTTGGATAATGAAGCACTATCTATATTAAACATATATGCACCAAGTGGTGTAGCATTTAAATTCTTAAAAGAGAAATTAAGAGAGCTGCAAGAAGAAATAGACAGTAAAACTATAATAGTGGGAGATCTTAATCTTGCACTCTCAGAATTAGATAAATCAAACTACAAAATAAATAAGAAAGAAGTCAAAGAGGTAAATAGAATACTAGAAAAGTTAGATATGATAGATCTCTGGAGAAAATGTAATGGAGACAGAAAGGAATACACTTTCTTTTCAGCAGTTCATGGAACCTATACAAAAATTGACCATATATTAGGACATAAAAACCTCAAACTCAAATGCAGTAAGGCAGAAATAGTAAATGCATCCTTTTTAGACCACGATGCAATGAAAATTACATTCAACAAAAAACCAGGGGGAAGTAGACCAAAAAATAATTGGAAACTAAATAATCTCATACTAAAGAATGATTGGGTGAAACAGCAAATCATAGACATAATTAATAACTTCACCCAAGAAAACGATAATAATGAGACATCATACCAAAATGTATGGGATGCAGCCAAAGCGGTAATAAGGGGAAATTTCATATCTCTAGAGGCCTATTTGTATAAAATAGAGAAAGAGAAGGTCAATGAATTGGGTTTGCAACTAAAAATGCTAGAAAAGGAACAAATTAAAAACCCCCAGTCAAGCACTAAACTTGAAATTCTAAAAATAAAAGGAGAGATCAATAAAATTGAAAGTAAAAAAACTATTGAATTAATTAATAAAACTAAGAGTTGGTTCTATGAAAAAACCAACAAAATAGACAAACCCTTAGTAAATCTGATTAAAAAAAGGAAAGAGGAAAATCAAATTGTTAGTCTTAAAAATGAAAAGGGAGAACTCGCCACTAACGAAGAGGAAATTAGAGCAATAATTAGGAGTTACTTTGCCCAACTTTATGCCAATAAATTCGACAACTTAAATGAAATAGAAAAATACCTCCAAAAATATAGCTTGCCCAAACTAACAGAGGAAGAAGTAAATGTCCTAAACAGTCCCATCTCAGAAAAAGAAATAGAACAAACTATCAATCAACTCCCTAAGAAAAAATCCCCAGGACCAGATGGATTTACATGTGAATTCTACCAAACATTTAAAGAACAATTAACTCCAATGCTAAATAAACTATTTGAAAAAATAGGGATTGAAGGAGTCCTACCAAACTCCTTTTATGACACAGACATGGTACTGATACATAAACCAGGTAGGCTGAAAACAGAGAAAGAAAATTATAGACCAATCTCCCTAATGAATATTGATGCTAAAATCTTAAATAAAATATTAGCAAAAAGATTACAGAAAATCGTCACCAGGATAATACACTATGACCAAGTAGGATTTATACCAGGAATGCAAGGCTGGTTCAATATTAGGAAAACTATTAGCATAATTGACTATATCAATAACCAAACAAACAAAAACCATATGATCATCTCAATAGATGCAGAAAAAGCATTTGATAAAATCCAACATCCATTCCTAATAAAAACACTTGAGAGCATAGGAATAAATGGACTTTTCCTTAAAATAGTCAGGAGCATATATTTAAAACCATCAGTAAGCATCATATGCAATGGGGAAAAACTGGAACCTTTCCCAGTAAGATCTGGAGTGAAGCAAGGTTGCCCACTTTCACCATTATTATTTAATATCGTATTAGAAACACTAGCCTCTGCAATAAAAGTCGAGAAAGATATTAAAGGAATTAGAGTAGGCAATGAGGAAACCAAACTATCACTCTTTGCAGATGATATGATGGTATACCTAGAGAACCCCAGAGATTCTACTAAAAAGCTATTAGAAATAATTCATAATTTTAGCAAAGTAGCTGGCTACAAAATCCTCAGCATTTTTATACATCACCAACAAAACCCAACAGCAAGAGATACAAAGAGAAATTCCATTCAGAATAACTGTTGATACCATAAAATATTTGGGAATCTATCTACCAAAGGAAAGTCAGGAATTATATGAGCAAAATTATAAAAAAGTCTCCACACAAATAAAGTCAGACTTAAATAATTGGAAAAACATTAAGCGCTCTTGGATTGGCCGAGCGAACATAATAAAGATGACAATACTCCCTAAACTAATCTCTTTATTTAGTGCTATACCAATCAGACTTCCAAGAAAATATTTTAATGATCTAGAAAAAATAACAACAAAATTCATATGGAACAATAAAAAGTCGAGAATCTCAAGGGAATTAATGAAAAAAAAAATCAAATGAAGGTGGCCTAGCTGTACCTGATCTAAAATTATATTATAAAGCAGCAGTCACCAAAACCATTTGGTATTAGCTAAGAAATAGATTAGTGGATCAGTGGAAAAGGTTAGGTTCACAAGACAGAATAGTCAACTATAGCAATCTAGTGTTTGACAAACCCAAAGCCCCTAACTTCTGGGAAAAGAATTCATTATTTGATAAAAACTGCTGGGATAATTGGAAAGGAACATAGAATAGTTTATCTCTCAGACTTGTGGAGGAGAAAGAAATTTGTGACCAAAGATGAACTAGAGACCATTACTGATCACAAAATAGAAAATTTTGATTACATCAAATTAAAAAGCCTTTGTACAAACAAAACTAATGCAAACAAGATTAGAAGGGAAGCAACAAACTGGGAAAACATCTTCACAGTTAAAGGTTCTGATAAAGGCCTCATTTCCAAAATATATAGAGAACTGACTCAAATTTATAAGAAATCAAGCCATTCTCCAATTGATAAATGGTCAAAGGATATGAACAGACAATTTTCAGAGGATGAAATTGAAACTATTACCACTCATATGAAAGAGTGTTCCAAATCATTATTGATCAGAGAAATGCAAATTAAGACAACTCTGAGATACCACTACACACCTGTCAGATTGGCTAAGATGACAGGAAAAATAATGATGAATGTTGGAGGGGATGTGGGAAAACTGGGACACTAACGCATTGTTGGTGGAGTTGTGAACGAATCCAACCATTCTGGAGAGCAATCTGGAATTATGCCCCCAAAATTATCAAATTGTGCATACCCTTTGATCCAGCAGTGTTTCTATTGGGCTTATATCCCAAAGAAATACTAAAGAAGGGAAAGAGACCTGTATGTGCCAAAATGTTTGTAGCAGCCCTATTTGTAGTGGCTAGAAACTGGAAAATGAATGGATGCCCATCAATTGGAGAATGGCTGGGTAAATTGTGGTATATCAATGTTATGGAATATTACTGTTCTGTAAGAAATGACCAGCAGGATAAATACAGAGAGGACTGGCGAGACTTACATGAACTGATGCTAAGTGAAATGAGCAGAACCAGGAGATCATTATACACTTCAACAACGATATTGTATGAGGACATATTTTGATGGAAGTGGATTTCTTTGACAAAGAGACCTAACTGAGTTTCAATTGATAAATGACGGACAAAAGCAGCTACACCCAAAGAAAGAACACTGGGAAACGAATGTGAACTATCTGCATTTTTGTTTTTCTTCCCGGGTTATTTATACCTTCTGAATCCAATTCTCTCTATGCAACAAGAGAACTGTTCGGTTCTGCAAACATATATTGTATCTAGGATATACTGCAACATATCCAATATATAAAGGACTGCTTGCCATCTAGGGGAGGGGGTGGAGGGAAGGAGGAGGAAAAAATTGGAACAGAAACAAGTGCAAAGGATAATGTTGTAAAAAAAAAAAATTACCCTGGCATGGATTCTGTCAATATAAAGTAATTATTAAATAAAAATCAAAAAAAAAAAAAAGAAAAACTATCAGCATAATTGACCATATGAATAACAAAATTACCAAAACTTTTATCTTAATAGATGAAAAAAATACTTTTGACAAAATATCACCAATTCCTATTAAAAACACTAGAAAACATAGGAATAAATGGAGTTTTTGCTAAAATGATAAGCAGTATCTATTAAAACTATGAGCAAGGGAGAGAGAAAAATTCCATTGAAAAACTGTAGGTATTATAAAGTATTGAGAAGTCTATCTTCCAAGACAAACTCAGAAACTATATAAATACAACTACAAAATCCTGTTCACACAGATAAAGTCAAATCTAAACAATTATTGGGGTAGATCAAACTAATAAAATAAACATGATAATTCTACTTAAATTTACTTGTTCAATGCCAAAACAATAAAACTGCCAAACAATTGTTTTGTAGAGCTAGAAAAAATAATGAAATCCATCCAGAAGAACAAAAGGTCAAGAATATCAAGGGAAATAGTGAAAAAATACTAAAAAAGAACACCTACTCATCTCCAACCTAAAAGTATGTTATAAAGCAGCAATCATCAAAACTATTTGTTACTGGTAAAGAAATAGAGTGGTGAAATAGTGGGAGAGGTTAGGTAGATGAGGCATAATCATCACTGATTTTAATAGTTCACTGTTTGATAAACTAAGGTCTCCAGCTTCTGGGAAAAGGACTCATTGCCTGATAAAAACTGCCTGGAAAACTAGAAAATGGTATGGCAGAAACTAGATATGGACCAATCTTATGTCAAAATAACATTGAAATGGGTACATGATTTAGACAAAAAGAGTTATAACATAAATAGATTAGGAGATTAAGGAATAGTTTATCTTTTAGATCAATGGAGAGAGGAAGAAATGTGTTGATTTCTCTAAATGCAGATGGCATTTTCAATCCAAAGTTTATTGGTGTTGTCTTGGATCACGGATCCTCTGAGAAGAATCAAGTCTTTCATATTAATTATCACAAATCTATATATAACACATTCCTGGTTTTGCTTGTTTTGCTTAGCATCAATTTATGTAAATCTTTCCAGGCCTTTCTAAAATCACCTCGCTCATCATTTTTTAAATAAAATAAAAATATTCCATTGTTTTCATATATCATAACTTATTCACAACACATGCTATTTTCACTTTCCCCCCCTTTTTTCTGCTGTTTTTTTTTTCCTATCTTATTGTTTTCCCTTTTTGTTCTGATTTTTCTCTCCCAACATTATGTATAAGGAAACATGTAAAAAAAAAAAAGAATGTGCACATATAATCCCCCAAAAAACCTCTGAATCAGTATTAATTAGTAAAATGAAAATTAAAACAACTCTTGAATCTATCAGATTGACTAATATGACAGAAAAAGGAAATGACCAATGTTGGAGAAAATGTGAGAAAAAAATGAAACACGAATGTATTGTTGATAGAGTTGTGAACTGATCCAACTATTCTGGAGACAATTTTGGAACTATGCCCAAAGGGCTATAAAACTACCCATATCCTTTGACCAAGCAATATCACCACATGTATAAAAATATTATAGTAGCTCTTTTTGTGATGACTAGAATTAGAAATTGAGTGGCTGCCCATCAGTTGGGGAATGGATGAATGTCATGGTATATGAATGTATCGGAAAATTATTGTTCTATACGAAATGATCAATAAATGGATTTACATTAACTGATGTTGATGAAGTGATCAGAACCAGGAGAACATATTACACAAAAATAGCACAAAAATTATTTGATGATCAACTATGATTGACATAACTTTTCTCAGTAATACCATGATTCCAAAAGAATCATGATTGAAAATGCCATCCATATACAGAGAAAGTACTGTGGAGTTTAAATAAAGATCAATGCATACATTTTGACTTTAACATTTTTTCTTTCTCATAATTTTTACCTTTTGCTTTTATTCTTTTTTCACAGTGTCATTAAAGAGGAAATATGTTTAACATGATTGTACATGCATAACCTATATTAGATTGCTTAGTGTCTTGTGCAGAGGGAAAGGAGGGAGGAAGGAAAATTTGGAACTTCAAATCTTATAAAATTAATGTTGAAAACTATTTTTATGTGTAATTGGAGAAAAATAAAATATTAAGTACAAAAAATTGCAAAGGAGTTTGGTGTGGCATGACCTTCACTTGATTAAGTCATGATAGCTTTTAATGGTGATCATTTCCCTTTCTAAATGTTCAGTAAGTATCTCTTTAGCTAGAGCATACTACAGATATGTGAGCTGTTATTATTGATAAAAGCTTATTGATTGACTTCTTTAGTGAGAAAAGCACACATGAAGTAGCTTAAAGAATTAATAAAACTTTCCCCCCAGTATTTTAGTGGTTATCAGAGATAATAATACTGTACTTCCTGTCTCATGGGGTGATTCTGAGGAAATTACTTTGCAAATGACAAACTACTATGTAAATGTATCATTATTATTGTTGTTATCATTATCATTAATAATAACAATCCACATTATCACTTACTCAATCCTGGTTATCACTGTCTAAGTACCTCTTATATGCTTCTCCCACTTTCCACTTCAATGATTACCATACTAGTTCAGACCCTCATTGACTCTTATGTGATCTATTGAAATATCTAAACTCTCTTCTTTGTCTCAAGTCTAATCTTTTTTTTTTCAATACATCTTTCACCAGTGGCAAAATAATCTTCCACTCCATGGATCAAACTATGCTATTTCCTTCTTCAAATACTTCCAGTGCATTTTCATTCCTTATAGAATAAATCTTTAGCTTGACATTCAAAGAACTAGAACTGGATTGCAGCCTATATTTTCAATCCTATTTTTCACTATTTCCCTGAATATACTATATATAATGGATAAAATGAGGCATTAATAGATTGCTTCTAAACTTTTCCAGCCCTTTACAGTCTCTGAACATTTGTTTATGCTATTTTCCATGCAGAAAATAAATTTCCTCTCTAACTCCTCTTTTGGGGCATTATTCCTTCAAAAGTCCATTCAACTATTCATTCTTAGCTAAATGATGTTTCTAAATAACTTACAGTAGTTTTATTTTTATTTGGGTTAGAATCTGTATGTAGAAGATGTAACTTCTCATCTGAATTCATAGAATTCTGACCTCTTTGCTTGTAATGACTTTTGTTTATAATCTTTGTATCCCAAGGAGCTCACACAGTCCCTAAAACAGTGCTTTACACTTAACAGGCCCTTATTAAATATTCATTCCATTGAACTGATTTTTTTCAAAACTGCTCTGAAGTATTTATATTGCTAGAATCTTCAAAAGTAACTTTTAAAAGTAAAAGAATTTTTCAAAAGAAAAAGAGGCCTAACTAAGCAGTGATATTTTTAAATGTTTAAGAGACAAGAGGAAGACTCTATTGTTATAAAAAGCTGCAAGAAAGGAGGGACCATATTTCTTCAATATAAATAACAATAAAACATCTCAGCTATTTGCTTGTAATGTTCAGACTAGCTCTCAGGATTAGCCCAAGTCTTTGGTCTTAGTGGAAGAGTGAAGGAGGCAAGAAAGTCACATGACTAGTTGAAGATGGAGTCTGGAATCTGGCATCTTCTCTTGTGTCTATGGCTGAGAGCTGTGGCCAAGAGAGAGTCTTCTGTGTCTGAGACTTCCTTTAAATACTTCAGTATGGTTATGTCACTATATCACACAGAGCATGCACAACCACACTGAACATGTGCAACTGTAGCCATTACTGCTCAAGTGCTCACTATAGTAGCATTATATCACCACAGCACATTAAGTAAATGTACTTAACTAGAGTGATTACATCATTAGCTAGGGAATCATTATCTCATTAATCATACTGAGTCTTAAGTATATCTTTTCAGAGTTCTGGCCCTCTACATCTCTTGCTTTCTTTTATTTTAGACGACAAATGGTCACAGGCTCCCTGACTTCTCAGGGAGGTGAGAACTCCAAAAAGGAAGTGATCATACCTTCCCTGACTTCTCAGGAAAGGAAATAAAAACATCAAAGGGAAATGGGAAGTCAAACCAGATATTGTTAGCGGGTTTCTTCTGTGCTGAAATTGAAACAGGTATACATAAATCCATCAGCATGGGAAATATTACACAAGCACTTAGTAATATAACTCAGGCTAGTAGTGATGGCTTTCCCCATAGCCAGCATAGGCTCAATGTGGTGTAACAAACATGAATTATACATGCAAGCAGTGATGTAACAAACAGTTATGAATGAGTATGAGAGGAATCACACAGGCAAGTAATGATATAACAAACAATATGAATATACATGTCCATAGGTCCTAGAAGGAGGTTATATAAATAATAATCACACATACACTTCCTTCAGCAGACAAGAGATATTCTAAAACCAATCTATTGTCCATTACTTCATGTGTCAGAGAATTGAAGGATTCCTGAAGGTCTTCAAGTCCTTCAACAGTCTTATCATATCTCAGAAAATACAATGATTCCTGCAGGTTTTGAAGTCCTGCATGAGTCTCATTAACAATTTTTTATGTTCATGAGGCAATTGCCATAACTGCCATGTTCTTTCAGAGGTGGCTATAATCAGCGCTGGAACCATCTGATGTTTCTTGGGTCTTCTCCTTCATTTCAAAGGTCTGCTCCATCTCTTTGGTCCCTTCCATTCACCACTTTCTGGATCTCTCCACATCACCTGGAGATTATCTAAAGATAATGGAACTGCTCAAACTGGACACTGCCCTTCTGGTGGGTTATAAAACCTGTTTGCCGGAGCCATTGCATCTTTATCAAAAATCAAAAAATTAATGGTATAGAGAGCTAAATTTAGAAGTTCTCTAGGGTTATCTGTGGCTCCCCCTTTCTTTTGTTTTTGATGTCTCTGTTTCTCCTCTCTACTGTTGCCTGTCCTTAAGGATTAAAAAGGTATGCCAGTGGTGTGTAAAATCTTATACTATGCACAAAAATGTGTAGAATGTTTAGAAGTATATGCAGGTCCATTATCTGTTTTTATTGCTTGTGGTACACCCATAATTGCAAAAGCTTGTATAAGGAATTCAGTGAAATTTGGGCTGTTTCTTTTGCTGCTGGTATGGCAAAAGTAAATCCTGGAAAGTTGTCTACTAAACATGGATAAAAGACAGACGACCAAAAGATTTATAATGGGGTGCATCCATTTGCCAAATTCCATTGGTTCTCAAACCACAAGGGTTTTTCCCTGGAGGGAGTGTAGGAGTATGGAAAGGAAGGCAAGCTGTACAGACTTTTACTATGCTCCTACCTTCCTCTTTTGTTATCCCAAATTGCAGATGTAAAGCTCGAGCAGCCTGATGATATTTAGAATGAGATTCTTGGGCTGCCTGAAATAAAGGAGTATTAGCCAACATGGTTAGAAGGCTATCTGCCTTTGAATTTCCATAAAAAATAGGACCTGGAAATCCACTATGTGAGTGGACATGCAAGATATAAATCTTATCTGGATGCTTTCTCATTTGCTCTTGAAGTTGATATATATTGGAAGCTACAAATTTTATTTGGACTGTGGCAATTTTTTGTACGACACCTACTGAATAGGCCAAATCAGACATTATATTTATATCTCCTGCATAATAACTAAGAGCTAGCATGATTGAATACAATTCATTCTGCTGAGTGGACTGAAAAGGAGTTCTGACTACTCTCTTTATGGTTAAGTCATGAGAGTATAAAGCACAAATGTTATGTTTGGTTGTATCTGTAAAGTTAGTTGGTCCTTTAAGAAGAACGTTAGAAACTTTTTCTTCAAAAATCCATCGTCAATTATGTAATAGCTAGGTTATTTTTAATGGAGACCCATATGTAAAATTTGGAGCTGTAGCCAATAACATTTGCCACTCTGGTATGGTTTCACAGCATACATTAATTTGTGAATTGGTATAAAAGGTCTATATCTTGTCAGGTCTTATCCCAGATAATTATACTACTCACTTAATGGCCTTTAATAAAATTCTAGCCACAAGCAATGGGTAAGGTATAAGGCTTTATTCTAGTTGTGCTGGGAGGTTCACCCACTCTATCACATTGTGTCCTTAATGAAGGACTGATGTGGGTGCCTCTTTTGTAGCAAAAATTAATTTTTCCAAGGGTTTTTAAGTAACTCTTTCAACCATATTGGATAAAGCCAGTTCAACTTCTCTCAAAGCCTCTTGAGCTTCTTTTGTAAGCTGGTGTGGTGAATTTAAAGCACTGTCTCCCCTTAAAATATTATATAATGGTTTTAATTGATAAATAGTCAAGCCTAACTATCAATTTCTGAAGGCCATTTAAGGTGTTTAGCTTCTCTCTTCTTAAAGAGCATTTTTGTATTGTGAGTACCTTGGGGTGTACTTCATATCCTAAATATTGAAAAGGAGCATGTCTCTGAATTTTTTCTGGAGCTATATGCAATTTGTACTTCCTTAGTGTTTCTGTGGTCATTTTTAGACATGCTTCTAACACTTGCTCCTCAGGTACACATCTGAAGATATCATTCATGTAATGTAACAATATAACTTTTGGAAATGTTTTTCTTACTGGAGTAAGAGCAACAGCAACATACATTTGACACACAGTAGGGCTCTTTTTCATTCCCTGTAGCAAAACTGTCCATTCATGTCTTTTATAAGACTCAACTAAATTAACACTAGGTACTGAAAAGGCAAATCTTTTCATATCCTCCTTATCTAGAGGGATAGAATAGAAAGAATCCTTAATGTCTATAACCCAAAGAGGCCATTCTCTAGGCAATTGAGTAGGAGATGGAAGTCCAGGCTGAAGAGTTCCCATAGTTTCTATCTGATCATTTATTTTTCTCAGATCAGTCAACATCCTCCATTTTCCAGATTTCTTTTTTACAGCAAATACAGGGGAATTCTAAGGGCTTAGAGAAGGTTGTAAGTGTCCTTGCACAAGTTGCTCCTTTACTATATCTAATAAGGTCTGAATTTTATCACTTGTTAAGGGACACTATTCTACCCATACTGGTGTATCAGTTTTCCATTGAATGGAGACAGGTGAGAGTGCTGGCAGGCCTTCAACAGCAGCCCTGCCTAAAAAGCTGAAGTACTCAATTGTAATACTAACTGTTGTAAGATGTCTCTTCCCCATAGATTAATGGGTTTAGAGGGCTGAAACTCTGAATCAGCCAAGAAAGCACTTAAGGCTACCTATTTGATGTGAGATAATGGCTCTACTAGCATATATTTGGATAATGGCTCTTCTCACCATTGGTGCTTGCTGAATGTTTAGTAGTGAGATAATCGTAGGCAAGGATTGGAGGGTGAAGGGAGAAAAGTCAGAGTCACATGACAGCAGGATGAGGAGGAGGAGACTGGAAACCAGGATACATCTTTGGCAAGCCTCGTGACAGCTTGCCTGCCTCCTTCACTTCTTCCCTTGAAAACCAAGGACTTTAATTTATCCTGACTCTGGCTGATCCTAAGGCCTTCCAAGGAGCTAGCTCATACTTTACAGATGGGGATTTTTTCAACTACAAAAGGAGTAAAAACTTCTTTTTTACCTTCAAATGTCCATCTCATAGGGGTAGCACTAACTTCAGGTGCTATTGATCCCCCTACACCAGACATATAGGTATCTGCCTTAATCTTTGGCCAGTGACTAGGCCAGCTGGCAGCTCTAAAGGCTGTACAACCTGCACCTGTGTTTACCAACTCTTCCAATGATATGTCATTTACATAGATATTGAGCATAGGTTGATCATCTGTAACAGCTGCAGTCCAGAATATTCCTGGATTGTTGCTGGGAGTCAAAATCTGGGCAAATATCATCAGATTGCTTATTAGGAGTCTATATCAGTAAACCTAATGCTACTACTTCTCCTGGTTGATATCATACTTTGTCTACCTGTATTAGTGACTGGGATATCAGCTACACATTTCCCAGTTTCCCACATCAGGATATGGATGGACACTGTTTTGTAAGTACTCTCAGGAGGTGAAATGGTCAAGCCTACTGTGCCTGGAAGCAAAGGATCTATAGGCTGGACAGGGACAGATTTCACCTCTCCAGGGGATATCTCAGTAGTCCCAACTGCATACAACTCTATTTTCCCCAACTGCAATCCCATTCTTCCATCAGATTGCTTTTCAGCTGATTGATCATGTCAGAGTACTGAGCTTCTAAAGAGTCTCTGGGTGTAATGTCAGTTGCCATCATGTCTCAAGTATTTTTGCCTGGGGTCCTGGGGCTGAGTCCCGCTTCCCATTTCCTTGAGTCAGTCTACATTCTGATGCCCAATGGAAGCCTTTGTTGCATTTTGGACATGGGGTTTTGGGTCTTGTGCTCCCACTCTGTTTTCTCACTTTATCTTTATGCCAACATTGAGCTTTCAAATGCCCTACTTTACCATATTGAAAGCATTGACAAGTCTCTCTGGAAGTCTCTTTACAAAAGGGACCCTATCTTCCTATGTTTGGATCTTGGGAAGTCTGTATCATAGCCTAGGTATAAAAGGCATTTGTACCCACTGTGGCACAGTGTCTTATGATCTCATCTAAAGAAGCATCCTTGTGTAGTCGTAGTATAATTCTTCTATGAACCTCATTAGCATTTTCTTTAGCAAGTTGTCTTATCATAATTTCTGTTGCTGCATTTTCACCAATAGTTCATATGACAGCTGTCTGCAGATATCCCACAAAATCAGCAAAGGGTTCATTTGGACCTTGTGCTATTTTTGTGAAGGCTTCCCCTCTATCTTGTCTTCCTGGAAGGGTGCCCCATTCTTTGATAGCAGCAGAAGCAAATTGCTCATATGCTGTAATTAATCTGTGCTAAAGTGTCTGCATAAGGACCTACCCCTGTAATTGGTTAAAGGCGACTGATATATTAACTCCAGGTTGTGTATTTCCTTAAGCTTGCATTCTACAGAGTACACTATACTCAGAAAGCCACAACAGTTTTGTCCAGGTTCTAAATATGTCCTTCCTATAGATTTCCAATTGTTGGGGGTTAAAATTTCAAAAGCCAAATTCTCTTATAACATCTTAACATAAGACAACGTAGACCCATAAAGACCGCAAGCCTTTTTCAGATCTTTGATAATTTACAACGTAAATGGAGTGTATTTTCTTGGGATGAGAGAGACTTTTTTCTTAGTATTTGCCTCTTTTCAGCTAAAAAAGGAAAGTGACTACTTTAGCCCTTACCTAAGTTTCCTGCTTGCCTATTTTTATATTTACCCTATTTCTGGGTCACAGGAGACTTCTCCATTGAACTTGGTGGATCGAGTCAGTTGAGCTGATTTATGATCTGTTTTGCAAGGCCCTGCATAGGACCTTGTATAGGACCTCACATAGAACTGAATGTTTGGACACCAAAATGTAAAGTCTGAATTAGCTCTCTGGATCAGCCTGAGTCCTTGGATTTAGTGGAGGAATGAAGGGGGCAGAAGGACCATGTGGCTGGTCAAAGATGTAGTCTGGAATCTGGCATCTTCTCTTGTGGCTGAGAGCTATGGCTGAGAGAGAGTCTTCTGTGTCCGAGACTCCCTTTAAATACGCCAGTAAGATTATGTCACACTACATCACACTGAGCGTGTGCAACTGTAGTCATCACTGTGCAAGTGCTAACTATAGTAGCATTACATCACCACAGCACATTAAGTATATGTATTTACCAATTCTTTTCGTATAGCAAAATAACTGTATGGACATATATACATATATTGTATTTAATTTATACTTTAACATATTTAATATGTATTGGTCAACCTGCCATCTGGGGGAGGGGGTGGGGTGAAGGAAGGGAAAAGTTGGAACAAAAGGTTTTGCAACTGTCAATGCTGAAAAATTACTCATGCATATATCTTGTAAATAAAAAACTATAATAAAAAAAAGAAATTAAAAAGAGAAAAAAATATGTACTTAACTAGAATGATTACATCATTAGCTAGGGAATCATTATCTCATCAATCATGCTGAGTCGTAAGTATTTCTTTTCAGAGTTCTGGCCCTCTACATTTGCTCTCAAGTCAATCTCTCTCCCTTCCAGTCTATGTGACAAAATTTCCTTACATACCATTTAATAATGCTATTCCCTTACTCAACAATATACAGACTATATCATGTCTAAATTCCTCTGCCTGACATACAAGGAAGATTCTTTGTAAGTCAGCCCTTACGTCTTACTTAGAAGATTCTAAGTAAGTCAGCTTCTTAGTAACTCTCCTATTCTACCTCCCACAATACTTACTTATACAAGGAAAATTCCCCCCTCCAAATCTTACTGTTCTTATGTTTTTCTTTTAATTCCTTATTTACCATAAAATTAATAATTTCTTTTGTCAATATTCATCACCTAGCACCTTTTCAATTAATTGGGTCCTGGTGAAGCAAGCTAATATTAAAAAAAATTTGCTGCAAAAAGTCTCTCCCTTTTTAGGAGTACTTTGTAAAAGAAGAAGATAATTTGTGGCAAAAAGATTATAATATAAAAAGATCAAGTGGATGTTTCATTATATTCATATGTAAATATTAAATATACAAAATACACATAAACAAATAAAAATATATAAAAATAAATATACAATATTGAGATGAACTTTATAGTTAATCTTGAAACTATTTTTTTTCTTTTTGTAATGATGCAAAAGATGGAAAATGTCCAACTCATTTTTTTTCTGATCTATAAAATTCATCTTTCATATATCTCACTCTTCATTCTAAATAAAATTCAACATCATATGCTAGCCAACATTTTACTCATTTTAAGATGTGTTCTTTTAAAAATTATTCTTATACTTTGATTTCTGATATCTACACTTCAGTCTTCATGTAGTTTAGCAAGCTGATAAACTAACTATTTACATACAGCAACTTTGCTGTTCCTTCACATAATACTAGGGTTCAAGTTCCTGCTCTAACAGTTATTAACTGTATGACTGTGCATAATTTTATTAAACAAATTTTAATTAAGCTTCTTTTATATGAAAAGCACTTTATAGGCACTGAGATTAGACAAAAAATAATCTATCTCTTCCTTCTAAGATTATATTCAATTGAGAGGATTAAACATGTTGCAAACTAAAGATATTCAAATAAATTTATGAATTTATCAATAGAATTTATGTGTTTATCTCTATATGTACCTCTTCATCCTGAGAGAGTAGTCCATGTATTTTCAGAAGTTTTCTACCTGGTGACAACCGATTGTGCTGGGACATTCATTTCTTTCTCCAAACATCTTGACAATATTAGGGAAGCACAAAAACTATCCTTTACTCACTCTCGCCTATAATCCTTTTCTTTTTTGATTTTAATATTTCTTTGATGATATCTTTTGCTTTGGTTCTTCATCATTTTTTGTTTATATATTACAACCAGGAGTGTAAATGTTGACAAACTTGCTTCAAAAAAAATTTAAAGTTCAATCTATGTTATTAATATTTTCTCCACAACTTTTGTAAGTTTAGAAAGCAATAAAACAAACCCTAATTTGTAGTGTTTGACAATTTTGAAGTATAAATGTTCACTTTGAAAATTTATTCTTCAGCTCTCTAAGACCTAAGAGGGCAATGGAAAGATGCATAGTAGAGAGGAGTGGGTTGTTACAGGAGAGTGCTGGAGCCAGCTAATGACATTGTCCTCATAGTGGACAATGAGGAGATGCAAGGTAGATGGCTTATTCTTATTCCTTATAGGATATATATTCTAAATAAAGGAATATCAATATTTCCTCCAACATGTGTCATTTTTCTTTTCTGTCATATTAACCAATCTGGTGGATGTGAGGTATATATCAGAGTAGTTTTCATTTGCATTTCTCTAATAAGTAGTGATTTAGAACTTTTTTTTTTTTCATGTGATTACAGAGAGCTTTGGTTTCTTCTGAGAGTGGAATATTGGTAACCTTTGATCACTTGTCAACCAGAAAATAGTTTTTATTTTTTATACATGTAGTTCAGTTAACTATTTGATTCCTCCCTCACACACTTGTCTTGTTTTCCTTTCAATTTTTTTGTTGCATTGGTTTTGTGTAAAAGGATTTTAATTTCATGTAATCAAAATTTTCTATTTTATTTCCTGTAATCCTATATTTTGTTAGGTCATAAGTTTTTCCCTTATCCATAATTATAAAGTTGCATTTTCCTATGCTCCCCTAATTTGCTTAGGATACCAACCTTTGTGTTTAAATCATTTATCCATTTTAATCTTATATTTATATAAATTGTAAAGTGTTGGTGTATGCCTAATTATTTTTATCAAATGTTGAGTTCTTTGAATTAGAACATCAGACCACTATGGCTATTTGCTAGTGTGTATTGAATATTTAATCTATACTAATAATATATCACTCTATTTCTCAGTCAATACCAGATTGTGCAGATGATTACTGCTTTGTAACATAGTTTGAAATCAGAAAGTTCCAGTTCTCCTTCATTTATATATATTTTAGTAAATTCCTTGATTTTTTTGAGCTTTTGTTCTTTCAGATGAAATTTGCTATTATTTTGTCTATCTCTATAAACTTTTTTGTGAGTTTGATTGGTATGGCACTGAATAAGTAATTAATTTAGGTGGGACTGCTATTTTTATTATATTGTATTGACCCACCGATGAGCAATTAATATTTTCCCAATTGTTTAGCACTGTGTTTGTGTGATGTGTCCTATAATTTTGTTGATAATATTGCTGGGATTGTCTTGACTAGAATCCCAAAGTATTTTATACTGTCTACACTTATTTAAAATGAAATTTCTCTATCTTTTGCTGCTAGGTCTTGTGAGTAGTATATAGAAATGCTAGTAATTTTTGTGGATTCTGCAGCTTCCCTGAAATTGTTAATTATTTTAAATAATTTTTTAGTTGATTCTTTAGGATTTTCTAAGTATATCATCTGCAAAAAATGATGGTTTTCTTTCCTTGTTGACCATTTTTATTCCTTCAATTTCTTTTACTTCTCTTATTGCTATACCTATCATTTCTAGTACAACAGTGAATAATAATGGTGTTAATGAATATTCTTATTGAAAAGGCTTCAAGTTTATTCTCAAAAAAAAAAGTTTATCCCCATTACAGATAATACTTCTTGTGATTTTAGATAGATACTATTAATCATGTTAAGAAAGTCTTCATTATATTATGAAATTTCAGTAAGAAATGATCAACAGGATGATTTCAGAAAGGCCTGGAGAGACTTACATGAACTGATGCTGAGTGAAACGAACAGGGCCAGGAGATCATTATATACTTCAACAACAATATTATATGATGATCAATTCTTATAGACCTGGCCATCTTTAGCAATGAGATGAACCAATCAGTTCCAATGGATCAGTAATGAACTGAACCAGCTATGCCCAGTGAAAGAACTCTGGGAGATGACTAAGAACCATTGCATTGAATTCCCAATTCCTATATTTTTGCCTGCTTGCATTTTTTGATTTCCTTCACAGGCTAATTGTACAACATTTCAGAGTCCAAAGAGTCCAATTCTTTTTGTAAAGCAAAATAATGGTTTGGACATGTATATTTATTTTGTACTTAATTTATACTTTAATATATTTAACATGTATTGGCCAGCCTGCCATCTAGAGGAGGGGGGTGAGGGGAAGGAGGGGAAAAATTGGAACAAAAGGTTGGCAATTGTCAATGCTGTAAAATTACCCATGCATATGACTTGTAAATAAAAAGCTATTAAAAATTTAAAAAAGACAGGCTTCATTGATTCTTATGCCTTCTAATTAAAAAAAAAACAGGAATGAATGTTGTATTTTGTCAAAGGCTTTTTTTGTATCAGTTGATGGAATTATATGGTTTTTAAATTGTTTTTGTTATTGATAAGATCAATTATGCTAATAGTTTTCCAAATATTAAATCAACTTTGCATTCTGATATAAATCCCACTTGATCATAGTGCATAATCTTTATGACATATTGCTATAATCTTATTGCTAGAATGTTATTTAAATTGTTTTTGCATCAATTTTCATTAAGGAAATTGCTTTATGTTTTCTTTCTCTGTTTTTGCTCTTCCTGGGTTAGGTAGTAGCACTATCTTTGTGTCATAACAGGGATATGTAGGACTCCTTTGCCTTTCTTTTCAAATAGATTTATAGTGTTGAAATTAATTTTTCTTAATCGTTTGCAACAGAATCCACACATAAATCCATCTGGTCTGGAGAATTTTTTCTTAGAGAACTCATCTATGGCTTACTTAATTTCTTTTTCTAAGATAAAGTTATTTAAGGATTCAGTTTTTTTTTCTTTTAATCTTCACAGTTTATATTTTTATAAATATTCATCCATTTCATTTAGATTGTTGGTTTTAGTAGCTTCTGAGCAAAATAACTCTTAATAATTGCTTTAATTTTATGTTTATTGGTAGTGCATTCACTCTTTTCATTTTTGATACTAATAGTTCAGTTTAGTTTTTTTTTAATTCAAATTAACCAATGGTTTATCTACTTAATTGCTTTTTAAAAAATAAGCTTTTGGTTTTCTTTAATTTTTTTAAAATTAAATTTGATTAATCTCTTTTTTAATTTACAGGATTTACAACCAAGAGCTTAATTAGAATTTATTCTTTTTCGGTTTTTTGTTTGAATGTTTATTTAATTTGCTCTTTTTTTTTAAATTGACAGAGGCATTTAGAGATATACATTTTTCCTAATCACTATGTTGGCTACATCCTAAATATTTTTCAATGTTTTCTCATGGTTGTCATTGTATTTAAAGACATCATTGGTTATTTCTTTAATTTATTAATTGACTCGCTCATTCTTTAGTTTTATTTTATTTTCAAATAATTTTTAATCTGTGCTTTGGACACTGGCCCATTATTAGAAATGATTTTTATTGTAGTAAGGTCTGAAAAGAATGCATTTAACATTTATACTTTTCTTCATTTGGTAGTGAGATTTTTGTGCCTTACTAACACAGTCAATTTTTTTGAAGGTGCCATATACATCTGAGAAAAGGTATATTCCTTTCTATTCCCATTCAGTTTTCTCCAGAAGACTATCATCTCCAACTTTCTAGGATTCTATTTATCTTCTTGAGGTTTTTTTTTTTTTTTAATACTTGTTTTAGTGTTAGACTTATCTATCTCTAAGAAGGGAAAGCTAAAGCTCCCAGCTAGTACAGTTTTACTAAATCATCCTATAACTTGATTATTTTTGCCAGGTGAGGGCAGTAGGGTTAGGAATTTGAAGTTGTGACTTGATTAGGATCACATACCTATTAATTATATGAGGTAACATTTGAATTCAAGTTCTCTTGATTCTAAAGTCTCTTCTCTTCCTTTTGCCACCTATCTGTCTTCTTTCAACTATTCATTTAACTTTTCCTTTAGGAATTTGAATGAACTAATCTATTTTGCAATCTTGTTGGAGCAAGAGACTTTACTGTTGAGATTATTTCTCCATCTTTAAAATGAAATTGTTGTGCAAGATGGTAGAGAGAATCCAAAAAGTTGCCTGAGTTCTCCACAGTTTTTTTCATAAAACCATTAAATTGAGCCTCTAAACAGATTTGGAGTCACAGAATCAACAAAAAGACAAAAAGACAGAATGAAACAATTTTCTAGTTTTAGATAACTTGGAAGAACTTCCAGAAAGGTCTATTTCAGGTACTAAAAGAAGAATTGAAACTTAGTACAGACTGTGTCTAGGCAAGTCAACTGAAGACTTTTAGCCACATCACAGAACATCAAGCAAGACTCCATAATCCTGAGTTGGTATGCCAGATATGTGGACCCTGATAAGCCACCAAAACACCTTAGCTCCCATCACAAAAAGCTTTATACAGTATCCCCTATACATTAAAAGCCACAAAACAGGCAAAAAAGGGGTAAGAAAAAAATACCCTTGATCAGAAAAAGCTGCTATGTTACAGAGAAGATCAAAATACAAATATAGAAGATAACTATGTCAAAATGCCTACATGCAAAAGTACAAAGAGGATTATGAATTGGTCTCAAACTCAAAAAGCCTGTTTAAAAGAGTTCAAAAAAGATTTTAAAAGTCAAAGAAGAAAATTATAATAAAAAATGGGAAATGGAATGTGAAGTATGAAAGAGAGATTGAATATCTTGGGGAAAAAAGGACAAAAATTGACTTAAGAAAACAATTCCTTAAAAAATAAAATTGCCCAAATGGGAAAAAATCCACTAAAGAAAACAACTCCTTTAAAAGTAGATTTGGAAAAATGGAAAAGGAGATACAAAAGCTAACTAAAGAAAGTAATTCCTTAAAAATTAGAATTTGGCAAGTTAAAGTTTATCACTCTCTGAGACCTTAAGAATCAGCCAAACAAAACCAAAAGAATGAAAAATACAAGAAAATGTAAAATATGTCATTGGAATAATAATGGCCTGAAAGATAGATCCAAGAGAAAGAAAAACTGTTATTTTGCTGTATAAAAAGAATTGGACTCTGAAATATTGTACAATTAGCCTGTAAAGGAAATCCAAAATGTAGGCAGACAAAATATAGGGATTGGGAATTCAATGTAATAGTTCTTAGTCATCTCCCAGAGTTCTTTCACTGGGTGTAGCTGGTTCAGTTTATTACTGATCCATTGGAACTGATTTGGTTCATCTCATTGCTGAAGATGGCCAGGTCCATCAGAATTGATCATCATATAGTATTGTTGTTGAAGTATATCCTGCTCGTTTCACTCAGCATCAGTTCGTGCAAGTCTCTCTAGGCCTTTCTGAAATCATCCCATTGGTCATTTCTTACCAAACAATAATATTCCATAATATTCATATACCACAATTTATTTAACCATTCTCCAATTGATGGACATCTACTCAGTTTCCAGTTTCTGGCCACTACAAAGGGGGCTGCCACAAACATTTGTGCATATACAGATTCCTTTCCCTTCTTTATGATCTCTTTGGGATATAAATCCAGTAGTAACGCTGCTGGATCAAAGGGTATGCACAGTTTGATAACTTTTTGAGCATAGTTCCAAATTATTCTCCAGAATAGTTGGATGTATTCACAATTCCACCAACAATGTATTAGTGTCCCTGTTTTCCCTTATCCCCTCTAACATTCCACATTATCTTTCCCTGTCATTCTAGCCAGTCTGACAGGTGTGTAGTGGTATCTCAGAGTTGTCTTAATTTATCTCTGATTAATAATGACTTGGAGCATCTTTTCATATGGCTAGAAATAGTTCCAATTTCTTCGTCTGAGAATTGTCTGGAGAACAATATATTATAGAGAAGAGAACATTACAAAGGAGAAAATGGTGTAAGGAGCCAGAATGAAATAATTGGATTATCAAAAGGAGCCAGAATGAAACAATTGGATTATGAAGAAACCACAGTCAGGATTATTCAGGATTTACCTTTAATTCACATTAAAGAATTGGAAACCTTGGAACATATTTTGGAACGCATAGGAACTTGGATTATAGCAAACCTGCATAATCTTCCTGGGTAAAAGATAGATAGCATTGTCCACAGGGTAGACAGAATAGGACTGAAACTCAGGAGATTTTGGGGTTGGATATTCCCATATGTTATAATTGAAGTCATTGGAGTAGAGAAGAAAAATATGGAGAGCAGAGTATAAAATGTGGTTGTGTTTATAATTCCTCTGGGGAATAAGACATACATTCATGAACAAATTAACTAATGATGCAGCTCAGTATAATGAAAAGTGTCAAATGAGTGATGTATTCAGGAAATGTTATGTGCATTCAGAGGAAAAAGTGATCTCTATGAGCTATGATCATCTGGTAAATGCATTTTTTCTAGACATATATAGTCATTATATATTCAAAGGTAATAGTAGTTAGAACACAACTATCCTTGTGAATGAATATAGCTGGGAAATCAAACTATAGTCTGCACTAGAAAGTAAATCTCTTTCTTACCTGAACTATTGAAGAGCAGGCTAGAACATGGCATGTGTATCAGAATGGAAACAATGTTTTATGAGTCTACAGTAATGTATGGAGTTGGTTTTAGATTATGGATTAATTAATGGCATGTACTGGAATGGTATAGTTCCAGGAGTAGCCTATATACAGTTTTTTTTTTAAATATGATTTCTATACCCCTTTGATTTTATAATACTTGTGTTTCCCCTACTTTCTCCCTTTTGACAGACTAAAGAGCCATCCTCTAATACAAAAAAAAAATCAAAAAAAGAGAGAAAAAAATCGTAAGTAAATATAATTATTTCATAATAAATAGTATGTAATACTACATATCTCTGAGCACCCTCCTTTTTAAAAAAGGGTTGAGGGAAGGTATTAATAATGTCTTTTCTTTCAATCTAAGTTTGGTCATTATAATTTTGAAACATTTATTTTGATTGTCTTGTGGTGGTTTTTCTTTTCGTTTATACTATTGTAAGCATTGGGCAGATTATTTTCTTGGCTCTATTCACTTTAGTTTGCATTATATATGTCTTTCTATGCATATTTTTATTCATTACATTTATGTGTATTGATTCTTATAGCACAATAATATTGTTATATAACTACTATAGTTTATTTAAAGAACACAATAATCAGAAAACTCTTTTATTAACATATAATTTGACACATGATAATTTCTGTCAGAAATGTATATAGCATTTAAAAAGTATGTAAAACGCTGTATATATTTGAGCCTCAATTATAAGCTTATTAATCTCATTTTACAAATAAAAAAATGGACATTGTTTGTCCAGAATCACATAGCAAGTAAATATTTGTGGTGGGAGTCAAATTTAGATTTTTCCAAGCCTGGAGAGAGAAATGGCGAGGTAGAGAGAGATGAGTAGAGAGAGAGAGAGAGAAATGGTGAGAAAGAGAGAGAAAGAGAGAGAGAAGCAGAGAAAAGAAAAAGAAGAAAAAGGAGAAGAAAGAGGAGGAGAAGAAGGAAGAGGAGAAGGAGGAAGAAGAAGAAGAGATAGTTTGTGCAATGAATAGAATACTGCTCCTGGAGTCAGGAAGACTCAACTTCCTGAGTTCAAATATGATCTCAAACACTATTTGTGTGATTCTGGGCAAGTCACTTACCCCTGTTTGCTTTATTTTCTTTTTCTATAAATTGAACTGGAAAAGGAAATGGCAAGCAACTCAAGAAAATCCCAAATGGAGTCATTTGAAAAGTTTGACACAACTGAATAACAACATTTTCATCTTTAATGTGCCTGTGTGCATGTACATATATAAACACAAATAACATATGCATAGTATAATATATATATATATATACATATATAATCATAATTATAATATGTATTACAATACATAAAATATTTAGAAATAATACATCCATAATAATAGCCATATCTGTATAATAATGTAGAGGAGCTGAGGGGAGTTTTAGTTTCTTTTTTTCATAAATGAGTTAGACTAATTTTTTTCTGTTTTATTTTTTAAAGTTACAAATAATTCTATTAGTGTGCCTGCTTAATCCCTAATATATAGGCAAAATGGGACTTATAAGAGGATTTGTGTCATAGATGATGATGCTTGGCAGCTCTGGTACTACTCTTGTTCATATAAGAAAATTATAATGAAGATGTACAACAACATCTATTTTAATACATATATTAATCTTCATGTTAAAGTAGAGAAGGACAATTTACATTGATTTGAGAGGGAAACCTAATGACTAAATCCAGATCTAGATTAAATTTATGTTCAATATCAGCAAAATAAGAAATGCCTACTGAATGATTTTTCCTGAGAAGTTATACAAATTACATTGGATTTTTTTTTCCAAGCTTGGTGGATACTCAAACCACCTATGTGGTGGAGTCTGATATAAGCTGGATAAGGATTTATTTCACTTAATATATCTGTTTATTTTGCATAAATTCTACTTTTTTCATAGCAAATCAAAAGAAATAGAAAAATTATATTGAGTTGACCCATGAATTAATCAGATGCTTTCATTTAAAATATGACATAAATCTTAAATTATTAGAATTATACAAGTAAGCAAGCAATATCTGAGAGATTTTCTCTTATATATTATTTATAGACTCAATTTTAAGGAGAGTGGCAATGGTCATAAAATAGAGAAAGCAAATACAGCAAGTGTAGACAGTGAATATGCCTTCATTTAATAAAGTGTGGGTATGCTGTTTCTCTTCATCTTTGAATTGTTGGACTATAAGAAATAAACTGATGATCTGAGTCTAATTTCTAGAAGATAGGCACATATTTAAAAAACTCATTTCCACAATTGAGGGAACAGGTGTAATATTTTGTAAGTAGTAAATAACAAAAGCAGAAGGTAACCAAAACACTTTGAAGCTTAAAAACTTTCAACCCTACTGATATCTGATCCTTAACTTTCTGCATAGTCCAGAGCACATCACTCAATTCCTGTATGTTTTAGGCAGCTTCCTAGGATTTTGTTTCTAAGACAAAGATAGATCATTCACCTTTCATTAGTGAAGGACATTTTCATGCCAGGAGATCCCCAAACTGAAGAAACAAGAGATTTCTGAGAATTCTGCTGGAAAGCAGTAGAGAAAAAGAGAGAGCCACTATTTTTGTAAGAAATACAGTAAAGACATCATGATCATAATTGCCATCATTATCAACCAGTTCCCAAGTTTCAAATATGCTTTGATGTACTAAAACCCCAAAATTGGGGAACACTTTGTCTTGATTTTTCTTTTGTTCCTATCTCAATATAATGCTCATTTTTGCATCTCTTACTTTTCCCCATTCAATGGCACATTCTTTGGGTTCATATTCTATGTCCAATTTTTCTCCATTGTATAATAGAATCACGAACACTTTAGGAGAGTGGAGAAGAGGCAAAAATGATACAAATCTTTGATTTCATTAGTGTAGGGACCTTTTAGTATGAAAATACTCTCCTTATAGTTTTAGAGAATTGCCTACAGCATTGAGAGAGGACAAGATCAAGGACCTGAACCCAGTTTTTCCAGACTTCCAGATAGCTTTTTATCCACTAAACCTTGTAGCTTCTGTATCTTTCACATAATAGATAATAAGTGTTTGTTAAGTTGAGATACTTCAGGGTATTTTTTTCATGTATTACGAATACTTAACATGCCACTTAACAACTATTCTTTAGAGGAAAAAAAATTGATTTTGAACTTCCTAAGGGTTGAACTACACAGGGAATAAGTCCTGGCTGAGAGTGAGACCTGCACAGGTGAGTTAATTAGTATGGAATGCTTGCATTCAGCTGCCAATCAGCATTATGACAATTTGCCTTCAGTACAGGTGTGGAATGATTGACAGTAGATTTCTAGAATCTGTGTGGAGAGGCTGAGAATCAATGCAGCAATTCCTCAGACAGAGCCCTATTTTGTAGCATCTATTTTGCACGGCAGAAACATTAGGGAAGGAAGGATGACAAATAAATATGCATGCACTTCCTGAAGTATGAAATTAGTAGGGGAGTATAAATAGTATATTCTCCATTTTTACAGATTAGGAAACTGAGGATCACAGAGATAAAATGATTTGTCCAGGGTCACACATTTGGAGCATACCTGGGATCAAATTCAAATTTTTTGACTCCAGATTTAGGATATTTCTCACTATATCCTACAATACTTTCTCCCCCAAATTATTTTTTTTCAAACATTATTTCTATTGATAGCACAACCAATTTTCCAGTTTCAAAGATTCAAAAATGGAGTTATCTTCTCTATCTTTTCCTATCTACCCCATTTTCAAGTCCTATTGATTCTATTTTCACACTGTCTTTTAAATCTATTTTTATCTTTCTGCTTATTCTTTCATTGCTTTCATTCAGGCTCTTATCAATCCTTAGCTGAACTCTTTTAATTGCCCCCTCACAAGTCACTGCTTCTACCTTCTTGTATTTTTAACCCATTTCCCTTATAGATGCCAAATTAAACTTTCCAGTCTTTTGGTGCAGCGTCAGAAATGATGTAATAAAACCAAAGATTTTGTACAAATGAAACCAATGCAGCCAACATTAGAAGGGAAACAGAAAACTGGGAAAATGTTTACATCCAAAGGTTCTGATAAAGACCTTATTTCTAAAATATATAGAAAATTGACTCAAATTTATAAGACTTCAAGCCATTCTCCAGTTGATAAACAGTGAAAAAAGATGAAAAGACAATTTTCAGATGAAGAAATAAAAGCTGTTTCTATTCATATGAAAAAATGCTCTAAATCACTATTGATTAGAGAAATGCAAATTAAGATAATGCTGAGGTACTACTATACTTCAGACTGACTGAGATTTCAGAAAAAGATGATGATTAATGTTTGAAGGGATCTGGTAAAACTGAGATACCACTACATTGTTTGGTGGAGCTGTGAACTAATCTAACAATTCTGGAGAGTACTTTGGAATGGCGCCCAAAGGATTGTCAAACTGTGCCCACTCTTTGATCCAGCACTCTGTATCCCAAAGAGATTATTAAAAAGGGAAAAGAGCCCACATGTGCAAAGATTTTTGTAGCAACCTTTTTTGAAGTGGTAAGGAACTGGAAACTGAGTGGATGCCCATCAGTTGAGGAATGGTTGAATAAGTTATGTAATATAAATGTAATGAAATATTATTGTTCTATAAGAAATGATCAGCAAGATGATTTCAGAAAGGTATGAAGAGACTTGCATGAACCATTGCTGAGTGAGGTGAGCAAAAGCAGAACATTGTACTTAGCAATAACAAGATTATGTGATCATCAACTGTGGTGGACTTAGCTTTTTTCAACAATGAGGTGATTCAAGGCAATTCCAATAGACTTGGGATAGAAAGTGCCATCCACATCTAGAGCAAGAACCAGGGAGACTGATTCTAGATTAGAACCAAGAGAACATTGTACACAGCAAAAACAAGATTATGTGATGATCAACTGTAATGGACTTGGCTTTTTTCAACAATGAGGTGATTCAGGCCAACTCAGGAACAGGTGGAAGGGAGAGAGAAAATTTTGGAACGCAAAATTTTACAAGGGTGAACACTGAAAAACTATCTTTGTATGTATTTTGAAAATAAAAAGCTATTATAAAAAATAATCCCAAAACAACCTGGCCTTGGGAACAATGTAGCTAGGAATGATGTATTTCTTCTCTTAGGCTACCTTGCCTTAGTTTACCTTGTAAAGTCCAAAATATTGCTGGTTACCAGATAACAGCCTGCTGTTGGATAATTGGAGCTAATGAATATTGATTATGAAGTGCTTAAAGTTAACTCAAGTGAAGTACAAAATTGGATGCCTGTCATTTGATTTAGTGATGCTTTAGGCCTAAAAACATATCTCAGGAAGATTCCCCTTGTGAACTCTGTCCAAGGAACTATGAGTAGGGAATTTGCATACAAAGTAAGAACCTGATCACTTCTCAACTCTACCTCTAAGGCATGAAATTAGCATAGCAGTCCATGAAGCACCTGCTTTCTCTCCCTTTCCCCTAAAAATTTACTTGTTTGTGCCTTATTATCTTCCTCTTTGAAAACCTAGCCCACTTTAATTGGCATTATAATTATAATAAACTTTGCTTTGACTTGGAGATGAGTGGGTATGAGTTTTCTTATTCTTTTGTGATACTTCATAACACAGTCTGGAACCCCAGCATTTTGGGGTCCCCCTTGGATCTCAACACAGTATATATACATTTAACTCCCTTGTTCAAGAAACTTTAATAGCTCCTTTTTGCCATTGGGATAAAATATTAACTCAAAGTTGCCACTTTTCACCATATAATTCCAGTCTTTTGGAGTCACTTACATTGTTCTCTTTCAAAAGCTATTCTACGTCAAGAACTAGTAGCTCTTCTTTCAAGAACTAGTAGCTATTTTCATCTCAGCTGATATATCCCAACATCCAGGTCTTCTTTCAGGATGTTCTCTCTTCCTGAAATGTACTTCTTTTACATATTAAACTGTCAACCTACTCACATGATAAAATTCTTCTTTTCCTTTAATTTTATCTAGCTCTTCCACTATCTCCTTCATCAACTTCCCTAGTCTGTACTCCTTCACTCCCTTGTAAATGAGCCTCTTAGGTGAAAATGATTTCTTCTTCCTGCAAATTTCCTTTTGAAATGCAAATCAACATTTTTTTTTGTTTTGTAAATGGTATTTTATTTTCCCCCATTTCATGTGAAGATAATTTTAAACATTCATTTTTATGAGATTTTGAATTCCAGATTTCTCTCTCTCTCTCTTCCCATCCCCTTCCCCAAATGGCAAGCAATCTGATATAGATTATATATGTGGAATAATATTAAACATATTTCTACGTTAGTCATATTAAAAAAGAAAAAAAAAAACAACAAAAGGGAAAAACCATGGTAAAATGAAAACAACATGCGTTTATCTCCATAGTTCTTTCTCTAGATGTGGATAGCAATTGCCATTAGAAAATTTCTTAGATAATTATATTGCTGAGAAGAGTTAAGTCTATCAGAACTTTTCATCTGACAATGTTGCTGTTACTATTGCCTTCAACTTTCTGAGAGTACTTCCTTAAATCAGAAGTTCTTAACTCCCCATTTATAAACATAGAATTTAGGAAAATTCAGATTTTTTAATATTATGATTACTGTATTTCAATGTAATTGATTTACTTGTAATTCTACATTTTATTTTCTGCATTTAAAAATGTTGAAAATGTTAAAAATTTATCCATCAAAGGATAAATAGGTTTCACCATAATGCCAAGGGAATTTATGACAGAAAAAGCTTAACAAGTTCTGTTTAAGACTTTTCTGTTGTCTTTGTTACAATCTAACTACAATTATGGAGAAAACAAAGCAATTCCCCAAAAAACATACATCTAATTATGCTTCTCTGACTAGATATGTGTGGACCACAACAAAATGTGACCAAGTCCTCAAAAAGATAGGAGTACCAGATCACCTTATTTGTCTCCTGAGGAACCTGTATGTGAATCAAGAAACAAAAGGTAGAACCAAACATGGAATAACTGATTTGAGAGCTGGGAAAGAAGTATAACAAGGCTGTATATTGTCATCTTTTAAAATTGATTTATATGCGGAGTACTACATATAAAAAGCTGAGCAGCATAGAATCAATGCTTTTGAATTGTGGCACTGGAGAAAACTTTTAAGAATTCTTTGGACAGCAAGATCAAATCAATCAATATTTAAAGAAATTAATTCAGGCTACTTTTTGAAAGGACAAATACTAAAGCTGGAGGCTAAATACTTTGGCCACATAGTCAAAACTCATTGAAAAAGTTCTTGATGTTGGGGAAAATTGAATCAAAAAGAGGAGAAGATGGCAGATGATAAAGATAGTGTCATGGAAACAATGAACATGAGCTTGGTCAGACTTTAGGAGATAGTGGAAGATAGAAAAGCTTAGAATCTATGATCCATGGGTCCACAAAAAGTCAGAAATGATTGAATGAATGAACAATTACAATCTTATAAAGGGAATTTTGTAGAGTATCTATAACATTGATGTTAGAAATCAGGAGAACATAGAATCACATATATTTTTAGGCACTTGCTTACAATATGATCATAGACAAATAACATTGTATATAAGCCTGTTTTCCTTCTGTGATTTGGAGCTAATAATGCTAGTTTCTGATGATAAAAAGATAAAAATGAAAATAATCCTTGACCTCAAGGAGCTAATATTGAAGCTAGGATAAGTGTGAAACAATGAGAAATGTGTACTAAAAAGAACAATGGTGGGGAAAGGAGGAAAAGTTACTAGAAAATGAAAAAAAAATCAGAAAGGCTGTAAAGGAAGCCAGAGCTTGTAAGAGGCAGCAATGAGAAAGGAGTGCATTTTAGGCAGGGAGGATTGTCTATTTAAAAGCATGGAGATAGGAGGCAGGAGATGGACAAAAATTAGGTTACAGAAACAGAGTCAAATTTTGTAATATTATTTGCAACTATCATAATTGTCTATGATTTCTCTCTCTATCATCTTATCTCATCTATCTATCTATCTCATCTATATATCTATCCATGCATCTCTTTTACTATGAATACAGTTTATGTACAAAGAATAGCTTGGGAGGTTTAGATTTCTCTCTTGATAGTTGAATAATTCTCTCTTGAAAAGGAGACCTTGCTTTCAGTAAGATTTATCAGGTTAAAAAAAGGTTTTGATTTAGTATTTGAAGACGGAGTTAACCTCCTGCTGTGCTTTAAGCATTTGAAAAGCTGCTGCAAAGTGGCATTTCAAAGACAGCTCCATATTAAATTCAGTTTGCAATATTCATATCTAATTGTTATAGGACCCGTTGTTCTGTTAATAAGTGGCAGAATAACAATGTTATTATGTTTGGTTTTCACAGGCATTTTTAGACCTTTGTAAAGGGACACTTCTTGTAAATGTGTAGAGAAAGATTTATACAAACATGAACTCCTACGGCTTAAAAGAAATGTGGGTTGTGACTTACTTAGCTAAGAAATTATGTGAATAGGTACTGTGGATTCTTATTTGAAAATTGTATTGTGATACTTTGCAAATCACTGTATTATAAAACTGAACTATCAAATAATATGACATAATACATATAGGAAAACATGTCATCTCTCCCAAAGCATTATAATTCATTCATTTTTATTCACTATACCTTGGTTATTATAATGTTACTTTCTCTTTGTAGACTAGTATTAACTGATTTAAAATATTGTCCCCACACCCCATCTTCTAATTCAGCTGTTATGCATGTTTTAGGAAATGTTTTTTTCCCCTACATAATTAAAAATATCAGACAGGAATCAAAGGACTGATACTGGCTACTTGCTCCTATAGTGGCTTTCTTTTATCAGAAATAAAACCATTTAGCATGTAATCATTATGAATCATTAATAGCATGACAGAAAAGTTGACTGCAGTGGGAAAAATCAAGTCAGTTTTATTATTCATTAAGACATTCCTGAAGGAGCTAACTTTTCAGAAAAAGAATAGACAATAGAATTATAATACTTCACACTTCTCAATGTGGTCATGTGTTAAACTACTTTCCTGGCTTATGAGCATATTTTCCCAATGATTTATGCTAATTTTTATGCTATTCTTAACACATTCTCTTATTCCAAAATCATCTTTCAGAGTATTTATTGAATAGAGTTCTGTATATTATAAAACTTTTTTCATTTAATTTTACTTCTTCAGTGGAAATATTTGATTTTAAATGCAGATTAAAAACAAAAAGCCTGGCAGTATACAAGAATTTATAGGTATCCTTATATATTAGTTAAGAATTCAGTTTTGGTCTAGGGTTTATATCTCTTGCTCTTGATAATTGGTTGTTTGCTTGTCCTTCAAGTTCCAAGAGAACTAAAAAGACATCACTATGTTGAGGTTAAGGTACAGTGTGTCCAACTATGGCTGATCAGACGTATGTGAGCTCTAAAGGATTTGTCAAGGATTAAGCATAAAGAGTTCACGTGAATATTTGAAGTGGATCCACATGAATACTTAGAGGGGAGATGTCTCTAAACTGAGGAATCTCACATTTCTTTTGAGTCACTGCAATTTTCCTTTGTTAATAGAACATAGTCCTTTCTTTGTTGCAAGTACACCATGCTGAGAAGTCCAGTGTAAAAGTCCCCCATACCTCACAATAGATTCCAGAGTTCTTCAGAGAAACCTTGGGTATGTCCTTGTAGTACTTCTGTCCTGTTGAGAGTCCTATTTTAGATAAGCATATATTTGGCATTTGAACATGACCAAGACACTAAAGTTGCATTCTTTGCAGTAGAATTTGAATGTTTGGGAGTTCAACTTGAGAAATGACATCAGGATCCAGTTCAGGTGGATCTTCAGAATTTTCCTAATATAATTCAAATGGAAGTGATTCAATTTTCTGGTTTAGTAAACTGTTCAGGTTTCAGAGGTATACAACAATGAGGTCAGTGCAATGGCTTTGTAGACCTTCCATTTCATAGGCAGTCTAATATCTCATTTCTTCCATATTTTAAAGCTTCCAAAATACTGAACTAGCTGTAGTTCATTATTTGAATGTAGGGTTTAATTAGTTAATTAAATTTAACTCATTGAATTTAGTATCTGATTTATGTGTTGGAAGAAGTCTTTGTGATAAAAGTTGGAAGACTTGTGTTCAAGTTGTAACTACTAACCTTTCTGAACCTCCAATCCTTATCAGTATAATAGAAATAATAATATTATTTATTATATTCCTGTCTTTTAGGGTGCTTTATAATAATCATATAATATATATGTGACATATATGACATAATAATAATAATTAAAATGACATTAACTATGTGCCAAGCACTGTTAAATTCTTTATAATTATTAATTTATTTGATTCTCATAATAATCCTGGGATGTGGTTGCTATTATATTTTCATTTTCCAGAAAAGGAAATTGAGGCAAGGCCTGATACTCTACACAGTGAGTCCCTCTAGGAATATATTTTTATGATTGTTGTCATTCGTGAACAACAAATTGAATTGATTCAAAAAAATTCATAGTCTGGATTAATTGAAATTCAAATGCATTGGAAGAATTATTTGAAAAGATTGGATAAAAAGAATTAAGAAAAATTTCTGATCATTTAGAAAAATAAAGATATAGGATAGTATCTTCTTGGCATTTAGCATTAACATGACATTTCTTACTTCAAAAAAATAACAATCTAGTACTTTATCAGTATGGAGAATGAAATCCATTTAACGTAAGCTCATAGCTCTGTTGTGCCTAACTGGTTGGCTTCATAAATTTCTGTGATCAGAAATATCAGTAGCCAACTTTTTACTTATGAGCTTCTTTGAATGAAACGGTGTTATTTTTGGATGATAGATGCTTTATCAGAATACCCAAAACAGTATTCCTTTTGCCTTATTGGACCTGGAAGAATGTGTATAATTCTGGCTTTGACCTGGGGATTCATTGGTTGATTTGAAATATTATGAGTGGAAGACAATCCCTTGCAGCAGGTCTATAAAAAGAGGGATAGGATTGAAGAATTGTTCTTCCTCCAATTTCAATTTTTCTGTACTTCAAATAAAACAGAGAGTAAAAGAGCAAAGAATGGAATTATTTCTGAGGAAAGAATGAGAAGTGAGCGCATGACAATTTGTTTAACCACGAATGGGTAATGACTGTCACCACTCAGAGGCACAGTCAGGACTTGAGTCATGCTTTAGTGAGTAAAAGACCTAGAGTTTTTGTCCTATTCAATGAAAATCAATGATTTATTTAGACAATGTGGATCCAAGGGGATCTACTTTTCTACCAACTCTACATCACTTTGTTTAGTGGGTGAAAGTATTAAAAAAATTACTTTCTAGACATATGCATTTATGCATGCATGCATATATGTATCCCTGCGTGTGTGTATGTATGTATATATATATATATATTTCTTATGTAAAATGAATGTGTTTAATGTAGCCCCAAGTTCATTTTCCATCTTGAGGAGTGATCAAGCCACAGGATGGTGCTGTGATTCTAAAGAAATCAATAGAACTTTTAGGAAAAGTTCTAATACTAAGGAGAAAGGAAAATTGTATTGATTGTTTATGGGATACTGTGAGTCTCATGCATTTTTTGCTGTTGTTTCCCCCATGGTTCAGATAAAGACTTCTTTCTCCCATGTGCATTGATACTATGGATGTTCATGTGGGATCTATGGACTTCTATAAACATGCTTCAAATACTGGGCCCTTACTGACATGAAATCTACATTTGTGGATGGTCAAACATAAATTATACTCTATTTGCCAGAAATAGTTTGGGTTGGTATAAAATGCATGAAAAAAAAAAAACTTTCTTTTAAGATTGATCATGATCCATGAAGAACTAGAAATTGGGGCTACTTTGCCATTGTTAGATACATACATTTTGATTTTTATATTCAGTTCTCTGAGTATTTTATGTTATCAGATCTTTCTACATCATTCAGGATGGATGTACAGCATTCATGGGCTTAATCCTACTACTGATCAGCATATGAAATTTGAGTTATTCATTAAAAAAATTGAAGTTCCAAATTTTTTTCTCATTTCTTCTACTTTCCCCAACTCCATTGAGAAGACAACTAAAATGATATAGTTATACATGTATAGTCTTGCAAAACATAGCTCCATGTTAGTCGTGTTGTAAAAAGAATACAGAAAAAACAATAAACAAAAAAAAAACAATTAAAATATGCTTCAATCTGCATTCATACTTCATCAGTTCTTTCTCTGGAGATAAATAGCATTTTTCTTCCTAAAAACTTCAGAATTGTTCTGAATAATTATATTGCTGAGAATAGCTAAGATCAACTGTGATTGATCATTATGGCAACATTACTGTTACTTTGCACAATGTTCTTCTAGCTTTGCTCATTTTATTTTGCATTACTGCATGTAAATATTTTCAAAACTTCCTGCCTGTTATTACTTAAATCATAATAGAATACCACCATCATCATCTATAATAATTTAATTAGTCATTCTCCAATGATGGACATCTCTTCAATTTCCAATTCTTTGCCACTATTAAAAGGGCTGCTATAAATGTTTTTGTACAGATAGATGCTTTTTCTTTTTTATCTCTTTGAGATACAGATCTAGTAGTATTAAACTTCTACTTGGGTTTTATAGCTATTTGTGCATAGATTCAAATTGCTTCACAGTCTGACTGTGTCAATATATAACTTTGTCAACAGTACATGAGTGAGTGTTTCAATTTTCACACAACTCTCCTAACATTTATCATTTTCTTTTTCTGTAATATTGATCATTTTCATAGTTGTAGTTTAGAGTTGTTTTAATCTGCATTTTTTCAATAGTGTTTTAGAACTTATTTTCATATGATTAGAGTTAATTTTGATTAGTTTGTGTGAAAACATATCCTTTGACAAATTACAAATTTAGAAATGATCTGAGAACTTTTCACTGACTGTTTCCCATGCCTAGAATGCCCTCACTCTTCCTCTTTCCCTTTTAGCTTTCCTGATTCCTTCAAGTTTCACCTAACATCCTATTTTCTGAAAGAAACCTTGCCTAGCCCTCCTTCATTTTAGCACCTCACCTCTGAGACTTCCCTTTCAAATTATTTTATATACATTATTTTCTACATAGCTTAAATGCCATTTCTTCTATAATGTAGTGAGTTCTTTGAGAATTTTTTTCCCTTTTCTTTTATTTTCTCACAGTGTGGAATAGTCCCTTATTTTGCTCTGTTGTTCTGTAAAACTACTTTATCAGTTATATAACATACTCTAGAACTTGTGAATATTTTTTGCTCTTGCAGAGCAAGCTATTTGAAAACTATAATTGTTGAGCATGTACATTAGAATCCATTCAGAAGTCATGTCAGACTATTAAAAATACTGTGCAGAAACAAATTTTATTTTGCTTTTAATTGTAGTATTAAACTTTTCCATTTTAAACTTGTCTGTTTATGTTACTATTCTGACAGATTTTCAAATGAACTACTTGACAACACTGGTCATTTCCTTAATAGAGTTTCTGTGAGAGGATAGGCAATGTATTAGTGGGAAAAAAAGAAAAAGGTATATCTGAAGATATTTTCCCCTTTAGAATGGTTAATTTAATTGTTTAAAAAGCAATTGAATTTTAGATATATTTGTGTTTTAATGTAATGTTTGTCTCTAGCTAGAAGAAATATAAACATTTTACACTGTAATGAGCTATTCAATATTTTTTGATTGATGAGGTTAAAATATATAATGAATTTCCACCCCTTAGGAAGGAATCTTTTAAAATTCTGCAACTATTTCCCAGCATACAATTGTTTATGCTAGAATTTTCATTTTATTCTTATTTTAAAGAAAATACAGAAATAAATTTGATATAGAACCAGATTTGAGACTGCACTTGTCTGATGTTGAGCCGTATGTTACAATCTTTGTTTAAATAAAAAATGTAACATCAAATTATGTTTACATGTAATGATCTTAATATGTTAAATATCTTCCAAGTTGAGTTTTGTTTCATCAAAAAGTTACTTATATTATATCAAACTTATAAAATAATTTCAACATTTTAGATTACTTCTTCTGGGTTGAATTACAACAGTTTACTTTTAATTCCTATAGAATGTTTCATATAAAATATTCATGATTATCTTATAATTAGCTTTATAATTTTATATTCTTTTCATAATTAAAGATAGAATAAAACTTTACATTATATAATCATAATTATATTATGATAATTTCAATTTCTGAGTGTAGGGATAAATTATATTTATAGCTATTATGAGTATTTAGTAAAGAAATCTAAAATAACATTAAGAAAAGAATATCCCAATATATTTTTTGTTATTGTTGAAAGGAGTTTGAAGGATCCAAATCCTTTAGGAACCACTGCTCTTGATCAATTAAATGTCATGTCTAGTGCTTTATCCTTATTCTGAAGATAAAACATTAATTTCATGTTCTAGAAGATTAGGTTTCTAGGACATTATATGTGTGGTTTGTATCATCTCTCTAAACCATAGTCCATAAAAATTATGTATCTGGAAGCAATTCTGTTGGAGCAGACACAATTATGTTTACATATTTCTCACAATCTTGTCTTGATGGATTATACTATACACACACACACACACACACATATATATATATATATATACATAATTTTATTTTATTTTATAATAGCTTTATATTGACAGAATCCATGCCAGGTAATTTTTTTTTACATTATCCCTTGCACTCGCTTCTGTTCCGATTTTTCCCCTCCCTCCCTCCACCCCCTCCCCTAGATGGCAAGCAGTTCTATATATGTTAGATAGGTTGCAGTATATCCTAGATACAATATATGTGTGCAGAACCGAACAGTTCTCTTGTTGCATAGGGAGAATTGGATTCAGAAGGTAAAAATAACCCGGGAAGAAAAACAAAAATGCAAATAGTTCACATTCATTTCCCAGTGTTCTTTCTTTGGATGTAGCTGCTTCTGTCCATCATTTATCAATTGAAACTGAGTTAGGTCTCTTTATCAAAGAAATCCACTTCCATCAGAATACATCCTCATACAATATCGTTGTTGAAGTGTATATGATCTCCTGGTTCTGCTCATTTCACTTAGCATCAGTTCATGTAAGTCTCTCCAGTCCTCTCTGTATTCATCCTACTGGTCATTTCTTACAGAACAATAATATTCCATAACATTCATATACCACAATTTACCCAGCCATTCTCCAATTGATGGGCATGATGGATTATACTTAATGTTTCTAACTACTTAAGATAAACTCCAACTTAAGTTTAAGTATTTGCTCCACAAGTATGAAAAGTCATCATAATTCTAAAATATAGAATCTCTCTTCCTTCTTTTCTCTATATCTTCTCTTTCTCCATATCTTCTGTCTCCTCCCCTCTCTCTCTACCTCACTCTCTCTCTGTATGTATGTTTCTCTATCCTTCTCTCTCTCTCTCTCTATCCCTCTTACTTTCTCTTCCTCTCACTCTCATGTTCACTTCCTCTCTTCGGGAATCATTATATAGAATGTGTTTTCATTATAAACAACTTCCCTTATTTTTTTGGAAAATATGATTTTTATATTTTACATATGTTAATATTGTTAGGAAAAAACTTGGGAATAGGTATCAATGTAATATATTTCCACAAGAAGAATGCAATCTGAAAAACACATGAAAAATGACCATCTTTCAAGCACTTAGCATTCTGCTATGTGTTAAGCTAATTGAGAGTAAGATCTAGCTTGCTCTTTACCTATCTCCAAAATAGTAAAATATTTGGAATATAATAAGGAATAATAATTTCATCTATCTAATTATCTATTTTTATCCTTTTATTCATGCATACATGCACTCATATCATATTTAAAAGGCTGAGGCAATGACTTAAAAGCAGGGGCACTTGGGCTTTATTTTCAGTTCATCTGCACCTCAATTTTTGTAGTTTGAAATACCACCACCAAGTAACCATATCAAAGAAGAGTGATGTGTATCAAAATTATTTGTTCTGGAAACCCTGGGCTGTTTTTCTGTGAATTCACTTGCATTCCATACACAGGAAGGCTGAGAAGTCCTTTCTATCTACTTCTGTTTCCATGACTATCTATAAACATTAATCACAGCTAAGCACAGTATCCAAACCTATCATTATCTTTTACTTAGTATATGATAACAGTCACACTTTCATGAGTTAGGCATTTCTATCCTCACTACATACACTGTGGAGGAGAACCTAAAATCAAGATAGCAAAACAGCTTTTTATAGTAATTCAAAATGACAAAGTATTCCTACCATTTTATACAGAATTGCTCCAGTTAATTCTTGAATTCCAAAAGCTATGTTAAATAATTGAATTCAGTCATGTAAACAAGCACTTACCTACTAGTTTTAGTAGTTTAAAAATAGCACCCTAATGCATAGCTAGAGTGAGCTTTTAACTGAGGTGGTGAGTAGGCAAGTATGGGTGGTCCCTTGTGGCATAGTGAGAAAGCCCTGTAGAAATGATCTTTAGCCAATTTTTGGCTATGATAGAAGCAGAAAAAAAAATCTTACCAGCACAAATTCATAGGATTTGGAGATCATCTAGTACAACTCTCTCTCTCTCTCTCTCTCTCTCTCTCTCTCTCTCTCTCTCTCTTTACAGGTAAGGAAATTGAGAAACAAAATGTTTAAATGGTTTTTCCAATGTAATATTAAGTGTAGAACCAGATTTAAATTCTTGTCTTCACTCCATCCTTAGAATTTGCCACTTCCCTGTAGCATATCCCAAAGAAAGTAAGCCTGATTACCTTCAGCTGAAGGAACCTGGAGAAGAGAGACTTGTAAGATAGCTTCTTTCGGGTATTTTAAGGGCTGTCACATGCAAGAGAAATGAGACTAGTTGGTTTAGTCCCAGAAGACAAAACTAGGAGCAATGATTAGAAAATGCAAAGAGGCAGTTTTCAGCTTCCTATATGACTAAAGCTGTTTGAAAGAGAAAGGGGCTATATCTGAGCATAATGGATTGCCTCTCATTGGAAATGTTCATGGAAAGGCTGAATGACCCTTTGTTGGAATAATAATTGACAGATAATCAATTCAGATTTGGAAGGAATGTTATGGGCCATTTTGATTTATCTTCTTATAGAGGAGAGAAAAAATGTGTGGAGAAGTCAGTGACATGCTCAACATCACTTAAACATTGCATTGAAAAGAGCAGTGTATTGCTTTTTACCTTCAGATATGACTGATATTCAACTGTTAGTTATGCAGCTTGTACAAAGAAAGCAATATCTTGTAAAAGGGAAAGTATCATATCAATAGTGGGACCCAGCATTTGACTATATTACCATACATGACCTTTGGTAAATCATTTAACCACATTAGCCACTATATTGCCAGTAAGTTGCAGAGCTAGAATATAACAAGACTACTTGTTCATTTGGGTTTCTGTATTATTTTTCCATCTTCGATTCTGTGATCTTGAAAATTAAGACTGAAAATTAAGTGAGACTGTCTCATCAAACTTCACCTTTGTTGGGGGATGGAAGAAAGGAAATAGAGAGATATGACCTTATTCAGAGGAGAGAGAAAGGAACGATTAGTAGGAACAAGCATTTTGAATGTTTTTTTTTTTCCTAGTCTATACTTGGACTCTAGGATGTAAAAAAAAATAAACAATTAACATTTTACGGCTAATAATGAATATGTTCTTAAAAGAACCAAATAAAGTGGGATCTTATTACAATATTAACTACACAGTTTAAAGAATAACAATGAAAATTAGCAAAAATTTTAAGAAAACAGTTTCACAGATTGAAAACAATTTACAAAAAAAAAAAAGCTATTTTAGACCTAATATTTGAAAAACTGATGTTAAATCATATTGGCTCATTTTGATTCAAATGATAAAACTAATTTTTGTTAGTTTTTCCATCAACATGAAATTAAGTAGTTTACTTTCCAGGATCCAGTTTCATTATTCCCTAAGGAAAATTAACTATTTCATTATTATTTGTAGTTCATTTATGGGATAGGAGTGGTTGGTGTGTTTAGTTTTTCACCTCTGAAAAATTAACAATGAAAAAGGTTTCACTTTTTCACAATGGAGAAATTAAGCAGTTTTTCCAAAATAATAGAGCTTTCATATAGATATGTAAAATTGCATAAAACTATTTTATGATTTTAAATTGTGTATAAACCTTATCATGGCTTCACTTGATTAGGTTGTTTAGATGGGTTTTTTTGATGAGATTCTTCATTAATACAGATGACAATCTGTCTATGACTCAGTAGATATAATATCTTAATACATTGCTAGAACTTTAACATCACAGAGAGCTTAAATAAATGGGCCAAGGTCACTTAACTGATAAAGTATCAGATACAGGATTAGAACTCAAGTTTCCTAACTCTAATTCCTATACTTTATCCACTATCTACATAACTCTTTACAAATAAAGTGTCCTTGGAATTCACCATTTTTTTTACATTTGTAACAAATATACAAATACAAATTACATAACATATGTAACTGTACAACAAATTTATTCAATCTAACTAACTTAACAAGGGATTTTTATTGATATATTTAAATAGCCATGCTGTATTCACAACATATATTGATATGAAGAGCAAAAATGCTCACAATTCAAATAACAAGGACAATTACTTGTAACTCCTAAATAACAACAATTCAAAAAACATAGGATAAAAGCACTATCACCAATAGCACTGCCTTCTAGAGGGAAATTTATAATTTATTATGTAAATGGAAAGGGGGCAATTTAAAAAACAAAGGAATTCTAGTCAGGCATTCTACACTTGAGACTTTTTGTGCCTGAGCTTATTAGAAGAACTGAGAAAGTCTGGGAAAAGCCCTGAAATACTAGTATGGGTATTCATCATTTATAAAGTATACCATTGACTGGATTCTGCTATACTACTGTTATTTAGTACTATTAATTATTAGAATTAGTATTATTAATAATAATAATTAATAAAAGATAGCAATTTGTTCTTGTTGTTGTTTGTCCTTTCTTCTTGAAGAGACCCTGACATCAGAGAGGTTATGCCATGATATGAAAGTAAATTGTATTTAAATGAGGGATGACTGCGCAAGGTCACCTGCCTCACTTTCCCCTCCAGAGTCATCTGGGCCCAGTGGCTAGATATAGATCGGATGACTGAAAATGATCCTGGATGCAATGGGAAACTAAGGTCTTCAACAGATCAAGATATCTTGTAGTTTACTGCCTAGATCTCTTTCTTAAGCATCTTACCTCAAAGTAAAACTACTGTGACTCTCATGTCATCTACACTGATTCTCACAACCCACTTTGTGATGTAGGAAATATTTTTCCTACACATTTTATCAAATGAGGAAATACTCAGAGAAATTAAGGAACTTGCCTATAAGCACATATCTAGTAAATGAAACAGAATTCATACCCAGGTCTGCCTGACTTCAAGCTAATTTTCTAATAGCTGTATTCTAAAAAACGCATTACATTCCCCCCCCCCAAAAAAAGGATGATATCTTTTTTTTCTGAGGCAATTGGGGTTGAGTAACTTGCCCAGGATCACATAGCTAGGAAGTGTTAAGTGTTTGAGGCTGGATTTGAACTCAGGACCTCCTGTCTTCAGGGCTGGGGCTCTATCCACTGTGTCATCTAGCTGCTTCCAAGGATGATACCATTCAAAGTATGAACCTTTCCTCTCTAAAATCTCATTAATGCTCTTAGAATTGGAATAACTAAATTGAAAAGAACAATGGAGATTAAATCCAACCCCTCTATTTTACAGTGTGGGCATCAAGAAAATATGACAGTTTTGTGCCAAAGCCAAGACTGAAATTCTGATCTTCTGACTCATTTTAAGGGCATATTCCATTACACCATACATGTAGCTTATTAGAAATTGCTATGTGTCAATTCAACTAGAATACAGGCAAATTTAATTCTGGAATAGAAAATGGTATGTTTGGAATCTTATTAATTCCATCAGGAGATTTGCTTTCCCCTTTTGTTTACAGATTTCACACTTAAAAAACCTTATTTGCATATGATATAATTATTGCCATATATACTATAGAATTGATAATGTATAGAAGAAATCATTCATATTAATTTTATATCTTTTATAACAAATGCACTTAAAAGAGACTTATTTGTGAATTCATACACATCAGACATTGAAATACTGTGATTTATTGCATTTCATAAGTCTATTCTTAGTAGATAATCTGCTGAAAGGGTACTCTGTACCTTTACAATTATTCAGCCATAAGGTAATTTAGTTCCATGGAAAACTAAGTTAAGTGTAAGTTTTCAATTTTCCAACTATTACAGAAGCTTTATATTTAGAAGAATTACTGAATAAAATAATTACCCATCTTGAGTGCACAGCCTTTTTTTTCCTAATTGTCCTACATAAAATCCTTAGACCAAAAAATCAAAGCTTTGTAGAACAAATGAATTAATTGAGAGATTAATTGGGCCATGTTGCCACTTTTAAAAATCAAGTTATATTTTAGTGGAGCTGTGAAAACTTTTGCAAAAAATAATTCTATAATCAGGCTGACCGTGCCAATAAAACTGGATCACATTCTTTCCCCCTACTTTTCTGTTTTTCATTAAGGGTATCTAACAAATATTTAATGAATAATATAATTATTATTAAGCTCCTTGAACTTAGAGTCTGTGCCTTTTTTCATTATTGTAATTCTTGGTGCTTAGCCTAGACCCTGCACAGAACGTCTGAAAAATGTCTATTAAATGAATGAAAGCAAAGAAATGTATGACCACACTAATGCTGCATGAAGTATTTTTGTTATGATTATAGATAAATGAAAAGAAAAATCTTATGGTTTCTTAATGAGACAGTAAAGTGACCAGAGAGGCCTATGGTGCATGTGTGCAGGGGGAGAAGAAAGTAGGTGAGTGATCAGATTTAATTGAAAGTACTTTGTGAGTAATTGAATTCCTGCCTGAGAACTGGAGCAGCTTCTGTTTCCATTAGAGCTCAAAAGTGCTAATTGTCAATCAAGATAACTGAACTTAAAATCAGGAAAAATCCAGAAGCCTGGTAAAATAAACATTGTTTGGGGGCCTTTAGCAACTCAGTCTCATAACAACAAAGAGACATGGTCAAGAGAGTTAGCCATAAATGCTGATAACAAGAATGATAAAGAACTGGGAACTCACCTCTAGCAAGTATGGAGAATGGCAATTTTTCAATGAATTGTTAGAAACTTTATAGTGATTGTGTTTAGTAAGTATCAAGTTTTAGCTTTCTATGAACAATGAATGAGTTGGTCTCCATGCTGAAGTAAAAGATGAAAGGGAAGGAAAGAATGTGCTGATATTCTTTAGACTGCAATTGAGAATAAAATTTTTCTAGAAAGAATGAAAGAAGGGCTTCAATAAATAAAAAGAACCTATAACTGAAGAGCCAAACAAAAATTCATCTTTGCTAAGAGACTGGATGGTAAAAAAAAAATGTGAGTGAGAAGGAAAGGAAGTGAAAAGAATTTGAAACTAAGTCATAGATGTGAGGCTCTCTCCTGAGAAAGGGCAAACTGGATCCATTCAGGAAGAAGTAACTTCTCATCTTGCAAAAAAAAAGGAAAATATTGAACCTCCTGTGCCACTGGGCAAAGCAATGGCCAGAACAAGAAAAAGTCAGTAAAGTATTTTGTGGGTTCATTCTGAAAAATACCATGGTGAAAAATTGACAATTTGCCATCAATAATAATTTATATTTAGTTTAGTAGTTTAGTAGTCTGTAGTTTTCCTAAAGCTATCTTGTGCAACTAATGGAGAGCCATCCAAGTCCTGGCTTTTCTTTTCAAGTACTGTACACATAAACATACAAAGATATGTATACAACACATATATACATGTGTTTGTATAAATATATTTACATATGTGTATGTAGACATGCAAACACACATTTATACTTAGTATGACATTTCACCAGTATGAATTACTTAGTATGAATTTGTTCCAGTTTTGAAGGAAGGGAAAGTTCTTTTCCTTTCATAATTTATATTCTTTGAAGATGCAGTAGAACATGTACACAGATCACTAAATCTATAGTGATTCAATCAGGGAATAGTATTGGCAACTAGCAGAGGAGAAAGTAGTTAGTATGGTAATTATAATTTATCCTCTAAGTGCTAATTTTCTCTTGGTTTTTATTTTCTAAAACTGGTCAAGAAATTCCTTACCTTCTCCTATTTTTTTCAAAATAATCTCAGAGAAAAATGTCCATCTAGCGTTTGGCATCATACATAGGATCTTCTTATTCTTTCCACCATCACATACACACACCTTCCTTGTTAACTAACCTTGGGAAAAACCAGTATTAACTCTCATTTATATTCTCATCCCCCTCCAACAATCACTGCAATCGAATATCCCAAATGATAAATCAAAAAGAATGCACATAACTTTGCTTTTTTGCCAATAATCAACCTGGAATCTTCCAAAGATTAGAGATAAAAAAGTTGGGGGGGAAGGCTGGGAAGTCATAAGCTATTACCAAAGTAGATTGAAGATTTTAGCTGACTCAAATCCAGATTTGAAATGGGGAGAGACTGGAAGCAAAGAAAATAACATAAAGAGATCATACTATCCCTCTAAAATAGATGTAGATTTAGAGACCTAGAGTAATCTACTCTTATTTCTATCTGTTGTTAAGAATGTCTTTTAATGTATTATCTTTGGAGATGTATGTTTTATGCATGGGATATTTTCCCTACTCCCTATTGCAAATACATAGTTACAACATAATCACTGATTTTGAGAAACATTTGTTGGAAATGATGGAATGGAAATAGGAGAAATTGACTCCCTCTTCATTTTAAACTTCTTGAGCTTAAGAGGGCCTCATTCCAACTGTTTCAGTAAGACGCCCTAATTTAGCATCTGAGAATGGGATTTGGATTTCCAGACCACAGCTTAAAACCTAGAAATGATAGGCTATTGGTCCATTGGGGAAGTATACCTAATGAGGACTAATAAAAAATATATTTGCCCAGGGTCTTGTGAATCTCATCAAGGAGACTTTAAATTCAAAATAGAGGAGGAGGTAGAAACTACTCTCATATATCTGCCAAGTAAAATACTATAGAGCAGCAATTTTCAAAGAATGGTGGTAAGATGCCTAGATATCCCTAAGATCTTTTCAAAGGTACATGAGGTCAAAACATTTTTCATAATAATGATAATACATTTTAATTTCTAATGGTAAATACTAAAAATGTATAATGGTAATGATAATAATAATAATAATACCAATAAAATAAAAACACTCAGGTTCTGGACAATGGGCAATGCTCTCGAGCTTTCACAGTCATCAATGTGGTGAAATAAGGCTGTTTGCTTGCTCTCATACTTTTTAGCATAATTTTTTCATCATATTATCAAATGTCTTCAAGGAGAACAAACATGGAATCATCTATGGCACTGATGATAAATTCTTCAACCTGAAAAGTACAAAACCAAAGTGGAGGGAATGTGGGTGCAAGAACTTTTGTTTGCAGGTGATTGTGCACTCAGTGCATCCTTCAAAGCTGAGATGCAACAAAATATGAATCAATTCTCTACTGTAAGTGCTAATTTTGGCCTAACAATTAATACCAAGAAAACACAGATTCTCCATCAGTCAGTATGACACCATCCTTATGTGGAACCATCAGTTACAGTAAATGGTAAAGTTTTGAATGCTGTGAATAAGTTCTCTTATCTTGACAGTATACTTTCCAGGGACAAAATTGGAGAAGTTACCTGAAATATTCATATGGACTATTTGTATCCGACCTGTGGCAGAGTATTCTGACCTCATATTGGTCTGATCAGCCATAGTCAGACACACTGCAACTCGATTCTAACATAGTGATGATATTTTGGTCCTTTTTGAAAATGAAGGACAACAACAACCAATAATATTATCCATATAAATAAAAGCTCTTTGAGGGATAATTAAGAGACTAAAGGGGTCCTGGGATCAAAAAATTTGAGAATCTTTATCATAGAGAGTTGCAGATACAACTAAGGAGAAAAAAATATAATTTGAAAGGACTGATGATACAAAAAAAAGGAATACAAAAAGACTGTTAGCATTTAAAACCATGGTCTCATAGGTTTATACATAAATGCACAAATATGGTAACAAACAAATTAAGTTTTTGCTTCTAAGGAAGGAAAAAAGGGGATCTGATAGATATCCTTGAAATAGTAGATGGAGTTAAAACTAAATAGAATATGACTGGGAAAGATGATTTATTCAAAATGAACAAAAAAGAAAAAAAGAAGAAAAAGAAAAATATAGTACATATATTGTAATAATTTTATGTAACATATTTTTATTACTATAGGGTAATTTTTAATGTGAGAAAATCCTGGAAACTGTTCAAAGAAGCATGCTGAACAACATTTGGGTGAGAACCAATAAAGAGAGAAGCATTGTCATGGTTGTATATTATGGAACCCTTATACAGAAGGAAAAATTAGCAAGAATTTGAGGAAACAGATCACAAACCTGGTACAGAAACAAAATGTAGAGATAACAAGGGACTTAATTTCTTAACTTACAGTAAATGGGTAGCTACCGAAATGGGAGTCATTTTAAATAAGCTAAATACAATCATATTAATATCAAACTAGAGAAAAAGAAGAAAATGAGCTGGCATACTGATCTTAATTATAACAGATTTGATCTGAGCTATTAAAAAAACCATTTTATTTTTTTTAATAAGAAATTAATAAAAACATTGATATTTATTATCAATATTTCATATTGCAATAGGCTTTTTAAGAATGTATAGGGTTCCTTATTAAATATTTTCAAATGATGAGTGTGTGATTAGAAATTCAACTGATATCAAAAAACTTGCCATTAATTGAAGGACAAAAGGTCCCCCAAATAATCCTATAGGGAAAACAATTGATTTTCCTGTCATGCAAAGAGAGAAAGTAATCCAGACTAATAACTGTTTGGATTGTAAACTGTCTTGAATAAATTACTCACAGAAAAATGATAGAAAATTCAGTTCTAGGAATAACATTAAAAAGTTGGAGAACATTCAGAACACAATGACTAGGATAGAAAAGAAGATTATGTCAGATAAGAAGACTTGAGAATGGCACAGTACCAAGTTTAAGTATTTTACAATGGGCTGTCCCTTGAAGAGGACTTGCATATATTTGGCTCCTAAGGGCAGAACTAGAAGTAATATTTGGAAGTTGCAAAAATGCCTATTTTAGACTGAATGAAAGATACTCAGAAAGCAACAGTTTCCTCTCATTAGAAGTCTAATTAAAAGTTGAATGGCCACATCAAATATGTTGTTCATTAGAGATGTTAAACACACAGATCACTGTAACACTCTGAAATGTAGCCTGAACCAAATTAAAATGCAACTGGAAAAGAGCAAAACAAAAATATAATAGAACATGTTAATGTTCTATTATAATTATTATAATGTTTATATACATACATTATATATATGTATTTATATATTACATATGTATATATACATTATAATTATCATAATGTATTATAATGTTCTATTATAATTAATGTTAACATGTGGTTTTGTAAGGAAATATGTGGTCCACAGAATCCTTATGTACTATCTAGTGATTCCTGTTTATATCTGAGTCCAGTGTTTTGAAGAATATGAGTTGGACTCTGAGATTTCTGTAGTTCTGTGAAGCCACATTTGGATTTTATCACCTCATGATCTAGTGTTCTACGTGAAAAAGTAAAAAGCACTTAAGAAAATAAAATAAGAAATAAAGTACACACAAAATAATAAGAAATTAAAGTAACACGATTTTTAAAGCAATGAACAATCGTGTTTTGGTATATGTAAAAATGGCAAGGTACTAAATGATTAGAAAAAAATCACATTGTTACAGAGGAAAAAGGAATTTAAGTAGATATCCATAACCACTGAGCCATATTTATTCATTTCTAAAACAAAATGAAACAAAACAAAATAAAAAAAAACTTCAAGAGAATGATCTGCACAATCACTCATTATATACTTGACAAAGATATAGGAAAGGAACAATTATGGGAAAATTTTTCTTTCAACAATAGACCATATCTTCATAGTTACACAATTGACCTTTTTATAAAATATGAGATTCTGCTATCTTGATTGTTGTTATTATTAGAACATATACTTATAGGTTCATAGATGAACTGAACTGAACTATAAATTCATGTTTAGTTTTGATGTCTTATGTGGAGATCATCTTGTTTACCATCTACTAAAGCTCCTTTATATATATCATATAAATTGATTTCTTAATATGTTACTGTTCATATTCAAGTTTATACTAAGAGCATTGTCCAAAGTAACTTTTTGAAAGTTACTTTTAAAAATTAGATTCAATAGACTTTTGAAGGATAATCTAATGAAGAACTCTGAAGACCTAAATGTCTGTGCCAATAAAATGTGAGCTTTGAGAGATCCTAGTGTTCTGGAAAGGTTTTGAATACTGTTCTAGTGATAGACTTATTGTGTTTCCTAAGAACCAGCATTGTCTGTTGGTCAGACTACAGCATCCAGTTTTTTGAACAGCCCGTAGATCTAATTCATCAGTACATGTGTTTTATACAGGTGCTTAAATGGACTAGAACTGAAACAAGAGATGAGTTTAAATGGCCTTGGGAAGCCCAAATTTCTCCATGAAACAAAGATCCAACATTTTAAGAATAACATTCTTCTAGTGATGCTATATGACTATATTTCTTGAAATAGCATAGACTTCAAGGACATTGGAGGATGTAAATATGCTGCAACATATTACCAATGAAAAACTGCATTTCAATCTCATTAAAGGACATGAAGGAGATGCAAAGATGTATGATTAGAAATGGATGTAACAGGAACAATGGATTACATATGGATAGTCTTTGAACTCCATTGGTACTCATATAATGTCGAAAGTTAGAAGAAGATCCTTTTGTAAGATCTGAAAAGGGTTTTAGATCAAAGTGCCACAGTATTAGAATGCATGGGATGTTTTTCTGATGCAGTATTGAAAGGAGTAGTCACCATATCTTAGGGCCTCACCATAATGATGCTATACTAAGTATGACCACCCGTTGTGTTAGTCTACTACAATTCTGAACTCCCAAATTCAAGATATCCTTTAGCCTCAGGCTCCCTTGTAGCAGGGATTACAATTAAGTCTTACCACTCTTACTTTTGGTGACTTCTTAATAAGATATCTATAGGTAATCATAAGCAAATAATATATATCTTAGCATTTAATTCTTTTTCCTATTTTACTTTTAAATTCACAGTTTAGGATCCCATTTTATAAGTAATTTAACTGAAAAAAATTTCCAAGATTTACTAGTAAATGTTTCTATTTTATTCCAAAATATTTATAATTCAATAAAATCCCATGAAAACACTCATCATTTTCATATGCATCTCAATGTAGTAGGTTCAAATTATATTCCCTCAAATATAACTAAAGATATGATAAGCCTGATATGGTATAGTTAGCCAGAAAGGTATTCCTTGAAGGTATTACCTTCTAATTACCTTCAAATACTTTCCTGAAAGGTATTATTAGAATAATTACCACAACAAAGTATTAATGGGATGCTAGTACATTGCATAAATAATAATTTTTGTATAATCATCAGGGCAGTTATTAAGAGACTACAATGTATTACCAATAATGATTTGTGTATAGAGTAACATAAAAGATATTCTCCCAAAATGGACAATCACAAAAGGAAATCGATCAGCCATATAGCAGATCAAGGAATAATAAACAGATAGATAGCCTGGGAGCTGCATTAGTAGTCGGAATATAAAAAAAAAAAAAAAACCTAGGGAAAAAAAAACTTTCAGGATGCTGGATTGATCTTCTATGGAAGATTTATGGAGAGACATGGACAAAAGTCGCACAGAATGAAAAGTTGTGAATAGGTTGTGATCTATACCCTTGGGGGAGTATCTATATCAATGAAATAATAGTTCCTATGAAATATTGAAGTAAATAAAAGTGAACGCTATGAAATTAAAATTTCTTTGTTTCATTTTGCTAAACTAGCTGTTAAATTCAAAATGTGCACATTTACCACAAGAAGTCACTTTTCCTCCTATCTCAAAGTATATTACAAAGAAATATGGACTAGGCTTACTTATGGACTACCTCTAAAACAAAGTTGGGATTTATAGCCAATTGATAATATCAATTATAAAGCAGGGCTTATGTGTTCTAGTTTTAAATTCTGTTCTACTCCATTCTACCATTTTAAAAAATTCTATTTTTGCCAAAATTGGGATAACAAGAATGAATTTGAAAGTCCTATTTTTCTTAATCTTTATTTTTCTTCATTTTGCTATACTATTTGGTCCTCTTAATTAAACAAAGAAAAAGAAATGATAAACATTAAGACAGCTATAACCTGATTAATGTGCTATATACACATCTATCTCATTTACATATACTTATTTGACCACTGTCAGAAATTTTAAATAGCTAAAACTACATAAGATGTGACTATAAAATAGTGAGTTTAGGAGGGTATCCTGAAAAAAACAATGAAACAAAATGAAATAAAATAAAACATTGGAATAAATCACTGAAGGAATGATTGAATAAGGAAGAATGAAGCTCAGGATTCCCAAGCTTTTTACCTTGCCCTTTCAAAACTGATTCCCAGATCAATATGGTCCATGTGGTATGGAATGTCAAATCTTTAAAGTTCATAGTAAGTTTTCCAATTTAAGGAGTAAAAATGAGCAGGAGCAGCTTCAAGAACATCAGGATTTTAGTATAGATGATGTTACTTCCTTAACAGTCACTCATCATCATTATATGTCATGGTCACTTACACAAAATAGTTGGTGCTAAGGGGATTTACACTATTGCTTACTGTCATTCCTATTGAGGCCAGTGCTGCTGTTCTCTGTCAATGGAACCAAACACTGCTTTATTGTACTAGGAGCTAGAAATGTTCCTCAATCGTATGGCAGATGTTTCTATGAGCTTGAACATATTTTTGTTGCCATTGCCCACTGTGTCCTGGACAGGAGTACTGCTTGACTGCATCTATCTATTCTGAGTCCACACCATACTTATTCCCTGATGAATTAATACTCCTTGAATTCTGTCTAATAAAAAAGCCTTTCCCTGATCATACTAAAAACAATAACCAATGATAGTAATAGCACTTTAACATTTGCAAAGTTTTTTACAAAAATATTATCATTTAAAATTCATGGCAACTCAGGAAAATAAGTGCTATTGTTATCCCTATTTTATAGATTAGAAAACTGACAGGTAAATGTTAAATGATTTGCTTAAGTTCATACAACTAGTAACTGTCTGAGATAGTATTCAAGCTCATCCTTCTGACTCTAAATCTTGAATTCTATTCACTCCATTAACTAACTGCCATAATAGTTTGGCTGGATAATGAAGGGAGCAGAATTTTGGTGCCAAAAAACAGGTGAAGAAGGGGCAGACTGCAATAGAATGTAATCATTTTTCAATGAAGTATAAGTCAATAGTCACAACAAGGAGATTAAAACTGTCTGTTTTTACTTCAGTTGCCAAAAAATATCATATATATTAGTCAAGAACAGTTATATCTTCTTTAGCATATAAACTTATTTGTAATTTTTTTCAGATGTAAAGCACAAGTTGGGAATGAAGTAAATTAGCTGAGAGTTTGCCAACTGACCCAACTAAGCCAAATCATCTCAGTTGAATTAAATGTCAAAACTGGAAGGAGGGCAATGAACAGATGAATTATGGAAAATAGCTGTCAAGATTGTTATAACAAACTTTTTTCTGTATCAATGATATTGGGGCTTAACATCATAGGCTATGATGTATTACTATTCTAAATAGAAATGGTTCTAAAGAGAAGCCAGATTAAATAAAATATTCACAAAGCTGATTTGTGCTAGAAATGGCACAATTTTGAAGCATCAATTCCCAAAATATCTGATACTCTTAGATATTTTAGGAAAATGTAAAACTTGTTATCCAAAAATTTCCCTGAGAAAATAACAGTAACTATCATTCTATTTTCTCTATTTTCACTACCAAAAATGTATGAAAGCAATTCATACATGTATTAAGCACAACTTCGAAGAAGTATTTATTAATGAATAAGCCTTTTTTATTAGTGAAGTCATCCAGATGTTCTTGCTCACAGATGACATTGTGCAAACTCCAGAATACTCAAAAGCCTCCTGTGTGTGATTAACAATAACTCAAAAGTTTGTTCCAAAAATCCATAGAATACAAACCAATGAATGAAGAGTGACTGTGATCCAGATTATGATACATTGTTGGATAAACAACTCATAAAATTGGATATATATAGATCAACAATTATGTATGTGTATGATATGAATATGTCTGTATATCTTTATAAGCACATGTTGTGGGCATATCTCCTATATATATCATATACATGCATATATATGTATATAGAAATATGCATATGTATCTGTAAACATGTTAGTATAATTGGGCAAGTGTTTTAGACATCAGTTTAAATCCAGAATATAATAGGTAGAGGATAATAGAAAAGATTGTTTTTGTACAGTGATTTTAATGACCCCCCAAAAAAAACTGCATCTTGAAAGATTCATCTTTTTATAAATATACTTCTGATCATGCTATTTAGCTTGAAACCATAGAATATTAGTCTCTGATGAATTAATTTTGTCAGTCACTCAAAAGATAATGGGGAGGTTCTTAGTAGGTATGAGCAGGTTACATCATGTATAAAAGATATAATTAAAAAGTCATATGACTGAAAAGATAAAATAGTCATGGATCAAGAACAACCAATATGTTTCATTGGCATTCATGTAAAATAAAGACATCTAGAGAATAGATGTATAAACTATGGTCTTTAGGTCAAATCTGGCCCATTGTTCACTTGTGCATGGCCCAGACCATTGTCTCACAACACATTGAACAGATACTTTTCGAAGAATTTTCTGAACATCATTAACCAGAGTTGCAGGGGAAGAGAAGTCATTGCTCTCTTAGAATTTTTCACTGTTAAAAGTGATATCCACTCTGGCTTTTTTTCCAACAGTGAGATGGTTCAGGCTAGTTCCAATGGCTTTGTGATAAAGAGAGCCACTTTGACTAAGAGAAAGGATGGGAACTGAGTGTGGATCACAACATATTATTTGCACTTTTTGTTGTTGTTTGCTTGGATTTTGTTTTCTTTCTCATTTTTTTCTTTTTGATCTGATTTTTGTTGTGCCTCATGATAATTGTTGAAATATGTATAGAAGAATTGCATGTTAAACATATATTGGATTACTTGCTGTATAGGGGAGAGGATGGGGAAAAGGGAGGGAGAAAAAAAATTGAAACACAAGGTTTTGCAAGGGTGAATATATAAAGTGATATGCACATTAGTGAGATCCCAGCTTTGCAGCAGAGAAGTATTGGAATCTTTCCAACTATTGCTTTAGTAGTTAAAAAAAAAGTTTTGACTATGAGTTTATATTTTACCCACAGACAAAATTAATATTAAATTAATACTAATTGAAATGTCTTTCCTTTTTTGCTGGTACTGTGCCTTTTGGTTGCATTTTAATAACACTAAAATTTTGGCCACTATCCCGATAGTAAGGATCCATTGCAGTGAAAAGTAAGTAGAGTAGCAGAAAAAAATAGTATTAAGAAAGGCAGAAATAATGATAAGAAGAATCATAGAATTATAAAATGTTAGAGCTGGAATATATTAGAAATAATTCACACAATTCTCTGATTGAAGGAAATCAATAAATATTTGTTAAATAAATTTGAATCTTTTTAAGAGAAGAAAACTGAAGCCTAGGTGGCAGAGGCAAGATCAGAATTCAGTTTTCCCAGTTTGTAAAGTCATTGTCTTGCATTGTACTAAAAGAAGGCTGTGAAGCTAAGCAGAAGTAATAAAGATAATGGGGAAATGAAGATGAATTGGAAGAGATGGAGAGGAGGTTCAATTTAAAAAGCATTCTAAAAAGTTGATGTTTAGAAGTAAACAATTTTAATGATGATATGATTTCTCAAATTAAAAATTATTCTTTGAACTAGATCTAAGTAAATAAAAAACTGGATCATGATATTACAAGAGAAAAGAAGAAACTGAAAGCAAACAGTTGTTTATGAAAACTTTTTTAAAGACTGACAGTTTGTTTCCTGGATTAAGATGGGCTTCCCACTGGTTTTGGGAAAAAAAATCTTTTTCTCTCTTCTTGTCTTCTCACTATCTCTGTCTCTCTCTGTCTCTATCTCTTTCTGTCTCTGCCTCTATCTGTCTCTCTCTGTGTGTTTCTCTCTCTCTCTTTCTCTCTCTCTCTCTCTCTCTCTCTCTCTCTCTCTCTCACACACACACACACACACACACATACACACACACACACACACACACACACACTTACCCTTGAAGTTCATTTGGATTCTGACACACAATATAAATTGTCCTTGCATAGAACTTCTAGGTTTTACTTTGAATTCATACGTTTTGGTTAAATGTTTGCTCTAAAGCTTTCAGTTTATATAGCATGCCTTAATAGTTATATAGTTAAGAACCAACTTTTTTCTTTCCATTAACTAAGGTTTATAACTTTCCAGACTATGGTTCAGCAAGTGATTCCGCCCCTCCTGAGGAGAAAATTCTTGATATCTTAGAGAAATTCTGCTTCATTTATAGGAGACCTTTTAATTTCATTCAACAAATATTTTAAGAATTTATTAAGTCTGCTGTATTGTTCTAGGCTCTGAAATTGATAAGGAAAAGTACATTCTCTGGTGTAATTTGAAATCAATTTGAAATGATCTATGTGAGTTAGTGTGGAGTAATGAAAGGCACTAAACTTGGATTCAGGTTATGTGGGTTTGGTTTGCTATTTCTGTTATTTACTATCTAATTTGAAAGGAGTAGAACACATCAGTTTCCTCATCTATAAAATAAGGAGGGTCAATTGAAGATATAATACTTATTATGTTTCTTATCCTTAATGATCTTTAAGGAAAAAAAAATAGAGATTTTAGTTCATTGAGCAGATTCCTAATTGGTTGAACATTAGCTCAAGGTTATTGATTATGAACATAAAGGGAAGGGTGGCTCTGTGTCACACAATTGTTTACCACCCTATCTTGTCAACATTTCTACCAATGAATTGGCTTAATGAGAGATAACATATGTAAGTGCTTTATAAACCTTAAAGCATCATACAAATGCCTAGCTATCATTATTATTGTCATTGATAATAATAAATCAAGGAGAAATGCTTATCAAATTTTTGGATGACACAGAGCTGAAGACAAGTAAGTGGCACCTAATTCTCTAGCTGATAGTTTTAAGATTCAAAAAGAAATCAAAAGGTTAGAAAAAATAAAGAGAAAGAAAAAAGGGTAAAATTCAATAGGGATGGATGGATTGATAAATAGCTGATATTATTATCCGCCCCCCCTCCCTAATATGCCCCTATTTCTCCTTTTACTATGTGATGGATCTGCATATGGGGATTTATGGGCTTTTCCTCCCATAGATTTCATCTCTTAGAAGGCTTTGGTAAAGGACAATATGAATCCTGAAGGTGATTTCCCAAGGGTCCTGTGGCATGGATGTTACTGGATGTAGACTTTGAAGGTGAAAAAAGGGACAGGGTTAGAGGGAGACACAATGGCAGTTGAAATGCATCTATCCTCCTGCTGCTGCCAGTGGTAGATTGATGACAGTCATGCATTAGCTTCTGGGGCACTGGAGTTATATCCCTCTTCAGTGCCAGAGGTCATAGGGACATTATACAATGGAATAGCACTTCTTGAGCCCCAGAGACAGCATTCTGTTGTCCTGTTTGCCCATGTAGTTGTAACCATGAGACTAAAAGCTATCAAAGAATCTTCTAATCTCCATATAAACAATCAGTTGTGAGTTAATGATCTGTATCCAGTACCCATTTTATGGGAAGAAAGGAGAGCAATCATGGTAATCTGTTCTCCAGATTAGCTCTTTCTTCCAATCCTTTGCTGGTTGTGTCTGGGAGATGGAAAAATGGATTTGAACCTAAAATAATTTTTTCTTTCTATTTTCTGAGAGGATCAAGAATACAATAGTATGTACCTTTAATGCATTTATTATTTGAATTAAACTGTTTAACTTATGACTGATGTACAGATTAATATTTGAAACAAACAAAAGAAGGAAAAGGAAAATATATGGCAAGTAGGTAGGTCTATATGACTTGGTAAGATAGTAGTATCCTTTGCAGAAGAAAAAGCGAAGTTAATAAGATGGGTACAATTTGAAGGAAAGATAAGATCTACGTTGGACATTTTCAATTTCAAATGTTTATAAAACATTTAGCTAGAGATATCCAAAAGAAAGTTGGTGATACAATAGAGGAGCCCAGGAAAGAAATTATTTTTGGATATTATCTGCTTAGAGTTGATAACTGAAGCAATGGAAGCTGATGGAATCACATAGAGAAGTATAGACAGAAAAGAAGGGAATTCAGGACTGAACCTTGAAAGATTCACACTATTGGGATCCATCAAAGAAAACTGAAGAGTGGAAAGGCAGGTGGGAGAATAGAAGAGAACAATATCATGAAAATTCAAGGAAAAGAATGTTGCCTATGGTTGGTGATAAACATTGTTGGATGTAGCAGAGAGATAGAGAAAGATGAGAATTAGAGATTTTAGCAGAACACAACTTTAGTGATTAAATTGGTAGCTAGATTCAAATAGATTGAGAAGTGGATAAGAGAAGACAGAGTAGAAGTAGATCTGTTGATCTAAATATTTTATGATTTTAAGTGCCTTTTTTTTTCTAGGAGTTTGGCTCTTGATGTGATAAAAGACACAGGAAGATAGGCTGAAAGAATGAAAGAGTTGTGTGAAAAGTTATTTTTTTATTTTTTGTTTTTTGTAAGAAGATGCCCTGAGCATCCTCTTATAGCTTTGTATTAGATGAATATGTTCTTAGCTTTCTGGGGTTATAATTTTTTTTAAACAAGATTAGAAAGAGGCTGAATTATCATGAAATTTGTGCTGGGAAAATGGCATTCTAGGGAACCTGGGAAGTGGTCATAAATGGAAGAGTAAGCATAAAATATTTTATCTAGTAATTAACTATAAACAAGAGCAGTGTAGTCTTTCTTTGCATGCTAAACTTCTCATGAAAGAATTAGTTTGGGATGAAACTTGACTAACCATATTTACTCTAACATAATGCCAAGACCAAAATATATTTCTTCACTTTCACTACTCCACTCTGTCTTTTTATTACTTGGCAAATTAGCATGTTCTACTCTGAAACATCTTCTTGTTCTTTTAAATTTTGTTTGCTTGCTGCTTATATATTAATATTAGATTTTGTTACTAGATAAACATAATTATAGTGAACCTAATAATTATAATCTAAGTGAATGACCTGCTATAGAGAGTGTGGGTGGGAGGAAGCCAATGGCTATTTCTGACTCACAGTTTAATGGGTTAGGAAGCCTCCTTTTCCAATGTGGTAGCAGAAATTTCATGGAGGCTCAGAGCTTGTATTGTTTTTATCAGTATTTAGTATTAATAACTTCTGCAAGAGAGTAGGGCAAACAGGATACATAAAGCTGTAGGACTACAGCTCTGAACTAAAACCTGAAATCTTTCCTCTCCATCTCTAGCACGGTGGGTTACTATAAGTGAGGATTCTTGAGTCAAAACCCTTCCACTTCTTCCTCTCCCCCTTCTATAAAGAAAAAAGGGAAGGGGCAAAAGAAGAAAAAAGACAGAAGACAAAGAAGAAGAAGAAGAAGAAGAAGAAGAAGAAGAAGAAGAAGAAGAAGAAGAAGAAGAAGAAGAAGAAGAAGAAGAAGAAGAAGCAGCAGCAGCAGCAGCAGCAGCTTTGGAAAATTAAAGAAGTAGTGGTAGGAACAATTCCATGAGCAAATCAGGTTCATGTTCCCCCTTAAAGTGATAAATTTGTCCCTGGGACTTATCGACCCAAGGCACAAGAGTTTAAACCTCTCCTACTTTGACAAAGTTTCCTGGAAAGTTCTTAATATGGAAAGTCATTAATATGACTTTCTGGTCACCTAATGGCATGAAAGAAGGCCCAACTATATGAAACTAAATTTTTTTAGACTTGGTAGATATCTCAAAGTTAAGTCACTATAACTTATGCTGATGACAAAGACATTCCTACATTCATTATTGAATATTCTTTTAATACTATAGCTGAGTCTCCTTTTGATAATCGTTGATTATCCTACAATATCACATTTTATTCCATAATCAAACCTGAACTATCAGATCTGAGTTAAGCTAGTCCATAGATGAAGGGATGAATGAAGTGGAAAAGTACCAAAAGAGATGGAAAGACATGGGTTACAGAATACAAATAGAAGGATCAGCCTTAGCATAAAGAATGATCACTCTTCTTTTAAAGATTAAAGCAAATAAAGAATAGGAGAAATATTTCAAGGAATTTTAAAATAAAGAATAAGGAAAAATAGGGTGCTTGTGGTCAATGGCATTGCTTTTCTCAGTAAAATATAAGATAAGATCATGTGCTATAAATGATTGATAGAGGTGTTGTAACGAAGAGATTTTGAACAACAAACAACAACAGGAAAAGATAATAATCAATTTAAGAAGACTAAAAACACATGATCATAAAATCTCAGATTTGAACTGGAATTAGTAGTCAACCAGCATGAACTCCTTACTGACAAAGCATCTCTGCTACAATTAATCATTGATTCTATTCAGAAAGAACTTTATATGCTTTTTACATAATAACTTTTTCTTGAAAGATATTTCTAACTTTTAAAAAATAACAAATATTTCAATGTCCTATATTTTTCTTCTTAAGAAATAATTTAACATGGAAAAAATAATAAAAACATATTAAAGGAACACAGAATAAGACATAATTAGAATATTACCAGTCACACTCCATTCTTGAGAAACAAAATTGATTTTGTAGCACATTTTTTTGATCAGTGACATATTTAAAAAGTCATACATCATATAATTGATAAAAATAATAACAAAAATGCTGGACATGTACATGAAAAGATAATAAGTTCAAGTTCTTATTTGTAACATGAAGTAGAGAGATAAACTGGTTTAACATCGTTCAGGAATGCCTGATCAGATTCAGATATGAATCCTCAGTTAATTACTTATCTTTATAGAAATATCTGCCGAAATATCTCTCAAGTATCATTCACAAAGCAGTAAGAAGGTAATGAGATTTATAAATAAAACCAAAAATTATCATCAATTTTATACCATTTTCATATTTTTCTAATGAAGAAATAATCCTTTCAAATAAACACCCAAAATCTGATATGGATCTATTAAAAAAATCCCAGCACAAACTTGACAACATTTTATAAGATCCTCAGAGAACAATAAAAATAAAAATCAACTGAATGAAATCAATCAGGAAAAATTTGGGGGCTGTTATGTTACAAAACAGTAACATCAGGCAAGGATAAATAAACCACCAACATGGTGCTAATATTACCAGCTAATTTCACTTCCTCAAATAGTGGAAGGATGAAACAGAAAAAAAAAAGATTATTATTCTTTTTCCTTTGTGGTTCTAACAAGTCCTTAGATGTTTAATGACAGCTCAAGAAAGGTATATCTATTCATAAAATGTTGATATGGAACTACAATGGGATTTAGAAACTTTCTAGTTTAAATCTTTCATTTTTATAGCTGAGAAAATTAATCCAAGGGAGATTGACTAAGTTTATAAATCAATCAACCAATAAACAGTCATTAATCATTTAATATGTTCTAGACCATGGGCTTAGTTCTGGGGATTAGAATTCAAGTCATCTGACTAGAGATGCTGCTTTCTATTGAACCACACTACTTCATTCTATGGCTAAATAAAACTGGAAAAATCAACCCAATTTGGTGATTGCATACATTTGTACAAGCATATAGTATGTGTCAATTTTCTGAAGTCTGATCCTCCTAATCCAATTGCCCAACATGGTGATTCTATGCATTTCTTTATCCTAGACTTTCATGTATACATGAAATTATAAATGCCTCTCTATATATCCCTATATATTAATTCAGGAAGGAAGGAAACAAGAGAGAAAAAAGAATCAGGAAAAAAAGAGCAATCAAAACCAATGTTAATAGATCAACAAGTAGAAAAATGTAACTTGGAAGAGAATAAGGAGAAGAATGATATAGTAGGTATAGTATGAATCCTGAATCAGAAAGACAGGTTCAAATCTCACTCCAGATGCTTTTACCTCTGTGACCTTTGGGCATATAAAATATAAATTAATCTTTCTCAGCTTCAATTGCTTATCTATAAAATGAGGAGTGGATTAGGTAAGTACTCAACTTTCTACTGATTTTAAATCAATGATTCTATGAAAACTGTATGTTTGATGTTACACTGAAAATATTAGATACTTTTTCTATTAGGGAAATTCTGTACACCATAGAGAAAAAGGGATTCACAGATAATAGCAAGTTATTATTTACCTTCCTATTACCAAATCCTGGGAGAATAAACAAATACTGATACTTGGTAACTCCACGGTATGAGACAGGCTACAATTTTTTTGTAAACCTGACATAGTTAAACAAGGGGTGTACATTTTTAAGACAAATAATTGAGACTTAATGAAACGTCTGAGGAGATTCATTAAATCTAACATTTGCAACACAACATTGGCCATTACATGAGAAGCCAAATAATAGAAGAAAGACAGAATCATAGAATCTTAGAGTTAAGAAATACCTCAGAGATCATTTAGTCCAAATTATATATGAACAGGAATCCCCTCTATTACATACCCAATAAATAGTTATCCAGTCTCTATTTGAAAACCTAATAAAGAACTCATTACCTCTTTAAGTAACCCATTCCTCTTTTAGACACTCAGGAAATGTTTCTTTATCTCATATTTAAAACTGTTATTCTGGAAATTATGAATAGTGAACCTAGTTCTATAATCTGGAAGCAAGTAGAACAAATGTAATGTGCCCCAGAAGTCTTGGTGTTGTTTTAAGTTTTAATTACTTAACAGTGCACTAAGACTTTTGTAATACTACTTACAATTACTTTTCTACATGACACCAGTTCAAATATGTAAAGAAAGTTTATTTTTCTTTACCTCACGGTAGCACATTCATAAGCTAAATATCCTAAATTCTTTCTGTGGTATGGCCTCCAGTCATATCAAAACCATGATCATCTTCTCTAGACCTCTCTTGAGTTGGTCATTGTGATTCCTAAAATGAGATGCCTGGTACTAAATATAACACTCCCAATATGGGCTGAGTAGCACATAGTATACAACATACTTATCATTTCCAAGTCTCTCAATTCAGCTGATGTTAGAATAAGGGTTTTTTTGAATTCTGTGTCCTCTTGTTAATAGATTGCAGACCATTAAAAATCCAGACATTTGAAAAAGTAACCATTGGCTAGCTGGAGGGTTAGGGTACAGTGCTAGGCTGGAAGTCAGGAAGACTCCTCTACATGAGTTCAACTCTGGCCCCAGACACTTATTTGTAGTGTAACCCTAGGCAAGTCTTAACTTAACTCTGTTTACCCTATAAAATGAGCTGGAGAAGGAAATGACAACTACTTCGTTATCTTTGTCATGAAAACCCCAAATGGGATCACAAAAATTATTGAAAGCATTAAATGACAACAATTTTACACCTAGCCTGTTAAGATTTCTATCTTCCACTAAAGATGAGTCTTGCAGCTTTGTGTCACCTAAAAACTGAAGGAACTTTTAAATCTCTCTTACATCTAAGTAATTGATATAAAAATGTTGAATAATAGATGACCAAATAAAGGTCTCTTAACTACTCCATAATGACTTCCCTTCAAAAAGAAACCAACCCACTGAAAATTATCCCCAAATAGTCGGAATAGAATCTGTTCATTCAATCAACTCTCAATTTAACTAACAGGAAATATTCTAAGCTATATTTGTCTATTTTATCCAGAAGAATTTGATGAAAGACTTTTTCAAATGTTCTGATTATATCTCAATATATTATGTTTATGGCATAGTATATGTGTCTCTTAGATTGATTCTGGAAAGCAGAAATAATATGCCATGATATATAGACCAGAGCAAGCAACTGCATAGTTTAGAGTAATGTGGTGATCACAGCTTTGCTAGGAGAAAGGTATATTCTATAACTGATAAAGGTGTAACCACACCCTCAGCAGTTTTTGATCTATTGCTGAGATGGCATAAGGCAACTTTATTCAATCATTATTTTAATATAATACAAGGTATTTCTTATCCCATCACCTGTCATATACTTTATTCTCTCAATTGACTAAAAGTTTGAATCACCCAAAGGATGTTGAGCCCCAAATGATAAAGAGCTTTCTCAGCCATATATCTTTTGAAACACCCTGTGTAATTCCTTTTTTGAGAGTTAGTTATACTGCTTGCTTCCATATCTAGCTTTAGCCCATAGCCTGTCACCTTAATAATTCATTGTCCATTTCAGAATCTCATAGTCTCTAAACCTTCTATCTCTCTTGATAGACTAATCAACATTGACAGGTTTTCTATATCTTCTAATTTTTCTAAGATTGCTCTTAAGCTACTGAATATTACTAATGAAAGTCATTAAGTTGACTTGATATTACACATCACCAAATTTGTAGACCTGTGATAATGCTTAAAATTGTTCTATTCTTCTCTTATGGACCCCAAACCCCATTTCCCACAGTGATTATTCCAAACCAATTCCTATTTTTCAAACCCCATCTATACCCCAGATCTAATAGCAGTTCCTCCTCCTCTTCATCCTCCCAGGGGCTAGTGTCCTACCCTTTAAAAAATTACCTTGCAATTAGTTATTTTATATGTATAGTTTTCCTTCAAAAGGAAGCTTCTCAAAGTCAGGGGATATTTAACTTTTGTCTTTGCATACCCAGAACAAATGCATAATGCATAATATATAATATAGGAATCGACTGCCCCAAACATGCATTGCATTGTCATAATAGATTGGTTGAAATTTTAGGGTGCCATTTTATTCTCTTCCCTTGAGTACAAAATTAGCTAATTATGGGACTAAAGAGACATGAAAGTGTTTGTAAGCAGAACCATGGTGCAGTTGATTACTCCTCTTTTCCTTACCTGTCATATATAAATTATCAGCAGTTCCTTGCAATCTTTTAAATTCATAATTTCTTCAATCCTTTTTATCACTAGAATGGATCCACTTGGACTGTTGCCAATATCCACCTAACAAACCTACTTCTTTCAGGGCAACTTTATAGTTGACTAATTTGACTACAGCATAGATCTCATCATAACAATGTTTTAGCAAAAAATCTCAAGTGGTTTGGTATTGCTTAATGAGGAAAGATTGAATATCTTTGCCTAGCATTCAGGGATCTTTACAGTGTGTCCCCACTCTGTCTTGATAGTCTTATCGTCTCTATGTACTCAACATTCCAATCAAAATAGACAAAATTTTATTCTCTGATCATATTCTGTGTTTTTGTGCCTTTGTATTCACTCATCTTCGTGCATCCAATCTCTTTCCTTCTTACTTTTGTCTGTTGTCATCCTCCTATCCTTTAAATCCTACTTAACAGTTGAGGCCTTCTAAGATCTTAGTAACAGTGCACTTATCTAATGTACCTAAATAATATTCTATTTGATTGTTTTCTATTTGTCTCTTATGACTCTACTATATTGTCAATTTCTTAATGACAAGGATCATGACTCACAAAAATTTTGTATGTCCTCCAGTAACTAGCGCCGGATTTTGAACACAGAAAATACTAAATAAAAATCTGTTGAATGTATGAATAAAAATATTATGATATAACATCTAAATTATTTTTGAACTTTAAGACTCTCTGATCACATTCAGATGTCATAGAGTTAGTTTTAAATGACTATTTTTGATTTTTGTAACAACCATATAGATATGAATTTTCATAAAGTGGCATAATTAGATTGTGAATAAATAGTAATATTCTAAACTTATAAGAGAACTCTGCTGTCTAACAAATGATACAAGAAATTTGTCAAGAGTTAACTTTTCATCCAGATTTTTCACATTTGATTCACTAATAAACCAGGAACTAATTTCCTATTGGTAATATGAAGTGAAGATATTGAGAATAAATGAATATATTAAACTGCTCAGCATAAATAATGAAAAATAAGCAGTTCTAAAAATAACAGGATAATATAAATTGCTTTGGATGAAGTAAATCAGGCAAAAGTACTGCTTATTTCCAGAAACTAAGGTAGTTGTTTATGAAAGTTTAAGTAGAATCTTTTTTTGTCCTTAATTAGTAAATATATTGCTTTCCATTGTTTTGCTTTAAGAGGAGATAAGAACCCTTTATAGGATTCTATCCTGAAAGCTTTTTATAAGGTACAAGTCTATTAATATCTTTTACATTACTTTTATCTGAATTTGTTCTGAGGAATCAGGTCGATATTATTTAATAATTTTTTTTACTTGTACTATTTAAGAGAGGAAGGAGAAATGAAACAATAGGATAAAGGAGAAAAATGAAGATAAACTTTCTTATAGGCATTTTGAACAAAACATTTTTAGAATACCTTAGTATGGTTGGTTATCATCATTATGAGGTCAGGATAACCAGATTTTTTTTTTTAATTTTATTTTTCCTGGTAGCTTGAAAGTGACCTAGATAGAATGGCAAGGCAGAGGGCGAAGTGACAGATAAAAGCAAATCCTTCTTGAGTCCTAGTGCCAGTTTATAATAATTTGTTAACCTTTATCCCAGAATTAAAGGAAAGAAAAGGAAGAAAAACTTGAAATTGGGGAGAGGAGGGTGAAGAGAATCTTAGGTTTGGATGCAATGAATAAAGAGGTAGGCTTAGATTCAGAAAGATCTGAGTTCAAATCCATCCTGAGACATTTACTACTTGTGTGGTCAGGGGTATGTCACAACATTTTCTGCTTAAATTTCTTCATCTGTAAAGTGGAGATAGTAATACCAAAGCTGTTGTAAGGACCATGGGATAATATTTGTAAAATGCTTTGCAAGTCTTGAAGCACTATTTAGTGTAAAAATTATCCTGGCATGGATTCTGTCAATACAAAGTTATTATTAAATAAAATTAAATTAAAAAAAAAAGCACTATTTAAATATTACACTGATAGGTAATATAAATATAGGTAATATTGATAGGCCCTTCAATTTTAGTTGCAAGGGAACTGTAATCACTATTGCCTAGGACTTTTACAACTAGACTTCCTTTCCAGGACATTAGAAGTGCAGAGATAAGTATCACTGCCACTTATCTGTCCTAAACCTCAGCCCCACTAGTTCTTTCTCTGAACCAAATGTTAATATTTATCTGATCCAAACAGAAACTGGGCAAAGGAGACATACACGGAATTGTATGTACAATCCAGAGACAACCTAAACCCTTGATCTACAAAGTGACTCACAAACATCTAAACCAGAGCAAGTAATATTTTTTTGGAGGGGGGAGTTATTACTGCATTGGTTTATGGGATTCCCACTTGAGGGAATGTTCATGATTGCCTTTGAGAAATTGTAAACTTCATTAACTAATACCAAGTTTCCCATGAAAGCAAGAGTCCATATTTTTAATAACATTTTATTGTTTTTTACTATTTAGCAACTAAACACTCTACCTCTTCAAAATTTTTAAATGGTTATCATATACCACCAAAGTAGGACTATTACAGCTTCTCTCAGAAAGTTACCTCCATCAAAGTGGGATTAAAGGCCTTATCCAGGTTTACATAATGAAAACATTTCAGAAGCAAGACCAGAACCAGATCTTCTTGGTTTCAAGGTCAGTTTTCTAATCAGTATGTCATGGAGGGCATAGATAGATCAAAAAATATTTTGTTTTTTAATATGAAGTTAGTATACAGGATAACCAAAGGAGATTCAAGAGGTAGATGACATACTTCAAATTATGATTTATCTTAGAGTACATCAGAACTATAGTATAAACAAGGGAAATGCAAAGACATAGAAAGTGGAGTAGCTTCCAATGTTGTTATTATTTGGTCATGTCAGTCTTGTTTGATTCTATGATCCCATTTAGGGTTTTCTTGGCAAGGATTCTGTAGTGTTTTGTTCTTTTTTCTCTAATTCATTTCACAGATGTGGAAACTGAGGCAAACAGGGTTTAGCGATTTATTCAGGATCACACAGCTAGTAAGTGTCTCAGGCTGAATTTGTCTTCCTCGCAAAAAGCACTTTCCCAAACTTTTATAGATTTTTCCAAAAATCCACCCATGCCTGCCAAATTATGGGATTCTTTCCCATGTCTTCTCATGATTTTCCACAGGAATTCCACTAAATATACAGGAAGCCTTTCTAGATATTTTGTTTGTTTGTTTCTTTTAACCATTGCTAGTTTACCAGTAGAGCATTCTATCTATCTGCCATCATGCCTTTTTGCCATGTAATAAATCCATCTTCTTTACTATCATATGATTCCTTAATGATGTTTTTTTACTTTATCTTTTCTTTGGAATACCTGATTTGTTATATGCTGTTCATAGCCACCATGCATCTGGACTTAGAATGACTCCATTATTATGAACTTCTCATGCATACAAAATACGGGTGAACTTAGCAGTTTGAGTGACAGTGCCACCTTGATACTTGGAGATACTGAACTCTGAGTAACTATTTCACCTATGCCTCTTAGGAAAACCCATGAGCAAGTGTTACCCATGTGTGAACATATATTTAATCCAAGTCTTTACATTTCTATATACATGATACATAAAAGTGTATTGCATAAATTATGCACTAATTAAATAGTATTAGTTTTAACTAGCAAATCATAATGTGTCTGAAATACACTCATTCATAAAGCAAGTATTTGTACTATGTATTTGGAAACAATAGAAGACTGGATTCAAAGCCTGACTCTCTAATTTACTACTTTTGTGATCTTGTGTAAGTAAATCTCATTTTTTCTAAGCTTTAGTTTCCCCATCTCTAAAATGAATGAGTTTGATTAAAGTTTTTACAGTCTTAAATCTATGATCCTATAGATCCTTAGGCATTTAAATATTTTTTAAAATGTGGATTAAAATAACTTTGTACTTTGATTTGTTTTTTGAGAACTTAATGATACTGCTCAATATCATTGCCATACCTAGGAAAATCACAGAATAAAAATTAGACATTATTGGCTAGAATATATATGGCTTAAATTTGTTGTTCATATTGAGCTAGATGGCACTGGTAGAATGTTAGAGAAGAGAAACAGTATACAAACTAACCTAACAAATTAAGAAAAATGGACAGGTATGAGCAAGATAATATTAATAACAGTGAAGCAAAAATCTAAGTCTGAAGATGATATACTCTTCATTGTACCTCATTAGCTTCTTGCACATCTGACTCCTTCTCACAGTCACTATTTTGGTTAAGGTTTTTAACACATCTTTCCTAGATTACAATAGCTTATTAATTGTTCTCTGGTATCTTACTATTCCCATCCACCCTACAAACAAAGGAATTTTCCTTAAGCACAGGTCTGATCATGTTATCCTCTCCCCAAAACTATTCTTATCAACTCCAATGGCTTCACATTACTTCTAGGAAGAAATGTAAAATCCTTTATTTCATTTTTTTAGCCTCACTGGACATCATTTTTCCTCCTATATTCTGGAATCCAGGGCAATTGGTGTGTGTGAGTATGTGCACGTGCATGTGCGTGCGCGCACACACACACACACACACACACACACACAAAATCTCCCACCTCTGTTTTTGCAGTGACCATCCCCAAAGCCTGGAATGCACTCTCTCCTCACTTATACCTTACAGAATTCTTCTCTTCCTATAAGATGTAATTCAAATATTATCTGCCCAAAGCCTTTCCTGATCCCAACTCCCCCATACAACTGCTAGCTCTCTCTCTTTTAAATTATTTAAGGATTTTGTATGTACTCATATTTATTCAAAGGATATAGAACATATTTATCTGTATATATGTTGTTTTTTCTTTAGAATGTAAGCTCCATGTATTTCATTCTTTATGTATCCCCTAGCCTTAGAAAATATTAGAAATTTAATGAATATTTGGTGATTGATTAGTAGGAGTCTTTACCAGAAATTCCATATGTTAATAACATAAGTCTGGTTTAAAAAAAAATGAGTAAGTATAAATAGGACAAATGGGAGGAATACAATTGTTTATTTTGGTCATAGGTTAAAAATCAGCAGCATAGTAATATAATGTTTAAAATATGCCATCCTTTATTAATGTGAAAATATAGTTTCTATAAATGGAAATTATGTCTGCCTGATTAATATAAAAAGTGGACTAGAATATATGAACAAAAGAGGTACAAAGTTCTATAAGAGATTACAGGTGACTATGATCATTTTGAGGATAAGGAGGAAGACAGTCAAGGCTTGAATGAAGGCTTCAGTTCTCACATTTGTAACAGAAGAAGGCAAATAGGTGGCACAGTGGTCGTGCCAATGCCCTAAAGTCAGGAAAACCTGAATTGAAATTCAGCTCAAATACCTTTCACTTACATAATCCTGAGCAAATCACCTGACCTCTGCCTCAAAAAGGTAGTTATAGCAGCACCTACATCACAGTGTTGTTGGGAGAATAAAATAAGATATTTGTAAAGCATTTGGCACATAGTAAGCACTATATAAATTTGTATTCCCTTGCCCTTTCAGCATTTAATATTCTAGAACTCTTTGAAATCAGAAATGAAATCAATAAACAGCACAATAACATTTAGATATTTCATAATTTTCTGAAGAAATAGAAGATAGGATAATCTCAGTTGGATGGGAGACCCTAAGTATACAGGTAGAGAGAAAGCAGCACTAGGTGAGGAATAAGAAGAGCAAATGATGATAGGGAACAAGAGTCTCTTTTGACTCATGGGTTGAACTGATATAAGTTGTTTAGTTGAAGAGATGTAAGATCTTTTCCTTAAGCAGTTACAAAGGCTAAAGTGTTTCAAAGAAAAACCACAAAGGCATAGTGTTTTCTGTTCCACTTGCAAATAAAGAAAAATACTCTTAAATAAGAACTTGGTGTTGACCTTCTCCTCCTCTCCCCTAAGGTTATATATATTTTTAAAATGTTTTTTGTTACTGAACAAAAATTCTACTAAAAACAAATCAATTTTTTCATGTTATTTAAACCAGTATAGAAAGAATTATATAATAATTAAATAAACTGATAAAATTTATAAAAGGAAGATGCTAAAAATCATATTACAATAATAGAATATATGTAGATAAACATATATGTGACTAAATTAATATGAGAATTCGAAACTGTAAAAAGTATAAGATATACTTATATCTATGTCTACATACTTATATATAGAGAAAAAGAGTATACTATAGATTTTAATATCTATATATGAATGATACATAATATGAATGTATGCATCAATTTAGGTTGCTGACATCCACTGAATGAACCAACAGAATTACACCCACTAAACATATGATAAAGGAAATATATGCTATATAAACCAATTTTTAGAATCTTAAGTCTGGCTATTGTCTGACAAGATGATATGAAGATAACAAAACAAAGTAGAAAAGGTGAGCATTTTACTCTTTATAAATAGAATTAGGACTTGGCTGAAGGTTAGATTTTCTTTCTCTTTCTCTTTGAAATTTCTTTATTGAATTTTCTCTAACATGTCTGTCTGCAAGCTTTGAGGAGTTGTCACTGAGCAGAGGCAAACATCCTCCGAATACATAAAAAGGGCATTGATATATATCTATATATAAAATATATATGGATATTTGTATGAACACATGTCACCAGATATGCACATGCAGAGTGCACGTATGCAAGGGCACCAAGAGTTTCACCTTTAAGAGAGCATATTTTCCAGCTCATATAGTTCCTATCTGAAGGGCACATCCGTTGCCAGCACTTAGAATGCAGTGCTACAAACAGCCTCAGAGTGGAGCTCAACCACAGTCTACAAGTCCTGACTACAAAAGGGCCTTAGCACCTTGGTGCAAGGTCACACATTCCCTCCCTCTGTTTTTCTTTCTCCTTCATCCACCTGGGAATTCAACAATACAATCTTGAGTGGAATCTTCAGACTATATAGCATTAGTTTATTGAACTGCACCTGCTTTTAAATTTTAATGATGCATTTTTAATATAATAAATGTAGTATACTTGAATGGATTTAAATGCAGGCCGAATAAACTATGATTTTTGTTACTCTTCAAATATGATTTACCAAAGAATAGTCTGATAATTGTATGGCTTATATAACCATAGATGTATATGGGAGCTTGCAAATGACCCTGGTTCTGCACCAATGAATGAAAGAAGAGATTTTGTCTCTGCTTTCCTGGCAGTTGGTGTTTTAGGTATTTAGTAAATTGAGGTACCTATTGCTTAAGATTGGATGGAATGTTTTTCTATGTGGCGTACTTTTGTTTAACACAGTTGTGAAGTACTAGAAACTTTAGCTATGGGACACTAAAAAGATGACTGCTAGAGGTTGCCATGGTAACTGCCCAGCACGTCATTCTCTGTAGTTTAGGAGAGACTGAATTTGACAGTATTTAATATAGTAAGAGCATGGTTAAAACAAGAAATCATCTGGAAGGCAGATCACTTTATAATTTGATAATCTCCTCAGTGGATATTTGAGATACCATTAATCTTACAAATCCACAATGAATTGGTAATGGCCCAAAAGAAAAGTTGTGAGGAAATGGGGGGATTGGTAAAAACTCCAAATATAAATTAGTTCTGAGGGAATTTTCCAGATAAATTCACAGCCTTTTTTTTTTTTTTAAATTTTGCCTCGGTTTGTAAATGTTTGTAGGTGTATGTGTGTTGGGAGGAGAGGGAGGGAGTGTGAGTAGACCAGAGGAAAGGGAAGAGGATATGTGTTTTGGTTTGAATTAGCAGGATGTTTAACTCAATCTTACATTTCAGTGTCTGTGTGTAAATACTGCCTTTGAACAACTTAATTACTTTTTTTTTAACGTTACTTCTTTGTAAATAAAAAAAAAAAAAAAAACAGCTGGGCATCATGCTTTTCTACCTTTTGGTGGTTTATGTTTTATATTTCCTGTATAAGTTATATTTCTTCTTTGTTCTTTTTTAAGTTTTCCTTTTCCTTTTGATATCATTGCTACCATTTAAAAAAAAATATTACTGTTTGAGTGTTACATATTGTCTAAAAATACACAAGAGCCTAAGTAGCTTAAAACTGAAACAATCTTAAAATAATCTTCTTAAAAGGGAAGTATAACAAGTGATCAGAAGACTTTGTGGGGTCTGGGAAAGTATCAGCAAACATAATCATCAAAGTTATACATTAAATTTATTAAAGTTATTTTTAAAAGAAAGCTGCTCGCTCTACTTCAACTCTGCCTCTCTTAACAATTATAAGTCTTGTTAAACTTATAAGGAGTTTATTCTTAGCATATATTGCCTTTTGATCTGTGTTTTAGAATGTAAACTGAAACTCTTGGATAATTCATGTGTATTTAGCTAACAAATATACCAAATTTTTGCTTGAATACAGTACTCTGAGAAACTCAGATTATTCTCCCCCTCCTCCCCCCGAGGCAATTGGGGTTAAAGTGACTAGTGCAGGTCACAAAGCTAGGAAGTATTAAGTGTTTGAGACCAGAAACTCAGATAACCATATCAACTTGGTTTAAGGATATAAACAAAGATAATGTGTGAATATGTGTGAAGGACACAGAAATGAAGAGACAGAGAGAGATGGGGAGAGAGAGAGACAGAAACAGAGAAATGGAGACAGAGACAGAGAGACAGAGACAACAGAGACAGACACAGACAGACAGACACACACACACACACACACACACACATATACAGAGAGAGAGAGAGACACACACAGAGAGAGAGACAGAGCCAGAGAGGACAATATGTCTGTCTATTTGTGGCATAGAAAAGATTTCAGGTTCAGTTCTTCTTTCCTTTCTTTGCAAGATTTGCATGGCTTCTCAGTATGCAAAAAACCTATAAGTTAATTTAATAAATTGCTTAAGCCACAACACTAGAATGTATCAGGAAATTAGACAGGAGAAACAAATACATGAATGCAACTCACATTTTCAATGACAATCTTTAGCATAATTATTTACTATGAATTAATTATAATTATATTTTAACTACGACTATTTTAATATAGTTTAAGTGTATTGAAGCTCATTTTAAGATTAAAGTAAACCTGACATTTGTAGGTACTGATAGGCAGCTTTAGAAATTGGATTTTTTTAAGGTGTGGTTTTGTAGAAAGAACCATGTGACCTTGGTCAAGTCTTTGAAATTCTTGAACCTTGAGTTCCAACTTTTATATAGTGAGAAAATTCAGCTAGATGATCTTTAAGATCTTTGCCTAAAATTCTATGAATATAGTATGAACAGAGCAAACTCTACTACATTGATATTTCTCAGGTCCATTTGTAAAATAATGCACTCCATGTTTTACTGAGAAGAAATACAAAACAAAGGATTTAGAATTTTCTTTTCCCTGTTCCTCCTATCCTCTTCTTTCTCTCTTTCTTCTCCCTCTCCCTGAACATTTCTTTTTTCTTTGTATGTGTCTTCCAATGCTAATTTCTGAATGTTATTACATGATAACATTTTGCCTCAATTTTGCTATTTATAGATTGGGGGTAATAATTGCTCATTACTTAGTTCAAGTACAAATTATGAATGTTAATATTATGTTGACTCTAATATATATATATATATATATATATATTTGGGACTTAACAAGGGAGCATAATGAATGCTAAGTATTAAAAATTTCTGCTTGGGAACCTTCCATAAAGGTAAAAGAAGGATGCTTATTGTATATTTGAGTTCTGACTTCTCTGAAGAGATTATCAGTAATTGAGTACATCTTTACTCTTGGATACCAGTCCATTGGGAACTGAATTTAGTCCAACAATCTATTTCTATCCTGGCACTCTAACATACTAGAGATTTTTTTTCCTTTCCTTTTGGTATATTTGGCTTTTGTTCAAGTATAATTAATTCTTTTAAAATAATATTTCAATCCCATTCTAGTGGGAAGATGGTATAGCTTACAAAAGTTTGTTTGCTCAAAACAAGAACAAAATCCATGCCAAAGACATCTAGAATCATCTCCTTTCTTCTGTGGTTATACTTTGGACAAAAAATTAGAAAAATATAGGATGGAATACAGTATACAAGACTAAAATGTTTTATATAAATTACCTCATTAGATCCCCTTTATGACCTTTTGAAAAATTACTATCATAAACCCTATTTTGGATATTCAGAAACTAAGGCTCAGAATGATTAAATTATCTGACCACAAGGATATAAAAAAAAAAAAAAAACAGGCATTCCTGACTTCATTACTTTCTCTGTTACACCAGACTACCTTTGTCTATATATACAGAATTATGCTAGGATAAAGAGATAGGAAGTTTAGTAAAGATATAGATGTTTCCCTCTTGAAACTTAAGAGTCCACTTGACATATATATATATATATATATATATATATATATATATATATATATTATAATTCACCAGAGCATGCTAAGTGCATTAGTAAGTTCCAAAGCAGAGTGTAAGGCTTGAAGAGAAAGATCTTCACTGACTCAGTACAGAAAATTAAGTCTGGAGAAAGAGGAATACAGGCATCCAAAAAGACAACCCAGAGAAGGTGACATTTGAGTTGGGTTTTAATGGGTGGGTCAACATGTAAGGAGAGGTAGAAATACCAAGCACTAGTCATAGTATGAGTAAAAATGTAGAGGCAAATGAATAGAGATGGGGTTCATGGATCATAGAATTGGTCTAGTTTAATTAAATAGTTAAGTATATGAAAGAGAATAAGATGAAATAAGACTGGAAAATAGAGTCACAACTAACGATAGAGTACCTCAAATACTAGATAAACCAATATTAGTTTTATTAACTAAACAAAAAGAAGCCAGTGAAGATGGGGGGAAAATTTGATAGACAGAAAGGAGGGGGACAGAGAGCTTTTTTTTAGGAGTACTAGCACAGGCAAAAGTATGGAAGAAAGAGAGAGAGATGTATCTAAAGAGGGATCTATAGACCTCCCTTCCTTCCTCTCTCCCTTTGTCTTTCCCTCCCTTCCTCCCTCTTTGTCTTTGTCTCTCTGTCTCTGTTTCTTTTTCTCTGTCTCTCTCTGTCTCTCTCTTTCTCTGCCTCTCTGTCTCTGTTTCTCTTTTTCTATCTGTCTCTCTGTCTCTCTCTCCTCCTTTCTTCTCTTTCCCCTCCCTCTAGGAGAGCAGTAAGAAATAAAGCTGGAAAAGTTGACAGGGGTGGATGTTAGAATATAAAGTGCCTTAAAAAGATTTGGAGTTAATGTAATTGTTAATGCGAATATGATAGATTTTTGTATTGAAGAGTGACAAGGTGAAATGCTATTATAGGGAAATTAGTCTATCATCAATAAATTGTATTGGAGTAGAAGATCTGGGAGGCAGATGTTTTTTGGAAATCCAGATACAAGATGATCAAAATATCATATTTGTTGGCAAACAAAAAGGAAAAGATTTATCTAAGAGTCATTTTGAAAGAAAAATCACTAGGATTTTATGATTGATTAGATATAGGTGATGAATAGGAAACATTAGTCAAAGATGAATGCAAGATTCTGAGCTTGAATGAGTGAGAGAGTATTAGGGCACTGACATGGAGAAGGAAATGGAAGAAAGGTTGGTAGATAGGAAAAATGATAAGTACATTTCTAAACATGAGGTGGGAATGGAATATTCAAGTGGAGAAAACCTACAATCCATGGGAAATAAAAGATTGTAGCTCAAGTGAGAGCCAAGGACTGGATATATAATTTGGGGACTAATTGGCATAAAATTAGTCCCCAAGGCACTAGCTAAAGCTTTGAAAATGGATAAGCTTTTCCAGAGAAAAGGTATAAAGAAAATAACAAGCTCTATGAAGCATTTTCCATACATTTTCACATTCATCCTAATAACAACTTTATGGTCTGAGTCTTATAGATATCAGTGTCTCTAGATTGAGGGTATGATATGTCAAATAATGTATTCATTGTAATATAAATAGTAAATGTAAGAAGTACACTTAAAGAAAGGAAAAAGTCTGTGGGTTGAGCTTCATTGAAGGGACGGTAATAAAGAAATTCTCAGAATAGATGGCTCTAGTATTCTCAATGAAGTAGAAAGTGAATTCAAAAGATTAATGTTAAGGGGAGACAGGATGAAAATGGGGGCCAGAAGAGGAAGTTTTCTAGAACAACTGCTGTGGGCAACATGCCAGAGAATTAAAAGAAGATGAATGGAAAGATTGCTGAATAGTGGATAGCAAGGGCCAAGTTCAAGTTGGACAGCATGGATATGTGGCATAATTTAAATTCTTACTATTAATTACTTCTTTGGGTTAAGGCATTGAATGCCCCTGTTAAAGTGCAATAATCTGGGAGGGGTGATACATTACTGCCATTATATGGTATTAAAAATGTAGTATCAATTAGTTAAATAGATTAGCTTCAGTTATCTACCAAAGATTTTGAGAGAATGGGACTAAGGACAGATATTTTTTGATAGAGAAAAGAAATGTAGGGATATGGAGATTTCTATAAAGGGCAGGCCTGCGTGATATAGATCAGAGTGATGAAGCCTGGGGCAAGAGGTAGCTGATGTAAAACACAAAGGATTGGTGACAATTGTCAATGGGAGAATAAAATAGGGATCATTTTATGACTTGGTTTAGGAATTATAGTTGGAAATAAAACTGACATCCCTGCTTAATCCTCCTATTCTCCTTTCCAAAGGGATCTCAGGGTTTCAGCAATGGACCCATAATGAAAATCAGGTTCATTAGTCTTAGGGAGAGAGTTTCCCGAATCCCTTTAAAATTTGTTTTGTGGAGTCAATAACCAGAAAAAAGGTGGGATCCATGATTCTTGACATATGCTCCCAATTGGAGAGAGCCTCTCACATGATTACCAGGAACTGAAAACAGGAAGAAAAAATTCCCCAATCATTGTCCTTCTGTGTGGCTAAAACTCCTAAAACTGCTTGGCCACACATTTTGACTGTGAGCAAAGGGATACAAAAAAATTACATTTTTCTGCATTAACTACAGGTGTTTATCAGGAACAGAACTTTGTCATAGTCTCAGAAATGGACAGACACCATCACTCCCAATCAAAGGAAGGCAAGGGGAGAGGTATAAAGATAGTCAATTATTCCATGCTCCCTACAAACCATCTGCTTTTAGTAATATTCTAACTACTAGTCAAGCTATTCAAAAGAGCTATTTTCTGCTTCCTCTTCTCTTTCCTCTCCCCTCCCTTCCCCCTTTCCACTGTGTTCCTTTCTTGGGAAATTGCCTCTAAGCCACTGCCCTTGTTGGCACTGTTATTAAAAGTGATCCCCCATGTTCTTCCTCTAGAGACACCTAAAGTGATTAGCAATGTCCTGAGTTTCTAAAATAATAACTATAAATACTTGAGAAACTTCTGATTTGTAAAATTCTAGAACAGATTATTAAAAGTGTGGTTTAATAGCATTTAGAAAGGACAGTTATGAGAAAAAGAGCCAAAGTCACAAGGCTTTTGATGTTTCTCCTTTCTTCCTGTGACTACTTTTCAGTTGAACAGTACCAAGTACCCTTATAATTCTCATTCACTCAGTGCATTCATTCCAACAAGACCTAAAAACTGCATTACCAAAGGCCTGCATTCTAGGTTATTTCCTAGAGATTGGTGTGACCCATTGGCCCACAGTCTATCAGGTACTTCAGAAATAATAATGAATATATATGTTGTTTACTTCAATTATTCTCAGATTTGAGCATAGTACAATGGAAAGAGAACTTGTAAAATATTCAATAGACCTCGATTCAAATTCTAATTATTCCATATACTAATTATGACCATGAACAATTACCTCATTCCTTTAAGCCTCAGTTTTCTTATCTTTAAAATTAGCCTAATAAACTGTTCTGTTTCTAAGACCATCATGAGTGAAATATTTTACAAATTTGAAAATATGAAGTAAAGTATATATAAAGAATTATAAGTACATCCCAGTTTTACCTAAAACAATATCTAAAGCAGGTTTACTGAAAAATCAGTTAGGTAGAAAATATTTTGTACCTATTTTGTGTTCATCAAAGCTCAGTAAGGTAACAAGGCCTCTCTCACTCTCTCTCTTTCTCACTCACACACACACACGCGCGCACACACACACACACACACACACACACACACACACACACATTTTGGTTCTTACCATTAAAGAATTTTTAGCCTAGTTGAAAAACAATTAGCATATGGAAGCATGAAGGGATGATTGTGTCAAAATCTAAGGTACAAGATTTTAGGGCTTAGGAAGTTTTTGTTTTGTTTTGTTTTGTTTTTTTTCTTAAAGAAAGACATATGCCCTGGACTTTAAAGAACCATACTTTAAAAAAAATTTTTTTTAAATGAATATCATCTTATGGTTAGAAGTTCTAAGGGAGAATATGTCTCCAGAAAGATGGGAGATTATGAAAAATGAAATTCTGACCATACATAATGAATAATCTAAATGAGAAATTGATGGAATTACACAAAGAAGTTCTTTCATGTGATCAAATTTTAAAAGATAAGGAGGGGCACATTCCCAAGAATGAATATTAATGTCTGTCACAAACTCATAAGAAAAGTGTAGACAGTAATACCGTGATTATGTAATGATCAAATGTGATGAACTTGGCTCTTTACAACAATGAGGTGATTGGAAGCAATTCCAATAGACTTGTGATGAAAAGTTCCATTCGCATCCAGAAAAAGTATGGAGACTGAATGTGGATCAAAGCAAAGTATTTTCACCTTTTTTGGTGATTTATTTGCTTGTTTTTTTTTTTTTTTTCCTTTCTCCTGATTTTTTTCCATTTGATCTGATTTTTCTTGCAAAGCATGATAAATATGGAAATATATTTAGAAGAACTGAACATGTTTAACCTTTGTTGGATTACTTGCTGTCTTGGGGAGGTAGGGAGAAGAAGGGAGAACAATTTGTACTATAAGGTTTTGCAGAAGTGAACATTGAAAACTATTTTTGCATGTATTTGGAAAAGTAAAATATTATTTAAAAAAGAATGGTGTAGAATGGTAAAGTTTTAAATGTGGGAAGGCTTATATAAAATACAATTTCACCTCAATATATAATGTTTAAATATTCTTAAGTACTAACTATGTGTTCAAAGTTCAATCTGAAGCCTTGATGTACTCCAAGTTATTTTGTTTGACCTAAAAAGAATAAGGAGATTAACTGTTTGTAGCAAATAATCTGATGTTAACAGATAGAGAAAGAATACAGAATGACCCAATCCTATTTTGGTTCTCTCTTCTCTAACCTGAAAAGTGTAAAACTAATGTTGAAAGTTTAAGATGGGTATGGGAATAGTAAAAGAGCACCCAGCTGTTTTAAATTAGTTCATTACATCACAGAGTAGTCAAAGTTCTTGAAGGTCTCTTTTCATAAGCATTGTCAGAAATTTTTGAGAAATCAAGGAGAAATGGAAGAATATACAGATTCTGATGATAAACAAAAGTCCTGAATTTTCAAAAGGGTAAAGATGGACATGACAAAAACTTTAGATTTGCAAAATTGTAGAACATATTAAAGTTTTGATATTTAGGACCATGGTGAGGAAAAGAAGCCAAAATGTATTTATATCGGAAGGATAAACTATAACAATCTCATTTCCATTCTTTTATGATAGTGTAGCTAGAAGACTTCATTATCTACAGGGAATCTATCTTCATGTAGCCCAGTGAAGGATACTTCAGTGCAACTGATGAGCACTTTCCCTGAGAGTATCTCTCTATTTTATGTCTCACATATTAATATTTAGTGGATGATTGAAGAAAGAAAGATATTAAGACACACATAAGAGACATCATATTTAAGGAAAGCCTTTAAGCCTTCATTTTACTCTACTATATCAAATATTGTTTTGTCTTCACTAGATAAAATTAAATGAGATATTTTATTCTTTATACCTTTTAGTCAGTAGTGTGTGAAAATGGGGAGTTGTATACAGAATAATCTGCATATCCTTGCCTGTTCCTTTTCCATATTTTTATTAAAAGGATCACATAGAATACGATAACATGAAAAAGCATTTATTAAGCACTTACAGTTTGCCAAGCACTGTACAAGCAACACAGTGTAGGGTGTTGTCTTTTATTCTCAAAGATGACCAAAATGACATTATAGTGTGTCCAGCTGTGGCTGATAATACAAGTTTGGATTGCTCTGCCACAGGTCAAACACAAATAGTCCATATGAATATTTGGGGTAATTTCTCTATTTTTATATAGCTCACATTTCTTTTAAGCTAATTCAATTCTGCTTTGCTTATAGAGCACAGCACATTCTTTGATGAGGGTAGAGAATGCTGGGCAGTCCTGTGTCAGTGTCTCTTATATCATAAACTGATTTTAAAGTTTTTAAGAGATACTTTGAGAATGTCCTTGTATTGCTTTTTCTGACCACCTTGGTAGTGCTTGCCTTGGGTGAGCTCTCCATAAAATAAAATATTTTTGGCAAACATACATTAGAAAAGTGAGACAGTTCCTGCTTTCAAAGTGCTCAAATTCTAATTAGGGAAACCAGCGTATACAGGTGGGTTTTGGGGTCATGGCAGATTGAAAGACTTGGGGGTACTGAGAGGGAAAGTAGAAGGCAGATGGAAAAACCTTGGATATCTTGGGAAGTAACAATAGGACAAATAAGTAATGGCATTTAGTTGAGTCAAAGTGAGTGTCTACAACCTCATGAGATCTCAGAAATGCAGATTTTTTGTTGGAGAAAGGGATCATACATAACTCCTCTCTATAGTGTCTGCAGGTGTCACTGGCTCTGACACCTTTGGTTCATAGACAATTCTTGAGATTTTTATAGAGATGGGAAATTAAATATATGGTTTAAGAGTTGTTGGTTTTATTTTACTATCTCTTTTTGGGATAATGCCATATTTTCCCATTCTTTTCCTTTATTCTCCACTTTGAAATAATATGTGAGAAAGCAGAATGTAGTGAATAGATACATAGTCTCTAAGTTGGAAAGACCTGTAATCACTTCATCCCTCCAACCTATACTGGCTTAGTGATACAGAGCAAGTCATTCAATCTCAGTGTCCACAAGCAACTAAGAATATAAAATAAGATCACAGATTTATATCTAGAAGGGACATTAGAGGCCAATAAGACCAAGTCTCTCATTTTCCAGATCTGGAAACTGAGCTCAGAGAAGTAAAATTTTTTGCCCAGGGTCCCATAGCTAATAATTATTTGAGGCAAAACTTGAACATATCTCCAGACTCAAGGAGGGCAATCTATTATACCACCTACTTGTCTCCAAATGTCTTCTGATCTGCTTTGTTAAAAAGAGTTTTGTTATCAGGAGTTCCTGTTCCCATGAAATTCTAGGTATGTGTGTATGTGTGTATACATGTATGTATACATATACACACATATACATATACAAATAAAATGAAATACTTATTTTCTAACCCAAAAAATTCTACTGTAATTATCCTTTGCTTTCTGAGGAAGTGGGAGTATGTAGGAGGTTCAATATAAAAATATTTTGTGTATTATGAGATGGCATGACCTTTTATGTTACTCATTTCTGAACTAGGTTTCAAGCTTTAGGTAAAAACTAAAAGTTTCCATGGAGACATATGGTGATCAGATGTATCGAATATAGGTATATATTTAGTGACCTTTTCCATTCTTATAAATAGGGAACAATATTGGATAATTTAAAAAATACCTCTAGTACTCTAGCAAAACTTGAACAATTTTTAGAGGCTAGATTGCATTGGATTTGCAAAATTTTAGCTTTAGAAGGGACTTCAGCAACCCTATAGTCTAATCCATACATATAAAAGAATGGCCATTATAATATATGTGACAAGCAGTCATATGTTGTCTGTTTAAAGTCATATCCATTCCTTTTTATGGGAGATCACCTCATTTAAAGGACAGTTCTAATTGTTAGGAAGCTTTCCCTGACACTAAACCTAAATTTTTCACTTTGAAATTTCTAACATTATCCCTGGTTTCTGCTATCTGAAGCCAAACAGAGCAAGTTTTATCTCCCTTTAAATTCCAATAGACAACTACCATGTGCTGCTCTACCCTTCCACCACAACACTAACTCTGCTGTGGATCAAACATTTCCATTTTCTTTAAATCATCTTTATATGACATAGACACAAGTTCCTTCACAATTCTGATTACCTTCCTCTTGAGGCTCCCATTTTATCAAGTGCCTCCTAAAATGTGGTTCCTAGCACTTATCAAAATATTTCAATTGTTGTTTAACCAAAAGTAGAGTATGTATGATTCGGTCCTTAGTTTTGTAAACTTAGCTTCCCTAATTCAATGCAGGTTTGCATTAAAGTTTTTTTTTTTTCCTTGCTATATTATACTAACTTACATCAAGCTTGTAGTAACTAGAACTCCCAGATCCTTAAAAAAAAAAAAAAAGTGCTTAGGTAAGAGGAATCTGGGAAGATGGAGAAATAGGTCAGAAAGTTTCAGGTTCCCCAAATTTCCCTCCTGGACAGAACACATTTTTACCTTTAGGTTAACACAGACTGGTGAAGACTTGGGGCAGAAGAGGGATATTTCTGTGATAACCTGAGAGGACCCAAAGAAAGACTCTAGACTAAGATCAACCAGTGAGAAGTGCAAACACCTCTGGGCTAGCTCCAAAGAAATATCAAATGGGGATCCTTTGGTTTGGCTGGGGTTTCAACTGGAACCATAGAAACTTCCATCTCCTGGGTCTGAGTTAGGGTCTGAGTCCGGGAAGACTGAGGAAATCTCTGCTGATTAGGAATACTGCTGGGCTATACTGCAATGATGCTGTCCTGGGTGAGAAGGAACCAGCACATCTGATGAGTGGAGAAGCAATGGGGCAGAGACACTGCTGTTTGTGGGCACTTGTAGGTGGGAAATCTTTGGTTTGGAGTTCAGAGGGGAGAGCTGAAGTTAGATACAGCATCCCCCTTCCATCCCAGAATTAGAGGCGTTTACACTAATAGTTCTAATTTTTAAAAAATGTACTGGCCTATTAACATGTATAGGACTGCCTGCCATCTGGGGGAGGGAGTGAAGGGAGGGAGGGGAAAAATCAGAACAGAAGTGAGTGCAAGAGATAATATTATAAAAAATTACCCTGGCATGGGTTCTGTCAATAAAAAGTTATTTAAAAAAAAAGATAGGAAGAAATATCTAACAATAGTCAGACATATAGTAGACAAAAGTCCCCAAGAGCTGGATTAGATGACAAATTTGAATATCCTTAATCTCAAAAGAGGAGAGATTGCTAAGGGAATGTCAATAGAAGGAGGGTCTAAAAATAGTAATAGGGAGCAACAACAAATATGTCTATACCACTTCTGGAACTAGAATTGGGAAAGAAGGCAGAGTGGGAAGGAGTAACACAAAGGGACTTAACATTCAGTGGCTGACGGAGAAGCCACTATTTTTGGTCACAGGGAAATTAGGAAGAGGAGACCTTCCTTCACCCCTCATTCATATCACCTAGACAGCTTCCTGTTCTACCAAGATCAACCTTGATTGCCACTATATTTTATAGAATTTGAAAGCTGGAATGTTATTTAAAGATCATCAAGTACAACTCTCTCATTTTATATATTACCAAACTGAGACCCAGAAAAAGGGAATAATTTGTTCCTAGTCACACAATAAATTGAGAACAAGTCTAAGGGGAAAAAAAAGTACTAGCAAAGAGAAAAAACCCCAACCACAGGGGAAAACCAGGGTTCATCTTCAGAGGACAGTGAAGTAAAAAAAAAAAGCCTCTTCTACCCCAAAGGAGTAATGTTAAATAGCTATCTGTCCAGAAAGAATTCATAGAAGAACTTGAAAAAAACATTAAAAGCCAAGGACAAGCCAGTGAAGTCATACGAGACCAAGAAATAACAAAACAAAATATAGAGTGAAAAAAATCAAGCAGAATGTGAAACATAAGAAAAACAATAGATCTGGAGAACAGATCAATGAAAAAAAAAAAAGAATAATTGGGCTACCCAAAAGCTATAACCTAAGGAAGAACTTTGACACAATAATGAAAGAAATAATCAAAGAAAATTTGTACTGGAGTGATAAAACAAGAAGGGAAAATAGAAATAGAAAAAAAATCCACCAATCATCACCTCAAAGGGATCCTACAAGGAAAACATATGGGAATGTCATTGCTAAATTTCAAAACCTCCAGATGAGAGAGAAAATTCTACAAGAAACAAACAAAAAAGACAAAAACAATTCAAATATACTAGAGCTACAATTAGAATTGTAAAGGATTTATCAGCAGCTACAATAAAAGACTGTAGGTCCTGGAATAATATATAGTAGCGATCAAAAGATTTAAACATGTGGCCAAAAAATATCACATTCAGAAAAATTATTCATAATATTGAATGAAAAAAGGGAACATTCAACAAATTTGAAGATTTTCAGGATTTCTCTCAACCCAAACTCAATTTAATAGAAATCTAACATATAAGAACTATTGCAAAGATTAATTTCAAATTATTTCAAATCATTTATGTTGTTTACATGGAAATGTATATCTGTGTTTAAATTTGAGATCAGTAATTGGGTAGTTCAAAAGAAAGATTGAGGCAGAACTGAGTATGATATGACTCTAAAAGGCAAAACTGTCTAAGAAAAGGTAAAAATAGTTATGTTACACAAATGAAGTGTAGAGGAAGAATCAACATAGGCATTAGCATAGGGAGGAACTGGTAGTTCTGAAAACCTACTCAAATCCGGAATGGGTGAAATAGGAATACTATAGATATATACCATGAAGAATATAGCACCTTCCAACAATCTATGAAGAAATAAAGGGTGGGAAAGGAAGAGGCTAAAATGAGTTATGGAAGTGTATGTAGAATTATGGTAGTGGGACAAGTTGGGTAGATTAATGGGAAAGGAATAAAGAAGTGGGAAAAGGGTGACATAAGATGAGTTGGGGTACAAAAAAGTGTTTTGATGAACAGGAGTGGAATTAGGTTTGTAGATTAATGGAAATGTAAAAAAGAGAAAGGGAAAGAGTGGGGAGAAGATAAGGGAGGAAGGAATGGCATAAATAATAGCAAAGCAAGTTAAGGAGCAGAAAGAAAGTAGAAGAATTAGTAGGGATAGGAAATAAAAGATATATACAAATACTAGGGCAAGAATCAGGAGTAGAATTAATTAGGGAGGGGAAAAGGCTAGTAATCATTGATCTTAGACAAAGTTAACTTATGAGCAGGACCAGGAGATCATTATACACTTCAACAACGATATTATATGAGGATGTATTCTGATGGAAGTGGATTTCTTTGACAAAGAGACCTAACTGATGGACAGAAGCAGCTACATCCAAAGAAAGAACACTGGGAAACGAATGTGAACTATCTGCATTTTTGTTTTTCTTCCCGGGTTATTTTTACCTTCTGAATCCAATTCTCCCTGTGCAACAAGAGAATTGTTCAGTTCTGCAAACATATATTGTATCTAGGATATACTGCAACATATCTAACATATATAGGACTGCTTGCCATCTAGGGGAGGGGGTGGAGGAAGGGAGGGGAAAAATCGGAACAGAAATGAGTGCAAGGGATAATGTTGTAAAAAAATTACCCTGGCATGGATTCTGTCAATATAAAGTTATTATTAAATAAAATAAAATAAAATATTAAAAAAAAAACAAAGTTAAACTTAAAGATTCAATCAAGAGAAAAATTTACATTGTGTCAGTCATATTAATATTGTTTTAGATGCATGTTTACATATGGACATATTAAAAATATAGAAAATTTAAAAATTAAAAGGTGCTAAGAAAAATTGTTTTTATCCAGATAGACCATGAAGTTAATTTTCATACCTAAATATAAGACTTTAAATTTATTCCTATTAAAATTTATTTTTATTACATTAAGTACAAGATTTTAGCCTGCCATATACAAAATCCTTACTCTGTCATCCATTGTCTTAGTTATCCTTCATAACATCATCTCAACTCCCTATGTGATAAGTATGATATCTACATTTTAATCTAGGTAATTGACAAAAATGTTAGACATCACAGGGCCAAACAGAGACTCCTAGAGTATTTCACTGCAACCTTCTCACTCACTTGACAATGAACCATTAATGACTATTTTCTGAGTCCAGTTATTCAACCAATTCTTATTCTCTCCACTGGGAATTGATTGCAATAGGATATTAATTAAGAAGGACTCTGTCACCAGCAACTGAAAGGAATATGATGAATATCAAGAAATGCATTTTGAAGGAAATATTCATATTTATGATAGATAGTCGAACTTTGGACAGTGCCTCAACCGGACTTCTATTTTCCACTTACGATCAAGACCTCATTACATGGTGAAGATTAAGTACTTAAAAATCTTGAATCTGTATTTTAACTTGATAGGCATTGAGTTAGAATTTTCAACCTTTATAAATTGAATTTATTAATATGCATGCAGAACTAAATCCTACCTGGATATCTAGCTTATAATCACATATACTTGAAATTTGAAGATAAAAATATTGAAGAAGGGAGGATCTGGTAGTGTGAGTCAGAAATCTTGGATTTTAAAACTTTTTCTCTCTCTTCCCTTTTGTGCCTTCAGACAAATAACTTACTCTCCACTCTCATTTTCCCATTTACAAAGCAGGAATCATTTCACATTTTTAAAAAGAGAGTAGTAAAGTAGGAATAACTGAAAAATTTATATAAATGTCTTAGAAAAAATTACACAAAATCATATTGAATAAGTGTCTAGACTCTTTTAGCAGCTGAAATTCACAAGTTATTACACTCATCTTTCAAATTATTAGATCTAGGAGCTATGAATCTTTTAGTTTTTCCTAATTTTTCTAATCCTGGACTAAGCTTTTAAAAATTGGTGTTCCATTTACAATGTTTTTCACACCTAATGAGGTGAGGAGTTCAAGGGAGGTCCCCAAGTACAATTTCAGTATACTAACATTGGAGTTGTATAAAATTTGACAGTTTCATTCCGTGACCATTTGGGTTAAATTTTTATATGGTTTTCTTTTGCTTCATTTTGATCTCATGCTGGCTTTACTTTGGTAATAACACAGATGGCATCCAAAAGAAAACAGTGAAATTCATTCTCTAAAAATCTGCTGCTCTAATAGTATGTATATGTGTACATTCACTCACATACCACATATGTACCCACATAATATACATATATGATATATTATATACATAGGAAATATAACACATAATTTTAATAAAATTCTCAAAGTGGGAGAAGTGGGATTAATATTCTTTTGTGAATATTAAAATTTAAAGACATAGGTTTCCAAGGCTCAGTCCAGAGTTTCATTTTTAAAAAGAAGTTTTTGATCATTGTAATTAATATTTAACAGTTCTTAAATATTCCAAACCAACCAATCAGTCTTAGAAAATGAAAAAAAATTATGGACATTTTCAAATATGTTAGCTTTGAGTATTTGTTGCTGAATGATAAATATGAATATTTGTTATATAGGTGCTTATATTAATACGACTAATTTTACTGCCAATGCAGTAGCTCCTGAAGAAAGTGGCATGTTCTCTTGGAGAGAAGAAACATAGGTTCATATCCTACCTCTGAAACTTTATAGCTGTATGATCCTGGGCATGTCCCTAAACCTCTCTGAAACTCAATTTCCTCATCTCTAAAATTGGGTGGTTGTACTAAATCCTCACTAAAGTTCCTTCCAGGTCTAAATACTAGATGCTATGATTCTCAGATACTAGGATAACATTAAATACACTACTATTCTTTATTTAATATATATTTTGAGTATTACTTTATCCCTGTAAGTCTATGACCACAAGGTACATCTCAATTGATTAGTGGAATCTGATTGGATACATAATTATAGATAAATTCATTATTCATGACATGGGGGAGAAATAATAAAAGTGAATATTTTCTTTCTTTGAAATAATAGAGGTAAAATTTATTGTATGGTAATCTCTCTCTCTCTCTCTCTCTCTCTCTCTCTCTCTCTCTCTCTCTATATATATATATATATATATATATATCAATAACTAGTTCCTAGTGATTCTTCCTTCATAAATTTCTTTCATCTCTACTTTACATTCCTGTGGCTAAAATTTTATTTTACTCTACTGTCATCTAATGCCCAGATGAAGGCAGTAACTTTCTAAATATTTTCCTTAGTTCTAGGCACAATCTAACCTTCTTTAGTTTCATACTCTGTTAACCTGAATGTTTTTTTAAAACATTCCATTGAACTGGCCATTCTTCAGTTGGAAATGCTTTGATGTTTCTCTATTGCTTAACAAATAGTTTCCTGTTTCTCAACCTGGCATTGAAGACCTATTTAAGTTTCCAAAAGTATTGTATAATTGTATTATGCACCTATGCATATATTCTATTCTTCAAGAATCAACTCAAATGATAGCTCCTCTACTAAACTTTCACTGATCAACCCAGCAGAAAGTGATCATTTCTTTTTCTTGAATTTCTAAAACACTTTGATTATATTCTAAATATAGCATGGAGTGAGTAATGTATTTGCATTATTGTTATTTTATTTATTTATATTTTTGCAGAGGCAATTGAGGTTAAGTGACTTGCCCAGGGTCATACAGCCAGGAAGTGTTAAGTGCTGAGGCCAGATTTGAACTCAGGTCCTCCTGACTTCAGGACTGGTGCTCTATCCAATACACCAACTAGCTGTCCCCATTTTTATTCATCTTTTAGTTCCCATACTAATGATATGCTTTTTGACAGAAGGGACCATGGCATATCATTTCATTCAAAATTGTGCTTGATATTCAGTATTAAAAAGAATGAAGCATTCCTACCCCTTCTGGAAATTTACCTTCAGTTGTAGAGAGGGCAGGAAAGAGAAGAACCAGTATTTACACAGAGAAATAAAAAGAGAATATATATATATATGGAGAATATTGGAGAAATAGATTGTGGTCATTATTGTTTGTCCTTCATTCTTGAAGAAAATCATGACATCAGGGATATGGTACCATGACATGCAAGTAAATTAGATTTGAGTGAGGGAGGGCTGTGCAAGGTCTCTTGCTTGACGTTTGCCTCCAGAATCATCTAGGTCCAGTGGCCAGATATACATCATCAAGACCACTGGAGACATCCCTGAATGTAGTGGAACACCCTGGCCTTTTTAGGAGGAATAGGACTAATAACTTGGAGAATCAGAAAAAGCCTCTTGGAAGAAGTGACATGTGGGTTGTCTTGAAGGAACCTATAGATTCTTTAAGGGGGAGAAGGAAGGAGGTAGTCTGTTCTAAGATTGAGGGACAACAAATGAGAAGCTTTGAATATCCCCCCCCACATACATAAAGCACATTATATATATATATATCTATCTATATCTATATCTATATACCTATATATATATATATATATATATATATATATATATATGAATAATAGACATGTTTTGAGGAAAAATCTTTCACAATATTAGTTTTATATGGATATATGAGTATACCGCTTTTTATTCTGTCCCATTATATCTAAATGAATCAACATGTCATAATTTATTGATTGCAAATTGTCTAATAGGTTATCTTTTTTTTTTTTTTTTTAACAGAGGGTACCGGGACTTAACCACTGGAACTAGCAAACCACATGCCTATGCTTATATTGTTTTTAAAGAACTAGTAATTTTGAAAAGTTCCATTTTGTATACAGTGGAGTTTTATGCTGTGTTTCATCACATACTAATTCAGGTATTTTTGCATTCAAGTTGTTTATTTAATAATTTGTCAACAATTTTTAGACCAAGTCAGACTATAATTATATAATTTTCTCTTCATTAGACAGTCATTCATATATACCAATTTAAGAACAAACAATTTTTAATACATACTGATGAACATGTCTATTGAAATCTCATTCTCTTCTTTCTCTTCACCAAGCACCACAAGTTCCTTAAATTTAAGCTTAGGTTTCAAAGGAATGGGAAGAAATATACTCACAAAATCCTGATATTCTTCATCTGAATTTCAGCTAAGAAACAACTTATCATGCCACTGAAGCAAGATATGTCACTATGGAATTTGATTTATTGCATGCTTCAGTTCTTAATGGAACAGAATAAGGCAATCTACCATGATTGTTGCTTCGAGCATAAGGTTAGAGAAGAAGTAATGCAAACAACTTAAAAATGGAGGATGATGGAAAGTATCAGCTTCATTCTTGGCTCCTTGCTGACATCCACCTTGGATCCTCAGGTCACTCTGAGCCAGATCATCTCAATCATCTGGCTCCTTATATGACATCTGAACAAGCTGAAAAATTATTTTTTTTAAATTGGAAAAATAAGTAGGTATACTGCATCTCCTGTGGAAAATTTGGAAGTGTAGCTTTGTAAATATGAGAAATTCATGAGGTTCAAATGATTTATACCCTACTTCAAGAACATAGGGATTGGGGTAACACAGACCCTTCTTATAACTCATGCTACTCATTGCAAGGTCAGTGGCCAATAAAGACATCATCCACTGTGATTAATCGTGAATGTGTTCCACCCCCAATTCTCCTTTTATCCCAGAGACCTGGATAAATGCTGAAGTGGGACCTTTATTGTTCCAGCTTTCTCCTCCTCAGTCACCTAGCAACACAAAGCAAAGAAGAAATGAACAGGCAATATTATTAAGCTGATTGCATCTGCTCTCCTGTATAAGATGCCCCTGATATTGAATTAGTTCATTGAAGAAAATTCCACAGAAAGCTTTTAAAATAAGTGTCTAAAAACCTGAAAAAAAAAAACTGAATACAACTTTTTATTTTGTACTTGACAGAATCCCACTGGATAGTGATGTGTTATTTGCCTTTTGATTAGTGAACATTTGATTCTAAGAAGCACTGTAGAATTGTGCAAAGTACTGGATTTTAGAATCAAAGGATCTGACTTTGAATCTTGCCTTTTTTATTTATTACTTATTTGTTTAGCTCTGTCATTTTACTTCTCTGGACTTCCCCGAACTTTCCTACAGCTCTCTAAAATAAGGGTTTCACACTAAATGATCTTAAGGACCCCGTTTTGCTTTTGATCCAGGAGTCGTGATATATTGTGCCACTATGCTTTTTTGCTCTCAAAATATCATTAACCACATATATTTAATGACCTGGAATTTCAACTACATGAAAGTATTGCTACTTTTCCCACCTCTACCAATTCACATCACAGTCTCTATACATATTGTCATATCCTTCACAAGTGTTATATAGAGAATTGATCTACCTAATGGATTAGAGGTCTTTCTCTTGTTATTTTCAAAAATGTACTTAGGAGAAAAACCTACAAAATAAAACACAAATCCCTGTTTCTGGGGGCAGGATTGCTCCTAATCCTCTCCCCATCACACACATATGTCCACACACATGAATGTACATATACACATATCCGAGAATGCTTTGGAAAGTGGATCTGCAGTGGTTTGCAGAATCTGACCCAAATACTAGGAAGGAAGGTGGGAAACAAAAAGACAGATAGGAAAGAGAAGACAAATGCTTATCAGTCAGGCAGAGCCATAATCTTTAAGGACCAACTCCAAAAAAAAGAAAATATAGATGCATTATACTTTTAATTCTAACCTGCATTATTATCATTTTTTCTTCTTATTGTCCTTAAGTCTAGACAATAAAAAAAAAAAAAAAATCAAGCCCTTATTTGGATCAGTGGATTCCTGAGGTATAAATGCTGAAATTTTAACAATCAGCTCAGTGTGTGCTGGCTTCAGCATTCCTGTAAGATCATGCAAAGTGCTGCCTAGTCCCTGGAAGATGGAGAAGGTCAGTGCGACAGTTTCATCCTAGCTTCCTTTAGGAGTGAAAACAGTTTGATCTGGGTGAAACGCTTTATGTCAGGGTGGAGGATCAAAAGTTTTAAATGACTTCATCAGACTAGTCTTGGAAACCAAAAGTGCGGTAACATTTATACAGATCCACCTAGATAGGAGCAAATAAATGAGAAGAATTTAGAAGCTCCTCTCTCTCCCCAAATAGGCCAGGAAAATGGTGGATAAAGGAAGCAGCAACCACCATATATTACACAAGAGTTCCTATACAAAGGCTGGACTGGAATGATAAAATAAAATGCAATTTTCTATATAGAATGAAAGGTTGGAAGATAATGAATGTTTCCCAATTGCATTTGCTAAGTGAGACTGAGTGATTGTCTTTATCTCTACCCTATACATGCTCAGAAGTAACTTTTCTTTATTCAGTACTATCTCTTCCATAAAACTCTCCGTCCCCCCCCCCCTGCCAAATTCTTATGCTTAAAAATAAAACAAAAAAAATCACAACAAAAGTGTATCCTTCAAGTCATAAAACCTTGGAGAAAGATGAGATTACCAAGAATCCCTTAACTATTCAAGCCAAGGACATGTTCTTAATCTTCATTTTACTTGAGGTCTGCAGCTTTTGATTCTCCTAAAGATTTCTACTTTCCAGACAATTGTGTCTCCTTTGGCATCAAAGACACTGTCCTTTTCCTGTTTCTCCTTCTGCTTGTGACCACATTTCTTCCTTATCAACTTCCTGCTTAATATCTTCACTTGGATGTTTTTTCCTAAAAGGTATCACACTTCCAAATTTCCCTCTTTCTGTTATTGACAGCAGCTACCAATGCTACCCACCTTTCAAGCTGAGCTATTCTTAACTCTTTCCTCTCCTTCTTAGAGGAATATTATCTAATATCCATACAAATCTTTGGCTAAGTTTTTTTATGTCTACTTCTACATCATCTCTCTTATCTGTCCCTCTCTCACCACTTCCATTGCCAACCACCCTAATTTAGGCTCTCAGTATCATTTGTTTAGTTTATTGAAATAGCCTACTAATTAATCTCCGTAGTTCAAGTCTTTCATGTCATTAAATCCCTCTCCATACAGCTTCCAAATTTATATTCTTAAAACACCGATCTAACCAAGTTACTTTAACCCTCCACCTTAAAAAAATAAGAAATATTGACTATTTGCCTCTGTGATACAAGGCAATGCCTGACTTTCAAGATCCATCACAGTCTAGCTCTCTTTACCTTTCTGTTCTCATTTTACATTATTAGCTTTTCTGCACTGTCTGTTTAAGTGAAATTATCTCCTACATGACATTCCATAAAAATGGTCCCCTATAACATCTCATTTTCACCTTTTAGAACTCCCTAGGTCGCTTCAGAGTATAGCTCAAATACCACCTTTTAGTAAGACCCCATCTTTAACAATCATTTTTTCCGGAAATCACATTGCATCTACTCTGTATGTGTGTATATGTGTTTACTTGTATTTATTTCATATATGTTACATCTCCCAGAAGAATAATCCAGAGCTTAGCAAATGCTTTCCACAAACATATTTAATAGGGTTTCTTGAGTAGAATTGAAATAAACATTATCTAAAAATTTAAAATCTTAATCTATAGATTGTATTGAAAGACATAATTTCTAGGAATAAGATGATGAGTTCTGTTGTACATTCTCCTAAAATTTGGCCAAATCTGGAGTACTGTGTTCAGTTTGGAGTACAACATTTTAGGAAGAATGGTGATAAAACAGCATCCATGAATGAGCAACTTGTATGGTTAAGGACTTGCTGGAAAAAAAAAAAAAACTGGGATTGTGTAACTTTAAAAAGGAGGAGATTTAGGGGAACATGACAGCATTATTTAAGTATTTGACTATCCATCATATGAAAGAGAGTTCTTTTTGAACACAGTAGGAAGAATTAGGAACAATGAGTAGATCTGGAGGAAGTAAATTTAACTTGCCATAAGAAAAATCTTCCTAAAATTTAGAGCTATCTCAAAATTTAATGGACTGCCTTGTTAAGTAATTCAAAGCTTCTTAAACTTCATATAGGGTTCTGACTTTATATAGGGTCATATAACTAAATGTGGGAGTCATGATATTATGATTTATTATCAGTAAATATTTGATCTATATACTCTTTTGTATACCTACATACCTGGGGTCATGTAAAAATTTCTTGGGTCAAAAGTAGTCCTGAGTGGGAAAAGTTTAAGAAGCCCTGAGCTAGTATAGATCAGTAGATATCTTTAAACAAAAGCTAGATAGCCATTTATATGGGTAGAGAGGATTCTTTTACAGGTAAGTTGGATCATATGGCACATAAGGTCCCTTCTAAATCTGAAATTTAGTGTTTCTATGACATGCTAAAACAGTTATTTGGAGTGCATTTATGGTCAGTTTTGAAAGACTATCTGGCAGAGTTGAGTTTCAAGGCAAACCTTGTATATTTTGAATTGAACTATGCAGAGTGATGCAAAAAGACCTGAACTACAGGTTTTAAATTTAGGTCAGCTTGCTAACAGAAGATAAAATTTCTGCCCAGTGACTTCCTGAGCCACATTAGTAATTAGTAACAAAGGAAATGCCATAATCTAGGGGTTATCAGTTTTCCTTTTCTGCCAAATCCTATTTAATATAGTAGTTGTCCTTGACAGTAACTGTCCCAAAAAGGGCAAACAAAAGATTGAATTGTTGTTTGTCTTCTATAAAATGAAATTGTTGCTCAAACTTAACAGAAGTTTGTGATGTCTAACAAATAACAAAAATAATTTCCTTACTAATGAAAAGTTCTTCACCATAAGAAGGACAGATGTTTAAGTATAAATTACTTATTTTTACACATATTGTTCTAGTGGTATTGTCAAAATTTTTCCTGTTATATAAATTGACACTTCCAGAACTCTTCTGCTGATTCAATGGATAATGTATACAAGGACTCAGAAGCTGGAGTTTTTTTTTATTTATTTATTTATTTTTTTTTTACTGTATTTAATATCTACCTTATAGAGTAATTGAAAAAATATAAATAATAATGAATTATATAAAAGTGGAATACTACTGTTGTTTTTATAAACAAAAGCATTAGTTGATTAGCCTTATGAATTATGTAAAAGTAGAAACTTTGACTAAGGATTTTTTCTGAATTGGTTTGCAAAAGATAATTTAATTAAATGACAGATTTGCCTGTCCCTGAAAGGTAAAATAATGCATTTATATATTCAGAGGTTATCTGGGAAACTCTATTTTAAAAATCCCCAAATCCAGAACTAATCATAATAAGAAAATAACATTTCTCTTTTTCCTTTTTCCTTTTCATCAGATATTTTATTGAGGTCCCAAATTGCTTCCTTTTTTCTAGCTGAAACCTATTTCAAAATTCTCACTAATTTCTTTGTTATATCTAAAACCATTGGTTATAGATCTAGTGTCAAATAAGTCTTTATCCCTTCCTGTAGGCAGCTATCTTCTTGACTGATGTAAGTGAAAAATGAACTGCATCTCTTTTTCCAGTTGAAAATGGACAATTTAGCCACCACATGTCTGCCAATGTACCTCTGTATGAAATGTAATTATATGGGAAATAATAACCTTGCTGCCAAATACTTTTCAGTGCTTTGCTTTGTATAAGAAACAATACATTTTTTGAGTTCCACAAGGCAATAAGATAATGACATTCAAGTCAATCTTTTGCTATTCTCAATCTCTACTATTTTAGCCTCTTCATCATCTCTAGTTTTCAATATATGAGTGGCAATCTCTTATTTCAATTTAACTAAATTAACATTTGCTATAGACTTTCCCCCTAAATTCTTCATCTTTTTGGGGGCGAATGTCCTAACCCTTTCTCAAATTAATAATCATAAATTTATAGAATGGTAGATTGAAAGACATATGGACCAAACCTCTCAATTTTATAATGGGGGTAACTAAAGCAAGATGTAGGGGCACCTAGATGATTCAATGAATAGAGATCTAAACCTAAAGTTAAAGACTTTGAGTGATACAGTTTGGGTATAAAAAATTAATCATTCTATATATTTTAATTCCTTTAACTACAATTTGAACCCCTTTCTTTTGTTCTGTTGTCAGTATAATAGAAAACCTCTAAATACTAATGATTTTTAGTCATATTTGACTTTTGTTGGTTTCTAAGTTAGATTCACTGAAATTATAATCACAACAATAATGATAATGACAACAATTCAGCCTCTAAGAGTTCATTCACATTTTGATAGTAGTTGGGCTGATCAGATACTAGTTTGTGGGTACTTCTTCTATGTTTCTCTTTTATACATTCTATGATAGGAAGTGGCATTTCTTCCTCTTTTTAAATGTAAAAGATGAGCTATTTGGCTGATTGCTCAGTTTTGTCTCTTTGAATGGAAGTAGTACTTATTATTGATTAAAAACATAATAAAAGAAATAGGGATATATAATTTTCTCTTAAGTGATATAGTCAGATTGTTGAAATGTCAGATGGTGTTTCTATCTTCTTCATTTTCCATTTCTAATACAGAATCAATTAAGAGTAAGCAATTTGAAATAATTCTTGACACAATTCTGTGATCCCCTCTATGATATAGTTAATGTAATTCATCCAAGTAAATGGATATCCATTTTAATAAGTTTCCTAAATGATGGGTCCTGCATATGGCCTTTCATCTTGCACTTTTAAGATAGACATTAAAGTATATAAGAAGTAAGTGGTGATTTCTGCGGAGCCATACAAATATCTGCCCAAGATTGAGGTGAGAGTAGAATGCAGTGTAGTTCAGACCATGTTCCAGAAAGCCAGTAGCAGCTCTTGAATGTGACTGTATCACAGCTTTTAGAGCTCTGTAGCCCCTGATAGAAAAGGGGATTAGCCAGTTGATTTGAAAGAGATTTCCGGAGGTTGCTTGCTGTCATTAGGTGTAAAACTCTGTTGCATAGCCCAATTCCAGATTCAGTCCCAAATCAAGGGGGAGACAGCACACTAGTGCTTGTGGCTGGCTGCAGAGGAATGGGAAAACTGCTCATAGTTCCAGGACTATAGAAAAGTGACTATATCTCTCATAGAATATATTACCCTGAAAGAACTGAAAACTGATATGTCCCCATTACTAGCCTTGAAAAGAACTGTATAAAAAACCCTGAAATTTTGTTTAGAATCTCTTCTAATTCAGAAACACAGCCCAACTTTAACATGAAGTTAAAAGTCAATAAATAGGCTGGAAAAATGAGAAAATGATTTAAAAAAAAAAGCAAATACAATGACAAGGAAGATCAAAAGAGAAACACAGAAGAAAATACCTAAATCAAACCATCCATATCCAAAGCCTCAAAGAAAAATGTGAATTAGTAACAGTCCTTTCTTCCCCTCCACATACATGCAAAAAAATTCTTAGAAGAGTTCAAAGAGGATTTCAAAAATCAAATAAGAATGGTAGAAAAAAATTGGGAGAAGACAATAAAATGAGAATGATGCAAGAAAATTATGAAAAGAGAACCAGTAGTTTGGTAAAAGAAAATTGCACAAAATAAAGGAGATAGGATTACATCCAAGAATCATGCAAAGAGCAAAACTGAATATAATCTTCCATGGGGAAAAATGGATATTTAATGAAATAGAGCATTTTCAAGTATTCATGAAGAAAAGACCTGAATTGCTTAGAAAGTTTGACTTTCAAATATAAGACTTAAGAGAAGCATAAAAAGGTAAATAGGTAAGAAAAATCACAAGGGATTCAATAAAGTTAAAATTTTATATTCCTGCTTGAAAAGGATTTATAATTCCTAAAAACTTTATCACAATTGGGACAATTAGAAAAAACGTATACTTAGACAGAAGGCCAGAGTATGAATAGAATATGTTGGGATGATCTCTAAAAAATTAAAATTAAGGGGTGAGAAAATTAAGGGAAGAAAAAGATAGAATGGGGCAAATTATCTTACATGAAATAAGCTCAAAAAGAAGTGCTGGTATAGTGAAGGGGATAATGTAAGGTTGCAGGAAATGTTTGAACCTTGTTCTCATAAAAATAGATTCAAAGAGGGAATAACATATATACTCACTTGGGCATAGAAATCTAATTTGCCTTACAGGAAAGTAAAAGGGAGGGGAATAAGAGAGGAGGAGGCTGATGAAAGGAAGGGCAGATTGAGAGTTAATGATCACAAGCAAAATACTTTTTAGAAGGGACAGAGTGAAAGGAAATACGGATAAACAGTGGCAAAATCAAATTAATGGAAATACACAATTTGTTATCATAATTATGAATGTGAATGGGATGGACTTACCCATAAAACAGAAACAGAATTCTACTATATGTTATTAATAAGAAACACATTTGAAGCAGAGAGTAAAGGTAGAATTTATTATGCTTCAACTAAAGTTTAAAAAAAAGTAAAAAAAAAAAAGCAGGAATAGCGATCATAATCTCAGACAGAGCAAAAGCAAAAATAGATCTAATTAAAAGACAAACATGGGAATTACATTTTGCTAAAAGACACCATAGACAATGAAGTAATATTAATATTAAACATATAAGCACCAAATGATATGGCATCCAGATTTTTAAAGGAAAAGTTAAATGAGTTAGAGGAGGAAATTGACAATAAAATTATCCTACTAAGGGACTTCAACTTTCCTCCTTCAGAACTAGATAAATTAAACCAAAAAAAAAAATTAAAAAGAAGTTAAGGAGCTGAATAGAATTTTAGAAAAGTTAAATATGATAGACCTCTGTAGAAAATTGAATTGGAATATATAGGAATATACTTTTTTCTCAATAATATATGGTACCTGCACAAAATTGTACATATATTAGAGCATTAAAAACTTCAAAGCCAAGCACAGAGAAGCAGAAAGACATTCTTTTCAAATTACAATGCAATAAAAATTATATTTCACAAAGGGATATGGAAACATAGATTAAAAATAAATTGGAAACAAAATAATCCTAAAGAATGAAAGTATCAAAGAACAAGTCATAGAAAATAGCAGTAATTTAATTAAAGAGAATGACAACAATGAGATCGCATATCAAAATTTGTGCAATGAAGCCAAAGCAGTATTTAGGGGAAATTTTATATATCTAAACACTGAAATCAATAAAATAGAAAAATACTAGATCAATGAATTGGACATGCAACTTAAAAAATGAACTAATTAAAATATCCCTAATTAGGCACCAAATTGGAAATCAAAGGAGAAATCAACTAAATAGAAAGCAAGAAAATCATTACACTAATAAATACAACTGGGAGCTGCTTTATGGGGGGAAAAAACACCATAAAATAGATAAATCATTGGTTAATTTGATTAAAAAATAAGAAAGAAGAAAAACAATTTACTTGTATTAAAAATGAAAATGATAAATCACAACTAATGAAAAGGAAGTTAAATTAATTATTAGGAATTATTTTGTCTAATTTCATGACAGTAAATTTAACCATCTAAATGAAATGGATGATTAATTTGTTTGTAAAGCTTTTAGTTTTCAAAAAAAATATTTATAAATATTTTTTAGCATTCACCCTTGCAAAATCTTGTGTTCCAATTTTTTTCCTTCCCTTCCCCCCAGCCCCTCCCTTAGATGGCAAGTAATCCAATATGTTAAACATGTGCAATTTTTCTATGCATATTTCCACAATTACCATGCTGCACAAGAAAAAATAGATCAAAAATGGAAAAAAATGAGAAAGAAAACAATGCAAGCAAACAACACTAAAGAAGGTGAAAATATTATGTTATGATCCATACTCAGTCCCCACAGTCCTCTCTCTGGGTAAAGATGGCTCTCTTTATCATAAGACCATTGGAACTTGCCTAAATCACCTCGCTGTTGAAAAGAGCCAGATCCATCAGAATTGGTCACTGTACCAATTGGTTTTGCCATGTACAATGTTCTCTTGGTTATACTCACTTCACTTGGCATCAATTCATACAGTTCTCTCCAGGCTTCTCTGAAATCGATAGATGATTATTTTAGAAAAATATAAATTGTATAGGTTAAGAGAAAAGAAAACAGAATACTCAAATCCTTTCTCTTCCTTTTCATTGAACAAGTTATTGTTTCCCTAAGCCACAGTTTCCGCATTTATAAAAATAAATGATTAGAGTATATTCATGATCCTATCTATTTTTCCCCCAATTGCAAGTTGTTACATCAATCGATTTGTCATCATTTTAAAATTTGCTAAGGTACCATAGATGTACTTCAGATCATTTACAAGGGTTCACTATTATTAGGCATTATCATATTATATATTATATATGATACACACGCACACTCTCATATATATATAGTGGTTTTAAAGTCAAATAACCTGAATCCAAATTTTGGCCATGAAATCTAGTACTATGAAACTCTTTAGGGAATTAATTTCTTCTTTATGGGCCTTTCTTTCCTCAATATAAAAACGAGAAACTTTATTTCGAAAGTACTTATTGCCTCTAAATCCTATGATCAACATGAAATAATTCGTTTCTTTTTGATGTATTTTCTAAGACACTCTTCACCTTTGGTAAACATATATTGTCCTACTTAATACCTAGTTTGGTATTAATTCTCAGCAGAACATTGAACAAAGATCCTCTGTCTTTAAATCCATTATTGAGTCTTGTATAATTTTTTGATATACACATGAGAGACATCTAAGAATAGCCGTTAAAACTACATGATGTTACACTAAGCCTAATGCTTTCTTAAAATCAACCAACAAGAAAAATCCACAAGATAGTGTTTTCTTTATTATTTTTAAAATATATAGTTTAAGAAATAAACATTTGAATGCTGGCCTTTTCTTTATTCAGCAAAATTCATTTCAACACTGACTATATGTCAGAAACTGTGGCTTGCATGGAAGTTACAAAAATGAAAATGAAACAATTCCTGACCTCAAGAGGTTTATATAATACTAGGGAAGTCAATATACATGTAATGAGTGCAAAAAAACCCAAATAAAATAAATACACATAATTAGAAGAAATAATGAAAGGGTTCTTTTAAGGAGTGATATTTGAACTGAGCCTTGAAGGAAACCAGAGCTTCTAAAAAGCAGGAGAACTGTTTTCAGTTTGATGAAATGACTTTCAGATCTATTTATCCAGTTTAATCTCTCCCTTGAGCTCCCATCCTCCATTACCAATTGCCTCTTGGGCATTTCAAACCTTTTGTGAACATTTCAAATTAACTTAAACCAATCCTTCTTCCAAGTTTCCCTTTTTTTATTCCACTAGCTACTATCTTTCTAATGGTCCATATTTACAACTCAGGTATCCTTCCCAAATCCTTGATCTTACCTACCTCTTAAATCTAATCAGTTACCAGTTTTTTGTTTTTTGTTTTTTTTTTTTTTGATTCAGTTTCCCCAACATCTTTGCCATATTTCTTTTTTTTTTTTTTCACTCGCATAGTCACTCACCTGGATTGCTGCAATAATGATCTAATTAGCATCCTCCAGCTTGCCACCACTTTTCCTCAAGTGTGTATAAGTGTGTATAAGACCATATTATCTCTTGCTGATTGAGTTTTATTACTTTCTATCATACCTAGGATCAAATATAAATTCCTCTAATTGGCATTTAAATATCATAAACCAGCTATATCCTACTTTTCTAACCTTATTTCATATAACTCTTTTTCACTCAATCTATATTTCTGGCCTTCTTGCTGTTCCTCATTCAACACTCCATCTTCCATCACTATATTTATGTTTATATATCTACTAAATGTATATCTTTATATACTACTTATATGTTTACCTGTACTCTTACCAGTTATAATAAAAATTATTTTATGATTGTATCTCTAAAATCTAGTAATGCACCTGATATTTCATAAATGCTTGTTGAGTATAAAATCTAGAATTTCTGGTGTTCTTCAATAACCCTCAACAATGTTAGTGGAACTAACTTTTGCTTCCCCCCATTGTTGTTCATTTATAACATTCTTTTATATTTAGGAATAATATATACATGACTGTTATGTTTATTGGGATCTTTTTTTTTTTTGGAATAGAAATAATTAGGTTAAAGATTTTTTATTACTCTGTTATGACATATTTAGTTTTTTCTTTTCCTTTATTGCATATCTATCTTTCCATTTCTCCCATGTTTATTGATATAGTATATAAATTCAGCATAATCCCATCATTTTTCATTATCATTCTGTCCCATTATTTTATTATATCCCATTATTATATATCATTTCCCATATCATTATATTTCAGTCATAGACTATGAATTCCTTGAAATCTCAGAGAATATAAGTTGCTTAACAGAAATTGTTTTTAACTTTTCTTTATATTTCCATAACAACACAGAACCTGGCATATAGTAGATACCTAAAAAGACTTTCTGGCAAACAAATTTCACCATTCTGTTTTGTTTTGTCAAATTAATTCTGTTCTCCTCATATTCTTCCATCTTGTTTGCTTTCTCTAAAATCTGTAAGGCAAAGGCAACACTTTCTAGCCTTGCTTTTTGGGGAAAGGGCTTTAAATATTCTGTTCTATATTTCCTATTGATATTGTAAAATAATAATCAAAGAAATTAAATTTACCTGGGGAAAAAGTTGACTAGCCTATTCTACTATGATAGCTTATGTGAATGAGGAAGGAAGTCTTCCCAAAGTACATTTCTGTTAGATGTAACCTTTTACTTGTTTGAAAATAATCTGGACAAATAATGTAAAATAAAAAAGCCTTCAGAACAGCCTTTTACATTAGACTTTTTTTTTAAAGAGTATTTAATAGAATTTCAGAGACTAGAAATAAATTTAGAACTTAACTAATTCAAAGAATAGGAACGTGATTTGTGATACCTTTGATATAGGGAACTCTTGGATAAAGAGACTCCTTCCAATATAGTTGACTGCTTTTCTGCAATTTAAGTCTTACAGTGTAACCTAGAGTTCTGAGAGATTAAGAACTACCTGGGGTTACATAAACTATATATGTGTGCTCGGCTTTCTACTTTAAGGTCAGCTCTCTATCCATGATTCAATAATGCTTCTCTAATCTAAAAATCTCATTTTCTGATGGAGGAAACTGAAGCCTGATGAGTTAAAAGAATTTGCCTAACAGCTTGTAGGTAGTTAGTGACAAACCTGGGATAAGAGCACAAATTGTCTTACTGCTTAGCTAGTTATCTTTTCAGAATGCTTCAATGAGTACCATTCCATCAAATCTCAGTATATACAATATGGGCTATCATAGGCTCATGGAATTGTAGCACTAAAAAGCTATTTAGAACTGAAAAGAATGTTAAAATATATTAAGTTGAACTTTTAAACTTTATAAATAAAGAAAATACAGAAAGATCAAATAACTTAGAGTCACACATTCAAAAATGAAGAATGTTGGATTTTAAAGCTAGTTCCTCTAAGTTCATATTAAGTGGTTTCCCACATACTAAACCCCAATAACTTTCCACCTTTTTTCTCTTGGGTAAACATTTCCAATTCCCTTTATTAGCCAACACATTAGGAATTACCTCTCTGTAGCGGTTAAGTACAATTCCTGACCTTTTCCTTCTTTTATTTTCTCTTAAGGATTAGGGAGTATCTCCTTCTTCATTGTTCTCATTTTGCCATACTTATTTTACTTCATGGTATCCAGCTTTCCAATTTTGTTGGGACTGTTTTTTCATCTTCCCTCTAGCTATCTACATTCCAGATTAAAGCCTTCTTGATTAGTTTGAATATCTTGCCAAACACATTCTTCCTCATCTTTACAAGAACCACACCATTTCTTGCCAACATCTATTATGTTAAGATCCAAAGTCATGGTATAGAAATCATCCTTTCTAATAATGTGCAACATAGAAGCCTTTCTCTGTTAATTCTAACCCCTTGCTTTATATTCTGTCTTGGGGACAGTGCAACTTGTATGTTTTTTTGATAGGGCAACTTTATTTTATCACTTAACTTGACACACTGTAAGGATGGCCTAATGAACACCTTGAGCTTTATTCATACTTTTAAGGATCTTTGTGGAAATTTTCCTTATGCACATGCAACTATTCTCCCATCCTCTTCTTTATCCTGTCACCTTTCCTTCAATTAACCCTTCCCTAGATTCATTTTTCTTCACAACATTTGATGGTAAAGTCAAATGGCCAATCAGAATATTTGCTATTCAGTTCTTTCAGTTGTGTCTCACTCTTCATGACCCCCTTCAAGATTTCCTCAGCAAAGGTACCGGAATGCTTTTTCATTTCCTCCTCCTGCTCATTTCACAGTTGAGGAAATTGAGGCGAACAAGATTAAGTGATTTGCCCAGGGTCACACAGCTAGTAACTATCTGAAGCTAGAGTTGAATTCAGGATGATGAATCTTCCTAATTCCAAGCTAAGTACTGTATTACTTAGCTCACCCTAATTAGAATATAATATATTTATTTCAAATAATTCTTGATAGGAAAGTTAGGGCACCAAAGAAACACAATTTCAAATGCTGGAAATCACTTTGAGGCCATCTAGTCCTGCTTCTTTACTGTACAGATAAAGAAACTGAAGTTGAATGACTTGCCTTTGGTTTGACAAGTATAGCAGAGCCAGGTTTTCTGACCACAAATATTTAAGTTTTCATTTCAGTGAAATCCCAGATAAATAACTGAATAACCATGAGCTTGAACCATTCTGAGGAATGACTTCATATCTATCTAGTTAACAAAAAATGCTTAAAAAAAATCATCATGGGAGGGACTAGAAAGACAGCAGACCAATTCACTGTTGAGGGAACTGTTAATTGGTTTATCCATTCTGAAAAACAATTTGGAATTGTTTGGATATAATGTTTAAATCCTTTGATTCAGAGATTCCCTTAAAGGGACTCTTCTCTTAGGTAGGTGCTTTACTGTAAGGCTTGTATGTAAGTTGTTTTTTTTTTTTTTTTTTTTTAAAGCTGAATATGTAGCTTATGTGTCTGACATGTGGGGATTGGATGAACAATCTTTGTTCTTTTAAGTATTATTTCATTTTAAGAGATGGTCATTTCAAATAGCATTTATTAAGCATCTATTATGAAATAAGTACTTTGCTAAGTGTTGGTGAAAATGAACCCTGAGCAAGTAACTCAATGTTGTTTGCCTCAGTTTTCTCATTTATAAAATGATCTGGGGAAAGAAATGGCAAACCACTCCAGTATTTTTGTCAAGAAAATCTCAAGACAGCATTATAAAGAATCAGACAAGATTGAAATTACTGAAGAACAACAGCAGCAGCAACAACAACAAATGGCTCTATGGGGTTTGTGAACATAAGGAAATCTTGAGAAAATGTTCATGATAACAATGTAAAGTTACACAAGCAGACGTCAAAGAAAAATAGTAGTCAATCATCAATAAACTATAGTCTAATGTGGCCATCAATGCTAGTACTGTAGGAATTTGATACATACATACATATAAATACAATTCACATAGTACTTCAAGATTTGTAAACAAGCTTTACATTTGTTATTTGATCCTCACAATAGCTTTCTGAAGTAAATACTATTATTATCCCCATATTAGAGAAGAATAACTTGAAGCAGAATATATACAGATTGAATAGCTTAGAATGGAAGGACACCAGAAGATGGAAAAAATTAGGAAAGGCTTCATATAGAAAAACAGCTTCTAGATTCAAGTTGTGAAGCAAATTGGGCATTACAGAAGGCAGAATAAATATGGGGAGTATTTCAGGCAGGAGAGCAAATCAATGAAAAGACAAAGAGATGTAAAATGGAGAGTCATATCTGAGAAACATTACCTATGATAGTATGGTTGTTCCATAGTATTTGTGGAGAAGAGTCATAGGTAAGAACAATGAAAGATAGGAAAGAGCTAGTGTTTAAAGAATTTGAAATCCCAAAGTAGTTCATATTTAATCATAGAGGTAATAAAAAGCCCCTCTATTTTGAAAAGTAGAATATGGATGGAGATGACATTAATTACCAGGCTTTTGATGAACCACTTTCTTGAAGAGTAGAAGATGGATTCGATTGGGAAAAGATTTAAGGCATAGAGAATATTGTAGTTACCAAGGGGATAAGATCCTGAACCATGATGGTCACCATATGAATGGAGAGAAGGGAATGAATTAAAGAGGGATAGTAGAGATAGAAAGAGCAATATTTTGCATTTGTATTGAAACATGAAATTAAGTACTAGGCTTGGAGTCAAGAAGACCTGAATTCAAGCCTAACCTTATATATTCACTAATTGTGTGACTCTGGGAAAGTCACTCAACCCTGTTTGCCTCAGTTTCCATATCTGTAAAATGAGCTGGAGATGGAATTGGCAAACCACTACAAACTGGCAAATCACTGCCAGAAAACCTCAAATAGGATTATAAGGAGTCAAATATACTGAAATGACGGAACAACAGCAACAACAAGCAACAACAACAACTTGAATATATAGGACTTGTGAAAATAAGGAGCCAGATAAGATCACAGGATAAAATAATGATGAATGTTGAAGAGGATGTGGAAAAACTGGGACACTGATGCATTGTTGGTGGAGTTGTGAACGAATCCAATCATTCTGGAGAGCAATATGGAACTATGCCCCCAAAGTTATCAAACTGTGCATACCCTTTGATCCAGCAGTGTCTCTACTGGGATTATACCCCAAAGAGATACTAAAGAAGGGAAAGGGACCTGTATGTGCCAAAATGTTTGTGGCAGCCCTGTTTGTAGTGGCTAGAAACTGGAAAATGAATGAATGCCCATCAATTGGAGAATGGCTGGGTAAATTGTGGTATATGAATGTTATGGAATATTATTGTTCTGTAAGAAATGACCAGCAGGATGAATACAGAGAGGCTTGGAGAGACTTACATGAACTGATGCTGAGTGAAATGAGCAGAACCAGAAGATCATTATATACTTTAACAATGATATTGTATGATAATGTATTCTGATGGAAGTGGATTTCTTTGACAAAGAGATCTAATTCAGTTCCAATTGATCAATGATGGACAGAAGCAGCCTACATCCAGAGAAGGAACACTGGGAAATGAGTGTATATTGTTTGCATTTTTGTCTTTCTTCCCAGGTTATTTATATCTTCTGAATCTAATTCTTCCTGTGCAACAAGAGAACTGTTCGGTTCTGCACACATATATTGTATCTAGGATATACTATAACATATTTAACATGTAAATATTACTGCTTGTCATCTGGGGGAGGGGGTGGAGGGAGGGAAGGGAAAAGTTGGAACAGAAGTGAGTGCAAAGGATAATGTTGTAAAAAATTACCCATGCATATTACTATTAATAAAAAGTTATTAATAAAAAAGAAAAAAGAAAATAAGGAGCCAGAGATGAAATCTATGAGACAAAGGATGGTGGTGTCCTATAGAGACCCTTATTAAGGGAATATTCCCTTAATTAAGGGAAATTAAGAAGAGTGGATTTTAGTGGAAAGATAAAATATTCTATCTTAAACAGTTCCATGAGCATTTATAGAGGAAACAATTCCTAAGAGAGGATGGTAAACTGTAAAATGTAGAAAATATGAATATTGAAAAGATTGATTTGTCACTTTTTAGATCATTGGAAACTGAACAGTGAGTGATAAGGTCATATGATAGTAAAAAAGTGTTAGAAAAAGTGGAAGCACTAAATGTAGAGAACTTTTTCAAAAAATTCAAATTTCAAAAAAAAAAAAAAAAGAAGAAGAAGAGGGGGGATTGAAGATTATAATATGGTGGGATAATTGGCTCCACAGAAAGTTTTTTCAATTGATGAGATAGTGTAAATGAACTAAAACTCAGAAGGAACTGAGTTGGTGATGGCTCTGATTATATCTAAAAGATGTTACTATAAAGCATGACACATTTCAGTGTGGTTGAGTCAAGTTGTCAAAGGAAGGTAGAACCACTCAATTCTTAACCTGTTTGTTTCAAGAATGACCACCTTACTATGAAGACTTGAACCAAAATATTTAATTAATTGAAAGTCAAAATACGAGACAAATTGGTTAGAAAATAAATAGGCTCTTTCAATGATTTCAAGTTACCAGGCCTGGATAAGGTACTGAAATAACTGGCATAAATTATCACTGAACTATTAAAACTGAACTTTGAAAGGCTGTGCAAAGCAAGAAGTGTCACTTACTAAAGGGAACATTTGGCTAAATTTTTTAAAAACAGAAAGATAGTTTAGTCTTCAAACCATAGGCCAATGAGCTTGACCTTGATTTCTGGAAAAATTCAATCAGGGGAATCCCTGATCAAATCTAGGAATTCCCCAAACACTCTGATGATATTATAGGGTATGGGACATTATTATTCCCTGATCAAATTGAAGAGTTGCTCAATCAAATTCATGATTTATAGGATGGAAATCTCCTATTGTCATGTGCTTCTGTTGTAAATCACTACTACTATTCTTATTTCAAGGGAAGGGATGAGAAATCTCATCCCTGTTACTTATTGAACTTTGGAAAAAGATTCAAGGAGAAAGGTCATTCTTTTCAGGCAACAGATGGGACCTGGAGAGAATTTCCAATCATTGGCTGATTAAACATTACCCTTTCTCCTTGTCAATAAAATCAAGTTTTCCCTATTTTCTGAGACTTGATGACTTGTTCTTCACCTTTTTTTTTTATGTGCATCCTTTCCAGGTGAACTTGAGATGGGATTTCTTTCCCAATCCCATCCTTTCTCTCACCAGAAGCAGCAATGACTAACACACTAGAAGTAAATGACAATAAAATGTGATAATTTGATCCTAAGATTTAGCGTAGTAACAAAAAGGGCAAGACCAGTTTTGAGAGTTGCCTTCAGGGGAAGAGTTCCTGAATTTGAGTATTCAGTCACTGGGCCTACCAGTGAGAAATTTCCTGATAAGCATTCTTCTTTGAAAAGAAAGAAAATAATCAGCATTATTACTGCATTAATTCCTTAATGATTACTCTTACATTTAATCATTCAACCAAATCGGAATCAACCTAACAAGAATTTTTTTCATGAAGCCTACAACCCAATCTACTGTTTACAACAATCATATGAGGGAAATTGTTAATACTTTGTTGGAATCTAAGTATGCTATGTCTATACTCTTCTTCCAATTAACAATGCAGGGGTTCTATTTTCCCATTAAAAAAAATTAAAAGAAATAAAGCTAGTCTGGGATCGTTTGTTCTAGTTGGTGAGTAAAGTCAGTGAGTCATTCAAACTGCAGGTCTGATGAGGACTTTGCTTATTCAGCAATATCCAAAGCATGTTTATATTTTTGGGTAAGCCTAAACCACAAGGCAGTAATATTTATTTGGGGGAGTTTGTGTATGGCTTTGTGGGAAAGAAAGACACTAATGAAAGAGAACCTTTCCAGAAGCAATCTCAATTTTGGTATCATTTTGGAAAGTAAAAGCTGATAGGACATGAGTATTTTGTAGGTCCTCTATTTTTTTTTTTTTTTTGAGTTCCTTTGTGCACTTAGCATCTGAAACATTTGTATGAAATGAAATAAAGGCTGTTACATATCTCAGAACTAGGTTGTACATTGGATATTTGTAGGATTTGAAAACTACCACTCAAGTTTGAGAGACCTTTGATACCAGCTACATGTAAGTTTTATATTACAGACTCCCTGGATTAATCCACATGGGACTAGCAAACCAAAGGAAGATAAATTGACTTTTTGATGTCCAGTAGCCAGGGCTAGGGATTACATACCGTTAAAGATGATTTGGGGGATAAGCAAAAAAGAAATTCAGTAATCACTAATAGCCAACATTACTTCATTAAGAACAAATGATCCCAGGCTAACTTTATTTCTTTTATTTTTTTTTAATGGGAAAATAGAACCCCTACATTGTTAATTGGAAGAAGATTATAGACATGGCATACTTAGATTTCAACAAAGTATTAACAATTTCTTTCATATGATTGTGGTAAATAGTAGATTGGGATGTAGGCTTCATAAAAAAAAAATTCATGTTAGGTTGATACAGAATTGGTTTAATGATTAAAAGTAAAAGAATAATTAATGAGTTAATACCGATTGAAGATGGATTTCTAGGGAAATATTTATTAAATGTCTACTGATGCAAGGCTCTGTGTTAAGTCCTGAGGATATTAAAAAAAAAAAAGAAAAGTGTATATTTTGCCCTCAGGGAACTTAGAAGTCTGATAGAAGAAAACAACACACAAAAGGGAGTTGAGAAGCTGGGGACAGGAATGAAAGAAGAGGTTCTTGTTTGGGGTTTATGATAGTCCATGAAGTCTAAATAAAACAGTTTCTGATGGCAAGTGGAGTGTTTTCTAGAAACTATCTGAAGGAAAGTTTGGGCAGTAGCTTAGTACTTCACCCTAAACCTTTTTAGTCTGAGGAAAGAGGAGGTTGAAGGAATTTAAAAGGTGTTAAGTATCCCAAACTAAATCAATGAGCATGATAATGAGAAGGCATGCTATAGATAGCTGTGCTCCATAAATGATTTACAATCTCTTGTTCTTGACCTTTCTTTGCCATATAGCTTCAAAGGTTGAGTCCTTGGTCACCTGGATTTTTGGAAGAATAATAGTTTTAAACCTATTTGACTTTTTCTCTACTCTTTATATGCTCCTTAAACATTAAGTTTAACAGAGGTAGCTAGATGGCACAATGCTGGTACTGGAATCAGGAAGCCTCATCTTCCTGAGTTTGAATCTGACCTTAGACACATACTAGTTGTGTCACCCTGGGAAAGTCACTTAACCCTATTTGTCTCAGTTTCCTCATCTATAAAATGAATGGGGGAAGGAAATGGCAAAGCATTTCTGGTATCTTTGCCAAAACAAACAAACAAAGGAACAAACAAACCCAAGTGAAGATTTAGACATGACTGAAGTTGAACAACAACATAAATATTCAAGAGAAGTGATATGATTTCTCTATCTTCTCTTATCAAGGGATGTCACCACAGAACATATTTTAAAAGTTTCAGTACATAATAATAAAATACAAACTCAGTGTGAGGAATTTTCCTACAATCATACCAAAATGTGTAAAAAAAAAAAAGTACTTAATCAACTTGAGATTACAATGCTTTGGCCACTGGGGGAAAAAAAAATCATGAATATAGAAACCATTGTAATTGATTGAGAGAATAGTCAGATCCTGTGATTCTATGTATAAAAACAGTAGGTCAGTTCAGAATTTGGCCAGTCTAGTGGTAAAAGATCACAAAGATCACAAGCCTTATGGAAGCATACCTACCTTTGTGTCTGTAATAAATAAGGGCTGGGGAGAAAGGGTTGAAGGGATATTATATTCCTTGTCCTTGAACCCACCACTGAAGGAAGGAAGAGAATGAAGTAGGAGGAGAAAATGTATTTAGTCAGAATCAGAGAGATAGATGGTTGTGGAGAAACAGTCACTAGAAAGAAGATATAGATTCAAGCAAAGTGATCCTTGATATTGGAGAGAAATTATAAAGGGTTTTGAAGAGTGTTAGAAGTAGAAACAGTATATGTGGAGAGCTTTTTCAAGGAGTTTGATTGAAAAGACAGGAGTGAGATAGGATTATGGTAGTTAGAGATGGTAAGTTAAGAGATGATAAGTGTCCAGGAGCCAGTACAGCCTAGAATCTGAGCTATTCAACTAGAAAATACACCATAGGACTGAATGTGATTAAAATCATAGTACTTTTACCTTTGTTGTTGTTATTATTGTATGTTTGCTTTTTTTCTCCTTTTTTGTGTTTTTCCTCCTTTTGATCTGATTTTCTGATGCAGCATGACAAATGTGGAAATATATTTAGAAGAATTGCACATGTTTAACCTATATTGGATTGCTTATTGTCTAGGGGAGGGAGAGAAGATAGGGAGGGAGAAAAATTTGGAATATAAGGTTTTGCAAGGGTGAATCTTGAAAACGATTTTTGTATGTATTTTGAAAAATAAAAAGCTATTCTTTTTTTCCCCTGAGGCAATTGGGGTTACACAGCTAGGAAGTATTAAGTGTCTGAGATCATATTTGAACTCAGGTCCTCCTGACTTTAGGGCTGGTGCTCTATCCACTGCTCCACCTAGCTGCCCCTAAAAAGCCATTCTTATCATTAAAAAATAGAAAAGACACCATAATTCCTCTACAAGCCTCTTACTCTTTAATTTACTATTTGTTAATCCCATTATCCTATAATAATGAACTATTTTGACACTAGACAAATGATCGTGGAAAGAAAGGAGGTCAGCCAGTCAATAAGTGTACATTAAGTATTTACCATATTTCAGACACTGTCCACAGGGAATAGGAATGCAGGCCAAAAAAAAAAAAAAATGTCTCTGCCTTAAAGGAGCTTACATTCTAATGGGTAAAGACAGAGAAGGGTAGGGTGAGGGTAAGAGGAGAAAAGACCCCCTATTATACCATGACATGTAGGATGAAGCCTTAAGAGAAATGATGAGAATGTCCTGAGTGTCTTTAAATTGAGATTCTATAAGAGGCTATCCAATTAGAAAGCATGTAACAGAGGATATCAGCCTATTGAAAAAGAAATGAAAGGTTATAAGTAGAATTTTTTTGTATTATTAAAAATAAAGCTATTCAAAATACAAAATGTAAAAATGTACCTTTCAGGACTTATCTTGAATTACTCTTTATGTATTTTGTTTCAAACATAATAGACTACTAGTTGTCCTTAAACTTAAAATTTCCCTTCATCTGTGTGTATTATGATTAGAATCTGATCAGTTCTTATCTGTATCTCAACATTCTTTACTGCTTCCAAGTCTCAGTTCAGGTATTCCCTTCTCTGAGAAGACTTCCCTGATCACTCTTAGGTAATGTTCTTTTCTTCAATTTCCCTCATATTGTACTCATTTATGCACAGATTGTGTCCCTACCTTGCCCCAGTATGAAGTAAGCATTTTGAAAACATATTATTTTGGTTTTGTCTTTGAACATCTGATACTGAACATGATTCCTTACATATCACTACTGTTAGTTATTTCAGTCATATCCAACTCTCTGTGACTTTATTCAGAGTTTTCTTGGGAAAGCTATTGGAATTTGTCATTCCTCAGCTCATTTTAACATGAGGAAATTGAGGAAAACAGAGGTAAGTGACTTCCCAGGAGTCATATAGCTAGTAAGTGTCTGAAGCTAGATTTAAACTAAGGAAGTTGACTCCAGGTCCCACACTCTATCTACTGTACCATTTAGCTGCCCTATCTTGTACATATTGGGCACTTAATTACTTGGTTGAATTAAATTAAATTAAAATTAATTGAAAAGTTGGGGTATCCCGCCTAATCCCCATTTAGGTAACCTAATTAAAATAAATAACCTTTTTGTAATGTTTCATAGTTTACAAAGAATTTCATTCAAAACATTCCTGCGGAAGATATCCTTAATGGAACTCCTTAAGCCTATCACATGGGTCCAATGGAGTAAGATTGTCCACAGCCTCCTACATTCATGCCCTAGGGATAAAAAGAGGAAGAGAATCTGACACTTAAAATTTTAAAAGATGATTATTAAATTTTTTTTATGTAACCAGAAAAAAATATGAAAAATTTTACCATAAAAAAAAAGGTTTGATCTCTTAGACATGGCTCATTATGAAAACTAGTCCTGTCTTTTGATATTTATTAATAATTGTTACTCAAAGACAAAGGTGCAGTTGTATATCTCCTGATGTGTGTCTTTCAGTGCTCTCCCAAGTGAGTTATTTACTCTAGAGAGCTTCACTTGGCATGGGAAAGAGACCACACCTTGTCCCTAGTTGCCTCAGGCCTTGGCCTACTGGTTTTTATGAAGCTTAATGGTAATTGTGCAATCTGATTGCCCTACAATAATAAAGGCTTTGATATTAGCCAAAGACAAATGATATTTCTGAAAAGAAGGGAGAGAGGATATGAGTCTAGAGCATTCTTTGCATAATTAAGGATACAATTATTCATGATTCATGTGTAAAATGTTTTAGTAATTATATGAGACAATTGACAATAATGTATATGAAGTTGAATAAAATTGAACTAGAAACTGGATGAAGGCAATGACTCTGACATACTTCCTATCTTTCTGTGATGAATAGAAACTGAGTAGTTTCTTATTAATAACATAAAACTAACTCTCCTCAGTCTAGGCTATTTTAAAACAAGAAGATTGGGAGAAATGTCTATTTGAATAAAAAGTTGTTCAATTGGATTATCTATTCAGGTACTTTGATTTCCACTTTGGGCTCGCCTTTCTCTTCAGATACCATGAAAAGCCAGAAAAGAGAGTGGCTTTGGTGAAAGGAAGTATCTTTCCAGAGAGAAGATATCTATTCCAATTGCTTTTCTGAACCCAAGGAATGTCTTTGTGATTCCCACAATCTCCATACTTAGAAAGGCCACAGCTATTAAACTGCCTTAGCAGTCTAATGTTATTTCTTGATTTGTCTTTTTGAACTTCACAGCCTTGCCATGGAGTCCCCAGTGATTTTTGTTTCTCTCCTCAGTTCAGCATTTATGAGGCAGTTTCTATGCCTTTTGGTCATGTCCTTCATAGATGTTTTGCTTGTAACAAACATAAGAAAAATAGTAGAACCACTCATTTCCTTTCCATTCAAAGTTTTTTAAAATACATTTTTATTCCTTTTGTTCATCACCAAAAAATGTTCCCATTGTCCCTCACCTTTCCACACTATCGGCTAATATAATAAATAAAATATTCTAAGAAAATGAGAGAGGAGGGGAAAAAAAGAAAGGAAGAAAATCAGCAACTCAATCAGTACTTGAAAAGTTATGAAAACATATTCAGTGTTCTCCATTGATTAACAACAATTTATGCTGTAAATATCATGTTTGCAGATGGTTGTTTTCATTATATTTTTCTCCATTGGAACTTGAGCTCCTCAAGAGCAAGGATTGTTTTTTTCTTTTCATGCTCACAGGTCAGTGCAGTAGTAGTGATAGTAGGCTTATAGACTGACAGATCTCCATGGACTTCCTATCTCTGCAAAGGAGAAGTCTCTTTTCATTTCTTATTTAAGATCATATTTTTAACAAGAATTTATTATATATGTGTTACATTCAAGTCACTGCTAGCAACTTAGAAAGTTATAATCAAAATCAAATATTTTGAGAAGGTAAGATGTCGTGAAAGTCTAATGGCTCCCAAAAAAAGAATGAAGGTATCAGAACAGTTGGTGTGGTAGTCCTCCCTAAAAATGTTGTTATTATTTTTCCTTCATGCTGGAAGGAGACCAAAATAATATTACATGTCAGAGGTCAATGTTTGGCTATTGTAAAATAATAAAAGGCAAAATTGTAAAATTATTGAAAATTAAAATAAAATAATGAAATAAGATATTAGAATTGTATGGTTGATGCTTTTTGAATCATGTATAAGTTAGATTTAAATGGATCAGAGTTATGTGAAGTCATCAGCTTCACTCTTCCAGTATCATAAGGGCCTAATGACAAGACAAAAATCAAGACCACTGGCAATGGCTTCTGGATGCAGAGGATCACGTTGGAATCTGCACTGATCAAGCTCTAAACATCCCATAGCATCTTCTGTGGCTGCCTTCATGGCCAGTTGAAATAAAATCTTCAAACTAGAGATCATTATTGATCACAAAATAGAAAATTTTGATTATATCAAATTGAAAAGTTTTTGTACAAACAAAACTAATGCAGACAAGATTAGAAGGGAAGCAATAAACTGGGAAAACATTTTTTACAATCAAAGGTTCTGATAAAGGCCTCATTTCCAAAATATATAGAGAATTGACTCTAATTTATAAGAAATCAAGCCATTCCCTGATTGATAAATGGTCAAAGGATATGAACAGACAATTCTCAGACAAAGAAATTGAAATTATTTCTAGCTATATGAAAAGATGCTCCAAGTCATTATTAATCAAAGAAATGCAAATTAAGACAACTCTGAAATACCACTACACACCTGTCAGATTGGCTAGAATGACAGGGAAAGATAATGCAGAATGTTGGAGGGGATGTGGGAAAACTGGGGCACTGATATATTGTTGGTGGAATTGTGAACACATCCAGCCATTCTGGAGAGCAATTTGGAACTATGCTCAAAAAGTTATCAAACTGTGCATACCCTTTGATCCAGCAGTGTTACTTCTGGGCTTATATCCCAAAGAGAGACTAAAGAAGGGAAAGGGACCTGTATGTGCCAAAATGTTTGTGGCAACCCTCTTTGTAGTGGCCAGAAACTGGAAACTAAGTGGATGCCCATCAATTGGAAAATGGCTGAATAAATTGTGGTATATGAATGTTATGGAATATTATTGTTCTGTAAGAAATGACTAGCAGGATGATTTCAGAAAGGCCTGGAGAGACTTACATGAACTGATGCTGAATGAAATCATTATACACTTCAACAACAATACCATATGATGATCAATTCTGATAGACGTGGCTCTCTTCAGCAATGAGATGAACCAAATCAGTTCCATTTGTTCAATAATGAATTGAACCAGCTACACCTAGAGAAAGAACTCTGGGAAATGAGTGTGAACCACTACATAGCATTTCCAATCCCTCTATTTTTGTCCTCCTGTATTTTTGATTTCTTTCACAGGTTAATTGTACATTATTTCAAAGTCCATTCTTTTTGAACAGCAAAATAACTATTTGGACATGTATACATATATTGTATTTAACTTATACTTTAACATATTTAATATGTATTGATCAACCTGCCATCTGCAGGAAGGGGTGGGGAAAGGAGGGGAAAAATTGGAAGAAAAGGTTTTGCAATTGTCAATGCTGAAAAATTACCCATGCATATAACTTGTAAATAAAAAGCTATAATAATAATAAAAAAAAGAAATAAAATCTTCACATCCATGTATTGCACTAGGGAAATCTTCACATGCTTGATTAGACATATGCCTAACTCAGGCAAGGACCCACACTTAACACCACATACCAAGATAAGATCAAAATGGGTCCATGACCTAGGCATAAAGAACGAGATTATAAATAAATTAGAGGAACATAGGATAGTTTATCTCTCAGACTTGTGGAGGAGAAAGAAATTTGTGACCAAAGATGAACTAGAGACCATTACCAATCACAAAATAGAAAATTTTGATTATATCAAATTAAAAAGCCTTTGTACAAACAGAACGAATGCAAACAAGATTAGTAGGGAAGTAACTAACTGGGAAAACATCTTTACAATTAAAGGTTCTGATAAAGGCCTCATTTCCAAAATATATAGAGAACTGACTCAAATTTATAAAAAATCAAGCCATTCTCCAATTGATAAATGGTCAAAGGATATGAACAGACAATTTTCAGATGAAGAAATTGAAACTATTACCACTCACATGAAAGAGTGTTCCAAATCACTATTGATCAGAGAAATGCAAATTAAGACAACTCTGAGATATCACTACACTCCTGTCAGATTGGTTAAGATGACAGGAAAAAACAATGATGAATGTTGGAGGGGATGCGGGAAAACGGGGACATTGATGCATTGTTGGTGGAGTTGTGAACGAATCCAGCCATTCTGGAGAGCGATCTGGAATTATGCCCAAAAAGTTATCAAACTGTGCATACCCTTTGATCCTACAGTGTTTCTATTGGGCTTATACCCCAAAGAGATACTAAAAAAGGGAAGGGGACCTGTATGTGCCAAAATGTTTGTAGCAGCCCTGTTTGTAGTGGCTAGAAACTGGAAAATGAATGGATGCCCATCAATTGGAGAATGGCTGGGTAAATTGTGGTATATGAATGTTATGGAATATTATTGCTCTGTAAGGAATGACCAGCAGGATGAATACAGAGAGGCTTGGAGAGACCTACATGGACTGATGCTAAGTGAGATGAGCAGAACCAGGAGATCATTATACACTTCGACAACGATATTGTATGAGGATGTATTCTGATGGAAGTGGATTTCCCTGACAAAGAGACTTAACTGAGTTTCATTGGAGAAATGATGGACAGAAACAGCTACACCCAAAGAAGGAATACTGGGAAATGCATGTGAACTATTTGCATTTTTGATTTTCTTCCCGAGTTATTTTTACCTTCTGAATCCAATTCTCCCTGTGCAACAAGAGAACTGTTTGGTTCTGCAAATATGTATTGTATCTAGGATATACTGCAACATGTTTAGCATATATAGGACTGCTTGCCATCCTGGGGGGGGGGAGGAGGGAGGGAGGGGAAAAAACGAAACATAAGTGATTGCAAGGGATAATGTCGTGTAGAAATTATCCTGGCATGGATTCTGTCAATGCGAAATTATTATTAAATAAAATAAAATTTATTATAAAAAAAAAAAAAAAAAAAAAAAAAAAAAAAAAAAAAGACATATGCCTAACTCACAGGCAGTATTGAGCCCTGTTGATTATCCTCAACTGGGTTTAGCCCCTCTATTGAGATAGTTTACTGGAGTAAGACTTTGTGTATGTTACAGTTTTTGAAACTTCAGGTGATAGATGGGTGACAGGTGAATGCACAGCCCTCAGTTCCAAGATACTAATCTTTCCATGAACATCCCTACAGCTCCCTTTAAAAGTAGTTTCTAGTAAGAAAGGACTATTTAAAAGAAGGGGCTATGAGGATTGGTTATATGCCAATGTGAAAATGGTGCAGGGGAAAAGAGATTTTTCAGCATGAGAGGTAGCTGGATCAAGGGGGCAAAAGAAACTTCCAAGGTGACAGTGCTACTGGAACTTAGTAGAAAAGAAGTTTGGGGAGGGGAGGAACTAGAAATGAAAGAATGCACATGGTTAGCCTGGGGACCTTTCTTTTTAATGGAGTTTGAAAAAGAAAAAGAAAAATCAGAAGAAGAGGTGAAAGGAATACAGAGATCCTCCAGAATGAAAAGCATGCAAGGCAGGAAAATTCTCCCTTTTTTATTGCTGGAGCAATATGTCACAAGGTTAATCACTAAAGGCTGCTTTAACAGTTAAATTTTTTGCCTACTAGTTACTTTTTAAAAAATGGTTCTACAAAGATAAGATAATTTTAGTGGCATTCTGGTTTTCTGTTTTACTTAGAAAATATGAGGGTGAAGGAAATCCTGTGGATATTTGATATTGTTAAATTCAAGTGTCTGGAAGATCACTATCCTGGTTTAGCAATCAACAGATTGCCTGGGGGCTCAAAGCATCTTATGAATTCTCTGCAATTTGCATTTTTAAGTTTTTATTAGCTTTGCAGAGAAATGGAGGAACTGGGACCTTCACCCTAGACCAAAAACTAACCTTATTTCCAAGCATATTGGCTATTTTATTCTTGTAGCCCTTTCTCCCTTACCCTTACTAGAGAGTATAATAGCAGTGTAGAGACCTCAACATATCACATCCTGATCCACAAGCAGTGACCTTTGCTGAGTAACAAAAGGAAAAAAAATATTGTGTTCAGTATTTTGTAACACAAAAATATATTATTGGATTGAATGGACTGGAAATGCAAAAATATTTAACAGAAAGAAATGTTTAAATCTGTAATTTCAAGGATAATCCTAGTGAGAAAAGTCCCTTCACCAATGCCAACCAGTGAAAATTCTGAAGCTTGTGTACTTTTATATAATTACTAAGCATGTGAAAGAATTGAATGACTGCTAGAATCACAGATTCAGTATGTGTCAGAGTCTAGATTTGAATACATCTGTTCCTGAAGTTCCTGAAAAACTTTTATAAAGAGAAAAGGGACAAAAGGTGATAAGTATAAATTCAGTTGAAGAGAATGGATGTAAAGAAAACTAACAAATAGGAACAGGGACCCAATGGTGGTTTCATGAATATTTTCAACTTTCAGAAGAAGTTTCCTCTGTCTAAAGCAGGACATATTCTCCACAAATTATATATTGCCTAACACTATAAAAAAGATTAAGTATCAATCTGGAAGGGGAAGACTTTCAGAGTTTCTGGCTAAAACAGAAACAAATGCTATTTACATTCACTCAGATCCAGTCAGGGCCCAAACAATGACTAAGTGGGCTTGACCTGGTACCTATTTTTGATCAATCCAGTGAGAGTCTGAGTGATTTAGGTTTAAGGCTGGGTAAATCCTAGCTCAAGATTTTGAGCATCAAAATTTATATTCCTTTGGGCATAACATTCTCAAATAAAGTTATCTTATCTCAATATGAACAGAAGGAAGGGAAGAGAAAAAAGAAAAGAAGGGAAGGGAATAAAAAGGAAAGGAAGAGAAGGGAAAAGGAAAAAAGAAAGGAAAAGCTGTGCTGGCCATTCTATTCCCAATTCCATTTGGATTCCTAGTAGGACAGCCTCTTCTCCTACCAAGCTAAGTCCCACTTGATCTTTGTTTGGGCTGACTGGCTTAGAGTGAATGTAAACATTAATTTTTCTGTTTTGGTCAGAAACCCTGAGGGTCTTTCCCTCCCACATTGATTTTTAAACTAGATAAAAGAGGACTTTCTCTGCTTCATTTCTTATTTAACCTTAATTACTGATTGGGTATTATCTCAGTCAAACCTTAAAAACTTTAAGTTAAACAGGCCAAGGTCTTCCACTGCATCCAGGGCCAACTCCAGCTGTCCTGATCTACATCTTGCCATAAAAAAACCAATGACTCCAGAGGAGGGGCACAGTACTCTCTCACTTACATCCAATTCATTTGCATGTCATGTTATCACCTCTCTGAGATCATGGTCTTCTTCCAGAACAATGGACCAACAACATAAAAAGTTAAGTAACTTGCCTAGCTAGGATGTGTCAGAGGTTTCACTTAAAACCAAATTTCCCTGGTTTTGAAGCCTGCTCCCTAACCATTTTGCAACATTATCTCTTTAACTCTGTTATAGGGAACATCTGACCTGAGGGCTATATAAAGTTCACAAAATCATTTGCTAAGGTAACCTCAGGTGATGAAAAGCTGAAAACTATGTACAACAATCTTCCACTTCTTGAACTCTAGAAATTTATAATTTTGTGTGGTTCACAAATGAAGTCATAACTATCCAAGTGGCCCTTGGCAGAAAAAAGGTTCCCCATCCTTGTTCTAATCTAATAACAATGATAAATAATAATAATAATATGATGATGATGATGACATTTAATATCCTAATAAGAATTAATACAAATAGTAATAACTCACATTTATGCAATGCTTTAGACTTTACAAAGTAATAAACCCTGAAACATTTCAAGCATATTATTGACCAGAGATTTTAAAAGTAGATGAAGCATAATTAATATTTTCAAAATGAAATGTGTATTTTGTATTTGTTTTAGGAGATGTAATGATTAAAGATTCCCAAACTGCCTTTTATTCTTCAAGGTAAGAATAATGTCCAAATAACAATAAAAATTCTTAGTCAAGAGGTAGTGGAGGAAAAAAAAGGCCTTCTTTCTCCTTTTCCATAACTGGAAACAGATTTGACCATGTAGGATGTCAGGTGAGAGAAGAAACAGGACAGAAGCTGAGTACCAAGGAATCAAGAACTGACATTCTTTTCCCACCATCTCTTTCCAGAACTAAGTCCCTCTCTGAAGACAAACAATAATAATGATAATAATAAATAACAGCACAATAATAGCAGTAAAATAACATTTACATAGTAGTTACTATTTCTAGGCATTTAAATATTAAGCACTTAACAATTATTATATCATCCACAGAACAACCCTGGGAGGCAGATGCTATTTTCATCCTTATTTTACAGATGAGGAAACTGAGGCAGAGAGTGACTTTTATCCAGGGTCATACAGCTAGTAAGTGTGTGAGACTAGATTTGAACTCAGGTTTTCCTCACTCCAGGTACAGTTCTTTATCAATTGATTTGAAAGATGAAAGAAATGAAACAACACTTTCATATACAGAGATTTAAAAAATAAGTAAAAAAAATTTTTTTTTAAAGTTTACTCTTTGGGCAATGGCAGCATAAAACAAATTGAAATATAAAATAATTTTATTTTTATTTTTGAATATAATGAATACAGGAATTCCAAATACAAAGTAGAAGAGGGGGAAAAAGATTCTATGAAAATCTACAAATTTCTGTTATATGTTTGATTGAAAAAAAAATATATATATATATACACCACAAATTCAGCATTCTACTTTAAAAACTATTCTGATTGTGGTTCCTTATGAACCTTCATTTATTTTTTTTTTCTGTACATTGAAAAAATTGCTTCAGTGATTCTCTCATTTCTTTTCTTTTTTTTTTTTTTGAATCAATATTGCTAGTACTTCTAGTACTCCCACCCCCATAAAAAACAAACAAACAACACAATTCTTGTAACAAATAAGCACAGTCAAGCAAAACAAACCCACACATTTTCCATGTCAAAAAAATGTGTCTCTTTCTACACCTTGAATCCATCATCCCTCTCTCAGGGTGAAGTCTGCTTTCCCATCAGTCTTCTGGAGTCATAGTTAGCCACTGTATATAGCAGTGATGCTTTCTTCACAATTTTACCAGTTGGAAGTCAACCTGATGTGATTTGACTCTTTTTAATTTCCCTTCTCCCTCTATATTTATTTTCTATATTATTAAGAATAAAATGACCGGAAATATTCTGATCACTTGGTGGAAAGCTAGGAAGATGAGGATTTATACTAAGGACAGGTGTAAAACTGTAAGATCTTTGCTATAGGGGGAATGTGAGGTTGGTGGCTCACTTAAGCTCTGGAATTCTGAGCTGAAACAAAGCTATCAGGTGTCCATTCCAAGTCTGGCATTATTATAGTGAAACTAGGAGCAGGGGATGCTACCAGGTGGCCTAAGGAGGGGTGAATCAGCCCAAGCTGAAAATGTAGTCAGTCAGGGTTTTTGTGCTGATTAGCAAGACAATGAGCACGGGGTCTTCCAGCTTGGGATCACAGCAAAAATGAAAACTGGTTAGTTTAAAATTAGTCTGATTAGATCTTTCCCATAGGTGTTCTCTTTCTGTACTCTTACAGGTCTCTCACTTTACCCCTTACTTCTCTTTCTCCTTACCTTCTCCTCTCCAGCAAGAACTATATTTCTGGGATTGAGAATATCTTGACTATTTAGCAACAGTCATATTAACATGTTCCTGGGCCAAATTTTGTCGGTGATGGAGAGGAAAGGGAGTTTGAGATGGAAAGTACAATAAGAAAAGGGAAAGAGATTAGGATTAGAAGCACAGTGGGTTTTGCATAAAACAATAAGAGGCATACGGGGCAGGGGCACAGCCAGGAAAAGGGAAGTCCTAGATTCTGATGGCCCCAGGACATCTGAGGTTGATTGTTAATTGTTGTCTTTCACATTCTTGAAGAGGACCAATATGTGTGTCCAATTGTAGCTGAACAGACCAATATTACTTCAGAATGTTCTGCTGCAAATCAGACACAAATAGACACAATGAATATTTGGGGTGGATTCTCTAACTTTGCACATCTGGTGTTTCTTTTGAGCTAATTCGATTCTTTTTTACTCAGAGAGCCCAGCATCTTTTCTGATGCAGGTTCGCCATGCTGGGCAGTATTCTACCAGTGTCTCTCAAGTCATGTATAAAATTATTTCTAAAGGAGGGCACCAAAGCAAGGGTAACTTGGATTGGGGAAGAACAGAAATATGTAGCTCCTGGGGGGTAGGTGGGGTAGATGGGTGGAATTTCTTTTTCTCTGTCACTCAAGTTACCATCATATTTGTATCTGGGTTAAAGTCTTGTTCAGTTGTATTAGTTCCAACCCTGATTAGAAATTATTTTAAATAAAAGAAATTTAAAATAAATTGCAGTTACTTCATGTTTGTTTCTGAGTATATAGTTACATGTTCTGATTATTTTGACATTTATGGAGTGGAATTTCCTAAGGGAACATAGTGTAGCCTTGAAAAAACTTGAAAGCAAATTACTAATAAATTTATTGACTAAACAATAGATAAGCACTATTCTGGGTCTGCTACAGTCTTTCACTATTAGGTGTTAATATCTTTAATGAAAACACCGTAGGGAGAGGATATGCATCTTTGTCCAGTAGACAGTGTTAGGGGAATATTGCTAATAAACAATTTTTAAAAAGAAAATAATTACTATTTGGTGAAATTAAATTGAAATCAGGTTACAAAATGATAACCAAATTATATTCTCTTATATTCTCTATGCTGGAAGGGATCTCAGAAATCATCTAGAAGAAAGCATAGTTGAAAAATGATCCTATATATAACGGCTGCAGCATAACTGTTTGGCTTCAAATTCAATGCTCTTCCTGTTAGAAACATTACTTGAGATTTTTGTGTCCATGACAAATACCATAGACTGTTTTCATGGTGATTGTCACAAAATTATTTGGAGGTGGAAGAGAGTAGACTCTGCTGTGGAGTGGCAGAAATCCTGGGACACTAGCACAGAAAGTTCAGAAGGTTGTCATACTTGTGAATAGCTCACCCCACATACTGGAAGACTATGAGTTAGCCCCTCCTAAATTTAGCACATTGAAATATGTCATTTAGGGAAGTAGTTAACATCCTAGCTTCAGGATTTCTTAATCTTGCTATCAATATCTTCATTGAAGTTATTGATAAAACATTTTGAATAGCACAGAAGAAATCTGAGCCTTGTCCAATTTGATTAGAGAATGCCCTCCAAGTTGATACTGATCCATTAATCATCAATTTTGCACAAGTCATTCAGGTTGTTCTGAATCTACTTGACTTTTTTTGTCTTTAGGATATTATGAAAACTTTTGTCAAATGAATCTCTAAAATCATTATATTACATTTCCCTTGTCTACTGGTTTACTACCATTAAAAAATAGGAAAGTAGTTTACTCTAAACATAGTTTATTCTTTATACATCAGTGTTGGCTTCTAATGATTTACCATTTTCAATTCAAAATACTTAAAAATTGTCCTTTATGTATTGTAGAACTTTCTTTGGAAATGGCATTATATTCACAGGTTCCTAGTGTGAATTTTCTACTTTCTTGTCCCTTTTGAAAATCAGGACAACTTTTGTCTGACTCTAGCCCCTTTATACTTTTTTTGTTCACTTTGAATCTTCAAGACTGATGATAACAATTTGGCAATCACAGCCAATTCCTCCTCACCCCCCAATACCCTGGGTTGTAGTTCATTCAGGTCAGGTGACTGCAACTCACTTAGCACAGCTATATACCATATCCTCCCAGTAATTAATTGATAGAAGAATTAGACATTGCTAAAAATCTTAATGAATTCTTAATGTTCGCAAAGGGATATCAGGATCAGATGCCAAAAGCAGACATAAATTTCACACCAAAGATAGAAGACATAATGAAAGAAATTAGGATCCTAATATATTTTTCCCTGAATCAGAATAGGCGATGAATATCCAAAGTTTCAGAAAGAATATAGAATTCAATAAAAACCCTAACCTCACATTTGAAAACACATTTTGACAATGAATAGGATTTTTTTTTTCATTTTGAAGAGAAGAACTATTCTTTAAAGAGAAGAAAATTCTTTAAAAACAGTTAAACAGATTTTATTAAAAACTCAACAGTAATTATTAGTGAAGTCAATTAAAATTTTAGTAACCACATTTAAATAAATCAATTTCAACCCATATTTATCAATTTTTTGTCTTCTATTATTCATAAAGTTCTTTCCAAATTTCTTTGTATTCCTCATATTTTTTGTTGTTTAATACATTGACGTATCACAAAATATTTAAGCATTCCTCTCTTGTTGAACATTTGATTTCTCCCCAATTTAGTTTTTGCAATTATATAATGCAAAATTTTTGAACAGCACTTTTTATTCCTTTTTATACTTTCAACATCATTGGGTCAAAGGATGTGGTAAGTATTTAAAACAGATTTGCAACATTTACCACATACTACCAACTGTGTTCTAAAAAGATTGTTTATAATTCCATTAATAAACTTTTAAAATTCATTCCTGGTTTTAGGAAAGGATAATGTTCGGTTGGTTGGAAGCTTCTTTGAAAATATCATTGGTTTCTGATTCCTTTTGATATTTGTGATGATTATTTATTACAAATATAGATATGTATTATTTAAAAATAGTGCTCTGTGCTTTCCATACCACTTATAAAGGCTGTGTAGAGAGCAACAAAACATTTGCAAAAAGGGAAGGACTGATGATAAAAGACAGCTATGTGCTCAAAATATCATCATAAAATATAGTAACAAGAGGAAACTACAAAAAGAAGAAAATGGAATCACTGATAAGAGTGAACTAAGGGGGAGAACTGATGAAACACACTAATGTTGGGCAAACAGCAAAAACACGATGGATGAGTTTCTGATCTAATTTGACTACATTAGGGTCAAACTGGCATTTGAACTTTTGACTCCATGTACTATTAAATGTTTAACAATTGGCTCTTCAGAAAAAAAAGCACCCACAACTCACTTTTCAAGTTAATTTGTATTTTGAACACCTTTTTAAGTTTAGACAATCAAAACAATAAATCAAACTCTCATTGGTAGGTTTACTAAATTCTGTTTGTATTAATATTCATGCTAAAAATTTAACTACCATGAACTGGTTTCAGCACACTCCTGAGAAAAACAAACTCTAGGAAAAGCATCCCTATGTACAAAAATGTTTTTAGCCTCCCTTTTTTGTACTAGCAAGGAGCTGGTGGATACCCTCAGTTGGGGAGTGGCTTGAATAAATTATGGTATATGAAGGTAATGGAATATATCATTCTGTAAGAAATGATGAGTAGGTTGATTTCAGAAAGACTTACATAAACTGAGGCTTCATGAAGTGAGCAGAACCAAGAGAACATTGGACAACAAGATTATGTAATGATCAACTATGATGAAATTGTATCTTTTCAATAATGGGGTGATTCAATGAATTACCAATAGTTTTGGAATGGAAGTTGTCATGCACATACAGAGAGAGAACTATGAATGTGGATCAAAGCACAGTAATTCCACCTATTTTTGTTATTGCTGTTTGCTTGTTTTTAATTTTTCCTTTCTTGTGTTTTTCCCCTTTTGATCTGATTTTTCCCCTTAGAATGACAAAAATAGAAATATGTTTTGAGTTATCAGTCTGAATGCTTATGTGGGGAATTGATGACTACTCCTTGGAAGTATCAGACACCAAACTTCCCAGATCATCTGTATAAAGCAATAAGCCAGGGAAGTAAAAAATTCTCCAAAGTAAATCTAGATTCGTTACATGAGGAGGGAGACTTTGCTTAAAGGGTTCCATACATATTTCTATATTTCTTCTTCATATTATCCATTAGTCAATGAAAAGAGTATGCAGAATGTCTGCATCATAATTATCCTTTAAACATCCAAATAATTATATGCATTGGTGCTTCTAATTCCCATAGATGTCTTTTAGATTGTTGGTATTGCAAAAACAATTTCCAATAAAAAGATATTTAAATACTTCAAAGAACTTTCTCATCCATTTTTTTATTTGAGTCTTATGATTACTTTATAGGCAGATTAAAAGAAGACATTGCTTTTATACATATCAAAATTCATTTAAATAACTTGAAAATCAGGTGTGTTTCTTCCATTTCCACTTTAATTGATAAAACAATTAGTATAATATGATGCATCACTAACACACATTAATGGTATCTTTGCATAACTGTATGTAGTGTTATATTCCTCAAATGAGAGACTGTGGCTTCATGAATAGAAGGCTGGCTATCAAGAAGTCTTGGAATCAAATTCTGCTCCTGACTGATATTATCCATGTGACCCTGATTAAATAACCTAAACTTTTCAGTGACCCCAGATTAGTGTCCAACATTCTGGTTAGTTGTTGGTTATTTGGTTGTTTGTCCTAAATGCTCAAAGAGGACAAAAATGACACAATCTTATGTCATTGTGTTGTATTTTTCAACACATAGTGTCGAACTGTGGCTGATCATCCTAATTCAGGTTCAGAAGATTCTACCACAAGTCAGACACAAATAATCTATGTGACCATTTGGGAGGGAAGTGTTTTCACATCCCAGCTTTATTTTGAGCTACCACAATTGTTTTTTACTCATAAAACATAGCACATATTTTGACATAGGCATGCCATGCTGGTTGATCCCATGCCAGTATCTCTCTTATCTCACAACGGATACCTAAATTCTTCCAAGAGACCCTTGTACCATTTCTTATCAGCGTGTGAATACCTGTCTTGTGTGAGTTCTCCGTAAAATAGTCAAACATATGTTTGGCATTCAAACAACCTGGCCAGCCCCTTGGAGTTTATCTCTCTGCAGTAGAGTTTGAATGCTTGGCAGTCCAGCTTTAAAAAGGACCTTGGTCTCCAGAGCCTTATTTTGCCAGATGATCTTCAGAAACATTTTTAGACAATTCAGACAGAAACAATCCAGTTTCCTGACATGGTGCTGGTATAGCGTTCAGGATTCACGGGCATACAACAAAGTCAACATAACTGCTCTATAAACTTTTAGTTTTGTAGGAATATACTATCAAGGTAAGTGAACTTATCCATAACATTCAAAATTTCTTCTGATTGATGAAATTAATGATTCCATGTGTGGACAATCTAGTGCTGGCTGGAGGAAAATCTGTTTACTTAGTGTTAATTATTAGCCCAAAATTAGTATAAGCAGCAGAGAAGCAATCTATATTTTGTTGCATCTCAATCTTAGAGACTACACTGAGTGTACAATCATCTGCAAACAAACAAAAAAAAAAATGTTCAACTTTCCCATTTTAGTCTTGGCTTGCAGCCTTTTCAAATTAAATAGTTTACTAACAATGCTGTAGTTGACATGGAAGGTATTTTCAAGTTCACTGAAAGCAGTTGACATCACAAAAAACATGCTAACAAATGTAGGGGCAAATACACAGCCCTGTTTCACTCCATTGGAGACTGAGAAAGTGCAAGAGCATTGTTCTTTATCCAAAACCTGTACAAACATGCCATCGTGAAAACTGCCGTACATTATTGATGAACTCTGGCAACCAAATTTCACCATGATTTTTCATAGGCTCTCACAACTGACATTTTCAAAGAGTTTAGTTAGATCAAAGAAGATTCTGATCCTAGCATTTCTCCTGGAGTTTTTGGGCAACAGACACCATGTTGACTGGTTCTAAAGCCACATTGGCTCTTGGGTAGATGACCATCTTTCAGGTGAAGAATCAGTCAATTAAAGCAAATTCTGGTAAGAATCTTTGCTGATAATGATTAAGAGAGAGAGAATCCCACTCTGGTTGAGACAAAACAACATTTTCCTTTATTTAGATGGATTGGTTTCTTGGGGCATAGCCTCTTCTTGCCATATGACCTAGAAAATTTTCTGTCAGCTTTTATAAGAGTAGTGAGTTGTAGATCTCTGCTGGAATGTAATCAACACCAAACAATTTGCAAGAGTGATTGAGGGATTAACTTCAACCTGAGGTAAATAGTTTTAGTATTGGTTGTTGATGGGCTGTTGGAGAATATGATGGAAGTATTCAGGCTATTTCTCCAGGATCATGTCCCCATCACTGATAAGTATGGCTCTAACACTTAAAGTTGCAAAGCAAGTAATAATTTTCATTAGTAAAGGGAATTTCTTCATATCAATTGAAATCATTGTTTTAACCCTATCACATTTCTATTTACATTAATGTCAACATCTTAGATCATAAATTTTTAGATCCAGAAGAGATTTCAGAAGCCTTGATGTAGAATGCTCTCATTTTTCAGATGACAGAATTGAGGCCCAGAAAATTTGTGACTTGCCTAAAGTATTATAGACAATAAGCATAAGAAACGTGATTTGAACTCAAATCTTCTAATTTCAGAGTCAATATCTATTCCATTTTATCATTTTGAATTGTGCATGTATTTCATTGAACAATTTAGAAAAGGTAGCAGAAACACTTTTAGGAGAAAGATACTGTAATCCTTATTATATTTTGTCACAACTAAATTGAATCTTTTAGGACAAAAGAATAGAACTACTTCCTAAGAGGAAGAATGTTAATTTGTACAGCACATTTTATACTATTGCATTAAGAAGACAATGGTGTATACAATTCAATAGCAATAGTAGCCTCCTTTCATAGAGCACTTTATAATTCTTTCCTTAAAATACCATAAGGTATATGACAAAAAGATTTTTATTTCTCCATTTTACAGATAAGCAAACAGAGAGATTAAGTTAGTTGAACAAGATAACACAGCTAGCTAATAAAAATGTTAGAAATCAAAGTCAGGGTTGGCAAATAGGCAGATACTACCCAACAACAATCCAGTTAATATAACTACTTCCTCCTTGTACCAATTTCAGTGGCAGGATAAGTTGTCAATCAGCATCAAACTAGCTTGTGATGATTTTTATTGATTATTCTGTTGCTACTGGCTGGCCTGATATTGATTGACAGCTTAGCCACTTATCCTTAGGGAATATGGGGAGAAGGGAAGTACAGAAGTTTGCAGGATCCTCTACCACTTCTGTAAATTCAAGAGGAAGCTTTATAAGCAGTAATTGGAGGATAAAATCAAATGCTGTTGGTTTATGATAAGAATTAGGTCCCAGGGATCACAGGTATAGGCTGTTGTATAGTCTACAAAGCACTTACTTTATTACCTATGAGATAGTCACTGCAGCTAATACTTTTAGTAATGTTGCTTTAATAATTTATCCCCATTTTACAGATGAAAAAAATGAATTCAGATCAACTGAATGACCTACCTAAAGTCTTATTGTCAGAAAAACAGTCTAAACTATAATTAGAGAGCCTTTCCCATAGCCCTGCTCTACCAGCATTGGCCTCCCATGTACAAAACTTTTTAGCTTCTAACTGGCTTTAACATAATCTTGCCAATTAATTTACCTTATATCTATCTTCCATATATCCCACACCCACACATCAAGCTACAACTTTTTAAAACATGTCAGAATTCTGATTGTATGCAGGTGCTGAAAATTGCTGCCCTTCTGACAACCAATATTTGTGTTTCCTGAATCCCTATTTATATTTAAGAATTGCAATAATCTCTCCTCTGACTCTGGAAACTTTTATCTCCTTGTTAAATTTGCTGAAACCTTTTCTTAGCTATAAGAACTATTAACATTTGGTTATAAGTCCATGTATAAAAACAATGAAATGAGAAGAAAAATGAATAAAAGAAAAAAACATAAAAAAGTACTAATTATTCCACCAAAAATACATCATGACTAGGGAGTTGGAACCATAAGAGTGTGTGTGTGTGTGTACATGCACATATGCATATATAAACACACACATTATCTCAGAAAGATATAATGAAAGAAAAATAAAAATTTAGAAATTTAGAAATTTGGTAATATAATTTTAAAAAGTGAAATTTATCTGAAAGTCTGAAAGTCATTTACTGCTGACTTCAAATACTTGTATAGAAGTTTACTGGAGGCATAGAGATACATTCATTCATTGATGGGAGTTGAAATGACATCGTCCCAAGCAGAGGAATAACTACTGAAAATAGGTGAGATGTTAGAATATCTAATTAAAAAGTATCCTCTTTGATCATTTGGTTAGCTTTTCAATGTAAACAGAACACAATATATATCTGAATTGTGGTACATGCATATTTGTTGTATAGCATTCATAAATTATACTAATCTTACGTGATATAGTAAATAAATTTGAGAAGAGACAGAGAGATTAGAGGAAGAGAATATCACTGAGAAGAAGACACAGTTTTCTGTATTGTTTCATTCTAAAAACATGCCATGTCTCATGTTTTTAAAATGGATACATTACATGCAATTGCAGTGGCGCATAAACAAGTCAAAGATTTGAATTTATTCCAGTGTACTTTGTCTACCTTTAGGTTTCACATATTCACAGGCACAGGATTTACCATCAGGTAGTTCAGTGGAACTTCGTGTAATTTAGTGGACAATGAGATGTCATTTGAAATAGTATTTTTCCTCCTTTCTTAATGCTCTAGCATTAGTCATTGATGGTAATTAGCATATGCATCTATAATAGTCATGCACATATTTTTGGATAGTGACCAACAAATTAAAAAAAAAAAACAGACCCAATCTGTGTCCTTTTTGTAGAATGTGGCACACAAATACCTGAAATAATGATTTCCCACTAAAAGGGCGAGCTAACCTTACTAAATGCTGATTACTCACTGCATAATAGAAAAGGAAATAAAAGCGTTTTTATAAAATGTATCAAATCCTAAGAGTGCTGTTAAACTCATTAAAGAAAAAATGAAGTTAGAGAAACTGGTCTTATTTTTTTCCGCTCCCAGTAGAGTTCATTTCTACTTCAACAACGAAGCCAAGGTCACATTTAACTCACTTCAATCTCACCCAGTGCACAAGCTAATGTCAATAGTACAGCTGCCATGCAGAGCTAAAGACTGATGGTTAGACAAAGCCATTTACACAAGGCTGGGTCTTTCATCTTCTCTCAGCTAGTGACATAAGAAAGCACTGAGGTTATTCTCAACTAGAGACTAAAACTGGCATATTAGAAAGAATGTTATTCTCCTTAGCTGTCACACAAAGGATCTGAAGAAATGTAGAAATGTTTCCCCCCTCCCCTGGTCATCTAGGGAGATCACAAAGTGACTCTAATAGCCTTCACTCTGAAATTTTCACATGGTTTAAGTGATTGCCAAGTCTGATATTTTCCATTTACACTTCATTGCCATCAGAAAAAGAAAAAAAAATCAATATACCTACCTACTCAAGTGTGTCACAGGATGAGCTTATAAAAGAAGACATCAGTCTTTTTAGGGCATGAAAAATATACTTATTCAAATATATCTTATTTAAAATGACATAAATTGCAGTGGTTAGTCAAGATTCGATTTCCTCCAAAATATAAGATTTAAAATATTCCTTGACTTGCCAGGAATCAGAAGCCTTCAAATTGTTGATATATACAGATGCACTTGTTTTCTGATGTAAGTCACTCTGACTCTACTTTATTTTCGTGCATTAGTGACTACCTTTGTTAATTTCATAGGAACGAAAGCATCACATTTTATGAGATGGCACCCAGACAGCACTTTTTTTTTCCTTCTCAGGAGCAAATGCTCTTTTCATTACCTCCCCCAGCTCCTTTTTCTCTTATACAGAGACTAAAACTTTTAGCTTTATGCCCTAGCAAAAATGAAAAGGGGTGTCTCTTTATACCATTCTAACAATAGATTTGAGATTTTATTATGCCCTAACTCGTGTTAGTTATTACATCTCTTATCTATGCAGTAAAGGTGTAATGAGCTCAATGTAACACTGCAAATGCTTTCCTTAAAATCAGTGGTAATTTTAACTGTCAGAGTTACATTCATGTCAGATTGGTCTTTCAATTAAGAGAAGTCTCATGTCAAGTTATGAGTATAATACCCTTGCCCTCGACATATGCTTTGTTGTGGACACCTAGGATAGAATTCCTACAATTTTCAATAACTACTAATCTGGAATTTAGGTCAGCCAGAAATGCAATGAATTCAAATGGACCTGTCCTACTATGTTCTTTCCAGAGCCCTCCTACTTTGTCGGAACAACAGCATTTCAGTAGGAAACCAATAGTGCCACCATTTAATACTTTGAAACTTAAATTTGCTATTTGAATGACATCTCTCAAGGGGTTCTGGAAGAGGCTCTTCACTATCACCTCATTATGAGTAATGATAATCCTACTGAAAATTTTGTCTGTTTATCCCCATTCCCCCAAGTATATGATCAAAGATCTAGAACTTAAAGGGACTTTAGAGAACATATGTTCCAAATGAGGCCTTGAGAGCTCAAGGTCACACAGGTAGTAAGTGTCAGAGATAAAAATGAAACTTAATTCCTCTGACTATTAAGGCCTACTTTCTTGGTGTTCTCCATGGATATCATGCTGTAGCCCAAATGATCCCATTCCCCTGTGGGGGTCACTCTTGGTCTCAGGTCCCTTGCATGGTGGTACAACACACTAACAATTTTAGCTCCTGGGCCGTCCCCCACAGTTACAAGTATTTCAAGGTCAATTTATCAATTTAACAGCTTCATCTTCTTAATCACTAAACTTCTGTCTCTTTGAGCTTGTGCTGAAAGACTGTGGCTGCTAATTAAAATGGAGCTTTACTAGCGAGTACACAAATTAGATCCTGTCAGTAAGTTTATTCTAACTATTGGTCATTTCTAAATGCCTTTTTAATCCCCTAATTTTTACATTAAAATTCAAAAGCCTAACAATCTTAATCACCCCTACATCAAATTCATCATTAAGAACAGGAAGCCAGATGGTATAATTTTGATTTACCGGACTTCAGCGTGAATTAATGTACTGAGTGCCGATAATGAATACATCAAACCTGATATTGCAGAAACCTATGAATCTGGCATGTTAAATTAATAACACACTCTGCACAATGAAAGCATGTAAGCTCATATAAAACTGAGGAGTAATGGGCCCTTTTATTTTAAATGGTCTTTATTAGCCTTCCGTTTTGACTCTTAAGAAAAAGATGAACATTTTGTTTAGCAGTTTACTTGTCCATTGCAAGATTATTTTTTTCAAAACTCAGGAAACACAGACAGAAAAGAAATAAAGATGATTTATTGTAAAGGTTGATTCCTGAGACAGGCTTGAAGTGTTTTAAAAATCATTGTTAGTTCTGTGTTTCAGTTGTTAGGAACATTGAAAATGTGAAAGCAATTTCTACAAAACAACCAGTCTTCAAGGCCATGTTCCAATTCTTTTTGTTTACAACACAGCCACATTTAGGTGGAAAAGAACAGCCACCCATACTCCCATACACCCATACACTCTCACATGCATATGCTATTTCCATCTACCTACATGCCATCATGACTAAAGTTATTCAGGTAAGGTTGAATGGCTGTTTTCTCTGAAGACATTAGCATAGGCTCCATATGTAGTCATGCAAGTCACATGTGTGAAAAAAGGCAATCATCTTGGGTCATCACTAAGAGTTGCTCACTAGGTGAAAGCTATATACAAATTGTCAGCATAGGTAGTAAAATGAGTCTGTTGTCTTGAGCTAATGTTTATTAATGTTGCTTCTGAAGGCTTTAACAATTTTAGTAAAGAATATTCTGTGTTTTCCATATAACCTGAAAAATTTCAGTAATCAGATAACAAAAGTGTAACATGAAAACAATACATTCTAAAGGAACAAATGAAAAACCTATATGATACCACTTAGCCATAAAGCAAGAATGTTCTATGCATTTATCTCTATGAGAAAAAAAATCTTTGGGGGGATATTTTATAGAATAAAAAATAGAATTTTTCTGCTGTGTCTTATAAACCAGTATAGTTGCTAAATACCAAACTGGGAATTGTTGTGTGAACATACATTTCAAATTTCTTCCTTATATATAAATATACTCTCCAATATGAACCTTTATAAAGGAGGACATTTTAAAATTTGAAAATGAACTACTTTCTGTGTTTTGAAAAGGCTTATTGTCTTTTGTTTCTAGTTTCTACCAAAAGGGAATTATAGACCAAGAAATATGAATGAAGATGATCTTTGATTTGCACTTAATATAACCCATAATGATATTTGAAGAGATCAAAAATGCTTATTCCACTTATAAAATGGTTAAAGTGGGCCCAATACTACAAGGTAATCACATAGATACTTTTAAAAAATCTATATTGACCTCTCTTTCTATGTTTTTCAGAGAAGATTCATGTTTCACACATCTTATTGGAGCTATATAAAGTGTTCTCGGTGTAATAAACAAAAATGTTGGGAGAAAATGGTATAAATCTTCCCTTAAAAGTGTTGCTTTCCTAATAACATTGCTCATTGGCCCAGGGTATATTTTCACTTGTGATATAGTATGGAGAGTAATTTGTATTTCTTTGAGATACAGTATGAATATTTCTTATTAAGAGTGAGAGTATATGTTAGAGCTTTAACTTAGGGGTAGAAGACAAGATGGGGGGGGGATAGCTGTTTAGCTTCTACTTCTGAGATATGGATTTTAACCTTAATAAAAGCAGTACTGTTTTAATCAAGATTGGACTTTTTAGAAGAATAAGCTCTTATACCCTGATGGCAATTTGAATGGAGCAAGTCGGTTATTTCTGGCTGGAAATTTTTCTTACTCTTAAATCTCTTTAACTGAAGCTCATTTGACAAACCTATTATAAAATGAATAAATGCAGCGCTGTGTGATTTGTCCATTGTCAACATGTTAACACACTTTATTTGAAGGTAGATTGATGAAGGGTGGCTGAAGGAGTTTACCCTCCTGAGTTAAAGAATAGAAAACCCTTTTTTCTTCGCATTTTTTCTTTTTTTTTCTTAGAAGTTCACCAGAGTAGATATACAATTATCCTCGACTTGCTGATGCAAAGGAACAGAGCATTTAGTTTCTTGTCACTGTCTCTGAAATTCCTAAAGGTACAATTAGCATTTCATTTGACATAATGTTGAAAGGTTCATAGATTGATCTTCCCTAAAATGCAGCAAGAATTTTTTGAAATGCAAATTTTGACATTTATTAACTTTTATTCCAGATCTGTTTATAGACTGTAAAACTGTGCATACATTTAACTCCAAGAAACTAAAAGGACAATGTTTAGGTGGATACTCTGTGTTATAATAAAAGTCTATTTTATTGTTTCAACAATGAAATTTTTATTATCAGAGATTTATGATATCAGCACAGCAGTTTTTACTGCATGATTCACAGTGTTTTTATAGATGTATATTCAACAAAACAAGGAGAGAAATTGTACTGCAGTGCTCTCTCTCAGGAGTGCATTTCCCCATTGAAATAATGTCAGCAGTTTTCCACCTTCAAAGCCCTATGTTTTCAAATCAATTAACAATTCTAATTGTGCAGGAACAGTTGTTCACTTAGCTTGGCAAATGGGACAGGAAACATTATTTCCTTTCTTTGCCTAAAATGAAGACTTTAATCTTCTGAACCATATTTAACATATAAAAAAACACACAACTGAAAAGTTAGACAGTTTGGAACTCATCAGTTGCTAATGCTGTTTTTCTTTTCAGTGTGGCCTACATTCATTTTCCAAAGATTTCTTCAGGCCCTGCCAGAAGGATGAAGAAGGAACACTGTATGGACATCTTTACATCTGTGTTAAGGCTAACTATACAAAGATTCATCTGGGCTATTTCTTTTCTTTTCCAAACCAGGGATTTATCTGGCTGGACAGATGTAAGAATTATTTCTTGTCTGAGGTAGCAGATCCAAAATTTGTTTTGACCTGGGCAGGGATACCTGAATGCAGATCTGTATCAGGAAGTTAAAAGCAACTGACATAAGAAAGAGTTAGTACTAGGTCTACTGGATCCATTTAAAGTTCTAATGTCATCTTTACTTTATTTTATTTTATTTGGATTAAAATGAAGCTTATTAGATTTGGAGGAATTGAATTCATAAAGCAATGAAACACATGAAATTTTAGAAGGATATTATATGCAATATAATTCCCCAATGTACATTCAATTTTTACCTTATTTGCCTGCCCATATTTCTAAAATTAATTGAAAATACCATATGGGAAAGGTTTTTATTTGGGAACTTTAACATTAATGAAAAATTATAATTTGTTTTTTTTAAGTCAGGTGTTATTTTAAAATATTTTAAAGGAATTCGATTTAATAGCAGTAATGATTTCCCTCTTCCCATCCTGCCCAATTTTTAATTTTATTTTGCTTCTTTATAATTCTGGATTAAAACAAACTTTCATTTTACAGCATAAAACTGGAATTATTTTTGCCACCCTCACAGATATTTACTAGTGGAAATCCTAATAACAAATAAACAAATAACAAGAATAAATACTTTCTTTTTCTCTTTGGCTCATAAACTAGGGTTGATGAATTTTTTAAAAAAAAGTTTGGATACGTTTTTTCAATATAACTGCTTTCCTTTATAATCCTTTGCATTTTATTTTATGCATTCAAAAACATTATTCTAAGAGTCTATAGACTTTATCAGACTGTCCAAGAAATCTACAATACAAAAAAGAGATCCATTAATACAAGTACTCTTGTAGCTTAAAATTAAATGTATTCAATCTCAAAGAATAAAATCATTTGCTCTTTATATTATTTATCATACAGATCAAATTTATAAAACCAAGCCACTAGTGTTTAGACCTTATTCTTTCAGTAGAATTCCTAATCTAGATTGAGGACTAAGGATGTGTCATGAAAGTGATCTGGTTCAATATAAGTAGGACAAAATCAGATTTTGTTCAGGTGGATTTCAGATACTCCTAAATATAGTTTAATAATCTGATTAAACATTTCTTGTGTCAGTTAGTTGAATATTCCCAGGCAATGTAATGAATAATATAGAAGAAAGAGCTCGTCTGCACATTCTCTCAAATTCAGAAAATAAACAACAGAGAAGCAATCTTTCAATCTCTACATCATGTTGGATTGTGAATCAAATAAAATAACATGGACCACTTGGGAAAACATTCCTGAAAAAATATGAGGATATTCCAAGCCATTTCTGTGATGTGACTATGTAGTACTGTGACAAGTAGGTGGCACAGTGGATAGACTGCTGGGTTTGGAATTATAAAGACTCTTCTTTGTGGGACCAAATCTGGTTTCAGACACTTAATAGTGTGTGACCCTAGGCAATCCACTTAATCTCTTTGTTCTCCTTTCCTCATATGTAAAATGAGCTAGAGAAGGAAATGGTAGATCAGTCCAGTATCTTTGCAACAACAACAACAACAAGAACAAGGTAGTATACTGTTAAATTTGAGACGCTCCAGTGAGCCAAATTGTCCCCATTTTTGGCATCCCCAATAACATCAAAGGGTTTCATATCACAACTTCATAAGGTTTCACAAAGAAACATTGTCAGCCAGACACATAATTAAAAAAAAAAAAATTAGGTCTGCAAGTCACAACACTGATAATGTCCATACCATTATCTAGTTTTCTTCTACATGTCACATCGCCTTGACTGCCTCATCAAACCACATGGCTTAATGTATATATACTTGGAAAATCCCCACAGGTTCATACTAATAAATTCCAATTCCACTGAGGATGATTTGATGTTTGTTGAAAACCTGGGGTCTCAGCAGATTATGGCAGCATAGGAGAGTGGGTCAGAAAATTCCAAACTCTCCAGATTTCCCCCCCAAAACAAAACAAAATTGTGCCTCAGGGTGAACATAAACTGGTGAAAACCAAATGAAAATGGGGCAGAACAGGGGTCCTCCTGTGGCAACCAGAGGACCACAAGATCCCAGGACCAGACTTAACTTGCATAAAATGCAAATACCTACAGGCTACCTCCACAGAAACAGCAAATGGGGAGTCTTGGGGTTAGCTGGTTTCAGAGGTAGTTTCAGCCAAATCTCAAGGACTTTCACCTCTTGATAAGCCAAGTAGTGAGGCATCTGTGTTTAGGAAGACTGAGGGATCCTCTAATGATTAGGAACAACCAACCCAAATGTGCTGCTGAGATGTGACCCTGGGCAAGATGGAAGGAGCACATTGGGTATGTGCAGAAGCAATGGGGCAAGGAAGTTGCTGTGGACACTTACAGATGGGTGAAGCTCTTGTTTTAGGTTTCAAGTCGAAGAGGAAAATTGAAGAGAAGCTAGAGGAATCCCCTGCCCCATCCCAGCACCAGAGCCACGTAGTTACACTAATAAGTTCTCATTAAAAAAAAAAAAATAAGCAGGCAAAGATGTAAGAATGCAATCATAAAAATTAACTATGGGAATAAGGAAAATTGGGGTTCATCTTCAGAAGACGACAGTGAGGTAAAAGAAGCCTCTTCTACTCCAAAAAAGTAACATTAAATGACTCCCTGCCCAGAAAGAATTTATGGAAGAATGAAAAAAAAGGACTTTAAAAACCAAATGAGTCATATCGGGGAAAAACTGAAAAAAAAAAAAAAGAACCATGCAAGAAAAACAAAATTATGAAAAGAAAGTCTAGCAACTAGAAAAGGAGATGTAGAATCTTTTTTTTATATATTAAATGTTAAAGTATATGTTAAATACAATATATGTATATATCTATACAGTTATTTTGCTGCACAAGAATTGGACTTTGAAATAATGTAAAATTAACCTGAGAAGGACATAAAAAATGCAGAGACTTAGAGTCCTAAAGAAGAAAATAATTTTTTGAAAATTAGTATTTGGTAAGGGAAGTCAGTGAAGCTATGAGAGACCAAGAAATAACAAAATAAAATATAAAGTGTGAAAAAAAATAGAAGAGAATGTGAAACATAAGAAAAACAACAGATCTGGAGAACAGATCAAGAAAAGAAAACATAAGAATAATTGGACTACCTGAAAATTGTGACTGACCCCCAAAAAAATCAACAAAAAAACTTCACATAATAATACAAGAAATAATCCCAGAAAACTGTCCTAGATTGATTGATAGAACATGAGGGGAAAGAAGAAATGGAAAAAATCCACTGATCAACACCTCAAAGAGACTTTACAAGGAAAACACAAAGGGACATATTACTAAATTTCAAAACCCCCAGACCAAAGAGAAAATTTTACAAGAAACAAACAAACAAGAAGATTAAATATGCTAGAGCCCCATCAAGGATTTTGAGGTATCTATCAACTGCTACAATAAAAGATCATAGGTCCTGAAGTATTATATATCAACAATCAAAAGAATTAGGCCTGCAGCTAAAATTGTTATATACAGCAAAATTAAGCATAATATTGAACAAGAAAAACAACATTCAATGAACTCTCAGATTTTCAGGATTTTGTCTCAACTAAACCTGAGCTACAGTCTATATCAGAAACTAGTATCAAGAGACCTAATAATGACAAACTATATTTGATATGTGGAAATATAAATCATATATCTAAAATTGACATTAGTAATTGTATAGTTGAAAAGAAAAAATAGGGCAGAACTGAATATGATCTGATTCTAAAAAGCAAAACTATCTAGGAAAAGAAAAAAAAAATAGTAATAATGATAGATGAATGAATTGCAGAGAAAGAAGCTACACAGAGGCATTAGAGAGGATAGGAGGACTTTAGGTTCTGAAAACCTACCCACATTGGAAATTGATTAAATAGGGAACAAAACATACATACACACACATATATCCACATACATCTACCTATACTCACATACATGTATGTATGTATGTATGCCATGATGTTCTTCTGTAAAGAAACAAGCAGGGAGGAAATAAAATGAAGTGGAGCACAGAAGGGTGTCTAGATTTATGGCAATAGGGTAAGGTATGTAGGGAAAGTATGGAAGGAGAAGATATGGGAGGAATCCAAGGATGGAGGAGGTTAAATAACAATAGTAAGACAAGTCAAGGAATAGAACTAAGTAAAAGAGTTAGCAGTGATGATAATGATATATACAAACACAATAACAAGGATCAGAAATGAAATTTATTAGAAAAAAAAGGAGGGCTAGTAATCATTGATCTCAGATAAAGTCAAACTTAAAGAATCAATCAAAAGAGAAATCTACATATGTCAGTCATATTAATCTTGTCTTAAATGTATTTATATATGTGTGTAAATAGGCATGTAGATGTATTTATGTGTATATAGATAAATATATGTGTGCAGATGGATGTGTATATTTATGTGTACATACATACAAATGCAGAACTATATCTTTGCCTAATTGTAGCTTGCTTGGAGAAGGTAGAAGGGATGAAAGGGAGGGGGGGAGAATAAAGTAAAATGTGCACAACAGAGAACTAAAGAATAATCTAAAAGGAGGAAAACAAATGATAGATACTCATGAATATAATGTTTTCTATTATTATATATACTTTCTTGAAATGGAAATTTATTGTTACATATTTGCAAACCTCCCTGATGTTCTGCTAGGCACATGAGAGTGTTTTGTTTTGTTTTACTTTTCCTTTTTCTGTTTTCTATTTCTGTTTGGATTTTTGTATTTAGTTTTAAGTAACTTACTTTTTTTAAAAGAAAGAAAACCTAGGGTCTGGTATACATGGATAACCAGAAGCTACAATTTATCTTTCATATTATTACTTCCTTTTATGTGCTTTACATTCTATCCCAAGTAGATACCACATCCCATTAGTTTACTTTAACCAGACAAACTCCTGCATTATTCTTAGTCCTTCATTTGTTCTATTAACACATACTTTATCTGCAAAGCATTGACAAGTATATTCCTCCAACCTGCCTCATTGCAAATCATTTTTTTTCTCTTGAATTTGACCAATGCATCTTCACTCAAGGAGATACAAATCTACATATACAATTTAAGGATACATATATACATAAACAACTTCATATACAATTGAATTTTAAAGTCAACTCCTATTGACTCACAATTACTATTTGAAAATACCTAAACTCCCAAATTCACATTTTAACCCAGATACTTCCAGTCCTATGTTTGTGTTGATGTTCCCTAAACTAAACTTACTTTTAAAGTTTGGGGAAATTTGCCCCAGGAATATTACTATACCATTACTAGCCTAAAGGGAAACACTTGACACAGAGACAAGGGGTAGGAAAATTACAGTTGAGAGAAGTTGTAGGCAGAAAAGCATTTGTTAGGAGTAAAGAACAATGCTGACTAGATTCCCATTCCATAAATCCTAAGTACTTCAAGGAACTGACCACTTCTTTAATTATCAATATCAATTAAAAATTATTTAGAGCCTATAGTGTATAGCATAATGCACTAGATTCTGGAAATATAAAGAGGAATAAGCCATATTATCTGTAAAAAAAAAAGAAATGATATGTAAAAGTAATACAATTATATTTATATATGATATATTTGTATAATTACTAATATAATAAAATATAGTAATATAATTATATTTATATGTGATATATAAAAGTAAGTAATATAATTATAACAGTGAAGTTTCTTACTGGCAGTAGTGGCAAAAACCTGATAATTTAATTGCTTGAAAGTAAGCATAATAATGGCAGAAATATGGAATGAAGACAAGACTTATGTCTTGTTTGCTTCATCTAATTCTTTTATTCTATCTCACTGGTTAATTTTTATGGTAACTAGGATCATGATGGGAACTGATAGAAAGGGCATCTCTTTGTCTTAACCATATGTAATTCCTATAAGGTCTCCTTCAATGCAGTCCATGAGATGATTTTGGGGGATACAGATCAACAATTAGGAAAGTGACAGGAGATGAAAAGAATTTTCTTTTTAAAAATTTTATTTTATTTTCATCCTAAATTTAATAAGTACTGTCCTTTAATATGTATCATAGACTTGATGGGGCTAGAAGAAAGAGCAAAAAATTCTCCCAAAACTTCCATTTAAAGAGGGCACACAATCTATTAATTTTCCACCAGCTATGCTCTTTGGATTATATTCCAATACCATCATATCTTGATACTGGGTACCTTCCTCTACCTCTGCTTTTCAGGCTTTCTTTTTGTCTATTGCCATCTCACATTAGGTTGTGAGCTCCTTGAAAGCATTAACTATCTTTCTTTTACTTATTTGTATCTCTGTTGCTTAGCAAGTGTCTGGCACATAATAGGAATTAATAAATTCTTATTGAAATACATTGAAAAGAGAAAAAAGAAGGTAGTATGTGAAACTGCTAACCTTTATTATGTATACTTCAATTTTCTTTTTACATCTGTGATAAGTTCAACATATGACTTTGAAAGTTTTCTTGCTTGTCTATAAGTCTATCTGGACTTCTGTTCATTTAAACAGTTTTTCAATGAAAGGGAAAAAGAAAGGAAAGAAGGGAAAAAAACAACTTGCAACTATTGTTTGTTTTTTTGTTTTTGAAAAGGAGCAATGACATAATGAGGTAAGACTTTTATATTAATTGGATTTAAGTGAGGCAGAGTTGCACAAAGTCATCAGCTTCACTCTTTCTTCTATAGTCATTGAAATTCTGTGATAGGATGAAAATCAAGATAGTTGGTGATTATCTGAATGCATTGGCTAACCTTGGCATCTTCAATGTCTGACCAAGTTCAACACTCCAGTCTAAGTATCAGCTATATTCCTGACAATTTATTTTCTTTTTTGGATAATTTTATAACTTTATTTTTCTCCCATATCACTATACACATACACTGAAAAAAATTAGGAAAAGAAAACCTTTATAATAATACACACATACTCAAGCAAAAGAAATTCTCCAAATTAGTCATGTACAGAAAATCTCTTGTCTCTTGAGCCTATTGCTTCTCTGTCACTAGTAGGTAGCATATTGATTATCTGAAATTGTCATCAGCCATTGCATTAATCAGTCACCTAGAATTTCAAAGTTTAAAACAGTTTTAATCTTTCATAGTTGGAACAGCAGAGATATACATTTAAGGCATGATACAACATGCAGAAAAACTAACTCAGTGCCTAATCGCTTGCATCAGACATATTATGTTCAGTGCAAAGTTCAACAAAGAACAGCTGAGTAGTATAAAGACACTACCAGAGTGTCATAGAAACTTTAGACCATTCAAAAATATAGCTCACTCAATCTCATATGTTCCTTATAAGTTTGAACTTCCTCCATTGGTTGGTCATATGATAACCTGTGAAACAGTATACCCCTGTGAGTGAAAGTATAGTAAGAGGAGGAAACTTTCTTTTTACTTATATGCCATTCTGTTTGACAAAATTGCTTTTGCTTTGAAATAATAAAAATGCTTCCTTTTTGGTTCTGTAAATATAAACATATTGGTGAAGGCTGACATTATAGTTTTAAGAGGCTGCTGCAACCCAGAGGGTTTCAAATATGAGATAGTTTTCTGGGGTTTCATATGTAAAGGTGGAACTGCAATTGCTGTTAAAAATATATTGTTTGCATATTCCCTTGCTCATAGATCCAAGAGTTTATATCCTTTAAGATTTTAAGATGGGAACTGGAGACATCCACCAGCTCTCTCTCTCAACAAGTTCTGCTGATTTTATTTTTGCAGTGTTTTTTGTTGTCGCTCTAGAATTGAGCTCTATTCTCTCTAGCTTCTGTTACATTTTTCTTTTTGCATAGCACTGAGACCCCTTTTATATGCACAGATGTAGTTGTATCATACTTCCTTTATTAAATGTTTGATAGCTTTCTACTCAGTAAATTTCATATTCCTTTACCTGTCACTCAAAACCATTCACCATCTATGATAACCTCTCAGGCTTATTTTATATTGCCATATTCTATGGTTTAGACAAGTTATAGTTCTTAGTACAAAGTTATACTCTTCTTTAAAGAGACCTGTAAAAGACCCATATACCTATAGAGAATTTTTTTCCCCCCTGAGGCAATTGGGGTTAAGTGACTTGCCCAGGGTCACACAGCTAGACAGTATTTGAGATCAGATTTGAACTCGGGTCCTCCTGACTTCAGGGCTGGTGCTCTATCCACTGCGCCACCTAGCTGCCCCTCACCTATAGAGAATTAACTAGCCTCTTCTTTATGGACCTCTTGGGCCACCAAGTACTATAGGAAAAGATACTGGTTATACTTTTTCTAGAATCTATGTAGACCTGGCCATTATATCAAAGCAAAGCCAAGGGATTGTCAAGCCATGATTACATATATAGATATGTATGGTGAATCTCTAAGTAGGCTCATTATAAAAGGGGAAGGAGTTGGATTTTGGTTCATCTTCACTTTTTTTTTTTTTTTAATAGCCTCCATTATGGAAGATGCCATTCTAGAAACTTGGGGCACCAAGTCAAAGAAAAAACAGGCTCTATCTGCAAGGAAATTATATTATACCTGACATATATAAGGGATGGTAACTTAAGGAGAATGAGTTCTAATTCTTGCAATTAGAAAAATCAGAAAAAATTTCATGAAGGATGTGTAAACTGATTTGAACTGAGAAGAAATATTTAGATTCTTAAAGCAGAGAGATTATAAACATTGGAGAGAGATGATGTGAATACATGGAAAAAATTATTATTTGAAAGAGAAATTTGAAAGTTCAAGATCATGGAGATAGAATATTACTGTATGATGGTGATCTATTACTAATGTCTTTTTAAAAATATTTTTCTAATTTTTCTGTTTGCTGTGATTTACATTGCTGTTATCCAAGTCTGGTGTGTTATTGTCTTTCCTACTAGCATGTATCTTGGTGGGTATGTTCCTCCTTCAACTCTTTCCTTTCCAGCTTTTTCTTCTGTGTGGGAAGTTTTGTTCTTAAGGTCTGTAAGGACAAAGATCAACCCACACAAGGGAACTATCTAGTGCATTTCCCTAGAGCAAGCTTTTGAAGACTTCTTTTCTGAAAGTACCATTTTATACATTGTTGTCATGAACTTTGATAGTGTTTCCTATAAGATGAAGCAAAGAAAAAAGATTTAAAAAATAAGTTAACAATTTCCTCAAACAGAAACAAGACAATGGCTTAAGGCCAAATAAATTTTCATACTTCAGACTTATACTTATGAAAGAGATAACTTGATTTTTTATTTTAAAATTGAGATGGAAAGTATAAAGATTTCCTATCTTCCTTCTATTGTAGTACTTAGTAATAAACATTTAAGACCAGAACCCCTCTTGCATCCTTAATGAAATAATTTATTTGCCTTTTAAAGAAAGGGGTCCATGTAGGTGCCACATTTATATATCACTAAGTATAGAGTTAAGAAGTTCACTTATTTTGATTGTATCTGCTCTTGATAACCCTATTTATGGCCCCATTGTTTTTATACTAAAGTGGTTTGCCATTTTCTTTTCCAGATCATTTTACAGATGAATAAACAAATAAACAGGGTTAAGTGAGAAGCCCAATGTCATAAAACTACTAAGTGTCTAAAATCAGATTTGAATTTAAAAAGATAGATCTTCTCTACAGATCAAGTACTCTATCTATTGGGTCTTAGCTATTCTAATGTTATATGTGACCTTAGACACTTATTAGCCTTGTTGTCCTAGGTAAGTTATTTATTCTCTGTCTGCCTCAGTTTCCTCATATGTAAAATGGAGAATTAATAATACCATCTACCTCAAAGGCTTGTTGAGAGATTTTTTTTTTTTTTTTTTTTTTTTTTGCTGAGGCAATTAGAGTTTAGTGACTTGATCAGGGTCACACAGCTAGGAAGTGTTATGTGTCTCAGGCCAGATTTGAACTCAGGTCCTCCTGACTTCAAGGCTGATGCTCTATCTACTGCATCACTTAGCTGCCCCCTTGTTGAAAGAATTAAATGAGAGAGTTACAAACTGATTTAGAAACCTTAATGTGCTAAATAAATATTTGCTGTGATTGTTAATCTCACACTGTTCTTGAATTGTTCTTCCTTATCATACTTACTTCATCTGCTTCCTACCTGCTCTCCCTATCTTCATCTTCTTCCTTCCCAATTCATTCTTAAATTCTTTAAATCCTTAAAAATCTTTAGATCATGTTATTTCCCAATTCAAGAACCTACAAAATAACTACAAAAAAAATTCCCTTACATGTTAAATGCAAAATTCCCTTCCTCAATTCAAAGACCCTTTACAACATTATTTCATCATAACCAGCCAGCATATATTCAATTACTTCTCATAATTAAGCTTTTTAAAATTGCCCTCCTCACATATCAGGCTTATTCTTGCCTTGACACTATATACTCACATGGTATATTTGATCTCTCTCCTAAGCCTGACGACGAAATTCTATCCACCCTTTAAAGTCCATCTCAAGTACTACATGAAGCTTTATATGAAAATTCCAGATTCTCTGGTTTAACCTGCTGTTATACTTATTACTGTGTCCTTTAATACTTCAGTTCAATTCATTCAATAATTTAATTATATATATGACTGGCCAAGTATATACGCTGTAAGAGGTGTCAATTTTGTGTCCCATGAGCTATATGAGCCTATGATACTTCCAAGTATGAACTGAAGTAGATTAAAATGAAATTGGGAAATAGTTAACAAAATAAAAATATAATGAGACATAGGTAATGTTAATATGTAGTTATCTAAATCAATATGTGTTCCACAGGGAACTTTATCAATGGTTTAGTGGTCTCCATTTCTAATTGTTTGGCTCTACTAAAAACCCTTAAAAAATGTTTTAAGTTTACATTTCTTGAGAGGAAAATCCATTTCTTCCCATGTGTGCCCATTACAATTTATGAACAGCTCTAATTGTTTGCAATTTTCTCCTTACATTGTGCTAAAATCTTTCTACAGTTGCCAACCATTGTCCCCGATTTTACCTTCTGAGATCATGCAGAAGAAATCTAATCTGTCTCCCATATAACAGAACTTCAAATACTAGAAAACAGTTGATTTCTTTCTCCTAAATCATTTCTACTTCAGGTTAATCATCTCGAGTGTATTCAATCAATACTCAGAAAGAATGTTCTCAAAACTTCTTAGAGACTTTTACAATCAAGTCAATCCCATTAAATTATATATTTACTAAATTCATACTACTTTAGAGGAACTACATCAGGTACAAGGGATATGAAGATGAAAAATGATATAGTTCCTGCCCTTAACAAGCTTATAATTATGTGCTTAAGACTGGGAGTAGTTATGTACATGACTATTATATGTAGACACATATACAGAGTTGAATGATCCAAGTTGAAATGTGATATGAAGGCAAAGAAACATATGCAATTTGAAGGAGATCACTTTGTGTCCCGATCACCATTTCCATAACTTGTTGCCTGTACTCTAGACATCATCCTGATTTCTACCCCAAGGTAACCAGGAGAGTCTAAAAAATTCCTTTGTTAGAATATAACCTTCTTTGTTAAATTCTATGGAGAAGGATATTTGAAGATTATTAGCAATATCACCATATAGGGGCAGCTAGATGGCACAGAGGATAGAGTGCTGGCCCTGCTGTCCAGAGAAACTAAATTCAAATGTGGTCTCAGACACTTACTAGCTATGTGATCCTGGGACCTCCCAGAGAAACTCTGGTTCTAAATTTCTCCATCTGTTAAATGAAGATGCTAGATGATCTTTAAGGTCTCTTTTTACTCTTAAGTCTATGATACCATGATTCTTAAGCATTTAACTCCTTTCGAGATCTTCTCTGGATTATGGAAAAGATACCCTTAGACTTCAGGAAAATATAACCTTTAATGCCTGATTGATCAAGCTATGAGTTAGTTTAACTATTCTGGAAAGAAATCTGGAAGTATGCCTCAAAACTTAAGACATATCATTTGACTTAGGGAATATCACTATCAAATTTATCTAGGTAATAATTTTTTATATTCTTGTTTCTGCCTATATATATATTCCTTTTCCTCTATGTACCATCCTCAAGTTAGAGCTATCTCAGGTTTGATATAGTTTCCATAAGGTATATAACATCTAATTTATCACTCAATAATTTGTCTCAACAGTAACCCAGTTCTAGAACGTCCTATATATTGGTTCTTCCTTTGTTCTATCTCTCCTCTTCAATGCTTCTTATTCTGCTTGCCCTTTGCTTCATGTATTTTCCTTCTGCAGATTCTGTTTAAACTTGTCTTCCACTTGTATTCTCTCCTTGGATTCCAATAATTCGTCTTTTCCCACTAGTTTATGTTAGCATCTCATAGCGACTTTCTGGTATTCTGACTACTGAACATTGAGCCTTCTAGTCTGCTTGTTGACTAAAAATCATATGATATAGAACAAAAGAATTTGTTGAGCTTTTATTCTATGCCTGGCACTATGTTAAACACTGGGAAAACAAAAGTAATAATAAAAAGTAATAGTAATTGTAATTTTTAGCATTGATCCTTACAACTGCCTTGGGAGGTTAAGTGCTATTATTATGTTTATTTCATAGATGAAGAAACTTAGATAGTCAGAGATTGAGTGACTTGCTCACAGATAGCTAGCAAGTATCTGAAGCCAAATTTAAATTCAGATCTTCCCTACTCCTTGTCCAGCACTATATCCACTGTTGTTGTTTAATCATTTTTTTAGTTATGTCTGACACTTCTTGACTCCGTTTGGGGTTTTCTTGAGAAACTTACTAGAGTAGTTTGTCATTTCTTTCTCCAATTCAATTTACAAATGAGGGAACTGGGGCAAATAGGGTTAAGTGACTTACCTAATGTCAAACAGCTAATAATTATCTAAGATCAGATTTGAAGTCAGGAAGATGAATTTTCTGACTCCAGGTCTAATGTTCTATCTACTGCACTATCTTTCTGCTTCTATCTACTATTCCAGCTAGCTATCAAGACAGTCTCTACTTTCCTAAAGTTTATATTCTGATAGGGAAGAGAGGCAAACATAAAGAAGATCTGGAAAGCTGAGCTAGGAGAGAGGTGCTTCCTAGTTGCTATTTGGAAATGCTTGCATGGGGTAAGATATAGAACCTACCAACTGTCGGTATGGAGGCTAGTGTTGGAAGGGTTCTTAGAGTTATCTAGTAGAATTGCCTTATTTTATAAAGCAGGAAACTATAATCTAGAGAGTTTAACTGTTTCCCTCAGGGTAAGGATGATAATAGGTAGCAGAACTTGAATTCATATCTAAGTCAATCTTACTCCAAATCTTTCCATTCCATCTCGCTTTTTCCATATTCACTTTAAACTAGCAATATAGGGATCTAGACTGTTACTTCCACTTTAAACATACATTAAGATCTAAGCAATTAAATAAGTCAACTCCTTTCTCTGTGATGCACTGGCCAAAACATTGTAAAAAAATATCTTTCAGATTCCATTTTCAAAAGCACAAAATGTAAAAGTTGATCTCTGGAGTTGATTTGCCTTTAGGAACCTCAGGATTTGAAGTCTGTTCTTTTTCTCTATAAAAGCTGTCTATGGTGAGAATTCTTTTTGTTTTTGGCTCTTTTTTTTTTTTTTTTTTTTTTTTAAGGCTTGAGGTCTGCTCTTAGTACAAAGGAGAGAAAGATGCTTTAGTTTGCCCTGGGGCAGTTCTGCTGATTGACTTTCAGTACTGGGTAATTGTGGCTAGGTCCTATTGTTCTGGAGCTCAGTCAGTAATTTACAATTTGCCTTTTGTAGCAAAACTGTTAGATCACCCACTTTCATCCAGGAGAGAGTAGCCTAAGAGGCTCACAGAAGATTTCCAGGTGTGTGGAAGCTGCAAAGCTCTGATTCCCTGCTCCAGCTCTTTGTCCTGGACTCTCTGTGCTGTGATCTGGGTTTGGTCTGTTCTCCTATCCATTTGAAACAGACTCTAAAGTTCTTCCAAGGTATCTTCTTCTGGAAATGTGTTGTACTCCCAAAATTTGTGGGTTCTGTGACTCCAAAACCAGTTTAGAGGCTTAATCTGCTTTTGATTTGAGAGAAGGTCAGAAGAAGTCACAGAAAGTCATATCTGGTCTTGGCTATCTTGGCTCCCAAAAAGGTTGATCTCTTAACAGAGATGACTGAATTAAGGGAGGATGAAAGGGGAAAAAATCAACAAGGTAAAAAATACACAGGAGAATAGAAAAATAGCCTACAAGAAAGCAAAGAAAAGATGTACAGTCATGAAAATAATCAATATGAATGCTTTCTTAACATGGAAATTTATTTTTATACATTTCATACATTTATACATTTTATACATGTTCCTTAGAATATTTGATGTTCTGCTGGGCAAATGACAATGTTCTGGGTTTGTTTTTGTTTTGTTTTTAAAATTTTCCTTTTCAGTCTTTCATTTTCTATTTTGTTTCAAATATATATATTTAAATTTTTTTTTAAATTAAGCAGTATCAGATATTTATCCACTACTTATTGTATGCATATCAATGTACTAGACACAGTGTACTAGTGGAGTGGGGGTGATGGAGGTGCCAATCAAGAATAGAAGAAAGCAGAAGAAATGAACCCTACTCTCAAGGAGTCACAATGTAGTTGAAGAGATCCAGGATCCTATTCACTAAAGTCCATATTAACAAAGGAAGAATAAATTGGATACAAAGGAGAGGAATACTCAGTTTTGGTTGATTTCCAGGAAGTCTATCCTGACTTTGATGTCCCTCAGTAACTGGCTAGAAAGAAGTTTTAGGGGTGGATAGTATCTTTCATTGTCCTCCTCCATTTTTGAGCCCCTGACTTGATAATTAAGAGAGCCATAACTCACTGATTGAAGGACAAGAGGAAAGAAGGAAGAAGAATCATTTTGGCAGACAGGTATTACGTAACAGTATGTTATCAAAACTACTTTGGCTATCTCCATGATAGCTAGCACATGTTTTGCCCAGAAATTTCATTTTAATCTGACAGAAAACACTGGTTTGAAAAAAAATGTTTTTATGAAACATTTCATTAGGGAAGCTGAATTAAGCTGAAGATCCACCACCTATGCCCATATTCACTAATTTATTTCTTGCCAAATGAATATTTGTTCAATGTCTAAATAATGGTCCATTCAGTTGGGTGACTCTTAAATTCCAGTACTACCTGCTATATTTGTAGCCAAGTTGTGGTGAAATACATCTACTTCATGTCTTTGAAGGAGGATGACATTCAATCCAAGTAATTATTTAAAGAGATGAATTGAATGTTTTTATCCCAATAAGAGTAGGTTGACATGAGGTCATTGTAAAGACAATTTATTTGAAAGCCCTTGCTAAATATGGAGTCAGAAACATTTGGAACAGTGGAGAGATGCGAGGAAGCTCTATAGTATAGACATATAACTTCAAGGAGTTCTGGGATATTTCCAGTATGATCTTATAAAATTATGAACATTCCAAATGAATTGGCTTGATGAGAGACTTGAAACATAAATATTCATATATTTAGGGGCTATTCAATACAACAGTATGCAGTAGCTGCTGCTACAGTATATAGCATAACTTTCCCAAATTATGAATTAGACCACACTGAATTATTCTGTCAAGTATAAATCCAGGAACTTTACACTTGCCAGTTCAGGCTGATTTTCTAAATTGTGTGAAAATGTCAAAGAATGACCTGTCAGCCTGTGTTGGTGATAAGAACACTATTCAGGTTGTTCAATGACTCACAAAGGGTATCTTTGAAGAATAATTATTATAAAGATTAGTACATCCCAAACTCCCAGATAGGAATCATCTTTATATGCAGGATCAAAGGAAAAGTGAAGCTACTAAATTAATTGAGTCCTTTTGATAATAACCCTCATAAATGTTTGGAAATATCAACCAAGCTGCTTAGTAACCTACCTGTATTTGAGTAACTTAAGAAGTTGGAGATATAGTGGAAAGAATACAAGATCTGGAATTAGGAATCTTCTTGAATTGAATTCCATTCTACACTTGTTTTGTGACCATAGATAAGTCACTCAATCCTTCTGGGACTTCACTTTTTTTGTCTATAAAATGGAGATAATAATACTTAGAATATCTGGCTGTGAGGTTTGCCATTAGGCTCAAGTGGGATTATGCATGTAAAGTATCACATTAATGTCAACTACTATTATTTCAAATCATGAGCAAATAATATCGCCAACTTCAAATTAAAATGATCAACCTGCATGGCTTAATAGCCAATACTTTAATATCAGAAATAGAGTATCAGGGATCACTAGTGATAATTGATGACCTTGTGATAGAAAGACTTGGTATGGCAGGAGGAGGAATGAATATGGAGTCTCAGATCGATTATGCATATCCTCAGATATTCACTAATCATGTAATAATTATAATCTCTAGTATTTACAGTGACTCATGAAAGGTAGTGGAAAATTCATTGTCTTTTATTCATCAATTCATTTTTCAGAGGAAAAAAAGTGATCTGCCAAATGAATAAAAAAACTTTTCAAATAAAAGGAAGAAGCCTCCTCCTGGCAAGGGAATCAGTCTACTTGGCCAATGTTTGTGTCTGGTTAGCTTTCACTACCTTCCAGTAGGTAGTCCTTGGGACAGTAAATTCCAATTATGGGATAATTATTAAAGATGTTTTTAGAGGGTCAAATGAACTTCCTTAACACCTTGGGACAAAGGCTATTGTAATAGTAATAATCCTGGGTATTGCACAATAGCCCACAAAAGATTGGAACAAAGTAAAGGAGATGTGGAAATGAGACTGTGGGCAAAATAATGTTTTGTTTTGTTTTGTTTTGTTTTAAAGAGAAAAGAACAGTCAAAACCAGGTTTAAGAGATGATTTTGACACTAGTTGAATGTGAACAAATTACTGAGCCTCTCTGATCACCAGTTTCTTCATTAGTGAAGTGGGAATATAGTATGTGTGCTAATCATCATCCATGTTTTGTTTTGTTTTGAAAAAAAGTTTATAAACTTCCAAATTATGAGTGAGGGGTGTGTGTGTCTGTGTATCTGTGTGTGTGCACATGCATGTGCTTGTTTAAGTGATTTTTATCAGGGTTTACAAGAAGGGTGGGTTTCTGAGGCAGGATTTCAATTCAAGATTTCCTAATTTCAAATTGGATTCCAATACCCTAGCTACTATGCCAATTTAATAGATTGGTGAATTATGTTAAACCCAGTACTAATAACTCCCCAAATTACTATATGAGATATAGAGTGATCCAATTCAGTTCAATGGACTTTTAATAGGTAACTACATGCCAGATACTATGGTAGGCAGAAGGTATACAAAAAGAAGCAAAAGACAAACTGTCTTTTGGGGAGAGACAATGTGCTAACAGATTTATACAATGGGATAAAAGCTTTTATTGTTCCTCATTCTTTAAAAAAGAAAAGAAGCAAAAACACCATGGAGTGATGTCTTGATTTGTGTGTTAGACTTAAGTGAAACAAAGTTATGTGAAGTCATTGACTTCATACTTTCCTTCAGAGTTCAGTTCTTCAGTTCAGTGGCAAGACATAAGTCATGATGAATAGTGATGATCTGAGATATAGATGATCTTGGCATTTTCAATGTCTGACCAAGCTTTAAGCATTCCACAGGACCTCTTTCAGTTTCTTAATGGCCATTGTAACAAATTGTTCTTATCTGCTCATTCTACTTGGGGAAGTCTTTACATGCTTGAAGTAGACATTTCCCTAATTCACCAATAGGTTTGAAGCTTGTAGGAAATAATCCAATAATTAATAATCAATAAATTAAATAACTACTAAATAATAAATAATTTAAAGATGGAATTTTTGTTGGGATTTAAAACAAGCCAGAGAGGTCAGTAGTTAAAGGAAGGAAGAGTATTCCAGGCATGAAAGACAATCAAAGAAACTGCCTTGAGGAGAGAAATGAAGTATCTTGTTTGTGGAATAACCAGAAAGTCAGTGTCATTGGATCTAAGAATATGAATGTTCTAGGGAGTAAGAAGTAAGAAGAGTGGAAATTTAGGAGGTATCTAGGTTATGAATGGCTTTGAATGCCAAGAAGAACATTTTGCCTTGCTCTTGGAGGAAATAGGAAGCCAATAGAGTCTACTGAGTAGGGGAAGTTTATTCAGTAGGGACCATGATCAAGATGTATTTTAGTAAAATCACCTTAATGGCTTGATAGAGAATGGATTGGAGTGGGAAGCAAATAGAGGCAGGCAGATCACCATCAAGCTCCTGCAGCAATCTGAGTATGAGGTGATTAGGGCCTATATGAGTGGTAGTAGTGTCAGAGGAGAGATGAAAGGATATTTGAGAAATATCAGAAAAGCGAAATCTACAGGCCTTATTTGAATATAATGGGGTAAGACATAGTGAGGAATACAGAATAGCTCTTAGGTTACAATCCTAGAAGGAAGAATAGTGTTGTCCTCTCTAGTAATAGGGAATGTAGATGGGAGGGAGGGAATTTAAGGGAAAGGATAATGAGTTAAGTTTTAGATACACTGAGTATAAGATATTTCCTGGACATCTAGTTTGAAACGTCTGAAAGACAGTTGGAGATGCAAAATTGGAGGTCAGAAGAGAGATTGGGGCAGGAAAGATTGATCTGAGAATCATCAGTAGAAAGATGGCAATTAAGTCAGTGGGGGTGAGGAGACAGCTGGTGAGATCACCAACTGAAGGATTATGGAGGGAGAGAGAAGATGGCCTAGAACAGAACCTCAAAGGATACCATATATAGAAGGAGTGATCTGGAGAAGGATGCAGAAAAGGAAATAGAGAAGGACTGGACAGAGAGTGGGGGAGGAGGGGAGAAAGGGAAGGAAACCAGCAGATAATGCTAGAGAGTAGAGAGTATCAAGGAGGAGAGACCTGATGGCAACTAACACAGATTTAAACCCTGATCTTTACATTTTTTAAAACTGGATAACTTTAGATTCAAATAATCCATAGAACTCTTCTCCACTTTGGTTTTCAAAGTTCTCACTTGAACATTTGCTGCTACCACCAAGATCTAAAGCCACACTGACTTCATCCAGGGCTAATACTTTAATCCTTTTCACACATCCACACATTAAGATATAGAGACAACACAGGGTAATAAATAGAGAGATGACCTCAAAGTCAGGAAGAAGTGAATTCAAATCCTACTTCTTATATATATATTGGCTATCTGAACCTAGATAATTTACTTAACTGCTTAGTGCTTCAGGAAAATTTTTCCAAGACTATAAGTTGACTTGGCTTGATAGAGTAATTGCTCTTATATGGGAATTCTCTATATTAATGAAATTTTGGATCAAGCCCCTATTCGTATGATTCTGAGCAAGTAAGTCTCAACCTCTCTGTGACTAGATCCCCTCATCTATAAAATGGAGCTATAATGCTTGTACTATGTGTCATATAGATCTGTGGTGTGGAAAGTTTTATATTAACATCGAGTTACTATTGATAAGTTCAGGAAGACTTAGGTACAAATTTGAAGTTTATTAATAATCATATAACCAGAAAAAAGTCACAATCTCTCTGAGCTTCAAATTTCTCCCTCTGTAAAATGAAGTTGACATTAGTTGTGCCATCTGCCACTAAGGGTTATTGAAAAAAAAAAAACTTCTAAATACATGTTGGGTACCAATTTTGCCACTACCAATACTAAGTACTGTTTTGTGATGTTACTAATTTTTGAACTGCTTCTCAATTATGACATTTGGAAGCCAAACTTAAGAGTACAAAAACTGTTAGCAACTGGCTTTAAATTCAACTCAAAATATTTAATTTTAGTCTTGGCAGAGAGGTGGTGGCTTGAGGTGCAGAATAAAGCCAACATTTTCTTTCTTTTCTTTTTTTTTCCTTTTTGCTGAGGCAATTGGGGTTAAGTGACTTGCCCAGGTCACACAGCTAGGAAGTGTTAGAAGACAACATTTTCAAACACAAATACTATATGGTTTGATTTTGCTTAACAAAACTTTTTTGTTTGTTATTTTGTTATTATTATTATTATTTACAAAGGAGGGCTGCTATTTTTAAGGGGATGGAAAACAATTATGGGAGGCTGGCGAAGTGACAGAAATATAGTAAAAAAAAAAAAAAGAACAAAAGAAAAGAGCAAATGAAAAAAAATTAAACTACAGAAAAGGATAGAAGGAAGTTCAGAAGGGTTCAGGCAAAAAGTTAGTGTTGGATTTGCTGAGGAAAATTATATATCCATATACACATCCAAATCTATCTATATGTGTATACATATGTAATGTATATGCATCTGTGTATCTTTATGTCTATCTGTGTTTATGTCTACATATAATATACATACAAAGTTGTATATACACATGTAAATATGCATATGTATTTAGCGTATGAATACTTTGAAAGCTGCATGTAATATAATATATATAATAGTGTCATAAACGTTATTTTTCTATTCTTTAAGGAAACATTAATTATTTGTTGACATTTGCCAAGGGTTTTTTTTTTTTTTTTAGAATATTTGAAAAGATATTTAATTCCTGATCTTACTACATTAAAAAAAAAATAAAGGAGACAATTTCTTATTCAACTAAGTTAAAGTATTCCATAATACTTCTTGCCTTCCTGTCTAAGGCAGTCAAGTTTAACTCATAATCCTGATAAGCTGAGCCCATTTGAAATGAAAAAACGGCTTTTCTCATGTATGATAGGATTGCTTATGAAATTCCAATACCATGCTCACAGACATACTAAACATTTTATTGCCTTTATTTTTCATCAAATATGCAAATGTTTTCAGCAGATTTCATTTTTGATTTAAAGCCATTTTTCATGAAAAACTAAATCATTTAGGGCCATATGGTCTCATGACAATGCATAGCTAAGAAAAACACTGCGAATTTAGTACAGAAATGCTTTTCCAAGATAATTCCTAGAGAGGAAAAAAAAAACAAATTTACAAATAGCAACCCATAAAGCAAAAAATCTTTTATATAGTACATTGTTATAGTTAGTCCTCTTAAATGTAGTAGATATGTTAAAAGAATTGAGGTCTGTTGTTTGTTGCTTTTTATATAAAGAAAGTCAAAGTTATAGTCTAGGCCATAAGTAGGAGGGGCCAAAACAAAGTATTAACATATGTTACTTTTCAGAAGGTGGCAAAAAACACCAGGTTAAGGATGTTGAATGCTCCTGGCACACTTATTTGTGATCTGTTGCCAGTACATACTGATACAGTCCACATGTTTTCCTTCCTATGTGGGATGGCTACTACTTCTCAGGCACAATTCCAGGAATTGACAGTTGAAGAAATAAATCTATTTACTGTCCTCTGAATTCTGTTCTCCTATTTTGACTCCCTAATCAATCAAAACAAATAAAAACATCTTAAAAGTAGTAAAGCTGGTAGATGTGTCAACAAATTAAGTCAACAAGTACTTGTTAAGTAATTACAATATGTCAGGTACTGCGCTAAGCACTGAGAAAACAAAAAATAAAAATAAATAAAATGGGAAAATAGTCCCTATTAAAACTTAACGGGCCCTATCTTCAATGTGTTCCTAATCTAATGAAGAGATAGAACTATCAAAAAAGAATATCATATATATATGAAGTTTTATATGTGTATAAGTAATTATATACAAATTATATATATGTATACACACACACACACAACACACACACACACACACACACACAAGGTAAATAAGAAATAATCTTAAAGTAAAAAACCTAAGATTAGGGGCTGGGAAAGATTCCTTAAAGAGAATAAGATGTTATGTGAGATTTGAAAGAAACTTGAAAACCCAGGAGGCAGAGATGAGGAGTGAGAGAATTCAAGGCATGGAGGACACCTAATGTAAATGCATAGGATTGGTATTTTGATATTGAGGTGGGTTGAGATTTAGCTAGAGAGAAATAAGCTTTATTCTCTAGGAGTTGTCTACTTAGGAAATATTAATGTGGACAGACAGGATAAAAGGGAACAAAAAACAATTACTGAATAAGGAAAAAGTGTAATTCGTGATGAAAAATGTCCTAAATTTATGAAAAACAAAAGAAATAAATGAGTAAACAAAAGAAAAAAGAAGCAATGGGTAGGAATGAAATCATGAAACTTGTATGTTCAGCTAAAGCAAATATTACTCTCTCTTCCTTCCCAGTATAATGGATGCTAGGGAAGACAGTAAAAGATCACATGAAACTGAGGGAACTGAATCCCAAAGTGGTGAAGTGCTTTGTCTGAGAATAAGTATCAATGTCAGCATCCAAACCCAGTGTCTCTCATTCAAAATTCTGAGCTCTTTTTATTGTATTACATTGTTTTCCTTCAGTGTAGGGAAGGAGGACAATGTGATCCTTCTTTTATCCTTTCTATATTTGTGTATGCCATTCTTCATGCTCTGGAAAGACATTCCAATATATCCTTTTGAAAGATTATTTCTCCCACTGTAAGCCCATCTTAAGTGATATTTCCTCCCTACGATCCCCATCCTTAAATCTTTCATGCTTTTTTCTTTGATTTCTCTGATACACTTGTATTTTTGATCATTCTTAGATTATGATTTCTTCATAGTTCCCTGATGAAAAAATTTCCCTCTATCAAAATCAGTTAGTGTTCTACAACTTATAGTCTTAGAAAGTTGTTTGTGGAACTAATAGCTTTTGTGACTTACCTTGGATCATACAGAATATATTTGTCAAATGTAAAGTTTAATAAACTCAAGCTATTTTGCTACTATTATATTCACACAATTGTATTATTTTGTAATGGTAGGATCAGTTAATGAAAGAGCATGAATGGATATACCTTTTCTGGTGTGTAATTTGTATTATGTACAATATTGTCTTTTTGGTTTTGAGCCAAGCACACAGAGCTTGTTAGGCCTCCTTATGGATGTGAGTGAGTGAGGGGCTGGTGTTGTGTGGCAACGAAAAGATTTTGAATTAGTTTCAGAATCAGAAGGACTAACGTTTGAGTTCACTCTCTCCAGGTTCTGAGAGGCAAAAGTACACTTTCTGTTGGTTGGGAAGGAGTGTTTTTATACTTTGGTTCATGACTTGTTATATTTTCTCACTAAGTATTATTTTGTAACATTTGGTGTTGGGGAAGTACACTAGGTGGTACTTTGTAACAATAGTATTAAAAACTCCTTGTCCTTCAGGGTTATTGCTAAAATCCTAAGGAAAAGTGGTTACCAGATGCCTTCTTGGGAACCAATCTACCAGGGCAAGTAGGAGTAAGAGAATGAGCCCAAAGTGCTACAACTATTTTTTTAGTCTAATCATATAAATACATTATTCCTCCAAGTTATTGGTTGTTTCTTGAATGCAGCAACACTATTATTTCTTTCCTCCCTCCTTTCCTTTTTCCCACTCTGATGCCAGATAGTGGAATAATCAATTCTCTTTAGACCCACAACAACTCAAATCTCCCAAGATCAAGGGATCCACCATTCTCATCCTCAGTAACAGAAATTATAAGTATATATTACTATGATAGATTTTAATATTTACTTGGTTTTGTGACTTTTTCAATGGGTATGATACCTATTGAATTTTATCACTTTTTACCTCCCTGAGAATATTTTTTTTTCTTCCTGAATGGGATTCCTAATTGTTTATAGGATTTGACTGAAATTTTGAATATAATTCACAAGCCATTCCAAAGGAGGAGATTTTGTCCTAATGCAAGTTATAGCAAATTGTATATTTTATAAACAGCTTTACTTTATTTTTCTTATTTAAGTAATATGAAGTCCTTAACATTTTCACAAACTCCCAAGGCTGCAGATATTAATTCAGCATGGGATTAATTTTACAACAAGAATGCACCAGAAATAAGGATTTATTTAATGATTCTCCAAAGCATTTTTTAAAAAGATAGTACATATCTTAAAATGTTGAAGCCATTTTGACTGTTCATTTTTTTTCTAGTACCTGTGGAAAACATTGTCATCTCTGAAAGGGAGATTGCTGAGAAAGATACAGCAAAAATGTACCATGTTATTTTGTTAATGGGTGAGAAATAATTCAAATAGATGTGAGAATAGGACTGCATTGTTAAACTTTATACAACAATAATAGAAAATATGTTATTAGGTTCACTTCACATCTATGAAAAAGAATTTTCCTTTGAAAACATCTGATTAGACCTGAATTGTTTTTCTGTGTCACCACAAAGACAAAGCAAATGATGATTAAAGCAATTAAAACTTTCCTTTGTTTGCAGAAAGAGATGTACCCAGATATGGCTTTTTTGTTTGTAGACATCTTAATAAGCACTAGCAGACTGAAATGAAATCTGTCATCAGTTATATTTTTCCCTTAGACAAACTGTCTACTTCACATACATATTAAGCAAGATTTGTTACCAAAGCTTCCTTATATGTTTTCTATTTGTTGTTGTAAAATGGTAAATGTAGAAATAACACTAGATCTATCAATTTGATAATATAATGCAATACATCTGGCAAGTGAACAGGAAAAAAATGTAATGACATATTTGGTATAGTGAATGGTTTTTTATTATGGTTTTCTTGAAAACACAATTGTGCCATTTGCTGTATTCTGCCATCAAGGAATATAAAGCATTATTGGGCCTGGGGAATTCAGCTTTTGTAGAATATAAATTGACTGTCATGTAAATATAAACATCAATTAAGTTCTGTCAGTTGTTAAATATTTATACAGAGAAATGATTTAAACAGGAAAGCTTGCTGAGGGGAAACATCTATTTCTAGCTATATGCTGCTATAACCTCTTAAAGGCTTGAATTCTACTTGGTTCCTCATTTATAATTTTACTTTAGATCAACAATTACATGGAATATCCTAAAATATCTGCTCATTTTCATTGATGTGTAGGATAATTAATGCTAATGGGGGTTAGGCAAATAAATATTTGTTTCCTTCAATAGCAGGATAAACTAGTACTGCTAATGAAAAGTTCTTTCTTCATAGCTCACAGAGTTTGCCAATGGGGAAAACAAACAAACAAACAAATGGGAAAAAAAAATTCACATTATAATGCAAATGTTGAGATGATACAGAATAAGATGACATAGAAAACTTAGTCTGCATTTTTCTTCTATCCCTATAATCATAATTTTAATTGGGCTGTCAGTAGTTTCCTGATATTCTGCCTTCACAGTAGAAAGGCTAGGAAAAAGACAATATTGATCTGATTTATTTTATCAGTGTAGATAACCAATTTGAATTATTCAATTAGGAAAAGAGATTTGCAGGGTTTTCCTGAAGTCACTTAATAAAAATACCTGAAATACTATGTTTTTGTCTCACATTATATTGTTTAAAGCAGAGGTTTAAATTCACATGAGACCCCAACATGAGAAGCTCCCCCAAATTCAAATGTTTTCAATTTAAATATATATCTTTTAAAAATGCACTTTCCTGAATATCCAAGCTCTGAAATACTCTGTGTTAGATATTTCTTGCTTTCAGTCCAACTTACATCATGCCAAGAGAAAATGTCTCTATGTTCCATTTGATTAAAAAAAAAAAAACCCTCCATAATTAATTAGACAGTGATATAAAGCTTTATAAATCAACATGGTGCTTTTAATATATAAATAAGCCATGAAGTTATTATTTCAAAAGCCAGAGTAAGATTTTGGGTTTGTTTGATTTTCAGAGCAATTGTTTCTAAACTGTTTCTGAAGATAGGTTGATATTTTTAATTACCAACTCAGTTACACAAAGCACAATGCTCTAGGCAAGGAATGGAAAATATGTGCATTAACTGCTTAGTAGTCTTGCCAGATAAAGAATAAAGGTTTTAAGAAGCTCCGCAATATATGTTTTTCCAATCATGGTCATCATTTGATAAAAGGGTCAGCACCTGGGATAGTTGAGCAAGAACCAAAGGCAATATATCAACCTGATTATTGTTTTCATGAAGACAATGGGTGCATGGGTGTAAGCAGCACTGAAATGAAACAAATGGAAACAACTAATTAGAGAAATGAAGAAAAAAATATAAATATACATACACACATACATCCATATATACATATATACATACATATGTGGACACCCCCACACTCACCTCTTAGGTTTCCTTTTTTATGCTATTGTTGTACTGCAGTGGGATTTATGGTTCTAGAATTAGAACCTTAGAAGCCATACAGTCTTACTCATTAATTTAAAGAAGAGGCAAATGGGGCTCAGAGAGGTTAAATAGATTGTTTAAGTCACATAGATATTACATGCCAGAAGTGGCATTTGAAACTCTCCCATCTCCAGGGCTATAACTTGTGACAAAGAAGACATTTTTTTTCCTGTCCAAAACTCAAAGCAAATTTTTCTTTCTTAATTTCTCTGCAATATTCATTTATGCCTCAGGTCCAGAAATGTAGCATGAATGCTTCTTATATTTAATAATTTTAATTATATTTTTTTCTATTTTCCTGAGGAAAAGTCCAAGTAAAATGTCAATAATATCTTTATTTCCATTGAAAATTGAAAATTCCATTGAGAATTAGAATCTTCTTTTTTCACAGTTTTACCTTATTTGGGTCTCTTTTTCATCAATTGTGAAATAAGGTGATCAAACCAAATGCTCTCCAAGATAGATTACTTTTGGGTCTAAATTTATAATCTAATAGCCTTACCAGCAACTGAACCTTTAAACTATGTCATTTGAGGACAATTCCTGCAATTTGCAATAGTTTCCACCAGATGGTGATATTGTCTTTTCACCCTTAGGTAAATGGTTATTTGTCCTTCTGGAAGAGCATCTTCACAAAAGCTGGGCAAAGTCATCAGCCTCATTTTCTCCACTTGAGCCATGTGGGTCCAATAAGAAGATATGATCATGACAACTGGAAATGGTCCCAGATCCAGTGGGAGACCTTGGCCTTTTTGAACTAAGATAATTTCCAAATTACAGTTTGACTGACGCAACACTCATTCACTGATTGACTAGTTAAGAAATGGAGCAAATAAATAATTTAATGAATGAATAAATAATCAGACAAATAAATATATAAATTCTGACCACTTTTACCTGGCCAAAAAAAAAAAAAAAATCCAATTTGGGAAGCAAAGAACTCCAGGATTGTTGCCCCAAACAGAAACAATTGCTATTTCCATTAGCTCTAAGACAACAGAACTCAAACAATGATTCAATTAGACTTGGGCTAGGATCTTTTGTTGATCCTATCAATCAGTGAGAGTCCAAGTGATTTAGGTTTAAGGCTTGGTACTCAAAGAAATCTAGCCTGATTGAAATCTTGAGAGATTTCAGGAATCAAAATTTGTATTACTTTGGGCAGAGTATCACAGATCAGGGTATAATTCCCTAAGTAGACAAAAAGAGAGGAGGGAGTCAGAGGAAGGAAGGAAGGAAGGCAGGCAGGAAAGAAAGAAGGAGTGTTTTGCTTAAAGAAGGGATTCTTTATTGACTGCTAAGGCAAGACTTCTTAAACTTTTTCTTCTAATAACCCCTTTTCATCAAAGAAATTTTTACATGATCTTTACTTGAATCTGAGAGGAGACATTTCTGGCTACATTAATACATATTCAGTGCAAAGGATGTGTGTTTTGTATTCAGAACCAAGACTGCAGTGAAACTGTGATGCAGCATGGGCAAGCACTTCCAGAAACACCTTGGATTCATTAGGCATTTGATTTTGAATTAATTTTTGATCAATCTGTTCAGAAATCTTTAACTGTTGCCAAATTTTCTGTGACCCCCACATTCAGTTATACTACCTATATGAGGTTGCATCCTACAATTTAGGAAGCTTTGCAATAATAGAGTCCCTGGAAACTTTGGCCATAAAAAATCTGAGCTGCTTAATTCACCTTAGAAATACACCTAAATATCTATGGTGCTGGTGGGATCAGATTAAAACCCCTTTGGATACCTTGACTGGTATGGTTCTCGAAACACCAACTTCATGGAACCCAACTATCTGTAGCAAACTCTCTGGGAGAGCTTCCTCTGTACTCTATATCTTCTGAGATGATTTCTGCTGGCATTTTTGGCCTAAAAATAATACACCGCCCATGATTCTAGACAGGGTTCTCCTCTGTGACTGTCCTCGCTTTACTGAAGGATGGTACCATATCTATTTGTGCACACAAAACATCAAAAGCCTCGGGTTCCTCATCTCTATCTCTATTTCCTCAGATTCTTTGAAGACCAGCTCAAATCCCACCCTGTGTCACCTTTTCTCTGTCTCCTCCAGCTATTAGTATCTTAAACTTTCAGATTAACTTCCATCTGTGCTATAGATCTTATCTAAATCAGGGTATCTACATGTTGTCACTTACATTAGAATGGAGAAAACAGGGATTGTATTTTGTTTCTTTTTTGTTTTTTCCTTTTTCTTTTTGCTTTGAATCTTTAGTACTTAATTTATTTTTTCTGGCTCACAATAAATGATTAATAAATTCATGTCAACTGCCTTGTTGACTGACTAAAATGTAAAAGTAATCAAAACTTTCCACAGGTTGGTTTCTGAACCCAAATGATAAATGTTTGTTATTAGAACTGAGTTTTCTTGGAGGCTTTGGATGTAGGAGCTTTGACTTTATTATCATCTTCTAAGTGTGTGTTTTGATCTTCCTTGTCACCATAATAACTTTCAATGTTCAGAAACATTTGTTCTTGTTGTCTGCTCATTTTCCTAGACTACTACTAGGCTTTTACCTCTTTGTTAAAGTAGGGTTTTAGGGGTTTTGTGCAGCTTTTTTCATAGATCCTTCTTGGAATCTGACCACAAGCTCTCTTTTCTTTGGAGCTGTTAGGAGTGTCCCTGCTTCACTGTAGCTGTAAGACAGTGCACTAAAGCCACATTGTCTTGCTTTATTGATGCTGGTTCCACTGGGGTGTGGGCTGTGTTGGCTTGGCTTGTGCTGGGATTGCACACCAAACTCCCACTCTCTTGTCACAGACTATCTCTGATAACCTTCAGAGTCCTCCCTGATGTCCAAGGTCCCAGAGATCCAGAAGCCTCCAGCTGCTGATTCAATGGTTCTACTTTGCTGATGCTGGGGTCTTTGCCAAGTCTGGAATGAGACTGTGCCATTATAGCCTGTGATGGGATTGTACTAGGCTCCCACCCTGGTTTCACAGAGTTTTTCTATTGATCTTTCAAGTCCTCTTGGATGTCTCTGGGATGAGAGGTCTGGAAACCATCAGTATTACAGCTGATTCAGAGGTCAGGCTTGGTCTGAATCAGGTCCAGGTCTGGGTCTGGGTTTGGGGCTGTGCTGGCTCAGCCTATACCAAGACTGCTCAGGACTGTATGTTGGACTCCTCCCTGAGTCACAGACCTTTTCTGTTGACCTTCTAAGTCTCCTTCCACTGAAAAATGTTCTCCTGCATCTTTTTGGGTATTCTGTTGCTCTAAAATGTGTATAGAGTCATTATTTAGAGGAATTTGGTGTGGTTTAGAGGAGAGGTTGGGTAAGCTTCTACCTTCATTTTGCCATCTTGGCTCTGCCTCCTAGAATTCACTCTTAAGGGGAATAAAATAATTTTTCGAAAACCTTAATGCTTTCATATACATATAATCAGTGGCATACTAATACGTGTTTAACAATTGGCTCTCCAAAAAAAGTTCACACATTTAAATTTAATAGCATTATTAACACTTTCTCCCAAAACTTATGTAAGCCTAAACCATTTTAATTCAATACAACATACTATAATTGCATCCATGCCCAAATCACTATAAGAATGCAAATGATAATAACATTAAATATAATTCCCACGTCAAAGTGCTTACAATTTAGTAGAGAAGACATGATAGGTAATCAAATAGCCAAAATACAAGTTGGAAAAAAAAAGTATATATAAGAAGTCAAAACAAAATAAAATTTGGAAGCTCACATTCACCCGAGGAAAGATTTTGCTGGAGAGATCAGGACAGAGCTAAATTTTAAAGGAAGCATTTTAATAGATGGGCAGAAGTGGAACAATTCATTTCAGAAATAGATAGAAAATTTGTTAGGAGAAAGGAGAATGAGGTAAGAGAATAATGATTAGTATAGATTAGCTAGAATATAGATATTTAGAGTCAGAAAAGTAAATTTAGAGATCATCTAGTGTTGGAATCCTTACTAACTGCTAACTAATTAGAGTTGATCTAATCTTACAAGAAGATTTTGGCCAGAACCTGAAACAACGTACTAAGTAGAACTAATTAATACAAGGCTTGTGTTCACACCTTTACTCATTGGAGTTCACAAGTATGCCAGCTTCACAAAGTAAACTTTCTAACTTCAAGGGAGTTCACACCTCCCTTAAAGCTCTTTGGGCCAGAGAGCACTATGGGAGAAAACCCATAATCCCATTCTCTCAGAAGAGTCAGATAAAAGGCTAGTGATGAGGGATCTAAGACAGAATACATTTTTTCCTCTTGGCTGGCTGGTGGCAGACGAAGAGTTTCAGAGGATAAAGCTACGAGTGGAGAGTTCAGTGGACAACCAGATTCATCTTCATCTCACACCACTGTAGTTGGTGGCTGGGCTCCCCAGAAGGAGACAAGAGAGACATTCCATCTCTGTGTTGGTTGGAGGCTGAAGAAAGCAGAGACAGAGGCTGAAGGACAGAACCTTTGGATTTGGAGAGATTTGGAGGGCCCTAAGCTAAACTGGCTGTGTTTTGAGAAGAACAAGAACTCCAACATTTGAACTCATAACATTTGGCACCCAACGTGGGGCCCAAGGACCCTACTTTCACTGAAGAAGTCTCCAGTGACCAGGAACTGAGTGAGTACAACCTTTTTTGGCGAAAATGGGACAGATCCTAGGTAAAGATTCTCCACCCCCCACCCCAACCCCACAAACCCCAGCCCCACCCAGGAGTGGTGCTATAGAAAGCCTGCTTAAGCTGATAGAAGATCAAAGGCTACTTGTAACTTGGGGACAGGCAGCTAGACTTCTGGCTACATTAAAACGCACCTCCCCTTGGTTCTTAGAGGAAGAGCAAATCTCTCTAAAAAACTGGGCATTGGTTGGTCAACAGATCTCAACATATAACAATGAAAATCGTCCTCGTTTAATTTCCATTGAAGTATTCTATTTATACAATACGATACAGATGGCCTTAAAATACCATAGTAGTTCTAGGAGAAAAGGAAAAAACTCTAGGAATAGCCAAAGGGGGAAGCCTGAGATAAAGGAGGAAGACAAAGAACAGATTAATGGCCATATCCCCACAGGGCAGGGAGACTTAAGTGAGGCTCAAGGGCGGGTGAATCTGAGGCAGCTTCAGCCCCACCTGAGGAGCAGGTAATTGACTCTCCTCCATCAACTCCACCCTCTGGGATGGAGAGAGGAGGGGTAGTGGGGGGGGCAGTGACAGCACCAGCACCTCCCCCCCCCCCCCCAGCATCCAGCACCTCCCCCCCAGCATCCAGCTGCTCCTATGAGCAGATTGCAAAAGGGACTAATTAAGGCCAGAGAAGAAGGGAAAAATGTATCAGAATTTCAACACCACATTTTTCCTGTAATTCAACAGTTTAATTCTTCAGGTCAAGAAAGTAGAAGATACTCACCTTTTGATATAGAAATCCTCAAAGACCTGAAAAAAGCTTGCACTCTTTATGGGGCTACATCAGCTTATGTTAAGATGCTATTACAAAATTTGTCTTTTGAAATCTTGACCCCTAATGACTGGAAATCGATAGCAAAAATATGCCTAGAACCTGGACAGAACTACTTGTGGCTTTCTGAATATAGTGAGCTCTGTAGGATACAAGCCCAACAAAATAGTCAAAGTGGAGTTCATACTGCAATCACCTGTGACCTACTAACAGGTACAGGTCCTTATGCAGATGTCGCAGCACAAATTAGTTATTCTGTAGCAGCATATCAGCAAATTGCTGATAATGCTATCAAAGCGTGGGCTTCTCTTCACAATAAAGATGACAAGGGGCAGGGGGGCTTCACAAAAATAACACAAGGGCCAAATGAACCCTTTGCTGACTTTGTGGGACTCTTGCAGACAGCTATCACAAGAACAAATGGAGAAAATGCAATAACAGACATTTTGATAAGGCAACTTGCTAAGGAAAATGCTAATGAGGTTTGCAGAAGAATTATACTAGGACTGCATAAGGATGCTCCTTTAGAGGAGCTCATAAGACGCTGTGCCACAGTGGGCACACTGTGCCTTTTATAGCCAGGCTATGATGCAGACTTCCCAAAATCCAAACATGAGAAGACAGAGTCCCTCTTGGCAAGGGACTTCCAGAGAGACTCGTAGATGCTTTCAGTGTGGAAAAGTAGGACATCTGAAAGCTCAATGTTGGTATAGAGATAGAATGGGAAAACAAGGTGGGAGAACAAGACCCCAAACCCCATGTCCAAAATGTAACAGAGGCTTCCATTGGGCCTCAGAATGCAGACAGATTCAGGGAAACGGGATGAGGGGCCCAGCCCCAGGGCCCAAGGCAAAAAACACTTGGGGCATGATGGCAGCCAATGGTGCACCCAGAGAGTGCCTAGAAGTCCAATACCCAGACATGACCAATCAGCCAGAAAGCCATATGATGGGAGAAGGGGATTACACAGTCAACCAGCCAGGAAGCAACCTGATGGCAGAAGGGAATTACAATTGGGGAGAATAGAGATGTATGCAGCTGGGACAACTGAGATACCCCCTGGAGAGGTGAAATCTGTTCCTCTCCAGCCTATGGATCTCCCACCTCAGGCACATTCAAATTATTTAATCTTATTTGCCTACATTTCTTTATTTGTCTAGTTCAGATGAATCTAAATCGGTCCCTGTTCGGGCGCCAAAATGTGGTGAGCTTTTTCTTCTCAAAACGCAGCCAGGTGATAAAAGTTCAGATCTTTTATTATCTCCAATATAGCCCGGTTAGCTTAGAGGCCTATCTCTCTGCTTGGTTCCAAGAGCTCTCTCTGAGTGTCACCAAATCCAAAGGTCTGGTCCTTCAGCCTCTGCCTCTGCTTTCTTCAGCCTCCAGCCAGCTCCACTCTTCATGTCATTCCGGTGAAATCTCTCAAAGTGCTCTGTGTCTGTTTCTTTTATACAAGAGGGAGGAATTGTGGGATACGAGAGAGAGGGATTATGGGTTTTCTCCCATAGTGCTCTCTGGCCCAAAGAGCTTTAAGGGAGGTGTAAACTCCCTTGAAGTTAGAAAGTTTACTTTGTGAAGCTGGCATACTTGTGAACTCCAATGAGTAAAGGTGTGAACACAAGCCTTGTATTAATTAGTTCTACTTAGTACGTTGTTTCAGGTTCTGGCCAAAATCTTCTTGTAAGATTAGATCAACTCTAATTAGTTAGCAGTTAGGAAGGATTCCAACATCTCCCTCTTTCTTTTGTTTTAGAAATAGGATGGTCATGACCAAGACTTTTAAAAACTTCAGGAATCATTGGATTTCCTAACACAAGATGAAACTGTTTTAGTTCTTGAAAAACCAGCGAGAATCATTGGATTCCTTAAGATGAAAAATTGTTGATGAGATTTTTGCAGTACTTCAGGGCTTACAGGAACTATTGGATTCCTGGCACATGAACTAATGGACAATGGATTCCTTATGGACTATTTCTAGGACTTATGGACATGTGTAAATTTTCAGGTTGATTCATGTTGTTACATTACTACTAGCCTGTGTTATATTGCTATGTGCTTATGTAAATTATGTGTAATGCCTCCCATATTGATGGATTTATGTATACCATGTATATCTGTTACAAAGTTCTGGCCCATATTGATGGATTTATGTGTACCCCTTCAGAAACCCACTAATCTGATTTGATTTCCTATTTCCTTTGGTGTTTTCATCTCCCTTCCTGAGATGTCAGGGAAGGTGTGAGCACCTTTTTTGGGGGGTTCTCACCTCCTTGAGAAATCAGGGAGGTCATGACCATCCTATGTTCTAAAACAAAAGAAAGGGGGAGATGTTGGAATCCTTATTAACTGCTAACTAATTAGAGTTGATCTAATCTTACAAGAAGATTTTGGCCAGAACCTGAAACAAGGTACTAAGTAGAACTAATTAATACAAGGCTTGTGTTCACACCTTTACTCATTGGAGTTCACAAGTATGCCAGCTTCACAAAGTAAACTTTCTAACTTCAAGGGAGTTCACACCTCCCTTAAAGCTCTTTGGGCCAGAGAGCACTATGGGAGAAAACCCATAATCCCATTCTCTCAGAAGAGTCAGATAAAAGGCCAGTGATGAGGGATCTAAGACAGAATACATTTTTTCCTCTTGGCTGGCTGGTGGCAAATGAAGAGTTTCAGAGGATAAAGCTACGAGTGGAGAGTTCAGTGGACAACCAGATTCATCTTCATCTCACACCACTGTAGTTGGTGGCTGGGCTCCCCAGAAGGAGACAAGAGAGACATTCCATCTCTGTGTTGGTTGGAGGCTGAAGAAAGCAGAGGCAGAGGCTGAAGGACAGAACCTTTGGATTTGGAGATATTTGGAGGGCCCTAAGCTAAACCGGCTGTGTTTTGAGAAGAACAAGAACTCCAACATTTGAACTCATAACAATCTAGTTCTACTCATATTAAAAATGAGATAACTGCAGACAAGATTTCTCTGAATAAGACTTGGATTAGATTGTCAGCGATTTCCTGAGTTGTGATGATGTGAGATTATACAGATAAGTGAAGCCAAAATGGCAACTTGTTGGATATATGTCAGATGAGATTTATGATTTGGGTAAAGATTGCATTTGATCACAGTATCAAACACAAACAGAAATGAGGTCCACTAAACTGTACATAAGGATCCTTCCGGGACTCAATTTAGAAGTCCATATGTATTTATCTATTTCTTTTTTAAACTTTATTTTCCCACAATTACACATTAAAACAATTTTAAAGTTTTTTTAAAGTTCTGAGTTTCAAATTGTTTTGCTCCTACTCCGTCCCTCCTTCCCCTCCCTTTTTCCTGAGAGAGTAATTAATAATGTATATAATATTTCAATATTAGTCATTTTGGACAACAACATTTGATTATAAGAAAAAGAAAAAAAAAGTGAAAATAGCATGCTTCAGTCTATTGTAAAACAGTATCAGTTTTTTTTTTTTTTGTTTTTTCTGGAGGCAGATTATGTTTCATCATTTGAGATTATTTTGGATAATGGTATTGCTGAGAATAGCTAAGTCATTCAGAATTCTTCATTGTATAACATTGCTATTACTGTGTACAACATTTTCCTGGTTCTATTCATCAGTTCATATGAGTCTCTCTAGGTTTTTCTGAAATCATCTTGCTTGTCACTTCTTGTAGCACAAAAATATTCTATCACACTCATATACTCTATCTTAGTTAGCTATTCCCTGATCAATTTCTAATTCTTAGCTACCACAAAAAGAGCTGCTATAAAATTTTTGTACAAATAGGCCCTTCATTTTTTTTTTTTTTGGATGTCTTTAGGATATAGATCTAGAAATGGTTTTGCTGGATCAAAGGCTATGTTCAGTTTTATATCCCTTTAGGCATAGTTCCAGATTGCTCTTCAGAATGGTTGAATCAGTTTACATATTTCTCTCTTAATCTATATATCAATATAGCTATCCCATACCAAAGTAAGTTCAAAATGAATATATGATTTGGGCATAAACAAACTAGGAGAGCAAGGGATGATTTACCCATCAGATCTTTGGAGAAGGGAGGAATTTCTGACCAAAAAGAACTAGGGAACACTATGAAATATGAAATGGACAACTTTGATTGCACTAAATTAAAAAGTTTTTTGCACAACAAAATCAAATTTTGTTTAATTAAAGGAATAATTTTAAGATTAAATAAGATTAAAAGGAAAATTCAAAGCTGGGAAAATTTAGCCAGTGTTTCTCATAAAGGTCTTATTTCTAAAATATACAAAGAATAGTGGCAAATTTATAAAAATGCAAGTCATTCCCCAATTGATAAATGATCAAAGGATATGAACACAATTTTGATGACAAAATCAAAGCCTTAGAGCCATATGAAAAAGTGCTCTAAATCACTATTAATTAGAGAAATGCAAATTAAAACAACACTGAGATACCACCTCACAGTTCTTAGATTGGCTAAGAAGAGAAGAAATAATAATGATAAATGTTGTAAGGGATGTGGGAAAAATGATGATTGGTAGAGTTGTGAAATGGTCAAACCATTGTGGAAAGCAATCTGGAACTATGCCCAAAGAGCTATAAAACTGTGCAAATCCTTTGACCCAGCAGTGCCATTACTGGGTCTGTATCCCAAAGAAATCACAAAGGAGGGGAAAAGACCTATGTGTGCAAAAAAATGTTTATAGCAGCTCTTTTTGAAATAGCAAAGAATTGGAAAAGGAGTCGCTGCCTATCAACTGAGGAATGGCTGAACAAGCTGTGGTACATGAAAGTAATGGAGTATTATTGTTCTATAAAAAATGATGAACAAGTTGATTTTAGAAAGGCCTGGAAAAATTTGCATCAACTGATGATGAGTGAAACAAGCAGAACTAGAAATACATTGTACACAGTAACAGCTAGAAATGTACAATGATCAACTATGAAAGACTTGGCTCTTCATAGTGGTGCAGAGATTCGAGGCAATTCCAATAAACTTTGGATAGAAAACATCCATCTATATCCAGAAAAAGACCTATGAAGATTGAATATAAATCAACACATGCTATGTTTAGTTCTTTTTTCTGTTTTTTTTTTTGCTCTTCCATGATTTTTCCATTTTATTCTGATTTTTTCTCTCCCAACATGATTCATAAAGAAATGTATTAAAAATAAAATAAATAACACCTTATTTTGGAGATTTCTATATATATGTATATATCAATACAGCTAATAGGAACCACATTTGAATTTGATTCTGCCTGCACTAGAGAGTATTATGGGATGTATGAAACTTGCAGGCCATGTATTTGACATCTCAGGTTAGATGTCCTCTGAAGACTCCTTTTTTAAGATCTTATGATTCAAATGTTACAGTGATACAAGTGGGATTAAAACCACTTTATAAAAACAATTAATTTCTACTACTATATCAAGCTGACATCCTTGAACTACATGGGAACTAGAAATTCATACTTTGTATTGAAGTTTCTAATTATCATCTACTAAATTTTTCTTCATTTATTTTCATCTAGCATTTTACTTTCAATGATCATAAGCTGCCCAGACTAATATTTTAATGCTTGTATTATTTCAGTTGCTTTATGATTATAATCTTAGATGATCTTAGAAGAATCCAAATGGCAGATGACCCAAAATGCAATGGAAAGATATATAATGAATGACAATAGGTAAAAGCATATTACTAATAATTTCATGCCAAGAGGTACCATCCAGGACATCCATGAAATATATCACTGAATATGTAGATTGATAAGTCATGTAATAGTGGTGAATATATGTAGGAAATATTACAATATTCATAGGATGCATTCAGTATCTTTTTCATAGAGCAATGGATGGAAGAAAGAGGCAGGTACTACACAGGATAAAAATATGGAAAATTAGTTGTGATTTGCTCTTGGAGAGAATGGACTCATAAATCCATTAAATTTTACAAATAACTTTTTCTAAAAATATACTTTATTGTTCTTATTCAATGCAAATGTATTAATTAACCAGAACACTGGATTTAAACCAGATAATATAATGCTGTTTGTTGTTCTTCTTCTAGGTATCTATTAGACATACATTTCTTCACATGTATTAATAGAGATGACAGTCTCACTGCAAGAGAGTAAATCAGTGCCAAATTCCTGGATGCAAGTTAAAGTATATATTTTTTCTTTGATATTATTTTCTATATTTTCCTCTTAAATCTCTTTCCATAATTAAATCCTCAAATTTTATTTAAACTAGAAAACTGAAAGGAACATGTACAATTTTTTGGTTATTACCCTTTAATTAATTACCCTTATGACACACCATTTTTTTTATTGTATAGTTTAAATTTTCTCCAACTCTTTGTGATCCCCATTTGGGATTTTCTTGGCAAAGATATTGAAGTGGTTTGCCATTTCCTATTTTAGCTCATTTTACAGATGAGGAAACAGACAAATATGGTAATATGACTCTTCTAGGGTCACATAGCACACAGAGGTTATGTTTAAATGCAGGTCTTCCTGACTCCAGGCCCAACACACTATCTATCTACTGTGCCACCTAACTGCATGCTATGGTATACTGGAAAAAGAACTAGCTCCAGGGTCTGAGGTTTGGGGTTCAAATCATGCCTTTGACTTATTATTTATCTGAATGATTTAGAGCAAGTTTTTTTTTTTTTTTAAGTCTCTTTCAACCTCATTTTCCTTACCTATATAATAAGGGGTTTGGACTAGATATCATCTGAGATCCCTTTCAATTCTAGATCTATGATCCTACAACCTTCAGTTACCATCCCCAAAAGCAATTATTAACCATCTGTTTGTAGCTGACATTCTGACAGATAAATGCAGGATAATTTTTAGTAGAACGAGTTTCTTGCAAAGAAATGGCAGGAGGTATCATCTCAAAACTCTTCTTTAGGATCAAGCTTGGTCATTAAAATTTCAGAAAGATAAGGGAAGGATATAGAACACTGCATATAATAGCAGACTTTTTAAATGTGTTGGTGACTTTCACCAAACTTTTTTCTTCCTTTTTGTTATAAAAGATGCTTTTCTGGGAAGGATCAGGGAAAAAGATACATTGGGGAAGGTAGGTGACATTAAAAACAAAAGATATCAATTAAAATTTATGTTTCAACAATGACTTTTAAAAGGATAGGTCTTGGCCCAGGAAGAGGTTGTGTTTTATGACAGCATGTGACATTGCTAAATGGTACAGCATTTTGTTTTAAGCTTATAATTTACCAACTTTTGGCTAAGGGCAAAGGTGAGAACAACTGTGCTTCTTCTTATGAAATGATGATATGAATATGTGAATACCTCTCAATACACAGAGCTGTGGCTTCTACATAGTAATGGTAGAACAGTGTAATTGTAATAACCATCTATAGGCATTGGGAAATAAAAGTTGATGATAACAAGAAATTCATTGCAGAGAAAAAAAAAACACTTCTTGTATTTAGTTCCTGTTTTTCTGTGAAGAAAGATGAAACACCTGTATTTATAAGTCTGAGTCAAGCTTTCCTGGCTTAGGTCAGAAAATATGCAAGTTAGAGCAGGAATGAAAATAACTTTTGAGATATAGTCTCTTTTACTTACAGCTTTCTAGCTATACAGAAATGGGGCTGGGAGATGTAGATAGAGGCATTTTTGAATTTTCAGATGAGATGAATGTTTGTTCCTACCATATTTTAACATTATAAAAAGACCAACAGAATATAGACAAAACTAGATATTGTGTAACCAAAAAAAATGACACATATATTTGAGTAAATTTTATACATATATGTATGTATTCACATATACTCTATACATTAAGAGAGGGAGGCACACTGGCACAAATCTATAATCTATATATTATAGATTGTATAGATACAAATCTATATTGCTATAATCTGCCAATTTGAAAACAAACAGGACAAGAAGAGAACAAATTGTATCTTGTTTTTGCCCTTTTGATTGTAAGCTTCTCTTCTTGAGATTTGATCTTTGAGATCGATTGTAAGTGTATTTTCTGTGTGTGTGTGTGTGTGTGTGTGTGTGTGTGTGAGAGAGAGAGAGAGAGAGAGAGAGAGAGAGAGAGAGAGAGAGAGAAAGAAAGAGAGAGAGAGAGAGAGGTGCTAGTGACTCAATGATTCACTGCCACAATTCTCTGCCCAATATATATTAAAAGAATTCTCCACTGCTAGGTTTTCTATTTGTTCCAATTTCCCCCCTGGCTAATTCACAAATCATTTTTTAAAAATCTGTACAAGGATTCCCACCATTATCATCTTCCTATTTATTTTTCATTTTTTCTTCTATTTGCTGGAGTGTATGATCAAGCAAAAAGACTCATTCAAACAAAAATTTTACCGACTTAAAAACATTGTTGACAATAATTCTATCTCTGATATCCAGATACCCAGAGGAAACTTCCTGGCAAAAGAATAGACATGAGGAATATGTTTGAGTATATCTGGGTGTATACATGATGATTCAGAGTCAATAAATTAGTAAATAGCTGGAGTTTATATTCTCTCAGCTGAGTCACATGCACTATTTTTTCCTTCTTGAGAGCTATGACCTCAGGAAAGTGATGCCATGATATGCAAGGGAATTGGATTTAAATGAGAGGAAATGTGAAAAGTTTCCAACCTCATTTTTCTCCTCTGAAGCCATCTGGGTCCAGTAGCAAGATATAGATCAGGACAACTGGAGATGGCCCAGATGCAGTGGAAGACCATAGCCTTTTTAAGCTATGGTCTTTAATAAGTTTCAGTTTGACTGAAGAAATGGACTCTTTTGTCTAGTCAAAAAAATAATAGTAATAATCTGGGAGAGGGAGACCCTCAGGATTTTTGGTCAAAACATTTACTTTGATCAATCAGGGGCCAAACAAATCTTGAGAGTCCAAGTGATTTGGGTTTAAGCAATAGAAGAGAAAATGAAAAGCAAGTTGGAAAAATTGCCACAGTGTGAGTCCTAGCATTACACTGTTTTATTTTGTTTCTTAAACTCTATAGATTGGTTAGAAAAAGGAAATAAATTTAGGTAGATAGGAATTTTCTATTTTTCAGAGTAATGTCTATAAAAATGACTTGTTGATCAATTCATCTATATACACAAATGTAAAAATAGATTCACATAGGGATTTGACCCACTTCTTAATTCATTATTATCTTTTTTTAGTTCATTTCTGTGTGACATTGTGTGAAATAATAGGATGAATATTAGATTTGAAGTCTAACATATGTTATTTATGAGACATTATGAAGCATTACAAAAGTCGTTTAGTTTCTCTGAACCTCTATCTCCTAAGTGATCAAAGGATACGAACAATCAGTTTTTAAGAGAAGAAATCAAAGCTATAAATAATTATATGAAAAAATACTCCAAATTACTAATAATTAGGGAAATGCAAATTAGCTCTGAGGTACTACCTCACACTCATCAAATTGGCTAACATGACAGAAAAAGAAAATGACCAATGCTGTAGGAGAATGTCAGAAAGCAGAGACACAAATGAACTGCTGGTGGAGTTGTGAACTAGTCCAGTTATGCTGGAGAATAATTTGGAACTGAGCCCAAAGGCCTAAGTTACAAAGGCTTATAAAACTGTGGATACCCTTTGATCCAGAAATATCACTACTAAGTCTGTATCCTGAAGATATTTAAAAAAGAAACAGATCTTTTTGTACAAAAATATTTAGAGACACTTTTTTGTGTGTGGTGGCAAAGAAATGGAAATGAAGAGGAGGCCTATCAATTGGAGAAATAGTTGAATCGTGCTATATGATTGTGGAATACTGTTGCAATAACCTGGGAAAACTAAGCTGATACAAAGTGAAGTGAATAGAACTAGGAGCTCATTGTAAATAGTAACAGTAATAATGTAATGATGATCAATTATGAAAGGCTTCATTACTCTTATCAATACAATGATCTGTGACAGTTCCAAAAGATTCATGATGAAAAAATACTATCATCTCCAGAGTCAGAACTGATGATATCTGAGTACATATCAAAGTATATTTTTTCACTGTATTTTTCTTGCTTTTTTGTGAATATGGAGAATGTGGACATATATTTTTCATATATGTAAGGGGTAGCACATTTCTTGCCTTCTCAATGACTAGGAAAGCAGTAGAGGAAGAGAGAAAATTTGGAGCTGAAAATAAAAAAAATAAGATAAAAGGAAATCCAACTTCCTTCCTGTGAAATAGGGATAATAAATTTATGCAATCAACCTCTCAGGGTATTTATGAGGAAAGTGCTATGTAAACTCTAGATCACTGTAGCAAGGCAAGCTGTTATGAGGCAACTTGTCATAGTAATTAAGAGAACTGAATTTGCACTTGGGTTCAAATTCTGCCTCAGGCATTTCCTAGCTGTGTGACCTTAGACAAATTTTCTCTTAAGCAAGTTCGCTTGTTCCCAAAGGTCTCATCTGTACAATGGGGATAATCATAATCTACTTTACAGGATTGTTGTGAAATTCTGATGAGATAACATTTAAAGTACTTCTATAAATGTTAGTTATTATAACTATATTATTAACCTTGTATCATAGAATTATAAGACCATAAGGAACTTTAGAGACTATCTGGTCTATGTACTCTAAAAAAAGATAAAGAAGTAATGTATATGAAATGCAAGACATAAAGCACTACATAAAAGTAAGCTACTAGTCTTAGAGATAAGATGGTACCTCTAGATCTTAAGTGACTTTCCCAAGATCACCCATCAAGTTAATTTGAACTTGTACAACTGGGACTAGACATAAACTTTCCTGACTTAATCCCTTAAACCATATGACCTCAACAGCATATTTTAAATCATGTTGTATGTTTTTAAAAATATAATTCAAAAAAGGGAAGAATGAAGTTTTTTTTTGTATTACACTAAAGTATAAAAAAAGATAGAACCTGGCTGGATAATTACAGTCACCATAGCAAATAGGTGATCAGAATAAGACCCATCTCAACTATTGTTATTCTTCTGATTTCTTAATTCAGCTTCTGGCAGATATGACATCAAACTTCTATTGTTTATCTTTAGCTGAACTATTATAACTGGCTTCCTTTCCATTCAGGGGAAATAATTCTTCCAAATCAACCACTTTTGGCTCTGCTCCCATCTGCCTTTCCTTGTTTCTTCCTTTGAAAAACAGGTCTGGGCCTGGTAAAAAATAATTTTTAAATGAAACCAATGGGTCAGATTACTATTGGGTAAGCCTTTGCTCAGTCCCTTCATGAAGGAAAAAAATAAGGCACTACCACCATATTAATTTAGTCACATTCTTAAAGAAAGTAAAATATTACATAATATTTGAAAAATGTCAGGATAAAAGAACACCTTTCTCACAATTTCTAGTTTGGATTTTAATGAATAATATTCCCCCTGAATCATCAAGATTGTTCTTAGACTTAAATTGCCTTTTTGTTGTTATAATGAGCAAAATATTCCTATGAATAGACTCTTGTGACTTCCCTATGAGAAGATGTTTAGGGAAAAGTGCCTTATTTACTGCATAACTCCTTTTCACAAAATCTACACAAAGCGATTTCATTCTGAAACTGAAGAGGCAAGAGAATACTCTTGGAAAGAATTAAGATGAAATACAAAGATTGCTAGATGAACTAATCTTAATGAGCCTCAGTTTTTCCATCTATAAAATGAAGGAATAAGATTGAATAATTTTTATGATCTTTCTTATTTCTAAACCCATGATTCTAAAATTTTATATGGATGGAATGACAGTCTTCCCTTAACAATGTGATAGCATCCTAACATATGATCTATGAATTGGCCTTTATATTTGAAATAACATTCAAATACAACAATGTCAGTGCTTCCAAACCTCTTAATAAAGATATAACAAATCAACAGCTTCTAAATTCACAGCTGAGAAAGGAAGTTCAAATTTGTTGAACCCAGTTATTATAGGCTTGAACGACTTCTTATATAGAAGCAAGTTATGCATGCTGTTACTGCCATGCACCAGTTGAGTAAGGTTGAATGCTATTCCCTGAAAGTCTAATTGACAATTTTTGTTGCCCTTCTATGACTGTTTAAGAAGAGTTGTGAGGTCAGTGGCAATGATACTTCTCATAATCTTAAATGCCTTCAAGTAGGTCTTTTAAAAAAAAAAAAAACCTATATTTTAAGAAGAACCTAGTGTCAAAATTCTTAAAATAAAATGTTTTACAGGAAAAAAAAGATTTTGACAACATCACTGACCCACATTTCAGAAGGAAAATGAGAAATATAAGGGTCAGGTACCAGCCAGTGGAAACACAATGAGCATTTATGCTATAAACGAAGTAGTGAAATGGTCCACTGGAACAAGCAATTTTCATAACAGTAAAATGATTTTTATCATATCCCGTGACCTCTTCGAGTTTCAAAACCAAAAGTCTCAGGGCACATTAAGTTTGGAGTAAAGAATAGCTAAAGCTTTAATAGTATATAAGAATATGAAATGTATAAATATGTACTCTTAAAAAATTAGCTCCCTTCCCAATAGCTGTAACCAATACTTATAGAAATTTTATATTTTTGAATTAGAAAAATGTTGCAATATACTTTTTTAAAGATCCAGAAGAAAAATTTGATTCAATATTAATTTTAATAAAACATTTAGATTTTAAAAATTGTTAAACTCTCCTGGTTAGTGGAATGCAGTATTGTTTTTCTTAAAATACCAGATAAAACCTATATTATAAAAAAACACTCATTTGCTAATATTTAGTGAGATTCTGTTGATTTTAAAAACTATAAAGAAAAATAGAAACCTGCTCTTTATTGCCATGGCCACATTTAAAACAAGCTTCCTTTAAAATCTAGACAAACCACATAGTATTTTTTTTTATATAAATAAAAATCTTTCGCCTTAAATCTTTTAGATGTTTTTTAAATGTGAATAAAATGCAGACTTTCTCTGAACATTTTGAAAGCCTTTATATAATGTTTTATTTTCTTATGTAAATAAGATAATATCCTTTATTGTATATATATGTGTGTGTGTGTGTGTGTGTGTGTGTGTGTGTGTATAGGTCTAATTTTTTAAAGCCTTTTATTTAATGAAACTTACTGTAAGCAGAAAAAAGAATATTTTAGAATGAATAATATTTCTCAGATCCCCTTTTCTGTAATGACTATTTATTGTATTTGACAAATGACAGAACATTTGTAGAAGGGAACCAAATTTTCTAGATTGTGAGTACCCTGCCTTTTCATTTCACTTCTTGTGATCTCCATGAGTTGTTAGTAGAAATTTCATATATGCTTTTAGTATTGAGGTGGATATATTCTTTTTGAGTCTAATACAGAGATACTTTATTCCACTCTTTAGACTGCTGTGATATTTTCAAGGATTATCCTTGTACAAGTCTTATTTAGTACTTTTAAAATGTGGCTCAAATCTCTTAAATGATAATAAGCCTGAGAGACATAAAAGAAGTGTTCAATAACTTATACTCCTCCCCAATCAATTCCATCTTGACAACATTTCCCCAAGTACAAGTCTGTGAGCACTAAAAGAAATATAAATTTGATATGCCATCTTAATTTCTTAAAGGTAATTTGTGGTTATAATTTTTATTCTGAGAACATGCAAATAATATGATTAACAGTATTCTAATAATTAGTTTATTTTGAATTTCATCCCTGCAACCTTATAAAGACTCCAACTAACTTCAGAATTTATAACAAGGACATGTATTTGCTAAAACCAAAAAAATATATAGTCTATACACATCATTTTATTGTTTAAATGGTCCTCATTCATGTTTCATTTCAATAATATTTCCCCAGCTTGTAAAGCTTATGTTACATTGAGCTCCTCTTTAAATTCACAATGCATAAAACTGCCAGGTGGCCTAATAACAGAGTGCATTAGCAGATTGAACTATAAATCAGATGGTTGTGTTCACATACTGTAAAAATACAAGCAATTTCTTTTAGATCAGAGTTTGCACACTGATCCCAAAGAGTTATCAAAATTATTTTTTTAATGTAAAGAAAATAAAAAAGTAACAACTTAGAGACATGATCATGTTTATTTTTTTAATAAAGTTACTTTATTTCACTATTGAAATAATGCTACAATAAAACTCTTTCCAATAACATTGGTTTTTAGTATTATAATAACACTATGAAACTACTCTGGTCTTAGCACTACAAAGATACACAGTATTCTGTTGTACCCTTACAACAAAAACATCAGAAAATATTTTTAAAAATCATCAATTTACTTAAAGAGCTATCAAAATGTAAAAATCATTCCCAAGTTTTTCAAGTGGGTATAATTTGTTCCCAAATCATTGTACTGTAAAGATTATTACATTTCTCAATCTATAAGATCATCTAGTCCAGGGGTTCTTAACCTTTTTTATGTCTTATTCTCAATTGCCAGTCTGGTACCTCCTTTTTTCAGAATGATGTTTTAAAATAATTGAAAAAAAATCAAAATTTTAATCAGAACATAGTTCATAGAAAGAAGTAATTTTTTTCTTCATCCAAGTTAATTGATTCCTTCCCACCCCAATATAATTTAATTGCAGTTAAGAATTCCTGATCTAGTCCAGTTGTCTCCATACAAATAAGGAAATTTAAGTTTAAGATATTGATTTGCCCTACATCACACATCAATTTAGCAGTGGAGATAGGTCTTTTGATTCAGAATCTTTCAGTCTTTCTATTAAGGTGTGTCATCAATATATAAAAGTAACCCCATTGACTGAGGATATATTATAAATAAAGTTAGCTTCATTGTATTAAAATTAATGTATGATTAATATATTGTATTAATAGGAATTTTAAGAGCCTAATATTTAATGAGTCTCTATGCCTAAGAAAGATCAAATCTAATTCAGACATTACAATCTCTTCTAAGTTTGTGAAGACATCCTAGTAGACAGAGAAAACAAGAACAAAACTAGACTAAGCTCTTTGAAACAGTATAAATCCAAAGGACAGATTCAAGGTAGAAAAATGACTAGTAGATAGAAATAAAGCAAATAATAATAGACCATAACCAGAGAACCAAAAAACCCCAGGGATTATAATAAAATACTGACTGAAATGAACTAGCATTGTAGATGCATTCTCTAAAAATATCGAACATGAAATTGTTGGTTACTGGAAAAACAAATCTGATTCCAACTGCCCTTCCTACAATGGGGAGTTTTGGTATATTTGGGGATGAAGGTGATGGCAGCATAATTGAAAGGAAGAAATATATGCCCTTCCTACAATGGGGAGTTTTGATATATTTGGGGATGAAATTGATGGAAGCAGAATTGAAAGGAAGAAATATATATATATATATTCTATCTCTCATCTCTCTATATTTAATTAGTTATATTTGTTATTAGATACATTTCCTAGAGAAATGAAATATCAGCCATTCTCGACAGCAGTTTCCTTTTCTCTCTCTCTTAGCTTTTCCCTGAACCAAAGGAAGACTCTTTCAGAATATTAAACTATTCTAGATATACTCCTACTATACATAGCATGTAAATCTTTAATGTTAATACTGTTTAACTATGTGGCCTTGGAAGGCTCTTTAAGTCTTAGCTTTCTCTTCTGTAAAATAGGAATAATATGGGATTTTTTGTAATGAATGCTATATATACATATATATAATATATATATATATATAGTATTCATTACAAATATTTCAGTGCTCTAAAAATGTATTTTTATTAATACAGTTTATCCCTTCTCCATTTTCAACCTACTGGCAAAGGTTTTTTATTTTAATTTTTTTTAATAATCATAGCCTTTTGTTTTTCTAAATATATGCAAAAATAGTTTTCAACTTTTATCCCTAGAGGAAGCTAGGTGGCACAGTGGATAGGGCACCAGCCCTGAAGTCAGGAGGTTCTGAGTTCAAATTTGGCCTCAGACACTTAACACTTCCTAGCTGTGTGACCCTGGGCAAGTCACTTAACCCAAATTCCCTCAGCCAAAAAAAAAAAAAAGAAAAAAGAAAATTAAACATTTATCTTTGCAAAACTTTGTGCTCCAATTTTTTTTTTCTCTCTCCATCTCCCCTTTCTTCCTTTCCTAAACAGTAAATAATCCAATACAGGTTTAAACATATGCAATTCTTCTAAACATATTTCCACATTTATCAGGCTACAAAAGAAAAATCAGATGAAAAAGGGAAAACATGAGAAAAAAAAACAACCAAGTAAATAGCAAAAAGAACAACAAAGATAAAAATACTATGTTATGATCCACATTCAGTCCCCATAGTTTTCTCTGTATATACAGATGGCTCTCTCCACCAGAAGTCTATTAGCATTTGCTCTTCATTTTCAAAGAGAACTAATAACATCATGAGGTGATGTATTGATTTGCAAATGAATTAGAGTCAAGAGAAACAGAGTTGCATGAAACCAGCACCACTATCTCTTCCAGAGTCATTGCAGTTCAGTGGCAAGACAAAAGTCAAGATGACTGGCAATGGGCCAGAATGCAGTGGATCTTAGTTTCTTCAATGTCTAACCAAACTCTTGAGTGCTCCAAGAAAGTGTTTGCTTTAGTTACTTTCATGACCACAGGAACAATTTTTTCTCATTCATCCCTTCCACTGGGGGAAGTCTTCACATACGTGACAAATGCTGAATCTGATAATATTATATCAAAGTTATCTCTACCAACTATATTCTTGTCTATGATGATGTTTGTTGTTTTCTTACTAATACGAATACTACTGGGTACCCAGATATGGCCATTCTTCAAAGCTCTGTCCTCAGCATTCTTTTCTTTTTTCTTTTCTCTTTTCCCTTTAGCAATTCTATCTATCTGGTGATTACTATTATGTTTTTATGCAAATTTCAAAATTTGTGTATTCACCCTTTACCTCTCCTCTTGACTTCAAATCCACATTTCCAATTTCACACTTGTGATCTCTACTTAAATATCTTGCTATCACCTCAACTTCAAGATATTTAAAAACAACTCATCAATTTCTACCAAACCAATTTTCCTTCTCAAATTCTTTTGGATGATACCAGTATCTTTCCATAATTAAAACATGAGAGGTGACTTTGATACTTCCCTCTTCTCATGACCCATGTCCATCCAGTTGCCATTCTATATTTTTATGTTCAAAACAGTTCTCTCATCTGTCTTTTCTTCATTTTTGCCTTATTAATCTCTTATCATCTCTCACATGGGCTATTTAATATTTTTCTTTCTGTTCTTCCTTCTGTCAGTCTTTCTTTTCCGATGTATTTATCATACAGTTACCAAAATAATCTTCCCAACGCATATCTGACCAAATTGTTTTCCTTTCAAAATCCATAGTTGTATTTTCTTGCCTTAGCTATAAAATCTAAACACTACAATTTAGTATTTAAAACTCTCCCTAATCTGACAACACACATTTTATTTTGTAGATTTTCAGATGGAAACCAACTTCTTGTTGTTCAGACATTTCACTCAGGTCCAACTCTTCCTGTCCCCTTTGTGGAGTTTTCTTGGGAAACATACTGGAATGGTTTGTCATTCTCTTCTCCATCACATTTTTTTCAGATGATAAACTGAAGCAGAGTTGGGATCACAAAGCTAGTAAATGGCAGATATGAGCTCAGAAAGATGAATCTTCTTGACTTCAGATCCAGCACTATTCACATTACTATCTGGCTGTTCAGTGGAAATTAAGTAGAAAGTTGTAAATATATTTAGATAATTGTTGCATTTCTGCTCAGTTGTGTGACATTTCTACTTATATATGTCTCAATGTATCCAGAGTTTGTTTCTTAAAAGCTTAAGCAAGAAAAGGGATCCTTGCCTCCCCACAAAAGGGAATAATCCTTGAGTAAAACATCAATTCTGTCCCCATTAAACTTTTTGCTGCCTTATTATGCAAAGAAATACGTTGGTATTATCATTTTTACATGAGCATATACAGTCATCATTAGCTTAAATCACCCATTTGCTAGTGATCACAAGCTTTTATTAATTAATCACAGGGATCCATTTCAACTTGTATATATAATACTATAAATTTTATTTATTACCATTGATGATAAGAATTCTTTGGACTTTTTTGCCTTTGCAATTTCATAATTGGTAATTTGTTTTTCTTCTCCTTATCTTTTTTCTTTCCCATAGCCTATTCTAGTTCACTATTCTCTAGAACCCACTAGAGACTTTTTTATTAATCCTTCCTTTTTTTTTTTTTTTTTTTCCCATGAATAGCACAGGGTTAGGTACAAAGAAGATACTCTTATAAACATTGTTTGATTGTTTAGTTGATTAGTTAATTCTTTTTTGTGATGGTGAGTGGGGTCCTTAATTAACCGTCTCTATTTTATCTTTGATGCTCATTTCTCTATCTTGTTTCTGATAAAGTAGAAAACATGCTTCAGTATCAGTCTCCTGAAATTATAAATTGATGTTAGTTCAGAGAAGTATTTCTCTGAATACTTCAAATTTGTTTTATACTGTGGGATAAGATCAGAAGTTAAATGAAATTGTTTTCATAAACTACAATTCATTTAGCCATTCTACACCTGCTTTCCTTCCAATTCTCTATTATAAAAATTCTGCCATAAATATTTTGTATAGATATGGGGCCTTTTGCCTTGTGTTTGACCTCAGAACACATACCTATTAATGGTATCCTCCTCTTCTTTTGTCTTATTACTAACAACTCCCATATCTGCCCTCTTCTCTCTTCTTCTTCTTCCCAAGACTGAAACATTGGCTGGGAAACAAAACCAGATCAACTGCTTGGAAGGCAGCCATGTTCACCACCATATCACTTGGGCTTATAGCAAAGTTCAATAGATTTTTAAGTAGTAATATGAACAGGTATATAAAAGCTAGGAAATAACCCTTTAGTTGCATACATTGAAAAAGATTGGAAAATAGATTCTCCTTCATATTTAATATAATCAGAGAAGACAATTATCATATTGAATGGGATTCAGATCTTGAAGATCAGGAAATATAACACCCTTATTTCATCAATGTGGAAACTGAGGCAGTAAATGGCAGAAACAGAATTTGAATCTAGGAACTTTGATTTTAAATATAGCTCTGTTACTATTTTATTCTGTTAAAAAATAAGAATGATTTTTAATTCAAGGGAAATTCTGTGATAGCCTTGTCTTACATAAAACTTGCATCTCCTCTAGTATCTAACACATTATTATACTCTTAATGAATTTGGAATTAAATGCATTTGAAAGGTCAAGCTTTTATCTTGCTTCTTTCCTCTTTCCTTTTTCTCACTCATCCAAAATCTGAAGTCTCTTTTTTCTAGAGTTCTAAAATACATTTTGTTTGTACTGATTATTTGGTCCGCATTTATTTGTCCTGATTATTATCTGTTCATTTACATCTAGCTTAACTCTATCCCCTCAATATATTGTAATTTCTTAGTAATTGGGAACCATGGACCTGAGGGTCCTATGTGGAACCTTGCAGATTTTGCCCACTTCAGTGCTTAATAAATATTACCCACATGAAGCAGCTGTATTGTGAAAGAATAATGGATCCAGGTATTAATCCTACTTCTTTTGCTTACCAACAACATGACTTTAAGCAAGTCAGTTAACACAGAGATGCATTAATTTCCTCATTTACTTAAAGAGATTGATTTGCATCCTTCCTAAGGTCCTCTTCAGTCCTATATCCTCTAATTAGTCAATTATTTTGACATTTGGAAGTGCGAATTACATCTTTTTGTATTTTTTTCCCTCTCTGGTTCCTAAGGCCATCTAATATACCACAACTAATAGCAACAAGCAGAACAAGTTACTAAGAGTGAAATTTGGAGATTAAACATCATTCCCATAGGGAAGAGAACGACAAGTCAGCTCAGATAAAGTATCTATATGAAGCTTATTTGTTCTCTGAGCTATAAGTAATGTATCTTAAAGGAAGAGTTTTTCCTTTATTTTTATTTGTTTCAGAACCAGGTATATGAGTTAGCTTGAGCCCATTTTTATTGAGTATGGTTCCCTCTGCCAGTGTAGACTAAGCCAGGGCTGGGAGTATGGAGGGAGATAGTAAGGTAGGTCAATTAAAGAATTGGAGGTCTGATAAAAATGAATTCTATATTAGTGCCCTTCAACCTGGGCAGAAACTAGGAAACGAAGAAAAGGACCCAAGATGAAGAACAATGTGGCTACTGTATGATGCCTTCTATCTTCTGATGTATCACAGAATAATTAGAATTCCCTGCCAGCAAACAAAACAATTGCAATGGGCCAAACCACTGCCTTTGCTGCTTCCAAACAAAGGAGTTTTCAGAAGCTAAAAGATATTTGTCCACCCACCATTGGCAGGAGAGTTAGAAGAAGAGAAGAGTTAGAACTTGTAAAGGGAATCAATCTATTTACAATGTCAGTATCCTAAGTATTCTTATGCCTTCAAGGTTCACATAGGTTAATTCCTGCTATTCAGGGAACTGCCCTGATTTGCACTGACTTTTAGTGACCTACCTGTGGGTAAACACCTGGAGATACTTACCTGCAAGTACAAGTATGATTTAAGACAACAGTAGAGGAATTATTAATCCTTTGTATCTTCCTACTCAGAGTGGACTCTGGATCAAATTAGAGAATATTGCATTGTTAGCTCTAATATTTTCTTCTCTCTCTGTTCAAGAATACTCGTTTCTAGTTTTCTGGATTGTGGAGGAACTGTTTGTTTTGTGTGTCTTCTGGAATGCTGTTGTGATACGGTTATTCCCTTTTTCATTAAGAATATGAACCAATGCTAAGAGTATAATGAATGCCAGAATACCTCAAAGGCTTTAGGTAATCAACTGGTTATCAGAAAAGGAAACTGTATAGAAAAGCATAAACAAAATTGCCATCCATGAAATAAAGTTTGAGGGTTTTGAAAGTTTGTGCATCCAAAATTTGAGATTTTATCCTTGAAATACAAATGACATTCTTTTCTAAAACAAATAAATGGATAAATGAAGAAAAATTATTAAGTACAAGCAAAGCACTGGGCTAACTGCTAGGATGCTAGTGAGAGGGAAAATGCAATCAGACAATCCTTTCTTCCAAGGAGCTCACATTCTAATATTAGAAATTTCAACAGCAAATCATCTGGAAAGGCCCAATGAATCTTAGGGTTCAATGACAAAGCAAATGGTAACGCATGTTCTTTAATGTCATTGTCAATTGATAAAATCATATCTATTTCTGATATTGAACCATTTAACAATGCCAAGGACAATGGTGATAAATATTTTTAAAATTCGGTTAATGATACAATTCTGAATCTGGTCTCATTTTACTTTAGAGTCTGTAAGCTATATGCACTATACATGTGCTTATATGGCATAAGCTCTTCCCCTTATATTTTTCAGTCAACTTTTTTTTTTACTGTAATAACATAGTATAGCATATTATACTATATTATTTACTATAATAAAAACCCTTATGAATCACACTTATCTTTATACACACACACACACACACACACACACACACACACATATAGGTAATGTTTTCCAGAAAACTATTTTGACTAAATCTTTGAATAATCTATGAGATTATTTGGATGAGGTAGAATATATACGACTTTCCTACTGGGGAGTTTGAGTCTGGTAGATCAATTGACAGTTCTGAGCTATGTATGTCTAAAACTGATCAGGGTATCTCAAGTAAGTCTAGCATCAATACAGTGGGTCCTTCTCTAGGAAAAGGAGGCCACCAGACTGCCTAAGGAGGGACAATGTAACCCATGTTGGAAAAGAAGCAAATCAAAGTTTCTTTGTTGACCCGTGAGTAACCACTTTACTTCTACTTTAAGACAAGGAGATCTGTTTTTTTGGGGGATTAGTATAGATTTTGTTAAGAAGGTGGGACTGGAGCTGAAATTAAAAGAATGAATAATCTTTCAACAAGTAGAAGGAGAATATTTTAGAGATGAATTATTTTGAAACAGGGATTAGAGGTAGGAAAGCTCAATGAATGTGATAGTGATTATGTGGGTCAGATATTCCAATGAACTATGTTGAAGGGAGTTGTACAAAATAAAGCTAGAAAGGTTGGCCAAATAGCTTGTGAAGAACCTTGAATACCAGGCTAAAGAGTTTAAACTTTGCCCATCAATTTTTAGATTGTTAGTGATAAAGGGGACCTAAAAGATCCTAGTGCCATAAATCAGAACTGAGTGCAAGAAACATTAAATGATTTGCCCAAAGTAATACAGGTGCCTCAGTAACTGAACCAAATTTCAAATCCATATCCTCCAATTATCAATTCATTGTTTTCAAATACTTGTGTTTATCTTACAGACCTGAATTTATGGGAAAACATAAAACACTCTTTCTCTTTCTCTGTTTCTGCCTCTCTGTCTCTCTGTCTCTCTGTCTCTTTCAAGCAAAACTTTAAAAAAAAGTTTCATACCTTCTTTTGTTGGGGGTTCTGTGTGTGTTGGTGGTATATGAGAGAGGATTTTGGGGAAGAGACAAAGTATTTTTCATTGTGAAACTGAAATTTCCCTCACAGTTTCCTTTTTACTCCCTTCTTCTTCTTTTTTTCTTTTTTGGCAATCTTAAAGCTAAATGGAGTATTACAACTGCCAAATCATTATTATCACTGGGAAAATGGACAAGTGTTGCCTTGTTTTTCAGGCTTACCTATTAGCCAGAAGGTCTGAACTGGAACCAGTGAAACTTCCAGAGCAGTCAAGGTCAATAAACAAGGAATAGTCATGTGGCTGAACATTGTATGTTTATAAGTATGGCACACTGATTTGTTTTATTTATTGTTTTAATCACTATTTGCTTTTGCACAAGACTAAGGAAAATTGTTTGAATGAAGGCTTCTCAGATAAAGATCAAGTTTCAGAATCAAAATTTTGCATAAGCAAAATTGCCTGAGTTTATATCATTTTATTAAAACCAACAATATAAACAACTTTTATTTCACTGTCATGGTTGAGGGGATGGGGGAAAAGGAAGGGAAGTAGTAGAAAAACAGAACTTTACAAATATAAAAACAGAAAGAAAACAATTTATTCAATCAAGCATAATAGGAAAAATGCATCTGACTTTATAGTGACTCAAATGATTTCATGTTTTAATTTGGAAGGCATGGGCTGCAAAAATAGCAATATTTCTTAGGATGACCTAGTGAACTATATTGCTGTTTCTTTTGCTACTTGACCATCAAATGCAGTTGTGTTGTCTTGCCTGCAGTGTGGGCATTTATTCAGCTTCATTGAATTTCTTATTATGTCCAGCTCTTTTGTCAATAGTGTATTTGGAGAGCATATTTTCAAGATTTTGCACAATAACCTTCCTCTGGCTGATGTCTTGACAGAAATTGGGATATTGGTGTCAAATTGTTGCTATTGATCCATATTTGTTTCTTTTCTGAACCAACCCTCACAAATATCAGTACTGGGCTACTATTATTAAGTCTGTTCTTTTCAATAGAAATGGCATAGTACAAAAGCAGAGATACCAAAACTGACCACCAGATCCCAAGATCTTGTAACCCATCAAAGATTTTCTTAAAATCATATAAGTTACTGGGAGAAGTTTGCAAAATTTCAATTGGCAGAAGGATCAACTATCTCAGCTTCTGCCTATGTTTATGTAACCTTCAGTAGCTTCTGTGTTTTTGACCTTAGTGAACAGCTGTTAAAGGAATTACTCTTTCATGCTTGGCAGTTTTGTTTTGTGACTATCTTAAAATCCCCCGTAAACAGAGATATAGTGATCTGCATGAGCCCATTTCGGGAGGGTGAAGTCTGACTTTTTATTGCAGGCATAGTCTTTTATTGTATTGTCCTAGCTTCTGTTATCATCCACCTTTCTGAAAGGCTGTAAATGGAAAGCTATGCTTCTGTCTCTCATAAAATTATAGTTTGCTATACTTTCAAAAAATATGCAGGTGTCTCCTTGCATAGTTTCCCATGAAAGAAAGTTCAATTCAACTGATAGATTAAATCACATAGTTTTCATTCCCAAGTGAGAATAAGATTCACAGCCATATCTTTTTTAAATTAGTTTTTATTGATATCTTCTATTTCTTACATCATCATAGTTATTTCAAGTATTTCTCCCCCTATCTATCTCAATAAACCCATAAAAATTTACTTTTTAAAGAGATAAAAAAATTCAGCACTACCTGATTAATACATGAACAAAGTCTGAAAATATGTACAATGTACAGCATTTGAACCTCTAAAAGGGACTAACTGATGGTATCATTTCATATTTCTTCAACTGAATCTTTTTTGGTTGTTCAGTCATTTCCATTGTGTACAACTATTTGTGACTCCATTTGGGGTTTTCTTGGCAAAGATATTAGAGTGGCTTGCCACTCCAGAAAGATGAAAAATTGAGACAAACAAAATTAAGTATTTGCTTAGAGTCACACAGCTAATAAGTATCTGAGGTCAGATTTAAACTAACTCTAGGGCTAGCACTCCATCCACTTTTCTATTTAGCTTCCCTTCTTGAACTTAATAATTTTGTTACATTTACGTTTGATCTTTTGGCATGTCCTTTCCATTAACATTGTGGCAATCATTATGTGGCTGCTTCTCCTTACTTCATTCTGCATCAGTTCATATACTTCTTTTCATGCTTCTCTATATTCATCACATATGTAATTTCTCACAACACAATTGTGTTATGTTCACAATATGTACCATAATTTGTTTAGGCATTCCTCAATTTATGGGCATTTATTTTTTTCCCTTCAATAGTATTTTATATCTCCAAATGCACATAAAAGAGTTTTTGACATTCATTTTTTAGTGACTCCCTTCCCTCAGTAATTTGCTATAGGTTAAACATGTATAATCCTTTTAAATATATTTCCATATTTATCATATTGGGGAAGAAAATATTAGGCCAAAAGAGAAAAAAAAAACATGAGAAAGAAAAAAGCAAACAAACAAATCGTGAAAATACTATGTTTTGATCCACATTCAGTCTCCATAATTCTCTCTCTGGATGCAGATGACATTTTGAATCCTTGCATTTCTGAGAAGAGGCAAATCCATCACCGCTAATCATCATATAATCTTGCTATTACTAAGTACAATATTCTCCTGGTTCTGCTCACTTTGCTCAATATTAGTTCATGTATGTCTTACTAGGCTTTTCTGAAATTAGTCTGTTCAACTTTTCTTATAGAACAATATTTCATTACATTCACATACCATAACTTATTCAGCCATTCCCCAACTGATGGGAACCCACTTAATTTCCAGTTTCTTGTTACTAGAAAAATAGATGCTACATACATTTTTGCACATGTGAGTGTTTTCCCTTCTTTTATGATATTTTTGTGAGATAGCCTCAGCTGTGGCACTACTAGATCAAAGGGTATTGGTGATTTCTTTCTGAATCTTAGCTATCCCCAAAAGTATTGTTATTAATAGTTTGGTGTAAATAAAAACTTTCCTCTCATTGATAGCTTCTTTGAGGAATTAGCCCAGTAATGTGTCCAGTTCAAAGATTATGGAGTTTTTAGTAATTTTATTTGCATAATCCCACCTTATTTTCTAAAACATTTGTTCCATTTCACAGCTCCACCAACAATGAACTAGTATAATAATCATTCATCAACTCCTCCAACATTATTTCCATTTTTAGTTACTTTTGCAAATTTGCAGGATATAAGGTCAAATCTCAGAGCTGTCTTGAAGTGCATTTCTCTAATTGTTAAGAACCATGCCTAAGTGAAGGGGCAGATCAATTGTCCAAGAGCCTCCACAGCTGTGAATCATAAACTTGAAGGCGTTGCAAAGCAGTCTTTGCTGATGCAGGTGTTCCTTATGGATTGGGAATGAAATAAATTGGAGGCAAGAGAGAAGAGGAGAGAGGTCAGAAAACATAACTGCCTCTCAGTCTCCTTGTATCATGATCATCCTCTCACATGAAGAGATCCGTTCTACAGGTCTGAGTTAGACCTCCAGCAGCCACTGGCAAGTGGTTCCCGTATCCAACATCTAATTATTCATAATTTTGAACTTTCTTTTATGTGACTATGAATGCTTTGTAATTCTTCCTTTGAAAACTCTGTTTATATCCTTTGCCTACTTATCAATTGAAAAATAGCCATTGAACACACACACACACACACACACACACACACACACACACAATCTTAGATATTAGCTCTTATTTGAGCAATTTTATAAAAATTTTTTTCCTATTTGATCACTTCCTTTTTGTTCCTAGATACATTAATTTTATCTGTGCTGAAGTTTTCCATTTCAAATACTTGAAGTTATCTATTTTGTCTTTTAGAATTGTCTTTATTCTTTATTTGATTAAGAATATATCTCCTATCAAAATCTTTGAAAGGCATATGCCATTTTTCTAATATTTTTATTTGATCTTTAATAATATGACTATATATCCATTTATTAGAATGTATAGTGTAATATAGTTTAAGGTGTTAATTTAAGTCTAATTTCTATCATACTGCTTCCTAGTATTCTCAGCAATTTCTATCAAATAAGGATTTTTTTTTATTTTTACCTAGGTAATTTCTATTATCTTCTTTAATAAATACCTAATTAAGCTCTATTATTTTCAAATCTTCCTCCACCAATTTGTTCCAACGATCTGTCTCTATATTCTTTAAGAAATACTGGTTGGTTTTAAAGACTATTGTATGATAATATAGAAAGCTTATATATTGATAAGCCTATTTTACTTATATTCCCACTTCTTTTTATCATTTTCCTTGATATTATACATATTTTTGTTTTTTCAAATAATCTTTTATTAATTTCTATAAAGTATCCTTAAGTTTTTTTTTTCAAAGCTGTGGTAGGTCAATTCTTAGACATTTAATATATTTTGAAGTTATTTGGAAGGGGATTTCCCTTTCTATTACTTCTTGTGTTTCTTTTCTTTTCTTTTTTAAATTATTTGTTTTTTATTATTTAAAAAAAGAGTTCCAAAACTTTTATCTCTCTCAAACCCTTATCTACCCACTGAGAAGACAATAATATGATATCAATTATTCATATTAAATCATGCAAAGTATATTTCCATATTAATCACATTGCACCCAAAAAAGCAAGAAAAATAAAGTGAGAAAATTATACTTCTATTTGCACTCTGAGTTTATCAATTCTTTCTTTGGAAATGCATATCATTTTTCACCATGAGTCTTTTGGGTTTTTTTGAATCATTGTACTGCCACCAGTAGCTATCATAGTTGATCATCAGTACAGTTTGGTGGTCTTGTGTATAATAATCTGCTTCTGCTCATTTCACTTTGCATTAGTTTGCATATGTCTCCCCATGTTTTGTTCTGAAGTAGTCCTCCTCCTAAATTCTTTTGGCAAAATAGTACTCTATAACAATACTATGACTCGTTCAGTCATCTGCTAAATGATGGACATCCCCTCAATTTCTAATTATTTGCTAATATAAAAAGTTAATATAAATATTTGTGTACCTCTATGTTTTTTTTTCTTTTCTTTGAGCTCTTTGTGGTACAGTTGTAGAAATGGTGCTGAAGAATATAAACCTGTAGGTATAATTTCAAATTTTTCTCTAGAATTGTTGGACTAGTTCACAATTACACCAAAAGTTCATTAGTGTACCTATTTTCCCTCAACCCTTCTAGCATTTGTCATTTGTGATAGATGCAATATGATATCTCAGAGTTATTTTAATTTGCATTTCTCCAATTAATTGTGACTAGAGCATGGTTTTTTGGGGGGAAGGGTTGGCTTTTGTTTTACATATGACTAAAGAGAACTTTGATGTCTTTTTCTAAAAATCATGTGTTCATATCCTTTGACAATTAAGCAATTGGGGAATGTTTCTTATTTAAATTTGACTCAGTTCCCTATATATTTTAGAAAAGAAGCCTTTATCTGTGACACTTGCTGTAAAGTGTTTTTTTTTTTTATATTACTGCATTCCCTCTAGTTCTAGAATATCAGAGCAGTTTTCCCTTGATAATTTCTTGAAAGATGATGTCTAAGGTCTATTTTTTATTATGGTTTTCATGTAGTCTAATAATTTGTAAATTATATCTCAATCTATTTTCCTAGTGAATTGTTTTTCTAAGGAGATACTTAATATTTTCTTCAAATTTTTTCCTTATTTTGACTTTATTATTTCTTGATGTCTCATTAAGTTAAAAACTTAATATCCTCTAATTGTCCAATTCTAATTTTAAAGAATTATTTTTTCAATGAACTTTGACCCTCTTCTTCCTCCCATTTGACTAATTCTGTTTTTAAAGTTCTTTTATTTTCTTCCTCCCCTTTTTTATTTTTTTAAGAAAAATTTTTTCTTCAGTGAATTTTTATACCTTATTTTCCATTTAGACTATTCTGCTTTTTAAGATGTTATTTTATTCAGTGAAATTTTGTGCCTCTTTTTAAATTAGTCTAACTTTGTTATTAAGATGTTCCTTAATTTTGTATTTTTGTGTCTTTTTAAACTATTTTAAAAATGATAATAGCTTTTTATTTTTTCAAATATATGCAAAGATAGCTTTCAACATTCATCTTTGCAAAACTTTGTATTTCAAATTTTTCTCCCTCCCTTTCCCTTTGCCTCTCCCCTAGACAGCATGTAATCTGATATAGGTTAAACCTATTTCCACATTTATCATGTTATGTAAGAAAAATTAGATCAAAAGGGAAAAATTATAAAGAAAAAAAGCAAGCAAGCAAAAACAAAATCAACAACAAAAGACTCAAAATATTATGCTATGATCCACATTCATTCTCCATTGTCCTTTCACTGAATGCAGATGGCTTTTTCCACACAAGTCTATTTGAATTGCCTTGAATTACCTCATTGTTGAAAACTCCATCACAGTTGATGATCATATAATCATGTTGTTGCTGTGTACAATATTCTCTTTGTTCTACTCATTTCATTTAGCATCAGTTCATGGAGGTCTTTCCAGGCATTTCTGAAATATCCTGCTGATCATTTCTTATAGAACAACAACACTCCATTACATTCATATACTACAGCTTATTCAACCATTCCCACGTAATGGACATCCACTAGGTTTCCAGTTCCTTGTCTCTACTTAAAGGGGCTGCTACAAACATTTTTGCACATATGGGTTTTTTTCCCTTTTTTTAGGATCTTTTTGAGATACAGACCCCATAGAGATACTCCTGCATCAAATTTTATAGCCCTTTGGACAAAGTTCCAAATTGCTCTCCAGAATGGTTGGTTCAGTCACAACTCCCCCAACAATGTGTTATTGTTCCAGTTTTCTCACATCTCCTCCAACATTCATTATTGTAAAAAAAATGACACTTTTATATTTCTGCAAATCTCTATTGTCTATTTTCATAAAGACAGTTGAATTTTCATATGGATTTTTGCATTTAGTCTGCTATAAAATGTTGTTTTGGTTAGAATATATGAAGAAGGGGCAGCTAAGTGGTGCAGTGGATAGAGTACCAGCCCTAAGTCAGAAGGACCTGAGTTCAAATGGGGTCTCAGACACTTAACACTACCTAGTGGTGTGACCCTGGGCAAGTCATTTAACCCCAACCTGCCTCAGTGTATATATATATATATATATATATATATATAAAGAAAATCTGACCTTATGCAGATATACAGTTGAAGAAGGGTGGAATATTTTAATAAGCAAATTATGTTTTGAGCTCAACAGACTCCCTGAAAGGGATTTGGGAACCCAAGGTCTCAAAGTGGATCATACTTCTGAATATTGCTGCTCTTAATGAATATCCAAAGGGAAAATTCGAGACTTATGTGCAACACAATAAAGTTATAGAAGTTAAACAGTTTTCAATTAGGGACAGGAATTTAAAACATATTGGAAGATTTTCCTTATATGTAGTTTGGGGATTTTAAGTATTTGATATCAGAAAATTTACTGAAAATGTTTTGAAATTTTTGTGTATCATTATATTTGGGCAACTAGAAGCAACAGATCTATTAGTTTATTGATTGGTCTCAAAAGGACTTTGAGGTTGTCATCATCATCATTATATTTTAGATTATTAGTGTCATTATCATGGTAATCCCATTTATCTCTTTTCTTTGTTCTAAAATAATCTAAGGACTACTTTGACATACTGCTATTATTGTTTTACATTTAATATTCTGTAAATTGTTGTGAAGATTGAGAAAACTACTTTTTTGAGATAGCTAAATAAAATAGTACTCATCTTCTATAGGCTTACTAAGAGTACCTACAAGACAGCTCCAGGAGCAGGCAGTAGAATAAAGATTTAGGGGATTTAGACTTAATCCTCTTCCCATGTGGTTGTAATTTCTTCTGCCAGGTCTCAACATTTTTAAAGCCTTTCTTTTCCATGGTTTGGAAATGACTATTCATTGGGGCAACATGTATTACAAAAGTAATCCTTAACTTTTTATGGCTCAATATTATGCATAAGCAGTTATGGTTAATATTTTTGGCTATAATGGACACTCCATATCCAGTGCTAGACCAGAAAGGCTCATATTTGTTAAGTCAAATCTAGTCACAGACACTTGCTAACTGTGTGATCCTGGGCAACAAATTTGCCTTCATTTCTTCATCTGTAAAATGAGTTAGAGAAGAAAATGGTAAACCACTTCAGTATCTTTGCCAAGAAAATCCTAAGTAAGGTCAGGAAGAATTGGACAACTCTAGGAGTAAAAGATTTTTTTAGTCCTAGCCCCAGAGATTTTTGCTGTACTGGATCAAGTACTCCTCAAAAGCCAGTAGAAACCCCAGCTTAAATTGTCTGTCCTTTGAAGTTTCCTCCTGAATTTCCAAGTCTAAACTCTTATCTAAGTTATGATTGCCATTAGTTCAGTTAGAATGTTCTAGAGTGTTAGCCTGGGTCCTCTTTAAATCATCCTAGAAATTTTACTTAATAAAATGGCAAAGGAGCTGTCTAGGACTCCAGTGGTCCAAAATGAGAGAATTCTTTTCAATACTTACAAGGCCTCTGACTGCTGCACAAATCAATGCAAGAACTAGACAGAAAAGGGCTAGTAGGGGCTGAAGATGCTGGCTAGCTTTGCTATGCACTACTTCCTATTAACAGCTCAAACTTCTGTATTCTCTTTATTAGAAACATTTTGCAAATGTTTTCTTTTATAATCTATTTCCATGGCAAGACTGTTAAGCCTTATATTATATAAAATTGTTAGTTATATAAAATTGTTTTGTCCTCTGGCCTTCTTAAAAGCATTTTTTCTCTTTTGCCTCTCTGAACCTTCCCAAGATATTTTGGGATTTACTGGCTAGATTTCTTTCTTAAGAATCAACTTTAAACGAAAACCAATCTGATTCTAATTGGCCACCAATAGGTCCTAGGCCAACCCTGCTTTGGTCATACTTTAGGTCTATAAATAGTGGTAATTTCTGCTTTGGGCAGAAATCTTGATTTTCTTTCCCTCTCAGTTCATTCATTCATTTATTTTCTGATTTAAGGTTTTTTTTTTTTTAATGTGAAAGAGAAAATTCTTTGCCTCAATTGCAACTTAGTCTAAGTGGATATGGCCCCAATCAGGCTGAGATCTGTTAAGATCTCAACTTAAAAAGGCCAAGGATTCCCGTTTCATCCAGGGCCATCTCCAGTCTTCCTGATCTATATCTGGCCACTGGATTCAGATGGCTCTGGAGGGGAAAGTAAGCCAAGTCATCTTGCACAGTCCTCCCTCACTTAAATCCAATTCACTTGTATATCATGGCATCACTTGCTGATGTCATAGTCTTCTTCGAGAATGAAGGATGAACAATAACTACATATTCTTGTAATTGCCAAGCTCTTGACTCTCATTTCAATGTTCGCATACTAGTTTGTATTTATACAGACATATATATGTACCCACACACATGTCCCTTTACTTGGAATATTCCTTGTAAGCTATTAGGAACTCTTTATCTTCCCAATAAACCAGGACATAGAGAAGTTTGTCAGGTTCTTATATCTTCTCCTCAAGCAGAGTGAACAGTTTATATACAATATATTCATTGCCTCTGGGAAAAACAAGGTAGCATAATCCTTAAGACCTAGGAACTAGACCAGTTCCTCCTGTTTTATAGTTCCTAAATGGAACTCCATGTTTGTGATATTTCTCAGAATAATGTTTGCTGCTAACTGCATCAGCACTTCTATATTCATAGTTATCTGTTAGATTCTTAAAAAAAAATAGTCTTCTCCTATTATTTTACTGTCTCCTATCTCTTCATAGGTTTATTTTGCTTGTGAGTGAGTCACCAGGAATCAGTGACTGGCAGTAGAATGTGAGCTATTCAGTTGAGAGTTCTGGACTTGGAATTAGGGAGACCTGAGTTGTAATGTTGCCCTAGTTATTTAGTAGCTTTGTGATCCTGGGCAAGTCACTGAATGTCACCCAGCCTCAGTTTCTTCATTTGTAAAAAAAAAATAGATAATTGTTAGTATTCTTACAAGGTGCTAAGTCAGTTATCTAATTTAGCATAGTACTTAACAGTTCTCTAGTTCACTAATGTACTTAGTACTTATTATAGTTCTACAAGATTCACACCTTTAAGAGAGCATATATAAGCTAGGAGCCTCAACTAGGACTCAGTCAGGGACATTCAGGGCCAGAAGGACAAGCCACCTTTTGGAGGCAGAGACAGATTCATTCCATTTTCCACCTTTGTGCTGGCTGGAGGCTGAAGTACAAACCTTTGGATTAGGAGACATTCAGAGGGAGTCAGAGACAGAAGCTGGCAAAGGCAAAGGACTAGATCCGGAGGGCCTCCAGAAAACTAGCCGAGACCCAAGTGAAGGAGACAAGATTTTGACAGAGACAATAAAGGATTTGGACTTTAACACCTGGCTACATTACACTGAACTGAAACTAAGGCTGCTCCCAGAAGCCCCCCAAGAAATCTGCTCTCAGAGAACATTATATTTTAGAGAAGAACATTACATATAATAATATCTCTTACCACATTGAATTTCTGTGAGGATAAAAATTAGTGATATAAGTGAAATCTTTTGAAAACTTTACAAGATTATATACCTGATAGCTGTTATTATTAATGAGCAACTACCTAGCTATCATAAATAATCAAAAATCAGTGACTACACATCTTCCACGTAGTAAGAGACACTTAGCTAGGGGAAAAACTATACAATTTTTTGGTTCAAAATCTTATTATCTAAATTTTTGGTTTCATCCTCATAACTACTCAGCATAGTTCAAAGTAACACTTATTTTCAGTTCAATCAGATCATTTTCTTTAAAAAATATTAAATGTGCATGCGTGGTTATTGTCATTTTGAATTGATCTGTGTGAGTGAGTGGAACTCTAAACCGACAGTTCTATAGTTCTATTGTGTGTAGATGAAATTGCAGAATTGATCTTAAGCACCTAGAAATACTATTTTGACAGTGAGGTCAAAGTGATACAAAGTTTAGACTTCTCCTTCATTAACTTCTTAAAGCAAAATTCTAACTAAAAATCTATGAAGATAAGGATTTTTTTTTCCTAAACAGAACATGGAAATTTGAATCTGATGATGACTTTTAACCTTCCGGTGTTAGTGTCTGATGAATCCTTCTGGATATGTAACAAGAGAATGTGTGCCTGAGTACCAGCTCAGCCACACTTAATTACTGTTCTTGATCTTCATTTATAAAACTACTTATAGTCTATGATTAGTGAGGGCAAAAAAAATCAGCATGGCTCCTTACATTATAAAAATTGTATTCTCCTCAAATGTCAATAATCTGAGGACTCTATGAATAATTTATAAATATTAAACCTTGGATGATGTAGGATAAGTATACCTGATGGGATTCTCTCTGGACTTTCTCTCACAGTATATTAGAATTACCAATGATCCCTTGGTGTAACTTCAAGAGGAGGAAAGAGGTACCATGTATTTGAGCCTACAGTGATGTGGCTTTTGGTTCCTATATCATAAAATAAGTGTTAATCTGTTTTCTTGTATGAGATATTGTCACCTCTTAGTGTTCCTTTATCCTATGATTTTTTGCTGGACTTATTCTAGGTGAATTCACTACCTTCCTTACATCCCAGATGAACTTATTTTTTAATCCTTGGGTCCTCTGAATTTTTGTCTAGTTCTCTTGACTCCATCAACTACTAACCTTCCTATTGAAATATTTTACAAATCAATCTCTTGGAATGAATAATACCCTTCTACTTTTTAGCAAGTCCTGAGCTCAAATCCAGACTCAGAAGTTTACTTTTTGTGTGACCTTAAGAAAACCATTTCACTTCTATTTGCTTCAGTTTCATTATATATAAAGTAGGGACAATAGTAGCATTGATATACTATTATTATATTGAGGTTAAAATAAAGTGCTTTATAAATCTTAAAGCAATACACAATTGCTAGATATTATTAATGTTCTTGGTGTCCAAACTACCTGAAATGTTTTATTTCATTACACTGTTTGAAATCCTGTGAATTTATTGTGGATTCATTCATAAGAAACTTATTTTAAACACTCATACATATCTAGTGGAATGCTCCCTGTCCAATAAACTTCAATATCTCTATTGCTTCCAGGATCAAATAAAATATTTTCTGTTTGGCATTCAAAGCCCTTCATTCCTAGCCATGCTACCTGCCTTTTAAGTTTTCTGTCTTACTTCCCACCTCATTTTCTTTGATCCAGAGTCACTGTCCCACTTGATAGTACTTAAACAAGATGCTTTCTCAATTCTAGACTTTTTCTCCAGCTGTCACCCATACCTGGAAGGCTTTCCTCCTCACTTCCACCTACAGACTTCCACCTTTTAACTCCCAATTAAAATCCCACCTTCTCCTGGAAGTCTCCCCAACATCTCTTAATTCTAATCTCTCTAAATTATTTTCTCTTTATCTTGTATAGAGCTTCTTTGTAAATATTTATAGTCTTGTTTCCTTCTTTCTATCTCTGTAGACAGTGAAGTCTTTGAGGACAGGGACTTCTTTTTCTTTTTCGGTGTCCATATTCCTTAGCACAAAGCTTGCACTAAGTAGGTACTTAAAATAGACAAAAGAAGCTTTCAGGCTTGTATAACCTATGATTTTCTTTTCCACTTGTGCCACAATATCATACTGATGAAAGTGGGATTAGAGATAATTCCAGAGGTTAGTTCTTTTGACTATAGTATACTTCCTCCTGAAATTAAAAAAATATATATAGTGACTTGCCCCATTCTGACCCTCCCATATGTGGGACTAAGAATCAGTAGAAGTCAATGAGGACCTTATCGTAAGTGGAAAATTGGTCTCACTATATTAAGGGATAGTATAAAGAGATTTTCCTGGTTTTTCTAGGTGAGAGCATAGAAGGTACAAGCAAGAAGATAACCTCAGAGAAAGAAAATACCTGAACCTTGCCAGTCATCAGGATTTCTTACTCAATATTTGTGGTGTTTTTCTTCTTTAAAATAAAATAGTTCTCTCTAAGGTTTCTTGGGGAGGTTTTCTGGAGGCAGCCTTAGTTTCAGTTGAAAGTAATAATCACCCAAATGAAGCCAGGTGCTAAAAGTTCAAATCTTTTATTGTGTCCTTCAATATAGCCGGGTTAGTTTTCTTAGAGGCCTCTCTCTCTCTCCTTGGTTCTAAGAGCTCTTGCAGATTGTCCCTTGCTTCTGCCTCTGCTTTCTTCAGAGTCCAGCCAGCCAGGTGGAAGTTGTAATGAATCTTTCTTGCCTCCGAGAGAGGGCTTCTGGCTGAACTCACTTGTCACTCCCCTCTCAAGTCTTTTCAGCTGAACTCCCTACTGAGTCTGCTTCTTAAATATCGTCTCCCAAAGGTTTACCCCTCCCCTCAGAGGGAGGGATTAAGGGAGATGTGAATTCGGATATCTCATATTAAACCCTGAAATCTCTCAAACATGTGAACTCCAATGAGTACAGGTGTGAACACAAGCATTGTTTCTCAGTTCCACTTAGTACCTTGTTTCTTCTGGCCCATAATATCTCTTTGTAAGATCAGATCAATCATACTAAATTAGATAATTATTGTCTCTATCAACTCTAATGACTTAACAATTTGTAAAGATTCTAACAAATATTAACTCTCATTAATCCCCCTAGGCTGTTTACTGCTAATTCTTTAAATTCACTGTTTTCTATTCACAAATTTCTATCAAATTTGGATAGAGACACAAGAACAGCACCACAAACTACTCTTTAGCTCCTGGCCTGGAAGTGCTTGAGGAGACAACATGTAATATCCAAGATAATTTAAGAGCAAAATATCATTAGCCATCAAAAGAATGGAAATCATTCCATAGAAAATGACTCCTGAGTTGAATCTTGAACACATTCCAGTTATGAGGAAAAGACTCTCTTAGAATTAGGTTAAAGAGATAATTTGAATGAAGAAGACCAGTTAATCTTGTAATATAGTGAAATAGGATAAGGTGAAATAAATTTGGAAAAAGTAGAGTCAGATAAAGAAAAAAATTTGACAAGATTTAATGAGTTTGAATTTTATTTTATAAACAGTACAGAGTTGTGAAGATTCTTGAACATAGGAGTAACATAGTCTGACTGCATTTTAAAAGTTGGAGAAAATAATGCATGTATTATCTAAGTAGTAAGTTCTTCTACCAACTGGGAAAACACATATGTTGAGAGCCAGCTCTGAAGAGCCATTAGCTTCGGGACAAAGGAAAACCTGGGCTGATCTGAATCCTCTGACTCCTTAGAGCTGGCCCTCAACACACATACATGAACACATGTACACACACACTCACATTTATCAGTCCTTAGCATATTTACAAGAAATGATTTTTTTAAAAAAAAGGTTTCATTTTGGGAAGTTAGATAATGTATGTTTGTATCAGTAAGCCATACTCTTTTATCTTAGAAGCTAAATTTCAAGTATGATATAGTCCTTGCTTATTTATATTTTTTCATTACTTGGTAATAGTGTGAGGGTTTTTTTGTTTGTTTGTTTTAATAATTTTTGCATGTGAGATTATCCAGAACTAATGGATTTGACCACCATTGGAAATAAAATTCATCATCAATATTATTGTGATAGTAAATGCCTCATTACATCCTATTGTAGTATAATACGTTTATATTCTATTTTAAGTTAAGTAGAACATTTTTATATTTTATTTTTCTTTTAAAACAGCACTTTCAAAAATAAATTGTATACTATTTTATAGGAAGTAAATACTCTCTAAACCATACTAGAGAAAAAAAAATATAAACTGGTTAATATAAAACTGGATATTATCATGGCCATGTAGAATTTGTACCATAATGTAATATTGTCCTTATTTCCATTGTTTGTGAAACCCTTTAAAAAATACAATATGTAGCTGCCATCATAAGAAGAATGATTTCAAGTTGCTTTGGCTATATATATTTTCCCTACATATGTGCTTCTTCATTTATGAATTTTTCGAGTATTCTTTATAGACACTGTTATAAGGACAGTATGTCCTAGATTTGTTGATTGTTGCTATTCTTGTTATGACATAATTAAATTTCTTGAGTTAATTGTGTTTTCAACATTAGCACTATCAAAGTAGAGATAGTGAATTGTAGTTTTAGGAGTGTACCAATTGAGGGAGCCTTCTCCAATGGATTTGCCTTTAATAATGTTCCATAGTATAAAGCCCCCCCAGGGCTATCTTCTCTACTTACAGTATTTTCTTGAATCTGTAGATTCTGAATTGCTAAAGCTCCAGCTCCTGAGTCCCCACTGGTATAGTTAACTTTAACTTCAGTCACTGATGGGATATAATTTTAACTAAAAGAAAAGGCATTTATTGAATTGGTATAGTCCAAACAGTAATAAATAAATAAATTCCCCCATAAAGCTGGTGCAAACTTTCCCTCAAAAAATACACCATGTTAGTGTAGGCCTTCCAGTAGTGGAGGACTTTTTCCCTACTGCCCCAATTCCTGGCTTCCCCCATCATTTTGTTTTTCCCAATAGACATGAAGTCAGTCTCTGCTTGGAAAACTCATGATTTTCTAAAGAATTTGCATAATTTATGAGGGTACTACATAGAACCAAAGAAACATCAAATAACTGAAGATTACCAAATGTCGTAAACCAATAAAGGAATTTTACTCACATAAGAGGATACTAAGTAACTACTTCTCTTATTTTGAAAGTAATGATATCACAAAATTTTGGATGGATATTTAGGATCTTGCCAGGTTTTTGGGGGAGGAAGTTATTCCTATACTCAAATACTAGCCTATTATATATCAATATTATGTCCAAGTATAGGGCAGATAGTTTCAAAAGAAGGTGTATATAGAATAATAGCAAGGTAGTTGTTGCTACTAAATTTCACTGAGTTCCCCAGAAGGGCAGCCTTACACATCAATGGAATTAGTTAAAGTTGTTAATTAAAGAATGTAGGGAATCCTTACTTTCTGAAAAAATAAACCCACCAAAATCTCCTCCCTCAAGTGCCTTAGGGTTGAAATTCTATCATTAGTGATTTATAATTTTACATTAAGGTACTAGAGACATTTCAAAATACCTCTATTAAAATGCAAATGACCGTGGGAGGAGTAATAAAGTAAACCAGTTATCAGTTATTAACAACTTAACAGGTATTAGTTCATGAAGTTACTTTCTAAGGATAGCTAGTGAGAAATAGGAAGAAATAGGATGGGCACAAGGAAAACAATATGTGTGTATATATACAGTACATATCTACATATTATTATTTATATACTTCTATATTTGTTTATAATAATTATTTATTTATATACTTATAAATACATATATGCACATATATGTGAGCACTATAGAAACACACACATATATAGCCATAAATATTCATATAGATAGATACATACATACACACAGATATGAAGCAGCTAATGATGCAGCAAATAGAATTCTTGGCCTGGAGTTACAAGGGTTTGAGTTTTAAATATAGTCTCAGGTATTTACTAGCTTTGTGACTGTAGATAAGTCACAACTTAGTTTGCCTCAATTGGAAATTGGAGATAATATTTATAAAATTGTAATAATTATTACAATCAATTATTAATATTTATGAAGTAATAATTTATAAAATGAAAATAATAATAACATCTATCTCATAGGGTTGTTGTCAGGATCAAAGGAGATAATTTTTTTCCTCTTATTCTCTGTGACATTCTTAACATTTTTAAAAGTTTAAGCTCCAAGTCTCTATCTCCCTCAAGCCCCTCCCTGTCCAGTTAGAAAGTAATACATTATACATGTGAAATCACATAAAACATATTCCCATATTAGCAACATTACAAAAAACTCCAAGAAAATAAAGTGGGGAAAAAATCATACTTCAATTTTCAATGAATCCACCAGTTCTCTCTCTAGGGGTGCATAATAATTTTTGTCATGAGTCTTAAACTATCTTAGATTATTGTATTCATCACAGTAGTTTAGTTTTTCAGTCAATCTGCATTATTTTGCTCTAACTGTGTACAGTGATCTCCTGGTTCTGCTCATCTTATTTTGTTTTGTATAATATAGGTCTCCTTAGGTTTTTCTGAAGCCCCCCCCCATCCTTTCTTATATCACAATAGTATCATCATAATAATATACCACAACTTGTTTATTAATTGCACAGTTGATGGTCATCATCTCAATTTCCAATTCTTTGGTACCACAAAAGAATTGTCATTATTATTATTTTTTTTTGCAAATATAGCTCTTATTTTTTTTTATCTCTTTGGGATATAGACATAGTAGTGATATTAATGATATTACTGGGTCAAAGGACATATAAAATATTATAGCCCTTTGGGAGTAGTTTCAAATTGTCCTCCAGAATGGTTAGACTAGTTCACAATTATATCAAAAGATCATTAGTGCACCTATTTTCCCACATCCGTTCTAGGATTTTTCATTTCTGATAGGATGAGGTGCTACCCAGTACTAATTATCATTAGTAATTTAGAGTATTTTTTCATATAACAAAAGATAACTGTGATTTCTTTTTATGAAAGCTGCCTGTTCATATCCCATGACCATTTATCAATTGGGGAATGGTTAAATTTGACTAAGATGACTACATATTTGAAAATTAAAGCTTTTCACAAAAACTTGGGATAAAAATTTTTGTTATTGTTTCATTGTATGTGGTACCTTTAACCAAAAATATCTTTTTTGAATATGTCTATTTCTCTTTTATTTTGCCTGAGATCATGATCATTACCCTTGTCAATTTTTTAAAAAGTTCAGTTGAATCATAAGAGTTTCTGCTCCATCCCATTATTTTAACTTTGTATGTGTATATTTCTTAAGTGGGCTCCTGTGAACAATATATTGTTGGATACTGATTTCTAATCTATTTTGCTAGTCACTTTTATTTTATGTTTCATTGAAGGTGTGAAACCAAAGACTCTATGACTACCTTTCTTGTATAGGGTCAATTCATTTTAAGGAATAGGTTGAATTAAATGATTGCTGATGTTCCTTCCAATTGTGATTCTTCTTTCCACCATCAACTGTTCCTCCACAGATATCCAGTTCACATTCTCAATTATGATTACTTAATTGTATATTACCATCTATCCTATTTCCTTCAATTTACCCTTCCCTCTTTCTTTTACCATGTGCCTGCTCCTCTAGTCAGTTTTGCTTTTGACCATTATCTCTCTTAATTCACTCTCCCTTTTATCACTCCTCCTTTTCCTTATCTCTTTCTCTGCCTACTTCTTTGTTGAATAAGATATATTTTCTGTATCCTACTGAATGTGTGTATGTATGTGTGTATTGAACCAATTCTGATGAAAGTGAGGTTTAAACATTGCCTGCCGCCATCTCCATTTTCCCCATCCACTTCCATGTGTGCCTCTTTTATATGAGATAATTTTCCTCTTCTTCTCTCCCCTCTTCCAGTGCAGTCCTCTTTTTCACCCCTTTCTTTTTTAAGATCATCTCAACATAATTGACTTATACCTGGGCCCTTATTTCTACCTTCTAACTCCTTCTAACAACCCTAAAAACTATGAGGTTTTTAGGAGTTACATGTATCATCTTCCCACATAGAAATGGAAACAATTTAACTTTTTGACTTCTTTATTTCTCTTTCATATTTACCTTTTTAATCCTTCTCTTGAATCTTGTATTTGAATGTAAAATTTCTCATTCATCTCTGGTCTTCTCACTTGATTTGGATCTATAATCAGAGCTCTGATTTCCTTGTGACTGACCACTGTGACTCTATAGACAATAGAGCTGCCACCTAGCACCAAGCCCTCATCCAGATCGAGCAAAAGGTCACTTGTAATCTCTTTCTGGCCAGCTATCTGACTCCCTTACTATCTCTTGGATGAGAGCTCAAGAAGCTGCTGTTGGAAATAATATGGGTTAAAAAAACAAATAAAACAAACAACAACAAAACAAACAACTCTCTTAGCAAAATGTCTGACATATAAAAGGCATATAAATGTTTATCTTCTTCCATTCTTTCCCTTTCTCATTTAGATATATAATGAGCAGAGAGTCTAAGGCATTGCTAGGGGGAAAATATGAAGATCAATGTGATCTTGGGTTACATTAGAAAAAGCATAAGTTCTAGGAATACAGAAATAATAGTGCAGCTCTACTTTTGTTTATCGGATCACATGTAGAATATTGTGTTCAGTAATGTCTATCATATTTTAGAAAAAAAAATCTTGATAAATTGAAAAGTTTTTAAAGTAGGATAAATTATGAATGTTGGTTGAAGCAATTGGAGGTATTTAGATTGGAGAAGAGAATGCTGGGATAAAGACATTATAGCTATCTTCCAATATTTGAAAGTTTGTCATGTTGAAGAAAGGTTGCATTTCTTTCTTCTAGAGCAATAGGGAAGAACCAGGAGCAATGAAAATTATAAAATGGCAAATTGAGGCTTGATCCAGTTAAAAAAACAAAAACAAAAATTGACCTGTTCAATTGAAGTTATGAAAGCAAAGACATTATGGCTATCTTCCTGGTATAGAATCAATTCATTTTAAGGAATTGGTTGAACTAGGTGGTTGCTGTTATCCCTTCCAACTCAGATTCTGTGATTCTTCTTTCCACCATCAACTACACCCTTCACAGATATCTAGTAGGCAACATAAGAACACGAAGATCCCAGGAGCAAGGAAAGTAGGAAAGAGAGAAACATTGAAAGGATTGAAGGACACCAAAGGGAGACTATTTACTTCACAATTCTTTACTAGACACTTTTTGTCCCTACATAGAATCTTGCTGGATTTTTGAATATCCTAGAAGCCAGAAGCAAGAGACATATTCAATTGCAATAAGGAAAAAAGCATAGTTGTGTATTTCACAGCTCCAAGGGGAGATTGGAGTGGGAAAGGGAGATTCTTAAAAGAGGAAGAAAAGCAGAAAGGCAGCCCAGAACCAGGCATACCTAAATTCAAGTCTTTCTTCTGATACATTATAACTATATGAGCCTTAGAAAGCCATTTAATCTGTCAGTACTATAGATAATTCTGTAAGACAACAAATTTCAGAGAAAATGGATTTCCAGTTCATATCCTTATATAAGGGTGATAATATGTCCGAGGGTAACTGGGTATGTGTTAATCATAATAGACATTCTATAACCATATGTAAAATTGAATTGTAGAAATGAATAAACAAGAGAATGAAATGATATTTAGAAAAGATTCCATTTATAAAGTATTTTGTAAGTATGAACCTCTCCTTTTTTTTTTTTTAGTTGTATCCTAGTTAGATTAACTTATGAAAAATAATTTATAGATGGAGAGAGTCATTAGACAAGGTAGATGGGCTTTAGAGGTCATTAAATAAGGGTAGAATTTCATCTGACTGCAATGATTCAGGTGTGGTCTTGCCTACAGACAAGGAAGAGACCAGAACACTTATCAACGACCATTCCAGTGCTATTATTCTATGATTCTGTGATTAAATTGGCTGTTTGTAAATGGGCCACCCTGTACCTTCTGGGTAAGTCTGGCTCAGTTACTGCCTGTTGCCTTTGATTAGAAGCTTGTCTTAATTAATTCCCCCAGGTTACCACTTGAGATGAGGATGTAAGCTTCTTCTCTTTTTCTTCTTTTCCTCTCTATAACCAAGGGGAAAAAGTTTCACCAGGTTATAGTGGAAAATTTGCAAAGGGAGATAGAGAATGTGACCTCATATTTATTAAAGAAGAGTAGTCTTGGTTTCTTAGTGGAATTCCTTTTTTATTTCCTTATTGTCTATATAATCACTATAAATAAATTGGCATTCACTCAGATCTCTTTAAGGTGTTTCTGAGTGCATTCTGCCAGCCATTATGGCTCCCCTATGATCACATCTGTCTCTTCCTTTCCAAAGCAGTCTTAGATTGTAACAAAAGCCCCCTCTTTTTCAGTGAGGTTACTGCGGTGGAAAGTCATGGGAGTTAGAGTAGAATAACTGCACAGAACAACCTGGCTGAACTTGTTTTGTTTAAGAGCTAATCAAATCTGTATCATCATACAAACTTTTCTGCTTGCTTGGCCTTGTTTTAAAAACAATACCTTCTAGCTCTTGGGACCAAATCCAATATTACACAACACAGAGATGAACCTTATAAAAAATATTGCTCAGTATAAACATGAAAAGTGGAATTAGGCTTCCAACACTAAGCATTTTTATCCTGAAAAATTGCTCAATAATTTAAATGTACTAGTCATAGTTTTAATTAAAACATTTTTATCAGCATATGTTTAGAAAAATAGTAAAGAGCAATTTCTGTGCAAATCTACATGAGGAAAGAGGTGAAAAAGTATTTCTAGAAGTTATCATTCAAAGGTTTCTGTAATGTAAATTTTCATTTTTTTCAAAGTGATTCTTTTTTTATTTTTAATAATATTTTATTTTCCCAAATACATGCAAAGATAGTTTTCAAAACTTTGTGTTCCAAATTTTTCTTTCTCCCTTTTACGTCCCCAAGACAACAAGAAATCCAATATAGGTTAATCATGTGCAATTCTTCTAAATATATTTCCCTATCAATCATGATGTGCTAGAAAAAATCAGATCAAAAGGGAAAAAACACAAGAAAGAAAAAAGAAAACATGCAAACAAACAACAAAAAAATTTCACCTTTCAGTTTTCATAGTTCTCTCTCTGGTTGTGGATGGCACTTTCCATCACAAGTCTATTGGAAATGCTTTGAATCACCTCATTGTTGAAAAGAGCCATATCCATGTGATACAAATTTTAATGGTTTGTTTTGATTAAAGAAAGAGAGATATGGGAAACTTTAAATATTCTTATGAAGAGTATCTGATAATGTGGATGTTTTAGTAGGATCATAGAAACATATGGTCATAGATTAAAAAATAGAAGAGATCTTGAGATCATTTTTCATGCCATATTCCCTAAGTGGGTGCACTATAATCAAGCTCTGTGGTAGGTCCTCTTTTATTCTCTCTCAATACCTTTTTCCTTGTTGATCTTAATTTTTATGGATTTAATCATCATCTCTATGTAAGTATCTCCTAATATTAAATAATAATCCTTGTATCTCTTCTGAACTCTACTGTGGCGAAATCAGTTAGTTGTCTATAGGTCCTTTCCAACTTTTGTTTCATAAACACCTTAAAATCGAAATATCCAAAGAATGACATTAAATTTCCCTGTCCAAAATCCACCTCACTTCCAAATGTCTTTATTTTGTTTAAAGTCATCACCATCTTTCAAATCATCAATATTTAAAACCTCAATTATTTTTTCTTCCTCTCTTTTTCTCTCTCTCTGTCCCTTTCGTTCTCTCTGTTACTATGTCTTTCTGTTTCTGTCTCTTTTTCATCCTCCCATCTCCCAACCATGGTAAATCAGTTTCCAAGCCTTGCCATTTTCACTTGTACACCTCTTACAACTATCCCTCTTTCCCCAGTAGCAAAGGCACCCCTAAATCAAGCTCTGGAATCATATTTCAGTAGGCTCCTAATTTATTTGTCTTAATTCTTTTCCCTCTCCAATTCCACCTCCATGTGGCTGCCCATATGAAGTTCCTAAAGTATAAATCTAACCCTATAACTGTCACCTCCTAAGTCCAGTTTTATCCTATATTTGCTTTGATAAACTATAAAGCCTACTTTTTGGCATTTAAAATCTTTTGAAATCTGGCTGTAGTCTACTTTTCAGGCTTATTGAACATTATGCCCCTTCATAAACATATATTTTAGCTAAATTGACTTATTTTGCTCCTGGTATCTAATGCTCCACTGGGCACAAATGATCCTCCTCATGCCAGAATTCACTCTTCTCTCATCTCTGCCTCATGAAATCTTTGACTTCCTTCAAGGTTAAGCTCCAAAGCCATCCTCTATATGACACTTTTCTGGTGCCCTTAGTTGCTTTTGTGCACTATCCCCATAACATAATTAATAAGTGGTTTTATTAAGTGCCTACTAAGCATTTATACATTGTATTTACTTATAGAATACAAGCTCCTTGAGGGCAGGGACTCTTTGATTTTTGCTTTTTAAATTCACAATGTCTATTGAGTGCCTAGAACATATTAGGTGCTTTATAAATGCCTTTTGATTGATTGATTAGAGATTATATATTTTTACAGATAAAGGAATAAATTCAGAGAGGTGAAGGCAGTAATCAGCAGAATTGGGATTTGAACCTAGGCCTTCAACCCCAATTCTAGCACTATTTGTTATATCTTAAAATGTTAGCTTATATCAAAAGAATGTAGGGTAATGAATGATTCTTGAGGAAGTAGCATGCAATTCCCTTGAAAGGCATCATTAACATGTACTTGTAGTTAATCTGAACATGACTAGCAATTTCTAAAAAGAATGTTAGCACTCAAGTAAATATTATTTTTTCACTGTACAGTTTAAAGGTTTTATATCATTATAAATTTCTTTGGGACTTGAAAAAAATGACCTTTCTTGATATTCACAATGTTTAACACAGAAGATAAAAGAGATAAAGTTTGGTGGGGATTTTGCTTTTTATGTTTGGAAAAACACATTTAATAGCAACTTAACAAATAAATTTAAGCACTGTTCTAGTTAGTTTTATTTGCTTTCAAAGACATGTTATGTCAATAAAATATTTTTATTATTTCATGTCCTACATAAAGGTTGGTCACATTCATCAGTAACCAGAAGTTCCCTAAGAAATCAGAAAACTGACTTCCTTGAAATTTTTATAATTAGGAAATGGAAGTAAGCAGCATAGCAGTCAAATAAAAACTAATTAAATTAAATAGGAATGAAATGCACAAGGGAATACACAGTGCTGATTATATAGTGAGTACTCAAAAATACTTATGGATTGATCCATTAAAAGAAAAAAAGGCAGACCCCAAATGATGCTTATTCAGACATTCAACCTTATAAATTTGATAGACTTTCAGTGTGCTTCAGGCCTGGCCTTAGGCAAGTGGGAAGAAGGCTGTGTTTTTTTTTACCTCTACTTCTTGTGATGATCCCTTTGATTTTTGGTACTTCCCATCCAATTTAAACCTTCTAAGCTCTTTCTTTCAAGCTCTTTTATGTCCCATCCCAAATCATGACCCTTCTTGCCTCTATACTCTAGGTGCCTGAGGTCCCATTTTGTGTTGAATGCCCAAATACTTTATCTCTTTATGGTACTCAGTGCTGTCCCCAGGCCATCTCAGTGCTTCTGTTGCCATGATCTTTGACACCCTTTTAAAATCCTGCATACCAAATATTATCCTTTTGTTGGGGGTGAATATTTCATTATTGTACAAGTTTATAATCAGTTTATGTAATTAGCTAAATCACTTTCTAAAGTTCTACTTATTGCCTGTCTGATACTGAATTACTGGCTGACTCATCAGATTCCTTCTCTATAAAATGAGAAAGTTAGAATGGATGGTCTCTCTCAGTTCTAAATCTATCATCTTAATACTCAGAGAAATCCACAATATCCTCCCTCCTTTTAAGGTAACGCATATGTATTTTTAATGAGTGAGCTTCTGGATAATACCCTGACCTTTATTATCTGACTTGAAGTTGTTAGAATAAGCAAAATAATTTCAGGCTAAATTGAACATAAGCTTCTTGAAGTCAGGAACAATTTTTATTTGTGTTTTTGTATCTGCAGAATCTCGCACAATGCTTGACACATTTTATGTCTTTAAAATGTTTTATTAAATTGAATTGAAAGTAGTTGGAGAAAGGAGCACAAATTTAAATCAGAGGAAAATGTTTGAGGAAATATAGGTTCTTATAATTATTCTTAAATAGCATTGCATAAGAAGATAACTACTCTACCTATGCATAGAACTGGTCATAAAATAAAATAACATTTAGCAAGAGAAACTTCTAACTTGGGCCATATGTATTGCAGAAAGCATTTGATACATAAGTAAAATCTTTCTCTGAGTAAGCATTACTGTACTACTATTACATTAAAGCATTAGATTGTAAACTTGTAAAGAGCAGTCATTCTTTTTTTGAGGAACTTTTATTTTATTAAAAAAAATTAAATAATATTTTCTCCCCAATTGTGTCAAGATGATTTTTAGCATTCATTTTTTGTTTTTTAATTAAAACTTTTATTTTCTTTTTTTTTTTTTAATAACTTTTTATTGATAGAACGCATGCCAGGGTAATTTTTTACAGCATTATCCCTTGCATTCACTTCTGTTCAGATTTTTCCCCTCCCTCCCTTCTCCCCTTCCCCCAGATGGCAAGCAGTCCTTTACATGTTGAATGGGTTGCAGTATATCCTAGATACAACATATGTGTGCAGAACCGAACAGTTTTCTTGTTGCACAGGGAGAATTGAATTCAGAAGGTATAAATAACCCGGGAAGAAAAACAAAAATGCAAGCAGTTTATATTCATTTCCCAGTGTTCTTTCTCTGGGTGTAGTTGCTTCTGTCCATCTTTGATCAATTAAGGCTCTCTTTATAGAAGAGATACACTTCCATCAGAATACATCCTCAAACAGTATCGTTGTTGAGGTATATAATGATCTCCTGGTTCTGCTCATTTCACTCAGCATCAGTCCATGTAAGTCTTGCCAGTCCTCTCTGTATTCATCTAGCATGTAGCTGGTAATATAGGACTGGCATTCATACCAATTATACCAAATAAGATAATTCCAAGGAAGAACAAAACAAGGATTTGATATTACTATCACAAAGGAATACCTTCTCACAAAGTATTTGACAAAAAAAAAAAAGAAAACTTTTTACAACTTCCAAAAAACATGTGGCTGCTGATGCCACAGCAGGAAATACTGGAGAAAAGAGAGAAGTAGCAAAGAATAACCCCTAAAGTGACACATCAAACATCACTAATAAAGAATAGATTTGACAGAGCAACAAAGAGAGTAGAAGGTCACTGGAAAATTATAATAGCCAGATGAGATATATAGTAAGAAACTTGAATGTTGTATCACCCAATTAAATAACACAATAGCAATCAACAGAAATATCGAAAAGTAATCCTAATGTATGTCAAAAATCCTAAATTCACTAATCAGTCATTGAAAGCAGAAGTCAAAAGGTCAGAATAATGTAGGAAGTCCAAGCAGTGCAAAGAACAACACAAATAATTAAATACCTATCAAAAACTTTATTTCTGAGGCTTGAAATGAGAAGAAATCATATATAAGGGGGAATGTCTAGAAGTTTATGTTGTCATAAGAAAGATCAAAACAATAAACTAGAAATACAATTAAATGAGAAACAGAAACTTCTGGCCTCACTAATATGATAAATGACAAAATAATTATATCAAGACAGTCCAACTTATCTGCAAAACTAGAAAGCATTCAGGCTATATAAAATCCATAATTATAAGTAGTTGTGCATGAATCATTAGTAAAGCACCTCACTTTCTTGCAGACTACCAGAAGAAGAATACTGATGACACCTATTCAAATAGAGGCCAATTACTAAATGAATAACAACTTACAAGAAAGTAACATATTGTCATTAGAGGAAAAGAACATGTTTAAGAAGTACCAGGGAACATAAAGAACAACTATATATATATATATATATATATAATATATATATATATATATATATATATATATATATATAGCTTTATAAAGCATATGCATGGGTAAATTTTTTAATATTGACCATTGCAAAAACTTCTGTTCCAACTTTTCCCCTCCTTCCCTCCACCCCCTTCCCTATCTGACAAGTAGTCCAATACATATTAAATATGTTGAAATACATGTTAAATCCATATGTATGCATTTTTATACAGTTATCTTCCTGCACAAGAAAAATCAGATCAAGAAGGAAGAAAAAGAAAAACTGAGAAAGAAAACTAAATACAAGCAAATAACAACAGAGAAAATGTTATGTTGTGTTCCACACTCAGCTCCTATGATACTCTCTTTGGGTACAGGTGTCTCTCTTCATCTCTGAACAAGTGGAACTGGTTTGAATCATCTCATTGTTAAAAAGAGCCATGTCTATCAGAATTGATCATCCTATAATCTTATTGTTGCCATGTATAATGATGTCCCGGTTCTGCTCATTTCACTTAGCATCAGTTTCTGTACATCTCTCCAAGCTTCTCTGAAATCATCCTGCTGGTCATTTCTAACAGAACAATAATATTCCATAGCATTCATATCCTATAATTTATTCAGCCATTCTCCAATTGATGGGCATCCATTCAATTTCCAGGTTCTTGTCATTACAAAGAGAGCTGCCACAAACATTTTTGCACATGTGGGTCCCTTTTCCTCCTTTAAGATCTCTTTGGGATATAATTCCAGTAGAAACAATGCTGGATCAAAGGGTACGCACAGTTTGATAACTTTTTGAGCATAGTCCCAAACTGCTATCCAGAATGGTTAGATCTATTTACAGTTCCATCAACAATGTATCAGTGTCCCAGTTTTCCCACATCCTTTCAAACATTTGTCATTATTTTTTCCTGTCATCTTAGTCAATCTGACAAGTGTGTAATATTATCTCAGAGTTGTCTTAATTCGTATTTCTCTGATCAATAGTGATTTGTAGCACCTTTTCATGTGACTATAAATAGTTTTAATTTCTTCATCTGAAAATTGTCTGTTCATATCCTTTGACCATTTATCAATTGGAAAATGACTTGAACTATTATAAATTTCAGTCAGTTCTCTATATATTTTGGAAATGAGACCTGTATCAGAACCTTTGGATGTAAAAATGTTTTCCTACTTTATTATTTTCCTTCTAATCTTGTCTACATTAGTTTTGTTTGTACAAAATTTTTTAACTTAATATAATCAAAATTATCTATTTTGTGACCAGTAATAATCTCTAGTTCTTTGGTCACAAATTCCTTCATCCTCTACAAATCTGAGAGGTAAACTATCCTATATTCTTCTAATTTGCTTATAATATCATTCTTTATGTCTAGATAATGAACCCATTTTGACCTTATCTTTTTATACAGTGTTAGATGTGCGGCTATACCTACTTTCTGCCATACTAGTTTCCAGTTTTCCCAAAAGGTTTTGTCAAACAATGAATTCTTATCCCCAAAACTGGGGCCTTTAGATTTGTCAAATACTAGATTGCTATAGTCATTGACTATTTTGTTCTGTGAACCTAACCTATTCCACTAACCATCTTCTCTATTTCTTTGCCAGTACCAAATGATTTTGATGACCATTGTTTTATGATATAGTTTTAGATCTGGTACAGCTAGGCTACCTTCATTTGATTTTCTCTTCATTAATCCCATTGAAATTCTTGACCTTTTGTTCTTCCAGATGAATTATGTTGTTACTAGGTCAGTAAAATAGTTTCTTAGGAATTTGACTGGTATAATACTAAATAAATAGAATAGTTTAGGGAATATTGTCATTTTTATTATATTCATTTGACCTATCCAAAGAGTACTTATATTTTTCCAATTGTTTAATTCAGATCTGACTTTATTTGTGTGGAAAGTGTTTTGTAGTTTTGCTTATATGGTTCCTGATTTAACCTGGACAGATAGATTCCCAAATATTTTATACTATCGACAATTATCTTAAATGGAATTTATCTTTATATCTCTTGCTGTTGAATTTTATTAGTGATGTATAAAAATGCTGATGATTTATGTGGATTTATTTTGTATCCTGCAACTTTGCTAAAGTTGTGGATTGCTTCTAATAGTTTTTTAGTTAATTCTCTAGGGTTCCCTAAGTATACCAATTTATCATTTGTAAAAAAGTGATAATTTGGTTTCCTTGTTATCTACTCTAATTCCTTTAATCTCTTTTTCTTCTTCTATTGCCAAAGTTAGCATTTCTAATGCAATATTGAATAGTAATGGTGATAGTGGGCAACTTCGTTTCACTCCTGATCTTATTGGGAATGGTTCCAGTTTATCTCCATTATATATGATTCTTGATGATGCTTTTAAGTAGATGCTACTGACTGTTTTAAGGAAAAGTCCATTTATTCCTATACTCTCTAGTGTTTTTAATAGGAATGGGTGTTGGATTTTATCAAATGCTTTTTCTGCATCTGTTGAAATGATCATATGGTTTTTGTTAATTTGGTTATTGATACAGTCAATTATGTTAATAGTCTTCTTAATATTGAACCAGCCCTGCATTCCTGGTACAAATCCTAGTTGGTCATGGTATATTATCCTGGGGATGATTTTCTGTAATCTCTTTGCTCATATTTTATTTAAGATTTTTGCATCAATATTCACTAGGGAGATTGGTCTATAATTTTCTTTCTCTGTTTTCTTCCTATCTGGTTTAGGTATCAGTACCATGTCTGTGTCATAAAAGAAATTTGGTAGGAATCCTTCATTCCCTATTTTTTCAAATAGTTTATATAGTATTGGAGTTAGTTATTCTTAAAATGTTTGGTGGAATTCATATGTAAATCCTTCTGGTCCTGGGGATTTTTTCTTAGGGAGTTGATTAATAGCTTGTTCTATTTCTTTTTCTAAAATGGGACTCTTTAAATAATTTATTTCCTCTTCTGTTAATCTGTGCAATCTATATTTTTATAGGTAATCCTCCATTTTACTTAGGTTGTCAAATTTATTGGCATAAAATTAGGCAAAGTAACTCCTAATAATTGCTCTAATTTCCTCTTCATTTGGGGGATAATTCTCCCTTTTCATTTTTGAGACTAACAATTTGATTTTCCTCTTTTCTTTTTTAAATCAAATTAGCTAAAGGTTTATCTATTTTGTTGTTGTTGTTGTTGTTATTTTTTTTTAATAAAACCAACTCTTAGTTTTATTTATTAATTCAATAGTTTCTTTTAGTTTCAATTTTATTGATCTCTCCTTTTATTTTTAGAATTTCAAGTTTGATATTTGATTGAGAGTTTTTAATTTGTTCTTTTTTCTAGCTTTTTTAGTTGCAAGCCCAATTCATTGATTTTTTTCTTTTTCTATTTTATGCAAGTAAGCATCTAGAGATATAAAATTTTCCCTTATTACAGCTTTGGCTATTTGGCACACATTTTGGTATGTTGTCTCATTATTGAAATTCTCTTGGATGAAATTATTGATTGTGTCTATGATTTGCTGTTTCACTCACTCATTCTTTAGAATGTGATTATTTAGTTTACTTTTTGGTCTATTTTCCCCTGGCCTTGTATTGAATGTAATTTTTATTGCATTGTGATCTGAAAAAAAATGCATTTACTCTTTCTGCCTTTCTGCCTTTGATTTTGAGGTCTTTATGGAGGTCAGTTTTTGTACAGGTTGCATGAACTGTTGAGAAGAAAGTGTATTCCTTTCTGTTTCTATTCAATTTTCTCCAAAGATCTATCATATATAATCTTTCTAATATTCATTTACCTCTTTAACTTCTTTCTTATTTATTTTGTGGCTTGATTTATCTATTTCTGAGAGAGCAAGGTTGAGATCTCCCACTATTATAGTTTTACAGTCTATTTCTTCTTACAACTCTCAACTTCTCCTTTAGGAATTTAGATGCTACACCATTTGGCACATATATCAATATTAATATTGCTTCATTATCTATGGTACCCTTTACCAAGATATAATTTCCTTCCTTATCTCTCTTAATTAGCTCAATTTTTGCTTTTGCTTGATCTGAGATCAGGATGGCTACCTCTGCTTTTTTTACTTCATGTGAAGCATAATAGATCAGCCTTTTACCTTTACTCTGTATATATCACTCTGCTTTAAATGTGTTTCTTGTAAACAACATATTGTAGGATTCTGACTTTTAATCCAATCTGCTATCTGCTTACATTTTATGGGAGAGTTTGCCCCATTCACATTTATGGTTAAAACTACTAATTGTGTATTTCCTGCCATCTTATTAACCCCAAATTATACTTTTCTCTTTACTTTCCCTCTTTTTCTCCTCCCTAGTGTTTTACTTTTGAGCACTACCTGCCTCAAGCAGTCCTCCCCCTATAGAGACCTTCCTTCTTTCTTATACCTTCCCCCTAGTATTTCTGTTTTTCCTTCTATTTAGCCTACCCCTTCCCTTTTCCTTTTCCTTTCCCACTTTCCTATAAGTAGAGAGAAGTTTCTTGGTGAAACCAAATATATCTAATATTTTTTCTTTGGGCCAAATCTGAAGAGAGTAAATCCACACAATATTCATCACCCTCCCTTCTTTCCCTCAATTATGATAGATTTTCTTTGCCTCTTCCTGAGATATAATTTCCCCCATTTTACCTCCACTTTTCCCCCTTTTTTTCTGTTACAATCCCCTTTCCATTTTTAGTTTCTTTTTAATATTTTAACAGTAAAATCAGATTATACTTGTATTCTCTATGTATACCCATAATAGAAATAGTTCTCAAGATTTTTTTTTTAATTCTCTTTACCTTTTTATGCTTCTCTTAAGTTCTATATTTGGAGGTCAAATTTTTTGTTTAACTCTGGTCTTTTCATCAAAAATAAATGGAATTCACCATTGAATGTCCACCCTTCTTCTCTGAAAGAAAATGCTCAGTTTAACAGGGAAATTTATTCTTGGCTGCATTCTAAGTTCCTTTGCCTTTCAGAATATCAGATTCCAGGCTCTTCAATCCTTTAAAGCAGAAGTTGTTGGTCCTGAGTAATCCTTATTGTGGCTCCTCAGTATTTGAATCATTTCTTCTTGGCTAATTGTAATATTTTTCCCTTGGTCTGATATTTCTGAAATTTAGCCACAATATTTCTTAGGGTTTTAATTTTGGGGTCTCTTTCAGAAGATGTTTGGTGAATTCAATCAATGGTCATTTTACCTTCTGATTCTATGATGTCTAGGCAGTTCTCTTTGATGATTTCCTGAAAAACATTGTCTAGGGTCTTTTTTTTTTTTATCCTGGATTTCAGGGAGTCCAATAATCCTTAGATTGTCTCTCCTAGATCTATTTTCCTGGTCAGTTGCTTTCCCAATTAGGTATTATATATATATATATATATATATATATATATATATATATATTATATATATATATATATACACACACATATATATGTATATATATACACATATATGTGTGTATATATATGTATATATATACATATATATATATTTGTTTTTGTTTTTGTTTTTTCTTAACTGATTCTTGTTGTCTCATCTAGTCATTCATTTCCATTTGTTCAGTTCTGAATTTTAGTAAATTATTTTCTTCATTTACTTTTTTTTTTTTTTACTTCTTTTTGTATTTTTCCAAATGAATTTTTAAATGAGTTGCTTTGTTCTATGGATTTTTTTCCCCCATTTCACAAATTCTGTTTTTTAATAAATTATTTTCTTTTTCCATTTCACAAATTCGTTTTTTAAGGAGTTCTTTTCTTTTTCTGTTTCACAAAATCTGTTTTTCTGGGAGTTGTTTTCTTTTTTTCATTTTATCAAATCTATCTTTTAATGAGTTACATGCCTTTTCCAAACCCTTTTGCAAAGTTTTCATTTCCTTTTCCCATTTTTCTTCTAGCTCTCTTTCAAGATCCTTTTAAATTTCTTTTAGGAGAGCCTTGTGTGAGGACCAGGTTATTTTACCTTATGGGGCTTCATCTGGAGACACTCTGCCTTTAGTCTCTTCAGGATTTTATATCTGTTCTTCTCTTTCACCATAAAAGCTGTCTATCATCAGAGTTCTCTTTACTTTTTTTTTTTTTTTAAAGTTAAAGTCTGCTTTTAGGGCATGGGAGGTTTTCCAAGCTTCCTCTAAAAACAGCAGCTTCCTCTATAAGTGATGGAGGCTGTGCTGGGGCAGTGCTGACTCATTCCCAGTGCTGGGTGATTGGGTAATTCATGGCTAAGTCCCATGAGATTCTGGTGTTTCAGGGTTCACTCTTTACCTTTTGTGTTTGTGTTGGATGTTTTATGACTTCTCTGCTGATCTACTGGCTTACAACTAGGGCAGAGTGGCCAACACTGCTGTAGATTCCTGTGGATTCCTCTCTGTAGATTCTCTGCCATACAGAATCTGCACTACCCTGTGGAGTCCACAGGGCCCCAGGACTCTTTGCTATCTGCACTGGCATTTGTGCTCACCTGTTTGTGCTTGGTTGCCTCCCTCCCATTTCCAGTTGAAACATATCTTTTCTGGCGATCTTAGAAGTTATCTTTTGCTGGTAATTTGTTACATTCCCAATATCTGTGGGTTCTGTAGGTCCAGAGCTAATTCAGAGTCTGGATTTGCTAATTAGCCTCAGGGTTATAGGAGAAGGTCAGAAAAAAACATATATCATCTCAGCCATATTGACTCTGCCCCCAAAGAACAACTTATTAACCATTTGGTAATTATTGAACAAGCTATATGAAAATGGTACAGGTTATATTTTGCTGTTTACTATAAAACCTTTGACTCATTTCTGGACTCATGGATTATTGCTGTACTTCAAATACATATAAAAATATCCACACATGTTGAGAATATTGAATATTTAATGTTCACATATCTAAATGTTCTCCTCTACTTAAAACATGCTACTATCACAATAATGTTAAGAATAATTGATATAAACACGTCACTTTGAAGGTGAGTATAAATAGTTTACTTTCATTATGGCATATTTTCTTAGTAGAGATAAATTAGGCTTTTAAGTTTAAGAAGGAATACACTAAAGCATCTTATTAAGCCTTCCAAATGCAGTTTGTAAAACTTTTTCTTTATTGATTATTTCCAGTTTACACTATAGTTATCTTGTTTATATATAAATGTTTGTATGTTGTCTCCCCAGTTCATCTTCTTGAGAGAAATGATTGTCTTTTGCCTTTCTTTGTAACCTCCGTCTTTAATATAGTGTTATACACAGTAGGTAGTTAATAAATGCTTGTATATTATCCAATTTATTAATGTGCTTAAATGGCATGAATTTATATAGTTTGATTAAAAGTCTGTGCATTACTCTTTCATGTCATGAAATATGTTTCCAATGATATAAAAATGTTTTTTGTGCTCTAGAAGTATAAAATTCTTCATATATGCTAGGAAAGATAAGAGACTGAAGGATAAGAAATTGTATCCAGGGTTCACATGGATGAAGGCCATACCTACAAATACCTTGGTTTCTTGCAGGAAAGTCACATTGTACAAAAATGTAAGACAAAGGATGTGGTTTTATTTGTTAAATCTTACTGGCATTCTTAAATGGGAAGAATTTGTTTAAAGTAATAAATAGCTACACAAGACTTACTTTGTTGCATATTTTCAGAATTTTAAACTACACTATAACAGACTTGGAAAGAATCATCACAAAATTCCATACAGTGTTAATAAACACAGGGCCTAATATCCTGAGGCAATTAAAAAATATTTATAATTGCTTCCCAAAAAAGGAAGAAAATAATTAGCAGACATTCTTAGAGCCCATAAATAAAACTTACAAAATATTTTGGGAGTTAGCAAAATATTTTGCTAACAGTTTAGCAAATGTTGGTAGAAGGGACATACCATTAGATTTGTCAAATTAATGAAAATTGTTATCTAACAATAGAACTTATGAAACTGCTAAGATAAAAAATGGAATCAAAAGATTCCATGGCATTGATATCATCTGCATGATGTCAGCTAACAATTTGTCAACAAAGAAGTGTCAAACAAATGGTTGGGTTATGTACATTTGCTTATGGAAGCAGAGTGGTTTATGATGGTAATTCAGGATCATGTCTTTGATATACACACATATGTATAATACTTATAAACACAAACATACATGTGTATGTGTGTACATATACATATATATACAGATATACACACATAAATGCTTACATAAATATATACCACATATAATTATACACACATATACATTCATATACACATATGCATAAATATATATGTGTATATAAATATTTATATATCTATCTATATCTATACCTATGTCTATTTAAATGTATGATTTATGTTTAAGGACCTGGATGGGTGATCAGTGGAGATCACGCAAAAAAAATGGTCAAAATTACTCAACACACTTTGTGAAAATTTAGCATCTACAAAATACCTAACAAGAAATTTCCTAGTGGCTAGAATTGTACATTAGAAGATCCATCTCATGGACAGATACACAACAAAATACAGATCTTAAAGTATTGTTAGTTATGCTAACTTGCATAATGTACTCAAATGAAATTACTATCACAGTCTAAAACATGGTTTACAATCAGTTGGATATATTTTAACAGTGATATTTTAATAGATACTAATAATTTCTAAATTACATATAACAAAAAAGTTTCCAAAAAGTTTCTTTAATTACTTATCTGGTTGCATTACTTTGTGACTTATCTGAGTGATCACTCCATCATGCTTTTGGAAGCTCATTTTTAGGTAATATCATCATTTTATAAGCTTTGATATTCAATCTCAAAACTACTCTCTAATCCTCTGAGTGGAGCCATGAACTTCAAATCTCCAATTAAGGAGAGACCTCAGGTCAGACATCTTATTTTTCCATTTCACCAATTCTATTTTTCAAGTTGTTTTTTTTCTTTTTCCATTTTGCCAAATCTATTTTTAAGAAATGATTTTCTTTAGTTTTTCCATTTTACCAGTTTCCTTTTTAAAGTGTTGTTTTCTTAAGTCAATTTCCTGTTTCAAACTCTCCTACAAAGGTCTCATGTCCTTTCCCCATTTTTCTTCTAATTCTCTTTTAAGATCCTTTTTGAATTCTTGCAAGAGCTTTTTGAATTGGAGACTAGTTTATATCTCTCTTTGAGGCTTCATTTGGAGGTGCATTACCTTTCATGTCCTCAGAATTTGAGGTCCATCCTTCTCTGTCTCTATAATAATTATTTATGGTCAGAGTTATTTTTGATTTTTTGCTCATTTTTAAAGGTTGAGATCTGTTCCTAGAGCAAAGAGGCGATTGTCCTAAGCTTTCTCTATAGGATAACATGGGTTTTACGCTTCCTTGAGACTGGTGCTACAGGCTTCTTCTCTCCCCCTACCCCCCAACATACACACACCCTGCAGCTGGGTGGGCCTGGCCAACTCCCATTTATTATGTTGGGGTTCAGGAGCTCACTATTTGCCTTCTGTAGTTTCATTGTAGGTCTCACAGTTTGTCTGCTGATCCATTGGCTTCTGAACCAAAACAGAGTAGCCCAGGCTACTACATTGTTATATTTTGGCTAAGAACCTCCCACTAACTTCCCCAGGCAGGGCCTCTCCAAACTGTTCTCCTTGTGCTGTGCCAGGACTACATCATAACAAAATTGGAAACAAAATTTACAAGTTGGTAGATTCAAGAACTTCATATTGCTTATTGCCAATATAGTCTTAGTTCCTAGTAGTATTGCATATCTTATATTGGATGTCAATGTAAGACAATAGCAAAAATAGATTAATTTGTAATCTCATATTAAATGAAATGAGAGTAGAAATTGGGAATTACTTGAACTTGAAGAATAAAAAGCTGAAGATTAAAAATATACCTGATACTAATTCCAGAAATGCTACCTAATAATGAACCAGAGAACCAAAAATGGTTCTAATTATTTTCAAAAGAGAATAGGTTTATTAAGACAGATTAATTTTTTTTTATCACACTAGTCCAATTGATAAAAAAACTGAATCACAATAGAATAGTTTAAAAAGCTGGCTATCTTCTTTAACCATCATGAATAATGCCCACAAAATTGAACAGAAAGAATAAAACATTTACAAATCTGTGCTTGACAGTACATTCTGCAGCCTTTGCTGTGGTAAAGACAATAGGAAGAAAGATGGCACTATTTAGAAATACTTTTAAGGATAGTCATCTTACCTACTCTGATAGATACACTGCAAGAAAATTCCCCAAAGAATATGTTTATATATAGGCAGTACATGGTGTAAAAGAACATACCATAAATGAATGGAATCCAGAATGGCATCTAGAAAAAATTTTATTGGAATTTTTAATATTCTAAATCAATAAGCAAAAATGAAATCCAAAAGTTTAAGGCAATACTAAGAATCAAAGCAATGAGGAAAAGAGTAATAATTCAACATCAAATATACATGTGTGTATGAATGTGTGTATATAGATACCTAGATACATAAGTGTATATATCATGGCTGTATATATATATATATATATATATATATATATATATATATATATATATATATATATATGTGTGTGTATAAAGATATAAAAATTGGCATATATATATGCCAATTTTTATATCTTTTTTTTTTCTCTGTCTCTATCTCTCTCCTGATGGATGATAAAAACAAAGACTTGGTTGAAGTCTCCCAAATTCTCCTTCAAAAATTAAAATAACACCTCAAAATGAATTCTGGAGTGTTAAAACCAACAAAAGGATGGGGTGGGTGAAGCAGTTTCCCAACTCAAGACAGCTTAGTAAGTCAGCAAGAAAGATCTGTTTCACTGTGTTGAAAGTGGAGTCCTGTCTAGCTCGGAAAGAAAAGGATTAACACACTAAAATATGTAACTGCAGAGATACTAACTTGATCATAATATCAGGATAGAGAAATGTGCTTGTGTTTGCTCACAGAACAAAACACAAGCTAGGAGAAAAGTAACCACAGTTCACTTGGATCATATTATCTTGAAAGAACTGAAAACTTATAGACTACCAGAATTAGCTATAAACACAGCAGCACCAAAAATCTGACATTTGGGACAGTGTTTCCTCCATGTCGAAAGCAGAGCCAAACTTTAATATAAAGTTAAATAAAAGTCAAGAAATAGGCTGGGAAAATGAACAAATAATGAAAACAAAAAGAATCTCAGCACCAAAAATTACTATAGTGACAGGGAAGGTCAAAATGCAAATTCACAAAAAGATAACAAATTCAAAATAGCTACACACAAAGCCTGAAAAATATATGGATTAGTCCCAGACTTAAAAAGAATTCTTGAAAGAGCTGAAACTCACTATTAAAAGTAAAATAAGAAAGACAGAGGAGAAAAAATTTTGGGAATGAAATGAGAGTGATGAAAGAAAATCATGAAAAAAAAAGATAAGAGCTTGGTTAAATGGAACACAAAAATATTGAAGAAAACAACAGGCTAATGTAAAAAAGAGACACAAAAATCCACGAAAGAAAGCATCTTTAAAAGCAGAATTCAACAAGTAGAAAAGAAAATTCATTGAAAAACTTAAAAATGGACAAGAGAAAGCTAATGACTCCATAAGACATTAAGAAACAATAAAGCAAAACCAAAAGAATGGGGAGAAAATGAATAAAATGTGGAATAACTCATTTGAAAAGCAACTAGCCTAAAATAGATAAAAGAGAAGTAATTTGAAAATTATTGGACCAATAATCTAGAAATTATCAGGGAAAACTGCTCCGATATCCTAGAACCAGAATGTAAAATAAAAATGGAAAGAATCCACCAATTACTGCCTGAAAGGGATCCCAAAATGAAAACTTCCACCAAGATTGTAGTCAAATTGCAGAACTTTCAAATCAAGAAGAAAATATTGCAAGCAGCCAGAAAGAAAAAAAAGGCAATTAATATGAAACTATAATCAGAATAACACAAGATTTAGCAACTTTTATTATATAGAATCAGAAAGCTTAAACTATGGGAGAACAAATGAATTAGGATTAAAATCAAGAATCATCCACCCAGAAAAACTGAGTTAAATCTTTCAGGGGAAAAATTAATTTAGTGAAAGAGAAGATTCTCAATCATTCTTGATAAAAAGACCAAAGCTGAATAGAAAATTTGACTTTCAAATACAAGACTAAAAAGAAGCACAAAAAAGTAAGCAAGAAAAAGAAATCATAACTGATTCAAAAAGGTTAAACTATCTACATTTCTAAATAGGAAAATAATACTTGTAGCTCCTAAAAATATTCTCATTATTAGGACAATTTGAAAAAGTTTACATAAGTAAAAAGCATAGCTATAGTTGAATACAATAAGATGATTATCTTAAAAAATACAATTAAAAGGTGGGAAATAAGAATACACTGAAAGAAAGGGAAAGAGGGAGATAAAATATAAATTATTTGCCATAAATGGAGGGCAAAAGAGCTTTTACATGTGATGGGCAAAATGGGGCAGGTAGGGAGAAGAAAGTGAACCTCACTCACTAGAATTGACTCAAAAAGGAAATTATACATATACTTGCATAATATATGATTATATATTATCATAAATACAAATCTATTTTGCCCTACAGAGAAGTAGAAGGGAAAGAGGATAAGAGGAAAGGAAGCCTGATAGAAAGGAAGGTGGATTAGTTAAAGTTTTGGTCAGAAGCAACACACTTTTGAGGAAAGAGAGAGTGAAAAGGGAAAGAAAGAGAGAATAATACCCAGGAGGAAAATAAAGTGAAGGGAATTACACAATGATCATAACTGTGGAGGGAAAATTACTACAAGTTTTCTGACAAAGGTCTCCTTTCTCAAATATGTAGAGAACTAATTTAAATTTATGAGAATATAAGTCATTCCCCAATTGGTAAATGGTTAAAAGATGTAAACAGGCACTTTTCAAATGAAGAAATCAAAGCTATGTATAGTCACATGAAAAATGCTGTAAATCCCTTTTGATTAGAGAAATGTAAATTAAAATAACTCTGAGGTACCATCTCAGATTATCAGGTTGGCTAATATGACAAGCCAAAATGACACATTTTGAAAGGAATGTTGGAAAATGAGACATTAAAGCATCACTAGTCAAGTTGTAAATGATTTCATCATTCTGGAGAGCACTTTGGAACTAAAACTACACACCTTTGACTTATCAATACTACTATTAGGTCTATTCTCAAACAGATTTTTTTTAAGTGAAAGGATCTATATGTAAATATATATGTATATATGTGTGTGTGTGTGTATATATATATATATGTATATATGTGTGTGTGTGTATATATATATATATATATATATATATATATCAGCTCTTTTCATTATGGCAAAAAAAAATTAGAATTTGAGAGAATGTCCATCATTTGGAAGATGGCTGAACAATTTGAATATATGATGATGTAATACTATTGTGGTATAAAAAATGATGAGAAGGATGTTTTCAGAAAAAAAAATCTAGAAATATTTATAGGACTGATGCAAAATGAAGTGAGAAAAGCCAGAAAAGCATACATAGTGTCAGCAATAATGTACCATGATTCACTATGAACGAGTTATTCTCAGTATTATGATTTATGATGATAAATGGTATACATTTCCAAAGAAAGAACTGATGAAGAATGAATGCATATCAAAGTATACTTTAAAGATAAACTTTAATTCTTATTTTTCTTTTGTTTTCTTCTACAATGTAATTAATATGAAAATATGTTGTATGTGACTCCACATGTATAACCTCGATCAAATTGCTTACTATTTCAGGGAGAGGGGAGAAGAAAGAGGAAAAATTTAAAATTGCTTTTACATATTATTGGTAAATATATATGTATATTTATGTAGATATGTATACACACATTGTATTGTCTTGCGATGCACAAAAATTATAGGAAAGAGAAAAGGTTGAAAGAAAGATGGATTATTTATAGTTATATAAATGATTGAAGGATGTGCAATGCAACAAAAGTACAAGTTTGATTAAAAGTGAAACAAAAAGCTTGCATGTTGTTACTCTAATGAATTGCAGAGCATCAGCAGGGACAGATAAGATCCATCATTATTGGCTGAAGTGCTTTACAATGATACATAAATTACAAACAAGCCCCATTACCAGATTCCTCTTTGATGCAAACTTAATCTCATCTTAATATTCCCTCAATGA